>NC_141698.1:267051492-267717492 GCF_964263255.1 Lissotriton vulgaris
GCCCTCACTCTATTGATCGCCCTCACTCTATCGATCGCCCTCACTTCTCACTCTATCGATCGCCCTCACTCTATCGATTGCCCTCACTCTATCGATTGCCCTCACTCTATCGATTGCCCTCACTCTATCGATTGCCCTCACTCTATCGATTGCCCTCACTCTATCGATTGCCCTCACTCTATCTATCGCCCTCACTCTATCTATCGCCCTCACTTCTCACTCTATCGATCGCCCTCACTTTATCGATTGCCCTCACTCTATTGATCGCCCTCACTCTATCGATTGCCCTCACTCTGTCGATTGCCCTCACTCTGTCGATTGCCCTCACTCTATCTATCGCCCTCACTCTATCTATCGCCCTCACTCTATCTATCGCCCTCACTCTATCTATCGCCCTCACTGTATCTATCGCCCTCACTCTATCTATCGCCCTCACTCTATCTATCGCCCTCACTCTATCTATCGCCCTCACTCTATCGATCGCCCTCACTTCTCACTCTATCAATCGCCCTCACTCTATCGATTGCCCTCACTCTATCGATTGCCCTCACTCTATCGATTGCCCTCACTCTATCGATTGCCCTCACTCTATCGATTGCCCTCACTCTATCGATTGCCCTCACTCTATCGATTGCCCTCACTCTATCTATCGCCCTCACTCTATCTATCGCCCTCACTTCTCACTCTATCGATCGCCCTCACTTTATCGATTGCCCTCACTCTGTCGATTGCCCTCACTCTATTGATTGCCCTCACTCTATCGATCGCCCTCACTCTATCTATCGCCCTCACTTTATCTATCGACCTCACTCCAACGCCACCCTCCAACTCCACCCTCCAACTCCACCCTCCAACTCCACCCTCCAACTCCAACCTCCAACTCCACCCTCCAACTCCACCCTCCAAATCCAACTCCACCTTCCGACTCCAGCCTCCGACTCCAGCCTCCGACTCCAGCCTCCAACTACAACTCCAGCCTCCAACTCCAGCCTCCAGCCTCCAACTCCAGCCTCCAACTCCAGCCTCCAACTCCAGCCTCCAACTCCAGCCTCCAACTCCAGCCTCCAACTCCAGCCTCCATCTCCAGCCTCCAACTCCACCCTCCAACTCCACCCTCCAACTCCACCCTCCAACTCCACCCTCCTACTCCACCCTCCTACTCCACCCTCCTACTCCACCCTCTAACTCCACCCTCCAAATCTCTTCAACACTAACTCCCTGTTCTCTTATAATATCCTGATCTGCTGTTCTCTTCCACATACATCCTTCTGTAACCGCACACTCACATACATACAACCATGCACGCACACACATACAACACACATACAACCACACACACACACACAACCACACATCTATCTATTGCCCTCACTCTATCGATCGCCCTCACTCTATCGATCGCCCTCACTCTATCGATCGCCCTCACTCTATCGATCGCCCTCACTCTATCGATCGCCCTCACTCTATCGATCGCCCTCACTCTATCTGTCTATCGACCTCACTCTATCTATATATCGACCTCACTCTATCTATCTATCGACCTCACTCTATCTATCGACCTCACTCCAACTCCACCCTCCAACTCCACCCTCCAACGCCACCCTCCATATCCACCTTCCAAATCCAACTCCACCCTCCAAATCCAGCCTCCGACTCCAGCCTCCAACTCCAACTACAACTCCAGCCTCCGACTCCAGCCTCCAACTCCAACTACAACTCCAGCCTCAAACTCCAGCCTCAAACTCCACCCTTTAACTCCAGCCTCTAACTCCAGCCTCAAACTCCACCCTCCAACTCCACCCTCCAAATCCTCCCTCCAACTCCACCCTTCAACTCCACCCTTCAACTCCAGCCTTCAACTCCAGCCTCCAACTCCAGCCTCCAACTCCAGCCTCCAACTCCACCCTTCAACTCCAGCCTTTAACTCCAGCCTCCAACTCCACCCTCCAACTCCACCCTCCAACTCCAACTCCACCCTTCAACTCCCCCCTTTAACTCCAGCCTCCAACTCCACCCTCCAACTCCAGCCTCCAACTCCAGCCTCCAACTCCACCCTCTAACTCCACCCTCCAAATCTCTTCAACACGCATCCTTCTTTAACTCCCTGTTCTCTTATAATATCCTGATCTGCTGTTCTCTTCCACATACATCCTTCTGTAACCGCACACTCACATACATACAACCATGCACGCACACACATACAACACACATACAACCACACACACACACAACCACACATCTATCTATTGCCCTCACTCTATCGATCGCCCTCACTCTATCGATCGCCCTCACTCTATCGATCGCCCTCACTCTATCGATCGCTCTCACTCTATCGATCGCCCTCACTCTATCGATCGCCCTCACTCTATCGATCGCCCTCACTCTATCGATCGCCCTCACTCTATTGATCGCCCTCACTCTATCGATCGCCCTCACTCTATCTGTCTATCGACCTCACTCTATCTATCTATCGACCTCACTCTATCTATCGACCTCACTCCAACTCCACCCTCCAACTCCACCCTCCAACTCCACCCTCCAACGCCACCCTCCATATCCACCTTCCAAATCCAACTCCACCCTCCAAATCCAACTCCAGCCTCCGACTCCAGCCTCCGACTCCAGCCTCCAACTCCAGCCTCCAACTCCAACTACAACTCCAGCCTCAAACTCCACCCTTTAACTCCAGCCTCTAACTCCAGCCTCAAACTCCACCCTCCAACTCCACCCTCCAAATCCTCCCTCCAACTCCACCCTTCAACTCCACCCTTCAACTCCACCCTTCAACTCCAGCCTCCAACTCCAGCCTCCAACTCCAGCCTCCAACTCCAGCCTCCAACTCCAGCCTCCAACTCCAGCCTCCAACTCCAGCCTTTAACTCCAGCCTCCAACTCCACCCTCCAACTCCACCCTCCACCCTTCAACTCCCCCCTTTAACTCCAGCCTCCAACTCCAGCCTCCAACTCCACCCTCCAACTCCACCCTCCAACTCCACCCTCCAACTCCAGCCTTCAACTCCAGCCTTCAACTCCAGCCTTCAACTCCAGCCTTCAACTCCAGCCTCCAACTCCACCCTCCAACTCCACCTTCCAACTCCACCCTCCAAATCTCTTCAACACGCATCCTTCTTTAACTCCCTGTTCTCTTATAATATCCTGATCTGCTGTTCTCTTCCACATACATCCTTCTGTAACCGCACACTCACATACATACAACCATGCACGCACACATAAAACACACATACAACCACACACACACACAACCACACACATCTATCTATCGCCCTCACTCTATCTATCGCCCTCACTCTATCTATCGCCCTCACTCTGTCTATCGTCCTCACTCTGTCTATCGCCCTCACTCTGTCTATCGCCCTCACTCTGTCTATCGCCCTCACTCTGTCTATCGCCCTCACTCTGTCTATCGCCCTCACTCTGTCTATCGCCCTCACTCTGTCTATCGCCCTCACTCTGTCTATCTATCGCCCTCCCTCTATCTATCTATCGCCCTCACTCTATCTATCTATCGCCCTCACTCTATCTATCTATCGCCCTCACTCTATCTATCTATCGCCCTCACTCTATCTATCTATCGCCCTCACTCTATCTATCTATCGCCCTCACTCCCTCTATCTATCGCCCTCACTCCCTCTATCTATCACCCTCACTCCATCTATCTATTGCCCTCACTCCATCTATCTATCGCACAACAACAGCATCACTCAGGGGCACCACAACATCACTATGCGCTACCACAGCATCACTGAACGCCACAGCATCACTTGTCGCCAACACAACATCACTCAGCGTCACCACAGTATCAATCTGTGAAAACATTCAACAACAACTGGTTCAAATATGTTCTCTCAATGTTTCAAGCTTTATTACAAATGTCACAAAAAAATGTTGATATTTCACTTAAGTTCTTATATTTTAGTCACGATAAAATGCACTGAACATATTCTTCACAAAAGTTATTTACAAAAGTTTAAGCTATTGCCATTATAAATTACAATAACTTTTGTTTAAGTATTAATTATTTAAAATCAAAACATTGTTATTTGTTAAATCAATACTCCTAAGTCATGTAAATACAAAAGATGTTGCATTAAAAATGCTATAGGTGTCACATTGTCAAAAAATAAAAGTATTACCATTGTAAATGACAAAGCTATTAATTTCACAATTTTCAAAAATAACACATAAATAACAAATTTGTCATGTACAGGACAAATAACTCAAACTTTCCTAATGCGAGACCTATTGCATTGCAAATGCTTGTTGTCAGCGTGACAGTTTGTTTGTGACCTTTGGCCCGGTGCGTTCTGGTCACAAGCCTTCTTTGTCTACTCTGAGTCGCTGGGTGAAGCAGGCTATCCTGCTGGCATACGATTCCCAGGGTTCTGATCTCCCGGGGGTGGTCCAGGGACGTTCCACCCGGAGCGTCTCTGCGTCTTGGGCCTCTTTTAAGGGTGTGTCCACGGAGGAAATCTGCCAGGCTGCAACGTGGTCGTCTCCCCACATGTTTATGGAACACTATCGGGTGGTCCTGGGGGGCTCCCCTCCTGGGGATTTTGCAGGAACTGTTCTGAGTGCTGGGTCTGCCTCCCCTTGATTTGTCCCTTGTTTGGACTATGTTGTGATTCTGTTGTTCCTTTTCACAATGGATTAAACGTTGTTTTGGCTACCTGTCTCCGCCTTGGCGGTGGTTTCTTGTGTACCATGATGCCTTCCTGGCTTGGGTATTGTGCTCACTTCGTTAGTCATGTGGCGAGGAAGACTGACGAGGAGGTAATGCCCCGATTACTTACCGGTAATCTTCATTACTCAGAGTTAGTCTTCCTCGCCACATGAGTTCCCGTCCCTCCCTCCCTGTCTGGCTATCGGCTTCATGGTGAGGCTTGGTAGTTTCAGGCTTTGGGGTTGGGCCGGCCCGCCTCTTATAGGGGTCATGAGGTGTGTGGGTCGGCCATATTGGGAAGGGATGGGAGGCATGGGAGGCTAACTTTTGCTTTGGAGAGTTCTGGTGTGGAGCTGAAGCTCACTTCGTTAGTCATGTGGCGAGGAAGACTAACTCGGAGTAATGAAGATTACTGATAAGTAATCGGGGCATTACGTTTCATCCACCATCTTTTTTTTTTTTGGCTTAGCACATCAGGCCCAAAATGTTCACTATTGACTTAATTTATCATAAACAGATGTTAATTTCTCAAATATGTTTTTATCACTGTTTACCTCCCCCTTCTACTCTATCCCATATTATTTTCTTCTTCGTTAAGCAAAAGCATTACCAGCCGCAGCTCTTTTAAATCAAGGCAACACAGCAAGCTCAAGAAGGAGAAGGGTGGCAAGAAGCAGTCCGTCAGCAGAGAGCCACATGGAGCGCCGGGAGAGAGATGTAAATAAGGAAGATGGCTCGAAAACGCACATACTCTAATGGAGTGCTTCACACAAAAAAGTAGTGCTTGAAAAGCAAGCAGTGTAAGCAGCAGTGCCAGCCAATCAAAGAGATTGTAAAAGGAAAATGCTCCAAGGAAGTGACAAATGCAAGATTGACAAGCTGAGACACGAATAAGAAGGAGAACAGTGAGTGATAAGGAAAGCCATCCAATAGTAAACAATGGGATGGGCTCCTTTATGTTTTTGGTTAGCTACAATATGGCTCTCTGCAGATAGCGCATGTGCTGTCTAATAGACTCAACCTAAAAATGAAAACCAAATTCACTGTTACTTAACCACATGGCTGCTGGGCGTTCCCCCCCCCCTGTGCTGGAAAATGCCATTTTAGTGGCACCATGACGAGCTCAGCTCGTCATCAGCACACGACACCCGTGGGTGATGACGAGCTGAGCTCGTCATCCGCATCGAAAGGGTTAAAGGCAAAGGTGTTCAAATATAGCACTTTAATCCGTTTGTGAAGCTTCATGGCACTATTGACAGTTCAAGTTCATTTAACACAGATCAGAGGTTTTCATTGCAGAACAGAGACTTATTTGTATGTGATTGGGGTGGGCGAAACACGCAGTATTTGACTCGGTTGAATTCAGTGAAGTTACATAAAAACTCTGTGAGAGTCTATGGAGTTCCATCAGGTGGCGGAAATAGGCACATTGCGCTGCTCTCGCTGTCATATAGCGCCAATAGTGCGTTCCGCAATAAAAAAAATCGGGGCAAACAGCACCATGCGGTGCGCCAGAGGGCGTAGCTACTCGAGCTGATTTTGCTGCTGCTTAAGTAGATTTTCAACTTGCAGCAGCTTTCTATCTGCAAACGATCGAGACCGCCTGTGTTCGACAGAAAAATCTTACCAGATGTAGTCCTCGCGACCGTAAATCAAGCTAAGGGACGCCAAATCTTGCTTGCCAATTTACCAGTCTGAGCCACGTGTGAAAAAAAAATTCTGCCACACGGCGATTAGCCGAATTTGGTTGGAACTCTGTGTTGCAAGAGTAACACAGAGTTGTCAAAATTCCAACAATTCCGTTGGCAAAACTGAATATTCCGCCCACCCCTACGTGCGACGACTTAGTATTTTGTTTAGATTAGTTTATTAGGTGTGTGGTAGTGTCCTATTCAACTGTTGGTGTATTCTCATTCTGTTTGCTTGGATTCAAAAGTCTTTCATTTTATTCTGCTGTAATGCAAATGTTTAACCTTAGCTATCTAGAAGGCTCCCTTCATTCTGGGATCAATATCCATTGTGGTGAGCTGTTTTCATCTTCTATTGTGCTGCAGTCACTGGCGGCCCTCAACATTTTGAACTGGTGCAGCACTGAGGCTGGAATTGCACAGCACCTGATGTGCGTGCATTCAAAACCTTTTTGAAGAGGCTGCCACCTGTGCCTGTATAGAGCAAAGGTACTTAGGCCGTGGTTGGGCTGCTGCAAATAATAATGACTTGTGATTTATTAGCGACTTTTATATATGTGGAAAACTTGAGACTTTCAAGATGCTGACATGGGTTATCACCTTAGTGAGAATAGGGTCTGAACTTGCAATACACGACCCATCCACCTATTGAGTCTCCTTTGTGGGTTAAGCACTCGCTCCAGAGATCTGTCGCTAACCTGCATTCACACATCCCTTAATTGTCCATTGTGAGTGATGAAAGATTGTACTAGTCTGCCCTGCTGAATCTTTTCTACTGGGGATAGAAGATTGCATGTGGTGCATTCTGAGAGAATCGGAAGTTTACTTTGCTGCTGCCGCCCTGTACCAATTCTTTGAGGAAGCAAAATGTGCAGTGCTGCTGGCTGCTTTGTACTGTCCTGTGATTGGCACCGCTTGCACTACCTATATTTGTCCTCTGTAGGAGGAAAGATTACACTATTTCTGACCATGGGGTGCTTGTTCAATGGAGAAGGGGTGTTTCCACTGTTGAATGAGGTGCTTCCACTGCTTTTGAAGGAGGAAAAAGGATACATTTTACTTTTTAAACTCATTTGTATGGCGCACGAATCATCCCCAAGTCGATCTCTCGGCGCCTGAGAAAGAAAGACCCCATGTAAAGTAAGATCTTAGAATAGCCAGGTCTTATGCATTTTTTTAAATTGAGGCAGGTTAGGGCAGGCACAGATTTGGTCGGGGACGTCATTCCAATATTTGGGGGCCAGATAAGAAAAGGCACGACCCCTCCATTTTAACTTTCCTTATTCTTCGGCTGCAAAGCAAGCAGCGATTACTAGATCTAAGTTGACGTACAGGTTGATACCGCTCAATTTTATTTGTCAAGTAAGCCGTTCCCGTTCCCTGCAGGGCCTTGAAGACCAAACATAGCAGCTTGAAGATGGCTTGTTTCCTGACAGGAAGCCAATGTAGTTGGCCTAGGAGAGGAAGAGAGGGGGTTCGTGCTGGTTTATTTAGGGCAAGACGGGCTGCCGTTTTTTTCACGACCTGTAGTTTGGATAACAGCTCCTCCTGGATTCCTACCAGCAAAGAGTTGCCATAATCAAGGCGGCTGATTAGGAGCGACTAAATGAGGGCCTTCTTGGCGTTAAGCGGGATCCATGGGAAGATCTTTCTAAGCATCCGCATGGTTCCGAAGCAGGTACCTGCGAGAGTCTTCACCTGTTCCTCCATCAATAGCTTATTGACTATTCTAACCCCTAGGTTCTTCACCCAACCTCTTGGTGAGGGAGCTTCTCCTAATTCTGATGGCCACCAGTCAGAAGCCAACAATTCTTCTGCCGTGCCAAGCAGCAGTATCTCCATTTTCATAGCATGCTGAATGAAAATGGAATTTTCAACAATATTTGATGTGAGGTGCTTGTAGTCCTCAGGAAGGTCTCTCCCCAAAAGGGCAATATTCTAACATGCGGATGATAAAGAGAAGCAGGGGCACTTGCTCTACCCTTTATTTTTTTATTTTATTTTGTTATCTTATGGCAGAGAGACACTAGTAAAAAAGTTTTTAACTCTCTCACACACAATTTTATTGTAGGTCTGAGAGTTCAAAAAAGGGAACTTAAATGTTCGCATAAGGGACATAGCCTTACCAAATCTTGGGAGCTCATACCTAGGAGACTATACAGCTAAGGGACAATAGTTCCCTTAAATGTTTGCAGTGCTAGCTGTGGAACCCACTGATGAACCATACCACACTAGGTAGGTGGGTTTCATAATCCTATATGAGTACATGAATGTAAGGTAATTCTATTAGAGGTTTGTCTCTTTTTTTTTCCAGGTGCTTTGTTCTTCTTGTATGTTTATGTGTGTTTATTGAGAGTGTGCAACAATCCTTTTAACTCTTCTCACTGACTCTTTCGTGTGTTAGTACCTATCCTGTGTGTGTGGGAGAATCGTGTGATGTTCCTTCGGCTAGAGACACCTGCCCAATACATATTCTTTGTGTTATGGAATGCTTTGCTGCTACTGTCCATGTTTTTAGGTTAAGCCTGAGCAGCGCACGTGCTGCTCTGCAACGCATGCTGTGCTGACGTAGGGACTTGAAGCTCCGCCCATCTTTTCAGTTGGCTGCTGTGACTGTCCTTCCTAAATGTTGACTTTTGATTTGTTAATAGGTTTATGAGTCCCTCCTTAGTATCTCCCTGTCTTCTTTTGTAACCTCCTATTTATTTATTTATTTATTTGTTAGGTTTCTAAAGCGCGACAGCTACCCAAGAAGGGTTTCCCGGCGCTGAGAGACACTATATTCATGAGCAGATTGTGCAACTCTGAGAGGGAGCAGGAGCAACTTACTGATTAAAGAGCCAAGTTTTGATGGCTCTGCGGAAGTAGTTGTAGCGGGTTTCCAGACGTACGTTCAGTAGGAGTGCGTTCCAGAGTTTGGGGCCCAGCAAAGAGAAAGATCTTCCTCCAATCTTTGCTCTACGCACTTTCGGCACGCAAAAGAGGCATTGAGATGCCGACCTAAGACAGCGAGCCAGCATATAAGCCTGCACGAGGGATTGTAGATATCTTGGGGCATTTCCCCATTTAATTCTGTGCATAAGGCTCAATGTCTTGAATTTGACACGGTTTTCGATTTTCAACCAGTGGAGTGCCTTGATATGTCCAGATATTCTTTCCCTTCCCTTCTCCTAACAGGACTGGAGCTTTTACGTGTGTCCTTACGGTATTGCTTTCATTACCTCTTCGGGAGAAGTGTTTGCTTAGTTAATCTAAAGAGCACTGGTGGGACAGCAGCTTTAGCAACGACGGCCGCTTTATTTATTTTTACCTTTAGCAACAGCAGACGCTTTATTTTTTTTACCTGCAGTGTGCTATGCATACTTTCAATTTCACAATGGAACGTAGCAGCATGCCTTTCTTTTTCTCTTTATTTTTGTATTATTCGTTCGGAAGCCCAGCCTAGTTCGGCCGAGGTGTATGGCTCTGTAGGCCCCTCTTCACATCCCATCAGCTCCCGGAATCTGCCCTCCGTGCAGCTGCATGGCAGCGTAGCCTGGCTTTGGCACAAGAGAAGGGCTGCGTGCGTGGAGGGAGGTAGTAATTAAATGTGCAAATCTCCTTGGGGCTTTATTCAGGGCAGAGCAGCAAATGAATTAATTCAAGGTTCTGAACCTGGGAGCCGCCACACAACACGTCAGCGGGCTACATTTCTCAGCAATTCGCAGTAAACATGTATATTTCAAATATCTCCTTTGTTTACAAAAACGTGAATGCGAAAAAGAGGTGTGGGTACCTGGGAGCGCTTGCATGATGCTTTGTGGTATTTCAGTCATCAATTTGTGTGGTTTAGTCAGCGCCCCATCAGTGCTGTCACTTTAATGTTGGCCACGCTCCTTTCTTTAGACTAGCCGGGTCTAAAGAAAGGGACGCAGCCACCATTAAAGTGAAAGCGCGACATGAGGCGTTTTTCCAAAAATTGCATTTGCAATGCAATAGGTCTTGCATTTGCGAGAGTTTAAGCTATTGGCATTGTCATTTACAGTGCCAATAGCTCAAACTCTCGTAAACACGAGACCTATGGCATTGCCAATGCTTGTTGCTTTATGGTGTTGTGAGCTTGATTTAAAACGTTTGACTTCACAGTTCTCATTTGAATGTGTGGTGTCACTGAAAGAGTCAATACTAACAAAATATTTAAGCAGAGTTTACTTTTGCTTTTAGGATATAAACAATTTTTAAATGAACTAGATGACTTTGAAACATTTTAAAACATGCCTGACAAGTGGCTCCATCTCATGTATAACACCGTCTTCCAGTTCTTGAATTTTAGCAAACTTCGCTTTGCATTCTGGGGCTCTGAACCTATAACGTGCTAAGGAAAAAATACAACCCCCACAGTACAATATGCTGTTGGATAAAAAGTGAGTAATGGATGAAAATTCATAGTGTACTTGATAGACGATGAAATGCAAAATAAAATGTAGTTTCTGACGTACTGCCTTTTTAGGTCGAGCCTAGCGCTGCACGCATGCGCTGCTCTAGGAAAACGACCTCTTGGAATTGCTCTGGACTTCCGGCCTATGGCTTGCGGTTACTAGCAACACGAGCGTGTGCGCACCACTCGCAGGACGCTGCAGCTGCACTCCTAGCTTTCACTTTTGCCGCCGTGCATGTGAATCGCTCTGGACTTCCGGGCTTTGGCTTGGGGTTACAAGCAACACGAGCTGGTGCGCACCACTCATGGGATGCTGCAGCTGCATTCCGCGCTTTCACTTTTACTGCCTCACGTGTACAGGCAGCTACAGGTTATACTAGGCACGCGTTGGCAAAACTAGACCCACTCACAGGCTGTCTCTCAAGGGCTAGGCTGTCCTCAGCAGCAGGAGCCCGAAGGCAGCATCGCAGGGCTTCTGGGGTATCCCAGCCTTTCACTGCAGATGTTCTGGCAAAGGGTGGGCTCCTGCGACCCTCTAGCACAGGGCACCGCACCTCTGGAAGCCCACCCTAGGGACGTGTGTGCCAGCGAGACCCCTGCATCTGTGCCTGCTCACAACCAGGTCAGTTTCCACACTTTCCGGAGTGCTCAGCTTTTACTTCCTCAAGGCCACGCCTCTTCCCTTAACTTTCTTCCAATCGGGGGCAGAGAAGGGGAACGCTTCAGCCAATGTCCTCGCTCTGAGAAAGGAAACTTGTCTCACGTTCACACACACACACACTTACACCACAGGGATCCTTCTCACTCTCCCCCAGCCCCTGGACAATTTGGGCACTGAATAGTACACGTGTCGCTTCAGATTGCTAGGTTTAAAAGAGAAGAGACACGCAAATTCCCGTCCACCGCAATCCTTTTTTCCCCTTAAATTAAAATGTTAGGGAAAACCCTGCCTCATATTTTGGATTGAGTAATAGGACACCATCTCGTTTCTACTCAATACAAAACGCAACCTCGAATGTTGTCAGGGGATTCAAAAGTGATGCGCATTTCTAGTGAAAGACGCACAGCCCTGTCGCAGAAAATCACCATTATAAATAAAGGGAATTGTTTGGCCGAGACGAGAGGCATTTTTTAAATACAGCTTATCCAAAACCTGTTTAAAGGTTCAGTGATAGCCACTAGTTTATCTATCTATCTATCTATCTATCTATCTATCTATCTATCTATCTATCTATCTATCTATCTATCTATCTATCTATCTATCTATCTATCTATCACTTTACCTCTGAGTGTGTGGATGGATTATCGGTCTATCGATCACTTTACCTCTTAGTGTGTGGATAGATGGTCGATAGATCGACAGATACATAGGCAGATAGATAGATAGATAGATAGAGGCAGGTTTTCGTCCAGGGTAATCTGAAGTCCTAGGGACTTGGCTCCTATTCTTAAAGTAAGTTTAGAGGTTGGACTAACTCTAGGGTCCCACCTATGGGAGGACCTGGGGAGGTGGTGGTTACACCCCTTCCCCTTTGCCCAGTTTCGCACCAGAGCTGGGGCCGAGTGCCCCAGCAACCGGTTTGAACAGGTGTGCCCCAGGCAGTGTCTGAAAAGCATTCCCTGAATGCAACCCAACCTGCCCCAATACACTAAAGCCTGTCTGGGGAGGTGCTAGCACCTCCCTGTACAGGAAACCTATTGTCTAGGCCTCCCCTGCCGGAGTTTAGTGTAGCAGCAGGAGGGCAGACTTGTGTCTGTGGCAGCCGCATCCATTTTCTGATGCTGGGGCTCTGTTTAATTTTAACCGGGTATACCAGTGTGTACATGTCTTCTCCCTCTAGAAAGGTGGAATGCTACCCCCGCCGCCAGAACTGACGGGGGTGGGTGTAGTATTCCAAAGTGTTTTGATAAAGCCAAAACAATGTTAGCCTTAACCGCAAGGATTATAATGCACTTAAGAATATGTGGTATGGCTATATCATAGAACAGCGATAAGGAGATGGTTCCAAAAGCTGCAGAGGGGCTCAGCTCATGCTAGGGCACCCTCCCTCACAAAACCAAGCACTCTGCCTTCAGGATTGTCAAGGCCTGCCATAGGAGTGACTTATAGGTTACTATGTGTCTATATGTAAAGGTAGATATAGGTATACTATATCTAAGTAAGAGGTGCTTACACCACCTTACCCAGGCTGCAAGTGCAGACCTGTGGTGTCCTTTTGGAAGGCTGCCCAGGGGTGGCACAATACATGCTTCAACCCCTGGTAGGTCTCTGGGGCACCTATGCCCTGGGTACCTAAGGTACCTTATACAGGGACTCACAAGGGTGACCCAGTAACCAATCTGGTTTGTACCTAAAGTACATGGTATCAATTTAGAGAGAACAGCTAGGCTGTGGTCCTGATTAGCAGGACCACAGCCATACTAAAGTCGAAAAACCCGTGAAACACAGCAAAAAGTGGAGGTAACAATTTAAAGCAGACCCTACTCTCCTACACCCCCCCCCCCCCCCCCAACGCAGGGACATTAAACTAACCTTGACCAGTTGAGTCTTCATGTTCTAAGTGGAAATATCTGGAGAGTCTATCTGCATTTGCATGGTTACTTCCAGGTCTATGTTCCACTGTAAAGTCCATCCCCTCTATGGAAATGGACCACCTGAGCAGTTTGGGATTTTCACCCTTCATCTGTTCTTGCTTTTTCAGAGCCCAACCCACAGCAAAGTCCTCCCTCTCAATAGCTGACCAACGTTTCTCTCTAGGGGTCAGCTTTCTGCTAATAAAATCTTCTGGCTGGTCTTGACCTTCATTATTCAATTGTGATAGCACAGCCCCTACTCCTAACGCAGAAGCATCTGTTTGGACAATGAATTCTTTGGAGTAGTCAGGACTTTGCAGAATTGGAGCAGTGCACATGGCCTGCTTAAGGTCATCAAATGCCCTTTGACAGCTGACTGTCCACTGAACATTTTTTGGCATTCTTTTAGAAGTTAAGTCATTCAGGGATGTCACTATGGAACCAACCTCTCGACAAATCTCCTATAGTATCCAGTCAGGCCCAAGAAAGCTCTGTCCTGAGTCTGGGTGGTTAGAGCAACCCAGTCCATTATGGTCTGGATTTTGCTCTACAATGGTTGAACCTGGCCTCCACCTACAAGGTGGCCCAGGTACACAACCTGACTCTGTCCTATCTGGCACTTAGTAGCCTTGATAGTTAGGCCTGCCTTTTGCAGGGTTTCCAAAACATTTTTCAGATGGACCAGGTGATCCTCCCAGGTGGAGCTAAAGACAGTAATATCATCCAGATAAGCTGCACAGTAGTCTTCCAGGCATGTTAGGACTTTATTCACCAACCTTTGAAATGTGGCAGGTGCATTTTTCAGACCAAAGGACATTACCACAAATTGATAATGTCCACTTGGGATTGAAAATGCTGTTTTTGGCTTTGCATAATCAGCTAGTCCGATCTGCCAGTAGCCAGCTGTTAGATCAAATGTGCTCAGATATTTGGCAGATGCCAATTTGTCTATGAGCTCATCTGCTCTTGGAATTGGATGGTCATCAGTCCTAGTGACTGCATTGAGACCTCTGTAGCCTTCACAAAACCTCATCTCTCTCTTACCACCCTGGGTGTGAGGTTTGGGTACTAGGACTACTGGACTAGCCCAATGGCTATCTGAAGGTTCAATCACTCCCAGCTCCAACATTTTCTGGACTTCAGTCCTGATACAGTCCCTGACATGATCAGGTTGCCTGTAAATCCTATTTTTAACAGGCAGACTGTCTCCAGTGTCCACTTCATGAGTGCACCAGGTAGTCTGACTTGGAGTCAGTGAAAACATATGTCTGTACTGTCGTAGAACTTGTCTGCTGCTGATCAGTGAGACTGCCTGCCAAGGCTACTCCATTAACTGATCCATCATCAGGGTTCTAAGAGAGCAGGTCTGGGAGAGGGTCACCTTCTTCCTCCTGTCCTTCATCAGTTGCCATGAGCAAGCCCATGTCTGCCCTGTCAACATATGGTTTCAGTCTGTTGACATGAAGCACCCTATGGGGGCTCCTAAGAGTTCAAAGATCTACCAAATCGGTAACCTCTCCCTTCTGTTCAACAATAGTGTGGGGTCCACTCCACTTGTCTTGGAGAGCTGCTGGGGCCACAGGCTCCAACACCCACACTTTCTGTCCTGGCTGGTAAACAGTCAGTACAGCCTTTTGGTCATGACAGGCTTTCTGTCATTCCTGGCTAGCCTCAAGGTTTTTAGTTGCCTTTTTCATGTACTCAGCCATCCGGGAGCGGAGCCCAAGTACATAGTCCATAATATCCTGTTTAGGGGGTTTGAGAGGTAACTCCCATCCCTCCTTCACCAGACAAAGTGGTCCTCGGACAGGGTGCCCAAACAGAAGTTCAAATGGGCTGTAGCCAACCCCCTTCTGTGGAGCCTCCTTGTATGCAAATAAAAGGCAGGGTAGCTAGATATCCCATCTCCGCCTGAGCTTTTCTGGAAGACCCTTAATCATCCCCTTTAAGGTCTTGTTAAATCTTTCAGCTAGACCATTGCACTGTGGATAAAAGTGTGTGTTGAATTTGTAGTTCACTCCACCCTCCTTCCACATTGCAGTTAGGTAACTAGACATAAAGTTTGCACCTCTGTCTAATACAACCTCCTTAGGGATACCCACTCTTGAAAAGACTCCCAAGAGGGCTCTTGCCACAACAGGTGCTGTAGTGTTCCTAAGGGATATAGCCTCTGGGTACCTGGTGGCATGATCCACTACCACCAGGATAAACCAGTGCCCAGATGCTGTTTGGGGATCCATTGGTCCAACAATGTCAATCCCTACACGTTCAAAGGGAACCCCCACCACAGGTAGTAGTATCAGAGGGGCCTTTGTAGTGCCACCTGCTTTGCAACTGGCTTGACAGGTGACACAGGAGCGACTAAACTCCTTTGTGTCTTCAGACATGTGGGGCCAGTGAGAGTGAGGGACAAGCCTGTCCCAAGTCTTGTTCTGGCCAAGATGTCCTGCTAAGGGAATATCATGGGCTAGTGTCAAAAGGAAGCCCCTGAATGCCAAAGGTATGACCAACCTCCTAGAAGCACCAGGCTTGGGGTCTCTACTCTCTGAATACAGGAGCCCTTCATCCCAATATACTTTATGGGTGCCACTAGCATTCCCAGCAGCCTCAGCAGCAGCTTGCTGTCTGAGGGGTTCAAGAAAAGGGCAGTCCAACTGCGCCTGACTCAGATCTGCCCTGGAAGGGCCCTATGTCCCCAGAAACTCAACCTGATCAGGTTCAAGCTCTTCTGGGACAGTTCCATGTTCAGGCTCACAATCAGCTTCCTCGGAAGCCTGATCCTCACTCTGAGTCAAGGGGGAAGGTACTGCCTTAACCCTACTGTTCCTTATCTTGGTAGGCAACTGGTCCGTTATTCCAGAATCCACTGCCATTTCGGTGTTAGAATTTTTGACCTGTGACCTGTGACCTAGTCACTGCAAGGACATGTGTTATTCTAAACACAATCCCTCTGGACTCTTTATGAGGTCAGAGGTAAAAGTACAATACAAGGAACTTAATTAGCATACCATAAGTTGCACAGTATACGTTTTGCCCTTGGGGCCTCACAAACTATATACTAAAATAGTGGTATAAGAACCACGTGAGGGATAGAAAGCAGGCCTACGGCCTGTAGAACCGCTGGGGCAACCAGGAACCACCCAAGGTAGGGATACAGGAGACCCACGGGGAACGCGAGCAGTATCTAAACACAGCCGCGGATCACCATTGACTTTCTATGGAGATCGAACAAGTTACAACTTTAAAGATTTAAGGGCACCTAGAGGTGAACTACGATGGAACCCTTTTAGACTAGGACACTTCGAGAGTCAAAACCCACGGGAGCACCGGAGTACTCGCGTTACCTCACCCAGGGAAGCCGGGTGCATAGGTGTCTTTTGGTGTCTGGTTTCGTCATCGATTCCAATGGAGAGCTGCGAAGAAATGCTGCAGGGGACCAGAGGAAAAGTGTCCGGGTGGATCCAAGGGTGGATCGGAGATGTGAAGAACCTGAAAGCAGAGGGAATAAATACATATATATTTGATATGTACCTTGTGTGGTGTGCTTTCATTTGATCAATCAAGAGATTATAGGCTGGTAAAACGACTTGCTTAACTCGCCTCTAAGTCTTAGCCTGAAGGCTGCTCTCCACAGCTACCATAGTGCAGACCTCTCTGTAGAATGTTTGCTTGGCAATGACCTAGAGACTTCAGCCTGGTCTGAAGTGGAGTTTAGGACCCATGCAGAAATGTTAGTAATCTCAGCACATGTCCTTGCATTTCAAGAACATGACTTTCTTTTGAGTAAGTGGTTTGATATTTTAATTCATCACAACTGTGCAATGTATACTGCACCTTCTCGTGCGTTAAGATTAGCATATGAAACTTCAAGGTAATGCTATTGAGTAGCAAATGTGTTGCTGATTTGAATCAGTATACCTTACTTAAATAAATACACCTGTGAAGACGCTGAGGAAGTGCTCACTGTAAAGGAGTGAAATCTATATTTATGTTACAAACATTGCACATTCCCATATAACCCCATATGGTCTAATCTCTAGGGTCACACAAACCAGTGCTTTAAATGGGCAGGTACTGAGTGCATGCACTTTTTAGTCTGAAAGGGAGAATTTACATTTGCTAGGAGAGTACCTGTACCTCTCATCACTCTCGATTAGTGAGTACTAACACTATTAACCTTCTGTTTCAAGCACTCGCTAAAACACACGGTTCAGGTTAAAAGATATTAAATAATTAAGCAGCAGAACCTTGCTGTGCTGACTGGCCTGCTGCTACTTTCAAACATTCAAATCTGCGTTTTTCGAGTTTGACTCGTGTTTGTTTTGCCTGTGGTTCTGGGGAAACACAACACGCCGCACAAGAGCTCTTTAGTGCAGTGAGGAGGATTAAATACCCCGTAATTAATGTCTCGGCCGCTTCCTCCATCACTCGCGGGCTGTCCGATCTGGCGCACCACAGTTGACTCCTTAACACCTCGGTGTGTTACATTTTTCCGCGTTCTGGCTTGTTTTGATTTGCCCTGGGAGAGGGAGCTTCGCCCGCGCGCTGCTGTTGTGCACCAGAAACGCTGAGAAGCCGGAAGTCTGCGGCGCAAGGAGCGGAGCTCGGACACGGGCGCCTCGCGGACCATGCAGGTGCCTGGGTGTTTAAACTGCACCAGCGTCGGTGAGTAGCCGCCCCGGGTGTGTGGGGTGCGCGGGAGAAGGACCCCTGTGTGTGGGGTCACTCATTGTGAGCGCGGGCACTGCACGTTCGCCTCCGGGTTCAAGCAGATCCGTGCAGAACGTGAAGAGGAATTAAAATTGATGTCCATTAATAGCCTGTGGTAACTGGATGCCGTTGCAGTGCACGCCCTCCTGCGAGCCCTCCGTGGTTTGCAGGGGTTTGTTTTAGCTGCGCCTTGCACATGAGATTTTGTTGAATGTGGTGTTATGTTATGTAAAGCCACAATTGCTTAGCTCTGTTTTTCTGTTGGTGTGGCCTCTCGGCACTGTCGCATCTTTACATGGCCCAAACCAGCATGCTGAATTTCTTCATTTCAGTTTAGTATTGAGTTCGATCTTTGTAGGCTTATCACACTTGTCGAGAGAAAATGAATAATTGCTATCAACACAGAGGAGCGGGGGCAAGGGAGTTGCGCGCGCGCAACACAGAGGAGCGGGGGAGGGAGAGTGGCAGCGAGGCAAACGCGCACCGCTGCGCGTGCTGGCCACTGGAGGAAATGGGCGTAGCACAGGTGGGACTAGGCCCGCCTTTGCCCAATCGCGTGCAGTATTTTTTTTTTTAAACCACGCGAAAGCCAATGGAAGATGGGGAAAGCAAACCCACACGCACGAGCATGTGGGTTTCTAAAGCCCGTGCAAGAGGTCTCGCACTGTAAAGCAGGCGCGAGTCCTAAAAAGTACTTACCTATGAACGAAGTTCTTGGTCTTAAAAATGATATAAAAATCAATGTTATTATTGAGATTGGTCTCGAACAAAAGAAAGGGCAATGGACAAAAAGAGGAAGATAAGCAAAATAATAGAATAGTCTTTAGTCTTAGCAAGACACCTTTTTAGGTCGAGCTGGACTAGCATCCGTAGGATGCTGTCCAAGTTCTTAGGTCGAGCTGGACTAGCATCCGTAGGATGCTGTCCAAGTTCGACAACTATAGTCATCGACTTCGGGGGGATTAGGGACAAGAGGGTCCCACGCGCTTTAACCTGTGGATTTGACCTCGTGCACGCGCACGTCGGCTCCATCCACATTCGCAGCAATTCCCGCGCCGTGCACATCCCCACACATACACACATGCGTGCGCATACACACAGACAGACACTCGCTCGCTCACACACACACACTCTCCCCCCCCACACCGCAGTCATCGGGCTCTTTTAAACACACACACGCATACACACACGCATACACACAGACTCCAAGACACATACACACACGCACGCTCACACACATACAGAGCCCCCCGCCGCCCCACGCACACACACATGCCCCCCGCCCTCGCAGCTCAGCAAAGGCCCCCACTCACCGGTACTCGTCTCCAGGCGAGGGCTCGTTGCAGGCGGCGGTCTCATCCTTCTGTGCGTGCAAGGCTCTCACTTCACGGAAGCCCGGCCGGGCTTCCGGTGTGTCTTGACGTCCCGCCCCCGGCCTGCCTGACTTCCGCCCGGGATTGTAAACGTTGTTTTTCTATGTATGCAGTGTAAACGCTTGCCACCCCTCAAGCAGCATTGTCAGGGCTCGACAAATCCACTCGCCCGCTCGCATTTGCGAGGGAGAATGGATGAGGACGAGCTATTTTTAGCTCCTACTCGCCCTTTCTGGCGAGTAGGAAACAAACTAACTTTTGTCCTCTGCCTTTGAAAACGGAGCAAAAGTGACAAGATAACAAGATTTAAAGGCATTTTTATTGCTCACAAAGGAACTAAGCAATAAAGATGCCTTTAAATCTTGTTAACTTGACACTTTTGCTCTGTTTTCAAAGACAGAGGTCAAGTAGGTTGCAGTTGGGTCGAGGGGATTTTCCAAGTTACTAGACCTGCAGGACTAGTACAATTTTTCAGATTTGTCGAGCCCTGATTGTTGGTTACAGGTTAATTTTGTAATGCAATGTGAACCCGTCATAGGTATCACATTTTAAGAGGGTCAAAGGAACAGCCTAGCTCAACAGTGGGTGCCATTGTGAGCCTGGTTAACAAAAGGTATCTACAGCTGTTATTTGCACCTAATTCCAAGAAATGTGTGAACTGTGCGAACATCACAGAAGTGTGCAGTGATATTGTTTGGGAAAATAATGAGCTATGTTCTGACAACACAAACACCACAACGGGAAGCAACATAGAAACAAAAATGTCTCCTCATACGTTAACAGTAAAACTAATTGAAATGAAACCAGACTATTTCTTAATTCCAGACCATGTCTAAGGTTTTAAGAGTTTTTTTTTAAAGAATAGACTTCTCTAACTTTGGATAATTTGAATAAGTACGTGCCTTCCTATTCTTAAAGTGTCTGCAGAATGTTTATAAATACTCAAAACGGAATCTGGGGGTTTTGACTGCATTTTACATGTTCACCCAATCGTTGACTATCCTATTGCCATAACCTCCTCCACTCAGAATCTGGCAGTGAAAAATGCACCGTAATGGGGGAATTCCCATCTTTATAGAGCACTGTGAAATTCCTTCAATTCTTAATTCTGTATCAGAATCTGGAATTTCAAATGGATTTTTTGTGCACCGGTGTCATTTGACTTGTGCGCGAAATAAATTGTGAATCTGAGGCGTTCACCGCTATTTACTAAGTTGTTGGTGGAGGGAGGAGATTTGCAATCCTGAGAAAATTAGTTTATTGATCTCAGCATGGTTGCAAATTGAAGTGTCAGGCCTTGTTGGCAACTACTGCCACCCTAACTCACTGAACGTGCCACCGCCAGTTTTCTACATATGTCCAGCTAGTGAAAGGCTAGAGGACACTGGCTGATAATGCAGTTTACTGCCTCTTTTTTTAAAGCATCCTCCCCATAGCAGAGAGGTGTGAAATTGCGAAGTTCTTTTTCCTCGCACCTTTCGCGAAGTGCTAGAGAAAACTTTGCACTTCACGAATTTACGACATTTTACAATTCCCTACCTTTGTATGAAAATTGGAACGTTTGCGAAAATGTTAGAAAAGGCAAACTTGTGGACTGAAATTTGCAGACACATGCTTTGGAACTTTGAAAAGGTCCTCAAAAGGTAAATTTACAGATTAAAATTATGCATACACAGTGCATTTTGGCTGAGCTTGATCAGAGTGAAAATAATCTCGAAACATTGTCTTGCAATCAAGCAAAAATGAACTCGCATCCTCCGAGGTGAACTGGGAAATCATTTTAAAGTTTGAGAAAGGCAGAAATTAAGAACCTGGCTCGGCGGTTGTCCTGTATGGTCTGACAAGCCAATAAAAAGCAGAGCCAGGCATTCCAGACTGTCATTTTCCCTCCCTAAAGTAGTTTTGTCCACACTATGTTTATTGAATTTTCATCCTGACCTGTTATAATGTCAACACAAAAAGTCAAAGGGAATAAAGTGAATATCCGTTTTCCCCAGAGTTGCGAGTGACATACAGATCCATACTTCTAAATAACCACTTATTAAGCACGTCCAACAGCTTCTCCAATTTACGTGTTTCTTATAGTTATCAGTGTCAGTTTTGCTGCCCCTGAACACTGTAGTTTTGCTTCCCACTCTTGCTTATGTAGACATTTGATTTCCAAGGATCGCGAACCTAGTTTCCATGCGCCTGGATTCTCGGGGAGAGGATTACCCAGGACCTGCGCTAGTGTCTTCCAAGCTCCTTCAGAAGGGTTTTACCTTTATGGTGGGGTGCACCCACCATATTATATATATGCAATCTTATATACCGCGACCGCCACTACCTCTCCAGCATGTCTAGCATTCCAATATATGTATTTCAATCTTCACTGTTTGTAATACCAGCCATATATTACTCTGTAGTTTAGGTCCCTTGTTTTCAGCAATCCGCAAGCTTTTGTTAATCTCTTCTAAGGATTTCCCATTGTTTGGGTTGTATGCATATCATAAGTATTCTTTCCCATGTGCCCCTGTATGCCCATCTGAGGTCCCCTTTTGGCCTCACTTTAATACTTCCTTTTCTCCCTATTTTCTTCCGGATCTCTTTCTCAAATAGTCTTTTCTTGGATACCTGCCTGCTTGTCCTCTGGATCAAGGGTCGGGTCTGTGCACACCTGAACCTTTCCTTATCGTCCAGCCCAAACTAGTTTACATTGCGTGAAAGATTTAATTTTCCCTTTAAGGAACATATCTGACAGCATTCTAGAGCCCCCGGCACCATTTAAAGAAGCCTTTGCCCCCAGTGCCCATGTAAATGATGGATTAGAGTGAATTGGGAGGTATGATGCCGGGAAAGAAGTCGGGCACATTCTACTTGCTAGTTTATTCTATATATTGAGGGTCATGTCACAGGTGTACTGATATAAGCATTCACAGGTTGTTCTTTTTGATAACCTTATTAAACTCCTTGGCTGTCTAGTTCAAGTTCAAGTTCAGTAATTTGTATAGCGCACTACTCACCCGGAGGGTCTCAAGGCGCTTGAGGGAGGGTGGATGCGTTATTTATCGAATAGCCAGGGATTTAGCTGCTTTCTGAAAGAGAGGTGGTTCTGTGTGAGGCGGAGGTGAGTATCTATCTATCGCCTTCCTTCTATCTATCGCCCTCACTCTGTCTATCTATCGCCCTCCCTCTATCTATCTATCGCCATTTATCTATCTATCGCCCTCCCTCTATCGCCTTCCTTCTATCTATCCCCCTCACTCTATCGCACTCACTCTATCGCATCCCCACAGCATTACTCGTCGCCACCACAACATCACTCAGCGCCACCACAGCATCAGTCTGTGCAACCATTCAACAACAACTGGTTCAAATATGTTCTCTCAATGTTTTAAGCTTTATTACAAATGTCACAAAAAATATGTTAATATTTCACTTCGGTTCTTGGATTTACAAAAGTTCAAGCTATTGCCATTATAAATTACAATAACTTTTATTTAAGTATTAATTATTAAAAAAATTAAAAGCCATTGTTATTTGTAATATCAATACATCTGTCACGTAAATACAACACATATTGCATTACAAATGCTATAGGTGTCACATTTGCGAAAGTTAAAACTATTGGCATTGTAAATGACAAAGCTATTAATTTCGCTATTTTCAAAACCAACACATAAATAAAAAGTGTCATTTGCAATAACAATAGCTCAAACTTTCCTAATGCGAGACCTATTGCATTGCAAATGCTTGTTCATTAGAGCCACCTTTCCCGCCACTGACAATGGCAGAGTTTGCCAAAACATCTGTGCACGCAACATAGAGACCGCACAGATCAAATTACCCTCCAGAAGGTCCTCAGATGTGTGGTAAATACGTATCCCTAAATAGCTAAATAGAGACGGCTGCGATGTAAATTGAATGTCATTTACCCTCAACATTTTGTTTGGGGTACTAGTGTTAAAAGGGAGAGGCACGATTTAATCCAACTAACTCTGAGGCCGCAAATACTGGCAAATTTAGTCAGCAATCTTGCAACAGTGGGAGATATTGATAGAACGTAATCAAGAAAGAAGGATCACTTGTCCCGCATAACCAGGGTATGCAGGTATCGTTCTAACTAGTCCCAAGAAAAAACCCCTCATGCACGTGTATAGTTCGTAATTTTAGCGGTATATCGTGATTTTCCGCTATTCTTCACACGTTGTATGCATAATCATGGGGTTTAGTTGTTATGCATCCTCCGCCAGGAGGCTTTACTTAAAACAGTAGTGATCAGTGATTTTGTGGTGAAAAGTGAGGTGAATAGTTTAAAAACATATCTTCATACTAGAATAATACATTTTATTTGTTCCAGTTCTGAGATAGTGAGAATTAATAATGAGGTTGTGTGGCTGAGAGTGATAATGGCTCTCGCACACTAGGATTCGTGAACATTATAAGTCGACATATTTCAGCTCTTTGGTTGCCAGACGGTCAAATGGGCTTTCTTCAGGACCGAGGTGTGGTGTGCACAGAGACAAAGGGCGTCTCTGTTTGTGTTGGGCAAATAGGTATTTCCTAGGATGCCTTCTTTAAGATCAATAAGGAAGTAATGTGCAATTTAGTTCCTTGCAGGTCGCTGGGTACCTGTGGAGGAAAAGGTAAGAAATAGACTAGGGAATAGGGTAGTGGGGTTCACAGGTAACTAGTGTACTGGTAAAATTTTCCAGGAACATAAAAATTCATTCAATAAAGCGTTACAATTAAAAATTCGCAATACTCTCGTCAGCCACACTCAACTAGCGGTTAAGTTCAACTCTCCCAATGTGATGTAATATTTAGGGTATAGCAAGGTATCTTTGCTCGTTATTTAAAGTCGTAAGACACTCAAAACAAGGTTACTGGCGATGTATTATCACATATCAGGTTAGATTGTGTTAGATTTCGTCAGTGAAAATATTTAAGGTAGAAACTTGTGCCGATACTAAATAAATCCCAGATTTTCGTAAATTCGACACATACTTGGATTAGGAGTTGTTTTTTCCTCAACGGGGTCCCAGTGGGTCAGCAGACCTACTAGAATTAATAATGAATATCAAGATACTTTTCGTTTTTGTAATACATTACGATTTTCAGCGGCGATGGCGTTGTCTCGTGTTACCTGCATTCTCGTGCGGCACGACTTGTGCGGACTCTACCAATCTGGGCCCGGGAGAGAGCATTCTCTTCCGGGTTGCCCGATATGGGAGGCAGCAGTGTGGCAAATGAAGAAAGACCTGTCCTTAGCGGTCTTAGTCTGTTTTCATTTCGTTATAATATAGCGATGTAAATATTACTTTAGTTTAGGTAGAAATGATAAATGGAAATGGGTTTTCCCGCATTGGTATTATACATTAATAAATTGTCAAATAAAGGGGCAAGGATTGCTACTGAGTATGTGATTTGTAACCTAAATCATTTCCAAAATTCTCGAGTGTTCCATCCTGGTTTAGAGTACCTCTAAATAAGTTGCAATTTAGGTTATGAAGACGTGTTATGATTAATGGCTAGTAAGTTGCTTAGATGTAAGTTTTTGGGATGAACTCTGGAACAAGTTTGTTCAAAGTAAAGTAATTTGAAGTTTATTATGCTAATGCTGTTTTAACACATATTATCAGCTTGTTTTCTACACATATACAGTGGTGTTATTTTTGAGAATGTCGTCATTTGGGAAAATAATTCAAAGGAGTTGCAAATGTTTTATGAAAAAACGTGTTTTTGTTAATGAATAATAGATTCATGAAATAATCGAGGTGTATTCAATTCTACAATCAGTTATCTGTATACGCTTCCCCATGGGACATTATCATTGAGTCCATCTGAGTCAGTCTTTAGGCGGTGCACCCACCTCTTTTCATTTTCAAAAAGGATTCTTTCTGCATTATGATTTCCCAGGGTTTCTATAATTACCCAGTTCAGGTCTTCAATTGTGTGTCCTGCTTCAAGATAATGGCTTGACAATTTGGTCGTGGTCTTACACTTAACATTACTGCGGTGCTCGCAGATGCGTTGCTTGACCTTTCTACATGTCATTCCTATATAGCGCTTTTCGCATGGGCATGTGATCATATAGATCACATGGCTGGTGTTACAATTCGTGTGGTTGATTAGTTTCCATCTGAAGTCAGGTAGTCCCGTTTTCTCTTCTTCAACAGCAGTACGATTTATGCACAAATGAAACCTACAGGTATGTGCAAATACGACACGCATTACAGCAGGCAATACCTCTAGACAGTGAGGTCTCGGAAAGCTCCCCACTAGAGGACAGACTGCTCACTGATTATATGCAGCATAGCGCCACTTCCCTTACCTCGAGCAGAAAGCGGTCGGCGTCTAGGAGTCGTTCAGCCTCTCCAAAACGGCGCAAGAGGGATTCTAGCCCCAGAAGTCACGCTGCTTCAAGTGGAGGACGCAAGAGGAAGAGGTCACCTGCTGATGGGGCTGGCTCTCCGCCCCCTTCGCCTAAGGGGTCACCGGGCTCGGTGTACTCAGAGGTGTACACACCATCTCGGCCTCGGACTCCGACTCCTCCTCCTGTTCCTAAGGAGGATCCTCCACCCAAACCTCCACTTCCTTCAGTAGACCCTCCACCACCTCCGGTCCCTCCGCATGGGCCCACCCCGCAGCCGAAGGTTCCTCCGCCGAGGTCCACTTCCCTGCCGTCTTTGCCTGTTCCTCCTAAGAAGACCCCAAAACCGAAACCCCGTGAGGAGCCAAGGAAGACCCCGCCACGAAAACCGGCGGAGCGGCCACGGGCGGGCAGGTCTCGCTCTCGCTCTGGGAGAAGGGAGAGATCGCGACCCAGATCATCCACGAGGTCGAGACGCCGCCATAGGAGGCGCGAATCTCGCTCGCACACGAGGTCCTCTGGGACCAGGGACTATTCTCCTACCCTATCGGGGTCACCGGACACGAGAGTGTCCCCGATAGATGACCTGGTGGCGTTCCATGACGTCGTTTTGAGGGGCGCTGCGAAGTTGGGCATATCCCTGACGGTGCCTACTCCGAAAACGTCAGTCATTTTTGAGACTTTACATCAAAAACACCTGTCTCGTCCTCTCCTGCCTCTGGTGCCGGGCCTGGAGGAACCGGCTATGGCCCTGTTTCTCACCCCTGCGGTGACGAGGGCAGCTCCATCAAGGTTGCTGAAGAAGTACCGGGCTCCCGATTCGGATCCGGCCTTTCTGAGAACGGAACCCCCTCCTGACTCTGTCATTGTGACGGCGGCCCGCAAGCAGCATGCCACCACTCCGTCCTCCACGGTTCCCCCGGATAAGGAACGTCCTCCACGGTTCCCCGGATAAGGAGTCCAGGTGGATGGATTCGGCGGGGAGGAAAGTCTGTGGAACTTCCGCTACCTCCATGAAAGCTGCGAGTGCCACGGCGCTGTTGGGCCGATACGACCGTGCCCTCTGGGACTCCCTCGAGCGGTTTGCAGAGCATTTACCTCGGGAGAAGCATGAGGACTTCATGGAAGTGCTGAGTGAGGGGATGCTGGTGGCGAACCAGATTATCAGCGCTCTTCCCTGTTGGCTGCTCACGGATTTTGCCACGGAATCAACCAACGACGCCACGCATGGCTCCGGCTTACGTCCCTGAAACCGGACGCACAGCAGAGGGTGGCCAACCTACCATTCTCCGGTGAGACCCTCTTCGGGAAGCATGCGGACGATGAGATGGCCCGCATGAAGGCGGAGGCCGAGACGCTAACGGCTGTGGGCCTGGAGAAGCCTAAAGAGACCAAGAAGACGTACCGCCCTTTCCAACGGCGGTTCGGCGGGCAAGGCCGAGGACGGGGCCAGGCTTCGGGGCAATCGCAACAGCAACACCAGTTCCGTAAGCCGTTCCAGAAGCGCCAGAAGGGCAGAGGAGGCCAGCAGTCGGCCCCAGCGCCCAAGGGCCAGGCTGGGTCTAGGCCCTAGGAACCTACTTCCCCCGGATCTGTTACCCACTCCGGTAGGGGGAAGCATTCAATTTTTTCTGGCAGAGTGGAGAAAAATTACTCAGGACAAGTGGGTGCTGAATATTGTTTGCAATGGATACAGTCTTCGGTTCACCAGCCCTCCTCCAGCAATTCCCCTGGTCAGCTTGCAGTTTCAGCTGTGCGAGCTTCAGGCGGAAGCGGATATCCTGTTGAGGAAAAGGGCGATAGAAGACGTACCTCTGTCTCAGAGAGGAAGAGGACTGTACTCCAGGTTCTTTCTGGTTCGCAAGAAGGACAAGAACGAGTTCAGACCCATTCTGGACTTGCGGCAGGCAAACCATCTACCAGGTGTGCAGAATGTTCAGGCAGACGCACTGAGCAGACTGGTTCAGGAAAACCACAAATAGGTCATAAATGACGAAGTACTAGGAGAAGTCTTCGCAAGGTGGGGAACTCCAGACGTAGATTTGTTCGCCACCGCCGAAAACAGCATGTGCAGAAACTTCGCCTCCAGGTACTTCCAGCAAGGGACGCTGGGGAATGCGTTATGGATCAGCTGGACGAACAGCTTTCTGTACGCCTTTCCTCCCATTCCCCTGATTCCGGCGGTGCTCATCAAGCTGGCCCGGTCCAGGGCTCGGATGATACTCATCGCCCCGGAGTGGCCCAGGCAGTGGTGGTTCACGGACCTACTTCACCGGTCTCTCCTTCCTCACATTCGGTTGCCGTGCAGGCCGGACCTTCTCACGAAGTTCGGGGGACGGATGTTACACCCCAACCTCTCGTCTTTGAGTTTGGCGGCATGGCTCCTGAGATAGTGCAATATGGCCATCTGAATCTGCCCGATGATTGCATGGACATACTGAAGGAGTCTAAGAGACCTTCCACTCAGACTTCATATGCTTACAAGTGGAAGAGGTTTTGTATCTGGTGCCAGTCTAAGAATCATGATCCTACGACCTGTAAGGAAGATGTCATCCTTCCTTACCTTTTACATTTGGCGCAGTCTGGCCTTAATGTGCATTCCATTAAGGTTCATCTGGCTGCATTGACTGCCTACAGGAAATGCCCTTCACAGACTTCCTTTTTCCAGATCCCTGTGATCAAAGATTTTCTGGAAGGATTGAAGAAAGTATTCCCTCCTGTCAGGCTTCCCTCGCCTTCATGGGAATTGAATGTGGTGCTGTCCAGATTGATGAAGGAGCCTTTTGAACCTATTCATAAGGCTTCGTTGCAGCACCTGTCCTGGAAGGCGGCGTTCCTCGTGGCCATTACATCGGCCCGCAGGGTGAGTGAAATTCAGGCGGTGTGTTGTAATGAACCTTATACTGTATTTCATGCTGCTAAGATTGTTATGCGTACTCACCCTAAATTTCTTCCCAAGGTTATTTCTGATTTTCATGTCAACCAGACTATAACTTTGCCTACGTTTTTTCAGAACCCTTCATCCCCGGCGGAGAGGTCTCTCCATTCCCTGGATGTTAGGAGGGTGTTGAAATTTTATCTGGATAAAACCAAAGATATTCGTAGGTCTGACCAGTTGTTCATCAATTATGGATCGGTCAGGACGGGTCTTGCGACCTCTAAGCAGTCCATCTCTAGGTGGATTGTATCCTGCATACAATTGTGTTACCAAAAGGCTAATAAGACCGTAGGAGGTAAGCCTAGGGCTCATTCCACCAGGGACAAAGCTGCCACAACGCTCAGTTTGGGCAGGCTTCGCTGCGGAATTTGTTCGCACAGTAGTGGCGTTATGTGTTTATTCTCCACCGCCGCTTGGTGTGGGGATGGGCTTGCCATTCTATTCACTAGATTATGACTATACACAGAGATCCCCTACTACAGAAGGAGTAGTTTCTGTCTTGTAACTCCAGTTCTGTAGTAGGGGTATCTCTGTTATAGTCATAAGCGCCCGCCCTCCTCCCCGGTGGAGATATTTCATCATGTAAAGAATGCGACAGGTCTGGCGTGCTTCGCCTTCAAAAAGAACTGAAAGTAGAGGGACCTGCTATGCATTCTGGGATACTGGGAGAAGTTCTGGAAAGTTCTCTTAAAGGCACAGTATCCTATTTAAGCCACATAATGGCAGCCTATGGGGCTTGTCTGTCCCTACCTTCCTCTCTATCATTCCAGAGTCTTTGACTGGGGGAGGCAAGTTTCTCTGTGGTAGAAACTGGCAGGCTGTGTTGTGTGTGGTGTTTTTTGGTGGAATTTCTAGTTGAAAAACTGGACAGTGTAGCCTGTGGATATAGGCTGCATTATTTGTCTTTAAATTCTCTCTTAAGTGTCTTTGCAGTTTCTGCATTATTTTGACAATTTAAGAGATTATTTTTGATTGCCGGGGTCCACGCACATGGGCGGGACTATTCACTAGATTATGACTATAACAGAGATACCCCTACTACAGAACTGGAGTTACAGGACAGAAACTACTCCTTCTCACTGTTACTAGAAACTGATGCGTGTCATGGACGTCAAATGGGGGTAGCAGCTGCTGCCCTTAACTTGCTATTTATCTTGCCTTGTTACCCATGATCTCAAGGAGCCAGGAGGCAGAGGAAGGAAAAGAAAGGAGACAACTCAATGAGCCATGTTTACTGTGTGTAGATTGCAGACCAGGCCTTCGCTTGGCATCTTAGCAGCACAAGCACTGGCGTTGCCAATAGGTCTCGCAGTAGGAAAGTTGGAGCTATTACAATTGCAAATAACAATGCCTTTTATTTTTGTTTTTATTTTAACAACATAAAGGGCTTTGTCATTTACAAAACCAATAGCTCCAACTTTCCTACTGCGAGACCTATTGGCAACGCCAGTGCTTGTTTTTACACCTTGTCCTGCGGGCACATCAGTGTATATGTTGCACCACTACTCCTCGGCAGTCGAATTTGTCAGAGTAAAGGCTTTTCTTTAGTTTTTGTTCCCTCTCTGACCTGAACATTCCTGGAGAGATCTGTGTAAGTGGATAGGATGTAGGCTACGCAGTACCAGCTCAGCCCCAGCAATGCTTTTTTGTTACCCTTCCTCCAAATGTTTGTAAACATTTAGAGGGTTGGGCATTGTGAACATTTCAGCAGTGTCCACTATGAATGTGTGTAGATGGCATTGGACATTTACATTTTGTTTTAATCTCCAAAATGACCAAATGAAAGTTCATCAAACTTAGAAATGGATTTTATAGCAGGGCAGATGCAGTGTGCCGATAAAGACTCGCAAATCTTTTATAACAGTTTAGTCGTCAGCCGAGCACTGAGGCCACATCCAAATGAATCTTGAGTAGGAATCCACTGCGACCATGATATATTTATAGTTGTCATCCCTGTGTAAGGGACCGGAGTGGTCCAGGTAAATGTACACTAATGGTTTATCTGAAATTAGAAGGGGTGTCTGCGCTGGGCGTTTCACTGTTGAAACTTTCATTTTTTGGCAGATTTCACATTCCAAGATATAGTTTCTGGTTTGTTTCCTCATGCGTGGCCACCAGTATCTCTGCTATAATAATGACACTGTGGCGGAAACACCTGTGTGTGCAGAGGCGAGCCCTTCATGTGCTGCTAAGATTAGTCCTAACCTGTGTTCCATGTTTGGAATTACTCTATCCCCCACTCCAGGGATTCGAGCAAAAGGAACATTATTTGCATCAGTTATATAGGAGTATTTGAGTGGGAAGCCTTTTGGATTTTTTTCTCACTGTCTTTTACTGAGGCAGTGACCGTTTGCATTATTTCGCTGTCTATTTTCGTTTTTGAACAAGTGATTGCAGCTACGGAAGCAGTTTGCACAGCTGCCTTCGCGGCCTCATCAGCCAATGAATTCCCTGCAATGTGAACGTCATCACGCTGATGACTCGTGTGAGTCTTTTGTAGTTCTTTCTGTAATAGAACTACTTGTTCCCAAAGCACTTTGTGCTTCATTGTGCCACCTTTTGCGTCTTTGAAACCATTTTGAACCAATTCTGCAAGTCTTCATTTTAAGACTGGACGCAGTAATACGAATCGCACACTATGAGTGTGGGGAATTCACGATCGGTATTTTCAAGCGCCATCTTGAAAGCCTGTAGTTCAGCTCGCTGAGCTCTACAGTCTCCTAGTGATTGAGTTTTTGTGACCGTGGGTCGGAATTTACCATCGCTCCAGCGACCTTTAACAATCACGCACGCTGCACTGTAAGCTTGTTTTCCCCCAATTGCGGGCTGTGCTGATCCGTCCGTATAGATTATACATCCGTAATGTTCAAGAGGCAGAATCTCAGTGGGCAGAGGACATTCTTATTTGTTTTGGAGAAATTCTTGAGTTTTCAAGTAGAGATCAAAAACGTATTCAACGTCTGTTGCAGCAAGAGAATTAACCCATTGTATCCATCTCGGATGTAAAGCTTTTGCATTTGGAATGCTTGCTTTTGTCACTGCCTCTAAGGCAGGTACAGGCGTAAAGACCATTATGCTTTTTCCCTGTGGCCAGGGCTCTCTCTTTTGCGACTGCAGTTTTAACCGCTGTTAGAATTTTTTCTGTTGAATTGAATTTCATTTCATCTTGTGTGTACAAGTGTGATTTATAAGCAATTGGTACCTTTTCACCTTCATTAAAGGTTAGGTATGTGAATCCACATCTCCCTGGGATGATTTGGATTACAAGGTTGCGTACATTGTCGCGTGTTTGTAACTGTTTTGTTGCCAACATGTCTGTTTGCACTGATCGCAAAATTTCTGTGCGTTTCTGAGTCCAATTAGTTAGTTTGAAATCAGGTTTGATTAATTCGTAGAGAGGTTTAACCCTTTCTGCGTAATTTAGAATGTAAGTTCTTCCGAAATTCAAGAAACCTAGAATTGACTGTAAGTTTTTCAGCGTTTTTGGAGGTTGAAGCAGCGCACACTTTTCTAAAAAGTTGGTTGCTAGACCTTTGCTTCACTTGAAAGCTTGTATCCTAAGAATAGGACGTTGAGGTGGACAATTTATGATTTCTTAAAATTGAATTTGTACCCTTCAGAGCGAGCCCAAGTATTATGGTGTTCACCCTTTTCAAGTGGACATCCAAATCATCGTCTGTAAGATAGATGTCATCGACATAAGATAATGCCTCATCATCATACATTTGTAGTAACTCTGTTACTCTGGCTGAAAATAACCCTGGACTATTCTTGAATCCCTGTGGGAGACGCTGTGTCCCCATTATTGAGAATGCGGCCAAATACCTGCTTTCCTGTGCAATATTTTGACAGAAGAAACCGATTGAAATATCTAATGTGGTTTTATATTTTTTGTTCACAATGTTATTCATCAGTGCTGTACTGTAAAGGTTTTGCAGCAAAAGTTTAAATGTCTGTAATCCAAAACTAGACGATATGTTTCGTCTGGTTTGGAGACAGGAAACAAAGGATTGTTCATTGACGAGGTGCATGTTTCAATGACCCCCTGGTATTCAAGTTGATCTAAGATCTCCCTGACTTGTTTTTTAGCTTCCTGCTTTACTGGATACTGCCACTGAGCAGTAGGTTGATTTTTTAACTGGATCTTATGGTGAGGAGTGTCCTCATCCCATCCCACATGATTTTTATATAATGCTGGAGCCTGGGCCACAACCCATTTTCTGGCATAAGTGTATTTTTTATGAATATGGTTTGAGAAGGCTGGCATAATGATTTCTTCGCCATGTGGGCACTCCCTGACAAATTCTGGTGGCCAGTCTTGTTCAGCCAGAAGGATGTCATAACCCTTCGATAGTTTTCCCCAAAAGAGTACTTTTATTTTCCTAGTTATGTCCCCCTCTACCCGGAGTGTTACTTTGTGTAATTTATGGGGTACACTAACCCTGGTGTCTGCAGTTTCAACCTGAATGTATTCATTCAGATCCACTGTCTCCAGATGATCTTTCAGGATCATGCGAGCTAAGGTGACCTCTGCTGTGCTGTCCAGCATTGTCTGGGTCCACTCCCTGTTCTTGAGTGGTGTTCTCAAGATCCTCGGCATGTCTGATTTTAATACTTGCGACCTTCTTTTTGGAGAATTGGCTTTTCTTATTTTTTGGAACGTGTTGATTGTCTTTGGACTTCACTCGTTCTTCTTTGTGGTCTGATCGTCCTCTTCTTTCGGATTTCTACAAGGAAGTCTGAAAGGTACGAGAGGAACGTGTATCAGTATCTTTTTATCTATCAGGTTTTCTCAAATTATCCCTATTTCTGAGGTTATATCTCTTTTCAGAGTGCTCCTTTTGAGTAGACCTACGTCTGGATTGAGAATGCTTCTCTTTAGGAAGTGACTGTCTACTATTTTCCCATTTCTTTTTAGGTGTAGTGAGATTGTTTTTGATAAAAACTTTTTCAGGAGTTTCTGTTAGTTCGGGCTTTACAGGTTTCCCTCCCAAACTATCTCTTCCTAGTTCTTCATAGGATTTCTCAATAATTCTGGCAAGTTCATACGGTTGCTCAGTAATATCGAGTTCTTTTAATTTTTGGTGGATTGCCACGGATGCTGCTTCACTTTTAATGTTAGCTAATAATATAGCTGAGACCTCTTGAAATCTTTCAGTAATTTCATACCAAGATTCAAGGCAGGTTCTGGTCCGTATTCATTTTGAATCTCTCAGGAGGTCTGGTATTACCGCCATAGATGGAATACCATGTGTTTGTGCATATTGAAGCAAAGACTGTACCCCAAGTGTCGCAGTCCTCCACGTGTGGTGCTATCCCCATTGGTAAACAGATTGTTGGAATCCTGTGTTTCTCATGAGGTGTACTATCAGGAAATACTTCTTCTATTTGAGTAATTTTTTGAGCTAACCAGAATGGAATTTGTTCCATTTTTGCGGGCAACTAACCGATGACTGATTGTATAGACTGTGGTGTAATTTTGTTTAAGTAGGACGGAAAAATCCTATGTATTAGTTTTTGGTTTGTACAACGTTGAAGTATACAGTGTTCCAAAATATTCTGCACTTTTTTCTTTGTTTCCTTTAAACTCGCTCCGCAAAACTTGCAACAAAATGCAAGATAGCGACGAAGAGAACGGTGGACCTGCAAGAACTATTAACCGACAGGGTTTAGACGAGACAGGTCTCCAACAAAATGACCCAGATGCTATAATCATCCCGGAAAACTTAAGGAAAACCATAGCTATAAAGCTTATAGAAAATGGCCTATCACCAAGAGGTGGTAGGGTAATGTTTGTCATAGAGGCACATGAATATCGGCAGACAGAGGTATTCTATTCGTGGATTATATTCCCTGAAGCAAATCCAACAACTCATGTGTTCCACTTCTTTAAGATAGAGGAACATCCAGCGGAATACGCTCCTTAAGAGGACGTTGAAATTCCATTTACATACCTAGAGCATCAGCTCTGGTTTAAAGGGCCCTACAACATCAAAATCACATTACCAGGCTCGGTCCCCTAGGTAGACCAGGAGCAACATGGCCGGTACTAGCCAGCTACACACCACATCCTGATATTGAAAGAATGACAGGTCCGGAACTGTTAGCTCAGCTAAAACAATTAATAAAAATAAATAGACAATTGGTACAATATGTCATGCGGACTCCGACAGTCCAACCTGCTATAAGAATGCCACAGCACACCCCTCATGAGGGGAACACAATGCCGCAATTGTGGCTTTGACTCCTGTCCCTACTATTCCCCACCACCCCCGCCCCAAAAAAGCCCACCATAAGAATCCTACTACTCAATGTCCGCTCCATGGTTAGACACTATATGGAGATTTACGATCTCATCGAAGATGAAGCTCCCGATGTGCTTTTTATAACAGATTCCTGGCTAACTGACGATACGGTGGCCGAGCCCGGCCTTGCACTTCCCCCAGGGTACAGCATCCTGACTCTAAATAGGGAGACTAGAGGGGGGTGTATAGCCATCATCTTCAGGTCTAGGTTCCAATGTTCTTTTGCCAGAGAGGTCGTAGCGGGGTGCGAATGCGCTAGTTTTGTTTTTTCCGCTAGCATGCATTTCTCCCTCACTGGTCTCTTAGTCTATCGCCCTTCAGACTAGCCGCAGAATTCAAATCAGCCATCGTCAAGGCCGTGAGCTCCCTGGCTTTGACCTCGGCTAATTTCACTCTTCTCGGGGATCTTAATTTACACTTTGATCTCCCTTCAGACCCTGAAATTGGCAGTTTACTTGCCGACCTCGCTGCCTGCCAATTGAGACAGTTGGTGGTGGGGGCTACCCACACTGCTGGACACCTGTTAGATCCTGTCTTCTCTAATATTCTGGGGATCACAGTCAAGGTGCCCAGCCCAGTATGTTGGTCAGATCATTTTTTAGTGTCTCTCTCCTTCCCGCTTCCTGACATGCTCCCCAGAGTTAATCTGAAGTCTACTCTTAGACATTGTTCGCACAAACTCAGGTTGGATGATTTACTTGCCGCCTTAGAGGCCTGTCCTCTAACGTTAAGCACCGACCCGGAACAATCGTATAAAACATTCTGTGACTGGCTTATACGTGCTCTTGATTCCCTGATCCCGTCGAAGCAGTCCATTGGTCGCTGCTCTAGCTCCAACCCCTGGTACAATGACTTTCTCGCTAATATGCAAAGTACCTGTAAAAAACTTGAAAGGACTTGAAGAAAGAATTATGACCTGGGGCGAAAAAGCGGTACCAGGATGGGATCAAAGGTTACCATAAGGCTATACACCTGGCATGTGCAGCCCACCTCACCAATGAGATTAAGTCCAGCAAAAATCCCTCCAAATGCATCTTTAAAATATTGAGCGACCTTAAAAACAGGAAAAAAAACCCTGTCCACACATTCACGTCTGGCAAACAGTGTGAAGTACTGGCCAAATTCTTTATCCAGAAAGTGGAAGCCATTTATAAATCTTTCCCCAGCTGCCCCACGGACCAGGTAGCCCCTGTTGCACCTCTTCCTGCTACCACTCTATTTTCAATACCTGCTATAACCTAGGACGAGCTCCTCGCTCTAAGCACTAGGGTCAAATCAGGGTCCCCTCTAGACCCTATGCGGCCGGCCCTCTTTATGGACTTCCTTCCGGTCCTTCTTGATCCCTTATGCCAAATGATCCATTCCTCCTTCACCTCGGTGGTGGTACCTCAGTCATGGAAGCTAGCTAGGGTGGTCCCCCTGCTGGAAAAGTCCTCCCTCGACCCCTCTAAGCCTGAATTTCAGACCAATATCCCTCCTTCTCTGGGTCGCTAAAGTTGCGGAGGCCCATACCAATTACATCGTCTCAGGCTTCCTGAATAGCAACAGCATCCTTGACCACTCAGACGGGCTTTCGCCCCGGTCATAGCACCGAGACTGCACTATTGGCGGTATGCGAACACCTGCGGACCATCCTGGACGATGGTCAAACAGCGGCGCTGATTCTGCTCGATCTCAGCGCCGCGTTTGATACCGTCTCTCATCAGATCCTACTGCGCCGCCTAGAGGAGGCGGGGGTAGTGGGTCTGGCCCTGGACTGGTTTCGCTCTTTCCTTTCGGACTGGGCATTTCAGGTTACAGCTCCCCCCTTCCTTCCCCATGTCCATCCTAGCAAGCAGGGGGTCCCCAAGGTTTCTGCCTTAAGTCCCTGCTTGTTCGACCTCTACGTCCAACCTTTGGCGAAAGTAGCACATGACCACGGCCTGACCCTGGTTTCCTACGCCGATGACACGCAACTGGTGATGGCCCTCTCGGGCGGCTGCGATCTGGGCCCCTTGCGGTTTCGAACCGGTCTTGAGACGATTGCACACTGAATGACCGCCAATTGCCTGCAACTTAATGCTAGCAAATCAGAGGTCCTGCTGGTGGGAAAAAACAAAGAGCTTTGGAGCACTCAGGGGTGGACTACATCCATTGGCAGTGCCCCTACACCGAAGTCTGTGGTAAAAAATCTAGGGATCTGGCTTGACTCTACACTTGGGTTCCAGGAGCACACAAAAAAGGTGGCTGGCACCTGTTTTGGACTCTAACGCGGTCTCAGGACCAATTTGGGGTTCTTCGATCCAGCCACACGCCTGCTGATCATTCATGCCACTATTCTGTCGCGAATGGACTACGCCAACTCATAGATGTTAGGCGCCAATAAGGCGGAGGTGAACTGCCTGCAGCAAGTCCAAAACGCTGCTGCACGTGTCTTGCTCAGGCTCCCTAGAACTCGGACGCTGTTAGGCGACTCCACTGGCTACCCGTGCCAAAAAGGATTGAATTCAAAGTGCTCTGCCTTGCCTTTAAAATCCTTAAATTCTCGTCCCCAGTGATTCTATCTAACCTGTTGATTCAATATGTCCCTAACCGCCCGTTACGCTCTGGGGAGCAGCTGTTGGCTGTGGTCCCCCGGGTGAAATTTACTAGAGCCGGGGGCAGGTCCTCCTGCTATCTGGCCGCCAAGTTGTGGAATTCTCTTCCCGCTCAGACCCGTCGCCTGGATGGCCTATTTCCCTTTCGCAAGGCCATTAAAACTCTTTTCTTCCCTGTGTACTAGTCCTGCTGCCTTTTTGATTCCGCTCTCAGCGCGGGGACGCCTCTTTGCTGGGGCAGCTGTGCGCTCTATAAAATTACTAAACATAACATAACTTAGTTATGGTGGATATTTTTATCCTTTAACCCACTCCAGACGTCTATTGGAGTATTTTACGGGAAAAGGGGTCTCTGTGAAAAGCACGACTGAGTTACTCTAGTATCTAGCGTTAAATTAGTGCCTTACCAAACATTGGGCGCCATGTAGTGTAGTTCCTATATTCCCAATAGGCTCTGCGCATTGGAATAATATATCCTATAGATTAGACGTAGGACTGATGTCTACTAGGTCTCTATCGAATATACTAGACTTAATTTGTGAGTGCCAGCTAGCTCAGAGGTCACTAGAAACTTTCTCGAATAAACAAGAAGGGAATAGTTTCTGACAACCGCATAAACATGACAACTTTGTTTCCTCAAGATAAAACTGATCTTCAGAGTCGTGGAAACAATAGATAGATATTTCACTCACTCATTCGTGCATGCTTCGTTTCATTACAGGTGCCGAGAAAATAGATAGACGGGCGTTTTCAATAAAAGGATTTATTGAACAGTCTTCTTTCGCAGGCATAAGAAATGAACTGCTACAATTGTAAAACTGGTTGCGAAATATAATGCATACAGTAGAAAGAGAACAATAAAATAATACTGTAAGAGCATTGTATGGTACCTAAACCATAAATAAATACATACATAAATAACAGACTCTAAAAGTACTCAGCTGGTGCTTCTAAAATACGCCTACCCCGATGTACCTAACCCAAGCTTAGTACGAGGGAAGGAGTAAGTGAGGTGTAGCATAAATCTAGTATTCTTTTGCCAAGAATCTGTCCAAGATTTCTCTTACGGTCTAATCAGCTCCGTACCTTGGTTAGGACGAGGAAGGACAGGCTCAGGACTCGATTTCCCAACAACCCCCGAGGGTAGCTTGGAAACACTGGAGCTGGATTTCTCGGCAAGAGAAAGGCAGCGTCTCTCTCAGTGCGTCTGCTGGAGGGTCGGCTTCCTTCGGCACTTGCTGCAGCGAGATGCGTTGGGCAAGTAGATAGTCGAAGTGCTCCAAACCATTGTGTGTTTGCTAAGGCAAGTGTGGGCATATTTATACCTTGAAGTTGCTGAGTTTGACGTAAAGGTGGACATAATAACGTCATTAAAGAGTCTCAGTTCTTTGAAAACTCCATGAGTTCTTGGACAAGTCAGTTTTCAAGCAAGGGGAAATCCCTAGCTGCTGAAGCCGAGTTTTCCAAGGAATCGTTGTAGATTTTCGGAACTAGTGGAAGTATTCCTGCCGTATTTGGACTGCATGAGCTAGGGCCAAATATGGTTATGATTTCCATGTCTACATAAGGATATGGTGTTTTATACCTATATAAGGATATGAATCGGGAAAATGTCAATAGGGTCCTAAAATGGTACACAACAGTACCAAAACGTGTCACTTGCCTAAATTGGTTTTGCCATTTGAAGTTCACGAGAAAGAAAATTAACTTCGGTTGACGAAAAGAAGTGAAAGATCCTCTTTTTGTAGAAAAATACGATATTTCCTTCTACTGGTATGTTAGCTGGTTTACCAAAAATGCCTCTTGAGTCTCAGGATGATATCTTGGAGTTTCAGGATGGACAACAATGACAACTTATAAATGAATTTTAAGACTGCTTTATTCATAAAGATGTGATATTCTATGGAATGTAATAGAACCCATTATTGATGAAAGGGTATTAAATACATTTTTAATTGTGTTTGTGAGTTTGAATAAGGCGGTCTAAGCAGATTTCTAATGTTTAGAAAATGTTAATTTGTTGATGGGATACGGCCAAATAAAAAAGATATAAAATATGATACACTGATGTATGGATGGTTTAATGTACATGTAGCTAACGCTGTCCTGTACTGTACCAATTCCAGGTTGATGTTATCCGCTAGTTTAGACAAATGTCTCACGAGTTTCCCTTTCTCTGTTTGTGCAGGTCCATAATGCCTCACTGCTTTGCAAATGGATGCAAAAATCACAGTGACCAGAACCCATTTGTCACCTTCCACGCGATACCCAAAGACCCAGCACTGGTGAAAGCATGGGCTCATTGCTGCAACATTGATGGGGTGGAGGATCTTGTGAACAGTGTGCTTTTAGATACCACGGAAGAGTATTACCTTTGTTCAGAACACATTGATGGAAGCGCACTAGTGTTTAGTGCTGAAAATAAATGCCTGTCGTCAGAAGATAGGCTGCAGCAGGTGAACTATGAGTCTAAATCCTTGCCTATGGATGTTCAGCCTGACCATCTGGACCCGAGTGTGCGAACTTTGCATTCGGATGCTAGGCCACAACAGGTGACTTGTGAACTTCATTTTCCTTCTTCGGACTGTAGACCACAACAAGTGACTCGTAGACCCCAATCCATGTCTGTAGACAGTGAACCACAGGAAGTGAGCCATTGCTCTCCTCTTCCAGCTGCCAAAAGTGAATCGGAACACACAATACAGAGATCCAAACCCATGTCTAGAGACTGTACACTGCAAAAGACAACCCCCGATTTGCAGTCTAATTCCTTAGAAAGTACGCCACATCAGGGAAATTATGATATGCAACACATACCTGTTGATATTAAATCTCAACAGGTGATTCTTCGTTCTCAACTCATATCTGCAGAATGTGCACCACAGCAGATAACTCCTGATCCTCAGAACCTTCATCTGGACTCTAAACCACAGCAGAACAATCATGAAACTCAGTTACTGCCCCATGGGTGCCACCCACAGCATAAGATGCATGATTCTAAAACAACATGTATGGACTCTAGACAGCAAGCCATAGATCACAAATCGCAATTCCTACTTCCTGACCATAGTCCTCAATGTGACAACCACAATTCCCAGTGTGTTTCTGTACCTTGTAAATCACAGAAGGTGACGTATAATACTCCTTCCCTATTTATGCCGTATAGAGCACACCTTTTAGACCACGATTACCCGTCCTTTTCAGTGGACTACAGTCTGCAACCAACAGACTATGAATCTCAATCCATGCCTGTGGTCTGTACACAACAGAAAACAAATAATGATTCTCAGTTGCTTAGTACAGACTATGGATCGCAGCACAACAACCAAGAGTCTCATTCTCCATCTATGGACTATCAAATACAGCACATGAAGCATACATCTCTGTCCCTCTCATTAGACAGTAAATCACAACTCCCAAACCATGACTCTTCATACAGTTCCACGGAATGCAGGTTACAACCCACAAACCATACGTCTCCTTCTCTTCCTGTGGATGGTGGAACACAGCATGTCAACCAAGACAGTTGGTCTCTACTTTTGGATTCTACACAACACCAAATGTCCCATGGAACTAAATCTCTACCTGTGGACTGTACACCAAAGAAAGCAAAATATGAATCTCATTTACTCTCTGAACATTTTACTCCACAGTCACTTACCCAGGAATCTCCTTCCATTTCCATGGACTCTGGGTTACAGGAAAATAACCCTGCACTACAATGCAGGCACATGGAAGGTACGCTGAAGCAGGTAAACCGTGATGTTCAAGTGGTTCACAAAGGATGTAGCACACAGCAAAAGATGCATGATTCTTACTCCTTTTCTGTAGACTCTGATTGTTCAACTTTACAGCAGGACTCTCAATCACTAAATATGGGCTGTAAACCACCAAGCATGGACCACAATTACCAATCCTTGTCTGCTGACTGTCGTGCACAAGGGGTACAATGTAATTCTCAATCTCCAATTATGGATTGTAGCCCAAAATTTGTCGATCAAGAATCGGAAACTATTTCAATTAATTATAGTAAACAATATGAGGACCATAACTCTAAGTCTCCATCAGTGGACTCTAAATTGAAGGCTATGCATCATGAAGTTTTGACTCAGACTATAGACTGTAAATTATCGCCAGTGAAACTCGAGCTTCAGTCTCCTTCCTTGGATTCTAGACAACAGTCCCAGAACACAAGCCTGGATACTCAGCTCTTGAATCACAAATCTCGTGGGCTTTCTGACCATAAACCACTGCCCATAAATGATCAATCTCACTCTTTGTCTCCTGAGTGCAGACCAGTCACCAAGAATCTGAATTCCCATTCTATGACCACAAATCGCATCTGTCACATAGATGACTATTCACTCATTTGTTCTAAGGACAGCATAGTCCATGAAAGTCTATCTACAGCTATTGAAAGTAAGCAGCAGTCTCCGGACTGTGAGCCTCGATCCATGACAATCGAAAGCAGTAAAAAAAACATTACCATTGAGGCTCAGCATCATTCCCAGGACCTAGAACCTCAGTTAATACCTTGCAAAAGTAATCAACTGCCCAAGGATGGAGCCCCTTCGTGCATTGCCACCACATGTGAACCCCAGTCCAAGGATACTGAAAGTAGCCAGCAACCAATTGACTTTGAGACTCAGTCCATGTCTGTAAAAAGAAGCCATGTGTCCATGGACCAAGAACCTCAATCAATATGTCTTGAAAGTAGTTTGCAACCCTTAAATAGAGAATCTCAGTCAATGGATGTCACAAATAGGCAGCAGTGCATGGATGTTGAACTTCAATCCATGTATTTCAATAGCACAGAGCAGTCCATGTATCCCAAACCTCAATGTGTACCCAAGGACACTGAATCACCATGCATTCATATCGAAACTATACAGCTACATCCAAACACTGAACTTCAGTCATTGCCTATTAAAAGTGGACAGCAGCTGAAGGACTCCAAGCCCCAATCCATAGCCATCAATAGTAGGTCACATTCCAAGGATATTGAATCTCAGTACATTGCTGTGGAAAGTAGACAGCAGCATATGGATGGTGAATCACAGTTCATGTCTATTGAAGCTAGACAGCAGTCCATAGATGTTACATCTCCACCCAAACCTATACTAAGTATGCAGCCCTCCGTGAAAGCTGACCCTGACTCCATGCCTATTAAAAGTAGGCAGCAGCCTTTATATGGTGAGCTTTCTTCCACACCTATCGCAGCTGAACAGCAGTCCATAGATGTTGATCCTCAGTCCATGCCTATTGAACATACACAGCAGTCCTTAGCAGGTGAAATTCAGTCCATGCCTATTTCAAGTAACCAGCAGTCTATGGATGTTGAACCTCAGTGCATGCCTACTAAAAATAGTCGGCAGCCCATATATTCTGAATATCAGTTGACAGCTATTGAAAGTAGAATTTCGCCCCTAGATGATGAGCTTCAAACCTTGCCTATTGGAAATGGACATCAGATCGATTGGAAACCTCAGTCCACACCTATTACAGCTGCACAGCCATCCATTGATGCTGAACTTCAACCCATGCTTATTGAAAATAGACAGCAGCCCACTGACTCTAACCTTCAATCTATACCTATAAATAGTAGACATCTGCCTATAGATGCTGATTTAAAATCCATACATACTGAAGGTAGAAAGACGCCCACAAGTGGTGAACCTCAGTCCATTCTTTTGGAGTGCATACAGTTGCCTGTCAATTGTGACCCTCAATCCACACCTATTGAAAATAGAAAGCAGTCAGTACACCTTGATTGTGAACTTCAGTTAAAGCCTAGTGAAAATAAACATCAGTCCTTATGCAATGAACCTCACTTCATGGTTATAGAAAGTAGACAGCAGACCATAGAATTTGATTCTCAAACAATGTCTCCTGAAAGTACACAGGGGCACATGGATGGTAAGACAGAACAAGAACCTTCCAAAAGGAGGGAGGAGTGCACAGACCCTGAACCGCTACCTATGCATGTTGAAATTACACAGCAGGGCATATATGATAAACATCACTCTATACCTATTGAAAGTAGTTCGCAACCCGTAGACTCCCAACCTGAAACCATAGCTATTGATGATAAATGCAAACCCATGGATCTAGAACCTGAAGATCTGCCTAGTCTAAGGAAGCAACAGACGATGGACCGTATCAATCAAACCATGCTCATCGAAAGTAGACGAGATCCTCTTAAACCCGAGTCCCAGAACTTATATGTGGAAAGTAAGCAGGTGCCTATAGATGGTGGATCTCAGTCTGTATCTGTGGAAAGTAGACAGCAAACTGTTGATGCTGAACCTAAGTCTATACCATATGAAAGTAAACTGATCACTGAGGACACTGCACATCGTTCCACAGAGGTGGAAAATTGGCTGCACCCAATAGATGATGAACATCAATGTATGACTGTTGTGAAAGAACCCCAAGCCCTGCCTTTTGACAGTAGTCAACTGTCCATGTATCAGGGGTCTCATTCTACACCCATGAAATGTAAACAGCAGCTTGTGGACCTTCATCCTCAATCCATATTTATTGAAAGTAGATGGAAACCGATGGGTTCAGGGCCCATAGAAAGTAGGCAGACACCCATGGATCCTGACCCTCAGTCCATACCTATGGAAAGTAGACTGCAATCCATGAATCCTGACCCTCAGTCCATACTTATGGAAAGTAGACTGCAATCCACGAATCCTGACCCTCAGTCCACATTCGTGGAAACTAGACAGCAACCCAAGAACCTTGCCCTTCGGTCCATACCAGTGGAGAGGAGACAGCAGGCCAACGAGCCTGAACCTCAGTCCTTCAATATGGAGCGCAGGCAGCAACCCCATGAAGCAAAATCAATAAATGTTCAAAGTACACTGCAACCTGTTGGCCCTGAATCTCCTTCCTTAGCATTCAAAAGTAAAATGCCCTCCATGGACCCTGAACCCCTCTCCATGCATACAGAAGTATTTAACCCACCCATACTCTATCATCAGTATATGCCAATGGACAGTAGACAGGAGCCTATGCATCAAGAACCTCAAGCTCTGCCTATTGAGAATAAACCTCTTCCTACACCCATTAAATGCCAGCAACAGGTCATGGACCTTGAACCTCAGCCCCTAGTTGTTCAAAGTAGACTGAAACTGACAGGCATATGTGCAGGATATGGGCCCACTGAAAGTATTGAGCAATCCATGAATCCTGACCCTCTGTGCTTAACTATGGAAAGTGGACAGCAACTAATGGACCCTGGTCCTCTGCCCATAACTATGGAAAGTAGACAACAAGTATTTGATCCTGACCCTCAGACCTTACCAATAGAAAGTAAACTGCCCACCATGGACCCTGATCATCACTCCATACATAAGGAAAATAGGCAGGAGCCCATCAATGATGAACAACAGACTATTCCTATGGATAGTAGAAGGCGTCCAACAGTCCAAGAACCTCAATCCATGGCTATTGAAAATGCACCACAACACATGTATCAAGAACCTCATTCCACACACATAGAGTGTAAACAACAGCTCATACATCTTGAACCTCAGCCTGTAACTATTCAAAGTAAACCAAAATCAGTAGATATGTATTCAGGTTCAGGGCCCATTGAAAGTAGTCAGCAACCCATGAATCCCGACCCTCAATCCTTACCAATGAAAAGTAGACAGCCACCCCTAAATCCCAACCCTCAGCGCATACCTGTGGAATGTAGTCAGCAACCCATGGACCATGTCCCTGAATCTCTGCTTAGCAAAAGTTTACAGCCCATTATAGAAGATGACTCTTATTCCAAGTCCCCTGAAGGCAAACAACACTTTGAACCTGAATCTATATCTAATGAAGGTGAACCCAACCCCTTGAAACCTGAACCTGAGGACATGCCTATCAAAAATAGACAGCAGCCCATGGATGGTGATATTCGATTTATACCTACCAAAAGTATACAGCACCATGAACATAGTCAACCTCACTCTAGCCATATGGAAAACAGACAAAAGCCAGAAGATCCTGAGCTACAAATTACGCAGATCGAAAATAAACTTTTATTAGAAGATGACTCCCAGGACTCACCTATTAAAAGTAAACAGCAATCCATGGGCAATGAATCATCTGAACCCATATGTGTTGAAAGAAGACAGCAGCCCAAGGACCACAAACATCAGCCTATACCATGGAAAACTAGCTGCCATCCTGTTGACAAAGTATCTCTAGAAGTACCTATCGAAAGCAGAGAGCCGCCACTGACCCCGGACCCTCAGTCCCTGCCTTTGGGAACTAGGCATCAGCACATGGACTGTAAGACTGAATATGTGCCTTTAGTGTGTCGACAACAACCAGTCGACAAGGACCCTCAATTCAGATCTTTCATAAATAGTCAACATCCAGTAGACCAACAGCTGCAGTCTTTCTATGTGCCCTTCAGACATCAGTACTTGCATCATGAACCTGAAACCTCGTCTATGGATTGCAAAACAGAAAATGTAAAAAGCCTTCAGCTGGAGTCCCACCATACAGATTGTAGATCAACAAACAGTCAGCAGAGACTGAAGCCTGATGCTGTTTGTTCGCTGGTAGGGGACAGTCCCCTGCAAACTCGCAACTGCAACATGGAGAATCTGGAGGAATGCAGTAGGGGACAGGTAAGCCATGATCTGTATTTGCACTTGGTTTAGATTACACTTTGATGTATTTTTCTCAGTTTAATTGCAGTTAGTTGGTGGAGTTCTGTCTTTTAGAGGATGTCCAATTGATTCTGGGGAATTGTGTCGCACCACAGGATGACCTGAAATTAATGACTGGAGCATCTTTTATCACATGGCTACAAACTGTGGTTAATAGATTATTTTTCTCTTCTTCGCTCTAGAACAATTCTTGAGAAAACATTGTCAATGACTGTATCTTATCTCCCACTGTGCTGTGAATAATCGTTTCAAGGTTTTCACATGATGAGAGTCCAAGATCTTTTAGTAGTAGCTGTCCATGGTCGAAGCCGAAGTTAAAATGGCTTCAGAAACTGAACATCATTCAGTGCATTTGACCTTTATCTCTGCAACCCTTTACTGTACTGTTGTTAAGTTCTGTACATATCAATGCAAACATGTACACTTGAAAGGACTGCTGACAGGATGTTCAATCATGTCTGTAGATTTCTATGTCAGTATGCAAACTTTTTGTATTGAAACATGGCTAAGTAAATTCACACTTTGAGCTCATAAAAACACTGATGCTGATTCCTTTCATAGTAAACTGTGTTATTCCGTTTCTTCTTGCGCCCAACAGGCTACCCTAATGAGAGCAAGGGGTGAGGAAGCAGTTAACTACTGAAGAAATGTAGGCCCCTCCAGACTTCGAACAATGCCTATAATCCCCCCACTCTCAGTACTGATGCGGGCCCCCCACCCTGGGCAAACGGGGCAAGATGATGATGAACCCTAAGCTCACCACTCAGTTGTCTATTACCTCCCCAACTTATGCAGGAAGATTATCTAATGACCGTAACTCATTTAATAATTGGATTATGAACACAGGCAACGAATTAGCATCCTCAGCTCGATCCTGTAAACTAAGGTCAACTCCATCGGCACCCTGGTTCTCCCCTACTTTTACAGAACAGATACAGCACTGCACACAGCTTGAATGCAAATAGTGTCAGGCCTACACACCTGAGGACCTGCCCCGCTTTAAGACTGCCCAGAAATCCTACCATAAGCTAATCAAGGAAACCACGAAAGCTAACTTCACCGCCCAAATTGAGGAGGCTCATTACAATCCAAAAATAATCAAAATCTGAAATCTTTCCTACAACCCAAAGCCCTCTCCAGGTAAAGTCCTGCCTCTTAAGCCCTCTGATCTCAGCCTTCTTTGATGTAAAAATTCAGACCATACAACGGGGCATTTCAACCTCTATGCCCATAACTGACCATCTCTCAGATAGCCCTTTCAACGCCATTACTGCAAGACTGGACGTCTTTCAGGAGATTTCGCGCTCACAATCTTGCAAAGCCATCCTTTCCCATAAGTATGGTTCTCCCAATGAACCATGCACACCAGCCACCCTCCACATGGCCATCAATGCAGCCAACTGCTTAATGAATAAGATTCTTAACACTTCTATATCTATGGCTGAAGTTCCTACAGCTTGGAAACTGGCAGTCTTTAAACACCTACAAAAAAGCCCCTTGCAGAGTCCACCATCCTGTCAGTTAGTCAGTCAATAATCTTTATTTGGTCCAACCTACGGCCCATTTATCTACTCTGTGCATTGACCAAAATGCTGGAAAAAATTTAAATTGGTCAAATCACTCCGTTTCTAGAAAACTCTAGTTCATTACATCCCCGACAATCCGGTTTCAGACCCAAGTACCCAATGGAGTCAGTTCAACTACAAGTTTCCGAGACAATTAAAATCCTGGGAATGCTGGCAACAATGCAGTACTGATACTGCTTGATCTCTCCGCAGCGTTTGATACCATCTTTTCCTTTAATGGATTCAAGAAAGCAGCATCTCCCATAAGGATCTGTCCTGGATCAGATCTTTATTGACTGGCAGGAGACAAATGGTAGTCCTAGGAACATTTTCATGAACAAAAAGACAGTGACATTGAGAGTACCACAGGGTTCATCCCTTAGCGCAGCACTATTTAATATCTATATGGCTACCCTTATTTCCCTGATAGTCTCATTTGGAATCGCTACCACATCCTACATTGACAAACCACAGTGGATTCTATCCCTAGACACAGACTCGTTCAGGTCGAGCAACATTTCCAAAATTGTTTCACCATTGTCATCCTGTGTATGAAATATAGTTACCTTAAATACAACACAGATTAAACCGAAATCCTACTATTCCACAAGTCAAACCTGTTCTCCCAATCCAATGTTGGCCCAACTTCGTTCCCCCGCCCCCTGGCACAGTGGCATTCCTTAATAATCTAGGGGGACAATTTCAACACCGCCCTCACCTACCACCCACAAGCTCTGGCAGTAACAGGAATGTGCTTCGATGAAATAAAATCCCATCAAATGTTTTTCAATTTTCTTCCAGTGGGCACCAGGAAAACAGTTGCCTTTGCCCTAATCACCTCCACACTTGACTGTGGTAATAGTCTTTTCGCAGGTGCTTCCAAAGAGCTACTCCATAAGCCTGAGATGGTACTACGTGCCTCTGCTAGACTTGTCCTGAAACTTCCCAAACAGAGCTCATCCGCCGCATCCCTTGAAAAACTACTCTGGATCCCAATCCAATCCAATTAACTATATTTCGCTATAGTTCTTTAGCATCTAAAGTACATAACCATTTTCATTTCAGTAAATAAAAAAGATAAAAAGTTACAATAAAACAAAAAGCTATACACAAACGTGAAAATTATTAGATCTGGGGGTGTGGCTTAGCGAGCCATCATGGCGGACGTGTGCTAAGCGAGCACCGTCCAGCCTGCTAATTATCTTACACTTATCCTTGCTCCCCTGACTATTCTGGGATTTCAGTGACGACCCAGCAGCTCAGTTAACCCTCCCGGGACACTAGGTGCGATTTTCAGGCACCTGGAGCAACTGCTGGCCGAGCGGGCGGGACCCGTGTGGAGTGTGGCCTGACAACGAGCCGGAGGACGTAAGCGACCCTGAGCGGCTGATGGCGGCTATGGGCTGCCAGTGGTGGCCCAGCGGCGCCGAGAGGCGGTGACGGCAGCTGGTAGTACAGCTGCGGTTGGGTGATCCTCTGGCGTGGCCGTGCCGGGAGTGGAGGAGGTGACGCGACGGCCGACATAGGCCGTGCAGGTGAGGAGCGGCTGGGAGAGGCCGGATCGGGGACCCACGCCCGAACATCCTTGGCCGCTGGGACTTTCACTGGAGACCAGCACTTTGTCAGAGGCAGTGGCCCGTGGCGCGGCGAGGTGGTGCTTACCCCTACGTCTGGGGTGATTGGGCAGCTCGGTGGCGGAATCGAGCCACATGGTGTGGCGCAGTGGGCCTACCATCGGTCCTGTACTCCTCCCCGCTTGACTTTCCCCTCCTTCGAGGGTCTGCTGCGTCAGCAGTCTGGCGGACTGCGAGGCCCCCGAGCCTGGGGATTTCAGTGGCCGACAGTTGATTTGTGCAGCCTGGGGCGTGAGTAGGGGCCCCCCACCACTGTCCACACGCACGAGCACATCGGCGGTCAACCAGACCGTGCGCACACCGTGGGAGGGCCCTGCAGGTGGTGAACTTGGCCCTGGATTTGAGGCTGCCCTTGGAAATAACTGTGGAGGGCTCTGGCTGGATTGCAGGGGCTGGCCCAGAGGTGGCCTTTGAATCTATCGCTTGGTGACTCAGCGGTGTGGCTGGCAGCAGGAGCGGGGGGGAGGTGTGATACCCCCTGGCTGTCGGGATATCCTCTCAGTGATTGGAGCCTCAACGGAGGGTGAGGATGGCGACTGGGGGTGACAGTGCCCTTCCCCGCACTGGGAGTTGCTGTGGGGGATCGGCAGCATAACCGAGCCACGTGGGGAGGAGACCAGAGACCTACTACCGGGCCTGCCTTCTACTATTCTTCTCTCTCCCCCACTGATATATTTCCCTCCCCTGGGGGTCGCTTGCACCGGCGGTCAGTCGGGCCGCGCAGCCCCTGGGTGTGACGCTAGCGGCGTGGATGGGCTCCCCCTGTGGACGCCGCGCACAAACGCGTCGGCGGTCAGTCGGACCGCACATGCTCTCCTCCCTGGGGTAACCCTTATCGACCATCTGTCGGACCGCGGGGCCCCGGGGATACTGCCTACGGCAGGACTGCGCGGCCCCTTGCGTGGGTTACTGAGGGGGCTTGCTGGCCCTGGGTCAGGGGCACCTCCCCTCCAGAGACAGCTTGGGACCCGGACTGATCGGTTCGTGCCTGCACTGAGGGAGTCGCAGCGTTAACGCCTGGCTTGGCTCCGCTCGTACCTGCTGGGTGGCCACTGAGGGCGGACATGACGAGGGACAAGGGCAGAGGGGGATAGACTAAGCATGGGCCCATCGATAAGTTCACTGGGCCGGGAGCTGCGGCTGGTGCTACTGGAGGCCAACAGGAGGCCATTCCGTACAATGCGGCCCTGATAGCTGCGATTACCCAATCAAGGGACATGTTGGACGCCAAGATCAGGGCGGTAGGCTCAGATGTTATGCTGCTGCGCCAAGACTTGCAAAACGCAGTAGCCCCCATTACGGAGGCGGAGACCCGCATCTCAGGAGTTGAGGACGATATCCCGACTCTGAAGCAAAAGGTAGCGAATATTGAGAATATTCAGAAGGGTTTGATTCTCCGGGTTGAAGATGCAGAAAGACGGGCCCGGCGGAACAACCTGAGATTCGTTGGATTTCAGGAGGGATGCGAAAATGGCAACATGGAACGTTTCCTTACCCAGTGGCTTGAGAGCTGGCTTCCTCCAGATGCCGTGTCCCGGTTCTTTGTTGTGGGGCGGGCCCATATAGTGCTGATCCAGAAACCCCCGGTGGGAGCCCGCCCGTGGCCAGTGATAGCTAAACTCTTAAATTATCTTGATCCAGATGCCATACTGAAACAGGCCCGGGCCAAAGAACCCCTGCTCTATGAGAACGCTCGAATCCTAATATTTCCGGACTACACACGTCTGGTCCAGCAACAACGTCAATTATTCATGGCCGCGAAAGCCCGACTCAAGCTCCCGTACGCCCTTCTGTTCCCGGCTCGCTGCGAGTGGTGTACCGCTCCCGCACCCAATTCTTTGATACTCCAGAGGAAGTCTTTAAATGGACAGATGAAATGGTTCGAGTGAGGGTGCACAAGCCGCCTGGGCGGGAGTCGGATTCCTCCTCTAGCGAAGTCGCGCCAAAGGGACTTCGAGGACAACAGCAAATGGGTGATAGACGATCCAGATCCCGGCGACGCTCCAAGTCGCGCGGGGCCTCGTCCCGCGGGGGCTCTGCTCCGGGCCAGCAGAACCTTGACCTATGTTATCTAGGTGGTGCTGCTGTGCTCTTCTAGCTGCTTGGGTGAATGCTTTGGATTAAATTGGTTGGGGGAGTCTTACCGAGGGCTGAATCCCCACCTGTTGGATGCTGGTTGGGAATGGGCCCTGAGGCCATGGGCTGTAAGTTGGGGCTCCATTGGCTGGGGTGGCCCTCGTCTCCCCGTTGAGGACTGGGAGCCCACCCTGCGCGACAGATACTTCAGCGTTTTTGAGGTATGGGGTGGGGGGGGTTTGTTTTAGGGTACGAGCTGCACTTACACAATGGGTTCTCTACACTACACGCATGCGCTTTCACGACCCTTCGTCCGTGCTATGGCAATACCCGTTCCCTAATGGCTGGTCGCTCTGAAGGTGGTCGGGTGTCCCCGGGTACCCTCCGCATTGTCAGTTGGAACGTGCGCGGGGCTCTAGACAAAATTAAACGTGGTGCTGTTCTTCATCAGGCAAAGAGGGCCAGAGTAGACATCCTCTTGCTGCAGGAAACCCACCTAATGGGTATGAAGGCCACGGTGTCTGCAGCGATATGGGTACCAGCAGGTTTTCCATGCCGGCTTTACGAGGGGCTTGAGGGGGGTAGCAATTCTAGTGCACCGTAGAATCCCATACATACACTCCAAGCAGTGGGCTGTCACGCAAGGGTGCTACCTGTTTATCCGAGGCATGGTTGGGGAGGATCCCTTGATACGGAGTTGCGTCTACGGCCCCCTTACAGTGGTCACTGATTGAGAATCTGTTTACCATATGGGCTGCCATGCCCGATGCGACATCTGTGGTGGGCGGGGACAGGAATGATGTAATGGATATCGTCAAGGACAGGAACAGGATTGGGGGGGTCCGGACGGTGGCCAGCCCACGAAACTACATAATATGGCGGTGGGCCTAGATTGGGTAGACACATGGCGGCGTGTCCATGGGGACAGACGGAAGTACACACATCTCTCAGCAGTCCATAAATCCTTTTCCAGACTCTTTGGACTGGGTAAGAGTGGTCTGCTTAATTCAGACACTCTGTTCATCACAACCCCCTTTTCTGAATTGTTTTTGGCCACTATAGGTGTGGCAGGGTATACTCAGACATGAGTCCCTTTCTCACTGTACCATCAGGATTCAAGCAAGCCGGGCCGAAGACGGCTGAAATGCCAGAAACCGGTCCCCGGTAGCTTGTCTCCTTTCTGGTGAAGAATTGGCTTGGTAGTTTAGTCTGCCCTGTTCCCATGATGCACTTGGCCAGGGACTGACTGATTTGCATATAGCCAGGTTCTGAGCTGGGATGGTGCAGTGAGATAAATAACGGTGATGGATCAAGCCCTGATCTTTGGACTGGGTAAGAGTGGTCTGCTTAATTCAGACACTCTGTTCATCACCACCCCCTTTTCTGACCTGTTTATCCGAGGCATGGTTGGGGAGGATCCCTTGATACTGATTAGCTTCTACGGCCCCCCTTACAGTGGTCACTGGTTGAGAATCTGTTTACCATATGGGCTGACAAGCCCGATGCGACATCTGTGGTGGGCGGGGACAGGAATTATGTAATGGATATCGTCAAGGACAGGAACAGTATTGGGGGGGTCCGGACGCTGGCCAGCCCACGAAACTACATAATATGGCGGTGGGCCTAGATTGGGTAGACACATGGCGGCGTGTCCATGGGGACAGACGGAAGTACACATATCTCTCAGCAGTCCATAAATCCTTTTCCAGACTCAACTACATGTTCGTTCCCTGAGTAATGGCTAGTAGGGCAGCATCAGCCGGGATCCTTCCTCGCGGGCTTTCAGATCACTCCCTGGTGTCCGTTGACCTTCGGATGGGCAGGGGGCGGCAGCCATTCCGTTGGCGCCTCTCGGTGTGGCACCTACAAAAGGAGGATTACGGGAAACACATGAGCGAGGCCATTGCGGACTTTTTCATCGTCAATGAGGGGTCTGGCTCCAATGCCGGGACACTGTGGGAAGCCTTGAAACCCACCCTGTGGGGGAAGGATATAGCCTGGTGTGTGGCGGCCTGTAAGCAGCACAGGCTAGAGTTGGTACAGGCCAAGGCAGAGGTAGAGACGCTGGAGCGCCAGAGCCGGGAAGCAGGTGAGGGGCAGGCGATGAGGCAGCGCTCCTGTCGCAACAGTCCTATGCTGCCCTCCTGATGCACGAGGCTCAACAGGTTTGGCTGGCAACGCATAGCAGGATACGTCAGTGGGGGGACAAGTCTGGCAAGATGCTGCATCGGATCTGTCCGGGCACCTTCCATGCCCAGGCCCTTTCGGGTATATTAGATAAGGCGGGAATTCCGATTACGGACCTGGTTGCCTTAGCAGAGAGTTTTGCTACATATTATGCGGAGCTCTATGCTCCCCGGGAGTTCCTGCCGGAGTATATGGTGGACAAGTTCATAGCGGATTTGCCGCCCAAAGCTGTGTCGGATGAGGTGCGTGACCGGCTGAAACTCCCTCTGACAGATGAGGAACTCAGCACGGCCCTGGGTGAGCTCAACTCCGGGAAGGCCCCTGGACCCAACGGGTTCCCAAAGGAATTCTTCAAATGATTCAATCTGCAGTTGGCCCCTCACTACCCAGCGGCCTTGGAGGAGGCCAGGGAACAGGGTAGGCTTCCCCCAGATTGGAGGCATGCGGAAGAGGTGATGTTCCATAAGTCTTTAGGGGGATAGTGAGTGTGTTTACAGCAGTTCTTTGTATCATCAGGCTGAATCCTTGCTCATATAGATTGAGTCAAAAGTCAATTTTTGTGTAGAAAAGGATCTTTATTGATTCTAGTAAAAACATGAACAGCCGACACGTGTTTCGCCCCCTATGGCGATTCGCGCCAGGGCTTTTTCAAGGCTATTTACATATCAGTCTGCTCATTGCAGTTCTTCATCATTATTGTACTGTTTTCCAACAATCATCCGGTCTTTCAGAAAGTAAATTTGTTAGGGGAAATCCCTGAGTTTCGAGGTCGAGCGTCTGTGATTCGTTCCTGCCGCTTTCGCGTGTTCCATAAGTCAGGTCGGCCCCCGGAGCTCCTGCCTCACATCTCAGCACTTGTGCACTCGGACCAGGCCAAACAGGCGGCACTCCTCCTAGTGGACATAGACAGGGCATTCGACTCTTTGAGCTGGGTCTATTTGTTCGCACTGCTGCCCCTGCTTAATCTTGGCCCCGTTTCGTGTCATGTCATCAGTTCGGGTGGCTGGAGCAGAGTCTTCCAGTTTCTCTATTAGACACGGCACCAGGCAAGGGTGCCCCCTCTCGCCGTATTTATTCGCCCTGGCCATGGAGCCGTTGACCGCGTGGGTGCGTATCGATGCACAGCTTAGAGGCTTTGAGTGGGCTCCGGGGCTGTCGACAGTATTGCTTTGTATGCGGACGATTTTATGTTCCCTACCTCCTACCCTTAACTTCAATGATGAGTGATCCGAGATACCTCTTGCTAGATATTCTGCTTCCTCAATGGCTTGAATCACCCCTGCTGGAACAAAAAGGTAGTCAATTCAGGAAAAAGTCTTATGTGCCCCTGAAAATTAGAGCAGCTACGGTCAAGTGAGTGGTGTCGGCGCCAAAGGTCGGTCAGTCCTAAGGATCTCACAAATTCCGCCAGTGGAGTAGGCGCCTGAGTGCCAGTCGCTGCATGAGATCTATCTAAGCGTGGGTTCATCACATCATTGAAGTCGCCCCCCTATTATGTGAGTTGAGGAGTCTGTGTCCAACAATATCTTAGCTACTGCCTGTAACCTCTGGGGCTGCAGTTGCGGCGGGCCATAGACACTGGCTAGGGTAATCTCCCTCCGTCCCTTTTTACCACAAACCACTGCGTATGTGCCCCCAGGGCCAACCCAGGTCTTAACTACTTGGAAGGGTTTATTTTTAGGTTTCGCTGGGGAACGGAGCCTTTAGGCTGCGCCTCCAGAGAAATCTCTTGATTGCAGTAGTGACTCTGGAATACGCCCCCCTGTCCCATTGGCTAGCTCCATAAATGGAGGCTAGCCATTGGAACAGAGAGGCGTCCGTCATGGCCGGAGGAGACTCGGGGGCGTTCCCGAGATTCTTTGGCTTTTGGCGACGTCACGCGACGCCGGGAACGCCCCCGAATCCATCGACACGTGTTTGGTGCAGACTGAAGGTTTGTGAGCCTTCCCCGAGCAGAGCGCACTAAAATAACCTGTGTGCAGCTTCACCACCGCGACCCGGGATCAGTAAACCCCTGACGAAGGACCCCGTACCTTGCTGGTACCAACGCGACCGAAAACGAGCCCGCTGCTCTCCGATTGGACGGGAGAGCCGAGCCCCCTCACCAAACGCCGCAACGGGATTGGCCCGTGCGGCGCAGCGTCACCACTGTTGCCGTGTGGTGATTGGCTAGGGCGAGGAGCGTCATCGCAGGCTTGACCCGGGAGCCGCACTGCCATAGGCTGACTCCCGGGTGCTTTGGAGGCTCGCCCGTTCTGCCGTGTCTGGATTGGCCCGCTCGACTGGAGGAGCCGAGAATTCACCGCGATCACCGCCGGGCCCGGGGAAGACTGACCTGACCTCGCCGAGGGACCTGAAAGAGTGCTCCAGCCCCCGGCCTGCCGTCTCTGCCCCCCGCTGCTCCCTGGAGAACCGAGAGCGGGCGGAGGAGCGTCCTGAGACCGGCCGGGCTGGAGCGCTAGTGAGCGCTCGCCGCGGGGTGCGCCTGGAAGGGAATCCCCCCTCCCAACAGCATTGCGGTGAGACGCGCTAGAGGCGCGAAGGGTCCCTGACGCTAGGGGCCGGGTCCCGTTAGCGGTATAAAACATTGGCATGATTCTTGGCTCATTTTGGGAGCGTTTCTAGCATAAAACATTGGCATGGTTCTTGGCTCATTTTGAAGAGCGTTTTCAATCACATGGCATGGTTCTTGGCTCATTTTGAAGAGCGTTTTCAATCACATAATATTGGCATATCGTGTGCTGATTAAAGAGACTAGAGACATTTGCTTCAAGAACTTCCTGAAATTTAGAAACACCAATTAAGATTAAGTTCATCATTGCTATACTGAAGTGATTATCGTGCAACTGCTTATTTACATTGCTGCAACCAGATAAAAGTTATTTCTATTTTTATAAAATACTTACCTGTGTGGTCTCAGTTTGTGGTGGATTCAAATTGTGAGCGGCCCGGTAATTCTGTTGAGGCTGTTAACAGCCGTTACTTACCCCAGTGAAATTAGAAGTGTGAGGCAACACTGGAGTTCCACGGTGTTTCACCTCCTGCTCGCGCGCAGAGTCTCAATGCAGCACCTGGGCAAAAGCGTAAAATCGGCACAGTAAATCCGATTTCCGTATGTTGTTTCTCCAAAACTCCGAATTGCTGTTACTTTCCTGTCCCCTAATAACCAGGATCCCAGGCAGGTCATGGTAATTCTGGTGCGGGGAAATAAGGAAATGATCACGGGTCACGAGGTCCTCTCTTCTTTCCCTGGTGATCCTTTCCTGCCTGTCTTCACTCCATCCCCATCCTCTGCCCGCCGTTGGCTCTCTTCTCTCGTCCTCTTTCCTATCTGTCCCTCGCGTCTTTTTCACCCATAAGACTCCCTCCCCAGCTCCTCCCAATTCATCAGTCCCGTTCACACTTTTTTAAATGTCCCCCTACCTTCCCTCTCTTCTGCCCTCACTCACCCCTCTGCCCCAGCCGTCCCCTCTCGCGTTTCCCCTATATTTCCTTGTTGGTTCCCCGCTCTGCCTTTCCCTCTCTTTCTTCTCCTCGCACCCTACACAGCTCAACCTCCTCCATTCGCCGTCCCTCCTGCCCGCTCACCGTTGTCCTCACACACTCCTCTCCATTTCGGATGCCCCCTCCTTTCCTTTCTCCCTCCCATCCTCTCACATCCTCCATTGATACATTGTACTCGCCCTATCTTTCTTTTGCTTTCCTCTTCCAAATGTACCTCTTGCCCTCTCGGCTCATTCCATGACCCGCCGCTACCCCTTTACTCCGTCCCCTTTCCCTCTCTCTCTCTCTCTCTCTCTCTCTCTCTCTCTCCCTCTCTCTTGTGCTTTCTCCACATCTTTCCCTCTCAGCTTTCTTTCTTCCCTCTTACAGTTTCGGTTTCTCTCGTTCTCTCACTCTCTCTCCCCTCCTGCCGTCTCTTTTCCTCTCACCCCTCCTCTTTCCTCGCTCAATCTGTGCCCCTCGTGTCTGCTCTCTCTGGTCACTAGAAGAGACAGCGCCTCCCACCGCCGCAAAAACGCCCGCCATAGAAAGAGCGCAAGGGACAGGAAACGAATAAACAAGGGAAGGAAAGACACACAACCAAGAGTGGAACACTTAAAGCTGCTCCAGAGAGGGGGAGCCGAGCAGGTCCGCCTGGAAATGTACATGTGTAAAAACACTTCCTCGGGAAGGTCCCCCCTCCCCCCGATCAGACCCTTTCAATTATTCAATAGCTAGAGCAGACCAAGTGACTGCCAGGTGCAATACATCAGGCTTAGGAAGGGCTTTCATTAGATTCGGAGAGATTCACGCTGCTCTCTCCCTCCATCCCTCCGCCCTCACTCCTGTGTGGGTGGCTCTGTGTGTGTGTGGGTGGCTCTGTGTGTGTGTGTGTGTGCGTGTGGGTGCAAATGCAATAGGTCTCACATTTGCGAAAGATTAAGCTATTGGCATTGTAAATGACAATGCCATCTATTTATCTGTTTTCAAAACCAACACATAAATAAAAAAATTTGTCATTTACAATGACAATAGCTCTAACTTTTACAAAGGCGAAACCGTTGCATTGTAAATGCTTGTTTTTTTATGAGAACGACCACTCCAGGGCAAAATCCAGTGTGTGCCAGTGTAACGTAGGCCCCTCTCCCAATAAATACGCATTGGGTACCTCAGAGATGAGTTTCTTGTCAGAGGACCACGTCAGGCTCGGTCCGCTTGATATATCTATTCACTAGGCCCCTCTTAATCTTACTACCCAATCCGTTGACATTTCACGTCAACACAGTATATGGTGTGTCGTGCATTACGTTTGTGGTTCATGTGATTCGGATGAGGAGTGGTCCCTAACCTGCCATCCCCTATCCTGTTGCTTCTGACTCTGCATTATAAGACATACTGCTGTTGTTAATAACAAAAACCCTTTAAGTAGAAAAACTCCCCTCCCCCTCCTTGATCCCCCCCATCCCACATCCTCTCACTCCCCACGTCTAACCCTTCAACTGTCAACATTACAACAATCGTATGTGTCCACTGAGGAGTCTGTCGAACCCTCCCTTCACCACCCCCTCCCCCCAAAGATTAACCAAAATAACAGAGGATATTAACCTAATCCGGTTGAGTGGTTCACACAGTCTCTCCAGGGTGCGAACAAGTCTAGGAGGGAGGCCACTTTGCAGTCGCTGTACTACCGGCATGCTCTTCCCTCACGCCCATAGTTCAGGTTTCTTCGCCACTTTTATTAAGTTGCAGTTGACGTTCAGTAGCCATTTCCGGGGCTGTCGCCCCAGATCCTTCTACATTGTGGATGACCTTAAGGAGGGGGTGGTCGCCATCGGTCTCCTCCAGGGACTCTTGTTCGGAGTAATCAGCATAAGTACTGTACCCTTGGGTCCAGTCTTTGTTGGTGGCCCAGGCCTGCCTGCCTCTTCCTCCGAGGGTCCCCCTCTCCTCGTGGTCCGCAGGTGCTTCGGATTTCTCGCGATGAGTCACCTCTTCGTTCTTGTTCCCTGCAGTCTAGGCTCCCATCATGACAGCGAGTTCCCAGGCACGTTGTGTTGCTACATAGCTCCGGTCTAGGCCCTGGTGGCCACTAAAACATATACTAAAATAGTGGTATAAGAACCACGTCACGAACAATGGTAAGGCCTAGGGCCTTGAGAATCGCTGGGGCTACACTGGACTAACGAAGGTTAGGTCGGGAGAGGCCCACAGGATGCGGGTGCTGTGTCTATAGGCAATTGCGTGCACCAATAGATGTCAATGGTGCGTAAAAGTTAGAAAGTTACAGTTTTGGGAGTCTTCCGACTGGACTAGAACTTAACCACTCAAAACTAGGACAGTAAAGGTGTAAACCACAACAGGAGCACCGGAGTGCTCTCGTTACCTCACCCACAGGAAGCAGGTGCATATGTGTCAAAGTGCGTCGGGTTTCGTCTTGGAGTTCTATGGAGCCTGGAGGAAAAGATGCTGCAGGCGACCCGGAGAGAAGAGTCCGGTTGGATCGAAGATGTAGATTACCTGAAAGCAGAGGGGACAGATTCTGGGTCTCTAGCCAGTGTCCAGGACGGAACCGGGAAGGAACCAGGCGATGTCTGGTTGCGATCAGGTGATGTCGTGAAGCTTGTCTCCGCTGCCACGTGGACCAGGAGGTATCGACGACGACCAGGAGGTGGACACGGACTGTCCCACAATGGCTCTCGCTGTCGGCGGTGTCGGTTTTCGAATCTGAGTCAACAGGCCTTGGCAAATGCAACCCACGCAGGAATAGAAGATCGCTTCTGGATCAGACCGACAAGGTCTGATGGGCTGCTCCTTTTCAGGGGAGCAAGGGCCAGTCTGGAGCAACCAGACCAGCAGTGAAAATTCGAAGGTTCGTCGTCACAGAGGCCACTAGCCAACGGGCAAGTGAACGGACAACGAGTCGAGCAGGAAAAATGCAAAAGGGCCCCATGCAGCACTCTGTGAGTGTGGAGAGGTGATCTTCGGTGCAAAGGCTGCTCGGGGCAGAGGCTTCTCAATCCCCAATGCACAGCTCGAGGGTGCCTCGGGAGCTGCACAGGAAGCACTTCGCTGGCTTTCCAAGATGGCCGGTCCCCCGTCTCACTTCGCCTCCACGGGTTTCAGCTTTGCTGGGACTGTGGATCGGGCTGTTGGAAGTCTGGGAGTCCAGGTCTTGTCGGTCTCTGTCGTTCGAGCTCCGGCGGGAGCAACAACAAAGAAAACCGTTGAGCGCTGATGGTGCCTGCTTGTGCAGGGTGGTCACTCCTTGACCACAAGGGAGATTCTTCAGTCTTCTACGTCGAGTGGGGTGTCGAAGGGTCCAGAGTTTCGTATCAAAGTTTCATTCAGGATGATCTAAAGTCTATGGGCACAGCTCCTACCTTTATTCCAAATCAAGGGGCTGGATCACCTGCTAGGTCCCTCCTTTGGGTGGGACCAAGGAAGGGGGTGGTTACACCCCTTTCCCTTTGTCCAGTTTCGCAACAGAGCTGGGGCTGGGGTGCCCCAGCACCGGTTTGAACTGAACTTTGCATGGGATACCTTGTGTGCCCCAGGCAGTGTCTAGTTTCATTTAGCCCTCCCTGCCCCAATCCACTATCTCCTGTCTGGGTGGTGCTAGCACCTCCCTGTGACAGGAAACCTTTTGTCCAGGCTTCCCCTGCCGGAGTTTTGGTCAGCAGCAGGAGGCCAGACTTGTGTCTGTGGCAACAGCATCCATTTTGTGATGCTGAGGCTCTGGTTAGATTTAACTGCGTTTAAGGAAAGTAACATGTTTTCTCCCTCTAGAAGGGTGGAATGCTACCCCCGTCGCCAGGACTGTCGAGGGGGTAGTATTCCAAAGCATATGACACCTTACACGACATGTTTTGATAAAGCCAAACCATAGTTAGCATTTAACCGGGAGGTTCATAATGCACTTAAGAGTATATGGTGTGGCAATATCCTAGAACAGCTGTAAGGACATGGTTCCGAAAGCTGCAGACAGGCTCAGCTCATGCTAGAGCACCATCTCACATAAAACCAAGCACTCTGCCTCCAGGATTGTTAGGGCCTGCCATAGGAGTGACTTATAGCCAGTTGTGTCAATTTGGGTGGCCAGCCAGGAGTGGCATTATACATGCTGCAGCACCTGGGTGGCCTTGGATGCACCTATGCCCTGGGTATCTATAGTACACTGTGCAGGGGCTCATAAGGTGACCCAGTATCCAATTGGAGATGTACCTAGGGTACATGGAGTCCACTTTAAAGAGAGAGCAGATAGCCTGGGGCCCTGATTAGCAGGAGCCCAGGCCAACTAAGTCAAAAACCAGCTAAACACTAGGCAAAAAAGTTGGGGAAACCATAGTCAGATATCCACCTTTCTACACTAAGTGAGTGGAAACATTTGGCAAACTTGTCTTTTCCTCTAATAGCTTGGCCCTCCTCTCTGTTCACAACATTTATTTGTTGGGACACTACTCTTGCATCCTGTGTTGAACTGGTTACTCCTACGTGAAGGGCGCTGACCGGAGGATGAGACAGTGAGAGTTGGCAGGAACTTGAAGTCTGGAGCCTGTGGGGCCACTGGGGGATTACGAAAGAGCAGGTGAGCCTTCACCCCGAAACAGTGAGAGGGCCCCCCCTCCCCAACTTTTGGGTTTCAAGAAGAGAAGCCGCCGCCGGGCGAACCAATCGAGATGGGGAAACCAAAAGGAAAAGGGGACGGAGCTACTCGCTCTGAGACGTCAGACGGTGCGGAGCAGGACCCTACAGAACTACAACAAATGCAAGACCGTATATTGGAAGCTATCACGGCCACGAAAGAAGCTCTACGACAAGATATAGCTCAAGTAGCAACAGGATTGGGACTCCTACGCGCGGATCACGATAAATTAAAGGACAGGGTCAAGAGCACGGAGGTCACCCTGCAAGAGATAGTACCAGAGCACAAATCTATGGAAGGACGTTTGGGGGATGCTCTAGACCGAATACTAGCGCTGGAACAGCGAGCGGAGGACGCTAAAAATTGCAGTAGGCGTAATAACGTACGCTTGGTCGGCCTTCCAGAGAAAAAAGAGGGTGACGACATGGTGGGATTTCTAGACAACTGGTTGCGGACAGAAGTGGCACCAGAGGGGCTTTCACCTTTCTTCACGCTGGAGCGGGCGCACCGGGTCCCGGCCAGACCGCCTGCCCCGGGCCAACCGCCCCGTCCAGTGGTGATAAAACTGTTGCATTATAAGGACAGGGACTGGCTGCTGCAGAGGGCCAGAGATGCGGGCCCCTTCCAGGTGGACAATAACAACGTGACAATGTTCCCAGACTTCACATTTGAAACACAAAAACTGCGGGCCTCCTTTTTGTCGCTCAAGCATGAGCTGCGTCTGGAGGGTATTAAATATTCACTCCTCTTTCCAGCAAAGCTCAGAGTCGTGGTAGATGACAAAACACTCTTTTTCCCCACATCAGCGGATGCCTGGGCGTGGTGGGATACCTACAAGGCCGGGACGGACGGAGCACGAGTAAGATCTGAGGAGGATCAGCGGAGACAACCGATCAGGAACTCACAGCGACTCCAGAAGCGCCGACAGAGAACTAAGAAGCCAACACCATCGCAGACGGAGGAGGAGAGAAAGGCAACACTACAAGCGGTGGTGGACTTGTCGGGAACGACGCGCAACCAATCATGTAAGGGCTCAGACTCTGAGGACCAGGCCATAGGCTCGGAAACGGACCTCTCAGAACTTGGTGGTGCCAAGGGACCAGTGGTAACACCACAAACATCAGAAGAAATTATAGAAGCTTGAGAGGTACAGCGTGCAGAACTGTTTTATACAAAGACCATGGGGGGACTGTGACCCCTCGATGCAAAAGACTGTGGAGCAGAAGAACGGAAACTCGTGAGTGATTACGGGGCGATTGTGGGGCGGAGGGGAGGGGATTGTGATAGCCACCCTCGGAGTTGTGTCACGCCCTGTTGGCCCCTAAGGCCACCATAGTGGAGACTGCAGAGTAAAGGGATAGCGATTGGGGTAGTTGACCCTTTTGTTGAAGTTTGGATGGGAGCTGCTTTTGTAAAGGTGGGTCCTGTTCTGGGGGGGAGGATGCCGAGGGTAGTTGGGGAGGCTCGAGGCAAGGGATGTGGGGTTTGGGGACCTGTTGCATGGGGGGGGTTGGGTCAGGGGGAAACCGCCATACGCGTCTGGAAGCGAACTGTTGATACTGTGCATTGGTTAGCGAGGGACAATGGCTAGCTCTGGGGTACTGAAATGTGTGACCTGGAATGTGCGGGGGCTGCACACTATGGCGAGAAGGCACAAGGTGCATGCTTATTTAGTTTGCAGAGGAGTTCAGATTGCACTATTGCAGGAGACACACCTGACAAAACAGGAGGGCATAGCGCTACAGCGACGGTGGAGAAGGCAACTGTTCAACACTACATACTCTGCATTCGCAAGAGGGGCGCTGATATGGATTCGGGCGGGGGTTCCCTTCCAAGTGACTAGACAAGTAATAGACCCGGAGGGCAGATTCGTGGCCATAGAGAGGAAACTTAGGGGCCGAGACATAGTACTATGCAGTGTGTACGCGCCTAATATTGATCAGTCAGCCTTTTTGACGAAACTCTCAGGCACACTGGCGAGCTACTAAGCAGGCCCTATCGTCATGGGAGGAGATTTCAATTCAGTAGCGGACACTACATTAGACCGATCCCATCCACCACTGAGAGCATCACCAGTGCATAGGCTAGCGAAGCGTAGATTAGAATGGCAGGAGAGTTGGGAATTAGTGAACGCTTGGAGGGCATTGCACCCAACAATGAGGGATTATTAATTTTACTCTAGTCTACACGATCTTCACGTCCGGCTGGACGTGTTTTTGTGCTCCTCGCTCGTAACTTCAAATGTGGCAAATGCTGAATACTTGACTTGCACGTTGTCTGACCACAATCCCCTACTGTTGACACTAAGCTGGATGACCGAGATCTCTCGAGTCCCGACCTGGCAGCTACGACCAGATACCCTAGACGACTTACTGTTCAGGGAAGCACTGGGCGAGAGAATCACTCAATACTTTGAAGAAAATACTGACACCACGACCTCCAGGGCGATGGAGTGGGATGCCTTCAAGGTTGTCATCCGAGGCCATTGTATAGGGACATATGCGGGAGCCCGCAAGACGCTCTTAGACGACTTAGATAGGGCGGAGAGAGAGCTGCGGAAAGCTGAGTTGGCGCATCCTAACCATGCCGAGCTCCAAGAAGTGGTTAGCAAGGCCAAGGAGGCAGTGGCGGTTGAGATGGAAAGGCTACGAAGCTTTGATCATAAAGTCTACCTGACTAGGGCGCATGCCGAGGGGGACAAGGCGGGAACAATGCTTGCCTGGCTGGCTAATCCAACTAGGCGTAGCCACCCGATCTTGGCCATTGAGGAAGAAGGGGGAAACACCTACAATACCCAAGCCGAGATATTGGAAAGTTTCCGGGCATATTATGAAAGGCTATACGAGAGCGGGACAGAAGGCCAGGAATATGAGATTGACACCTTTTTGGAGGGACTGCAATTGCCGCGGCTAGAACAAGAACAGTCAGACGATCTGGGTAGGGACATTACACTAGCGGAGATAGGGAGTGCAGTGAAGCAGATGGCTCGAAACAAAACCCCGGGATTGGACGGCTTGCCCATAGAGTTTTACAGTAGATACCTGGTGAACCTGGCTCCGAGACTCCAGGCGGTATATACAACGAAGCTAGGTCGAGAGGGAGGCTACCTCAATCCATGTGCGAAGCTCTAATGATCCAGTTGCTGAAGCCGGGGAGGGAGAGTAATAAACTCTCCTCCTATCGCCCGTTGTCCATGCTGACGACAGACTATAAAATCCTGAGCAAAATATTGGCCAATAGACTGTTAAGCCACATGACGGAGCTGATCCACAGGGATCAATCCGGCTTCATCCCAGCGAGCAACACTACCATCAATATACGCCGACTGATACGACTAATTGGGGACCCAATGTCAGGGACGAGCATGCCTTTGGTGTTATCAATTGACATCGAGAAGGCGTTTGACAGTTTGGAATGGGAATACCTTTATAGGGTCATGCAACGTTTCGGCCTGGGAGATAAGTATATTGGTTAGACCAAAGTGTTGTACACGTCGGCGAAAGCACGGGTCAGGATAGGCTCCTTGATTTCGAGCCAATATCAAGTGGGCCGTGGCACTAGACAGGGGTGCTCGCTATCACCTCTGCTGTTTGCACTGGCGATGGAGCCTTTTGCGGCGGAAGCACGGACGGGGCGCTATTACAAAGGCCTAGTTTACCGGGGGAACCCGTAGGCTATCTCGCTGTATGCGGATGACCTCTTACTATTTCTGGAGAATGCGGATGAAGACCTGGAGGGGGCTGAAAGACTTCTCGAACTTTTTGGTAAGCTATCAGGCTTAAAGGTTAATTGGGCCAAATCCTGTTTATTCCCACTACGACAGGGGAGGAGCGACCTGCTAATCTCCAGGTACTCAAATGGGAGCCTACTTGTCTGAAATACCTGGGAGTATACGTATATCATTCGACGGCAGATATGCTAGAGGGCAATGTGGGCCGTTGTATTAGGGCATTGAAGGGAAGCATGACCTTTTGGACCACTCTTCCGCTCTCGGTGACGGGCCGTATATCCTTAACGAAAATGGTAGCCCTACCGCATCTCCTCTACTACTTCCGCACATTGCCGGTGTGGATACCGGGCTCGATTTTTCGGCAGTTGAGATCGTTGCTGATATCATTCCTATGGGGTACAGGCCGACGCAGAATAGCGTTAGACACGTTGCTTAGACCCAAAGATGAGGGAGGCATGGCAGTGCCGGATTTTGAGCTCTATTATTTGGCAGCTCAGTTGCAGGTCTTCACACAGGAGGTGGCGAGGGTGTATCGAGGCCCAGAACTAGAAAGGGACCCCCCGACATGTGCTTGCCTACATCACCCTGCAGCAGAGGCTCCTCCTCAGAGATCTCTCCGTAGAGCAGCAGACATTTCGGCATTGTTGGAATCGAGCGCGGCGGAGAGCAGGGATACGACGTATGTACGCACCAGAGATACCGTTGGGTATGGTGACAGCACTCCCTCACCGAGGCGACTGGTCACGACTGCAGGGGTGGGAAGATGCGGGGCTCCAAATGCTAGGTGACCTATATGAGGCGGGGTACTACTCCCATACCAGACCTTGGCGGATCGATTCGATCTGCCGAGAGGAGACTATCTGATGCATGCTGCTGTGATCAGAGCCCTGCAGGCGCATTGGGGAGAAGGGTTGCAGGAGCCAGCCACATCCATGGCCTGCCAATACACGATGATGGCGGCTGGCACTTATAAAGCAGTGACATGCCTATACTCTCGAATGCTTCGAGAAACGTTAAAGCCACTGCTAACGCTGAAGGCCAAGTGGGAATTGGATCTCCAGGTGGAGATTCCTGACACTACTTGGGCGCCACTGCTGAAGAGAGCAAGGAAGAGCACGAGAAATGCACAATTTCAATTGATACATTTCTACATCATCCATAGGGCCTACCTCACACTGGGGAAAATTGGGAAATATTTTGGAGTGGATAATGCAGCTTGCCCCAGATGCAATATAGCGGAGGCGGATTTGGGGCATATGCTATGGGATTGCCCACATTTACGAGACTACTGGCAGGAAATTGGAGAGACATTGAATAACGCAACGGATAGGGAGCTGCACTACACTAAGGTGGTAGGAGTGCTGCACTGGTTTCCGCACACACCCAAGAACAAGATAACTAGTAAGTTTATAGATATGGGATTAATACTGGCTAAAAGAGAAATTACTAGGAATTGGAAATCAAAAAAAAGGACCCCCATATAAGCGGTGGTATAATGAATGTCTTAAATGGGCGGCAAGCGAAAACACACTTAGGTATCCACTAGCACGACGCAATGCTGACGAAAGGGCGCTAGAAAGGGCGACAGCATGGGAGGCACTAGTGCAAGCGCTCCGAGATGGTACGGGGGAGGAAGAAGAGGAACACGCTGACTCAGAAACTGAAGATCCCACTGGCACACCAGGCGCACATTCTTTGTGAATAACACGTTCCTCCTGACAGCGGTCATACACGTACACTAATCGCGAATCCAGGCGTAGACGTAGGCATTGGGAGAAGAATAGGGGTGGGGAAAAAGTTGTGCAGTTGGGGAAGAGGAGAGGTTTAGGGAGGGGGAGGGGAGAAAAATATAAAAGCAGACTGCAGACATATTAGCACAAGGATTTAAAGTGCTCAGGGGCTGATGAGAGGGGTGAAAAACTGATTGACGCCGCCCGACCTCCGGGTTGTGGGCCCAGAGGCTGTGTAGACGAATCACCCGAGCTAATAATTAGTATTGTTCATGGTAATGTAAAGTGTTCATGAAAGTATGATATCTGTAAGATTTGGTTCTGCAATAAAAACGATGTTAAAAAAAAATGTCTATATGATGTGCCGACTCTGTGTCTGAATTTGCTTCTAATACGGAAGGTGAGCTCGCCCAGCATAGTCATGTTGGACGAGGCTAAACCGTCTTCCAGCAGACTACTGATCAATAAAAGATACTCTAGGCCCGGCGCTCAAGATAATAGGATTCCTTTACTGATTACTGATGCATTGCTTTTGGGTTGGGGCCGCCACCTGGGATAGGTTGAAATCAGTGGCCTCTGGTTAAGAGCCTGGCTCCACATCAGCCTTCAGGAGCTGAGGGTCATTTACTTGGCGTTGAAGGACTCCTTTCCATCCATCAAGGTGGTACGGGTGCTTAAGGACAACACCATCGCCATGTGGTACTGCAACAACCAGGGGGGGGGGGTCACAGACCTTGTACCAGACGCAGAATAGCGGGACCAGGAGGCCTTGTGCCACTGAAAATGCCTGGACCGCTAAAGACTTTTCCTGGTGGTGATCCTCCTTGCATGATCATTGAATGTGAGGGTAAATGAACTCAGCCGTCAGCACCTATTGGATCACGAAAGGCAGTTCCAACCGAAGGTGGCGCAAGGTCTCTTCTGCAAATGTGCGGAACCTTGCCTTGATCTAATAGCCACTGCAGAGAAGTTGCAATGTCAGCACTTCTGCACATTGGAGTTTCCAAGGCAACTCTTGCGCTGAGGCACATTCCTCCTGGATCTCAGGACTCCTTTTTCCTTTCTGCAGATACTGCTCCTGCCCTGAGTTCCCAAGAAGATCAGGGCAGACCGGCCCAAGTCATTCTAGTGCCTCCAGATTGGGCACAGAGAGTATGGTATCCAGAACTCCTGGGCTTGAGTCCTGGGCAATCAAGCTGCCTTTACAGGAGGATCTACTGGTGCAGCAGGGCAGGGTTCTATACTGTGGCCATTGCAATCCCCACCTCATGCATGGAGTTTAAGCAGGGACAGCTCAACACTTTTGACCTTTTTCTGGAAGTGGTTGATGTTATCTGAACAGCTAGGCGTGCCTCAAAAAAAATTGTATACACCTGTTGTTGAGACGAATTTGCTGTAACTTAGTCGCATAATAACTCAGCTCAAGGTCAAGCAGACCCATGTGTCCCTCTTCAAGGTCTAGCATAAAAATCGCCAGCGCCTCTCCTTCTTTTCCCTTCCAACACTAGGGAGACCAACTAGCTATGTAATGATTTGAACAAGCTGCATGCGATCGTATGCAGCAGGTTTTGCACAATATACATACACCGGGGAAGGAAAACCATCTTTGCTCCAGCGATCCCACCCACCACTGAGAGTGTCTATGGAGTTCAGAACACAACAGCTCGCCAACCCCTCTACTATCTTCCCCATGTAATGACGGTGTTCACCCTCCGCTCCCTATGCCAACATGATTCCCAAATGCCGACAAGCCTCTATCGCCCAATGTAGCCCCAGCGGAGGCAGCTCCCGGCCAGGCACCATGTGCAATGCCCTCAGCGGGAGCAACAGTGTCTTACAACTATTAGCCGTGAATCCAGCCACAGCTCCAAACTTGTCCAATAACAGCGGTACAGAGTCTCTGGGACGTCTCAAGTAAAACAACACATCCTCAGCGCGTAGTGATATTAGGTGTATGCCATCCCCAACCTGTATTTCATAGTCCCTCAGCCCCTCTTTGGAGCTTCACTGCCAGGAATCCCATGGCCAGTGCAGAGAACAGTGGAAACAAGGGGCAACCTTGGTGGGTGCTCATCTCCACCTCCCAGCCCGCCAACACCTGCCCACAATAACATACATGTGCCCGAGGTGCACTGTAAAGAAGCTTTACCCAACCACAGTAGACCGGACTAAAACCCATTTACTGCAGTACCTGAAGCATGTATGTCCAGTCAAGCGTATCGAACGCTATTGCGATGTCCACAGACACCAAATCGAACTCCTTGTGGCCTCCCTCGACAGCATGCAGCACATGACCCAATCTCCGCTGATTCATAGCCGCGCTTAGGCCCGGGATGAATCCGCACTGATCCACGTGAACCAGTGTCCCCACCACCCCTCGCAGCTGCTCCGCAAAGACTTTGCAGAGCACCTTTGTGTCTGCGTTAAGCATTGTCCCAGGTTTATAGGCCGCAGGATCCAATGTATGGCTTTGGCACCATGTAGACCACTCCCTCTCTAAGTGTGGGAGGCAGCTTACCCCGATGTCTCGCTTCCCTATAGACTTTCAACAGAAGTTCCATCCATCTTACGGGGGTTTCAGAGATTTGTAGACCTTTCCATATTTAATTTAGTTCATTGATCACTGTGCGTTTTTATGGTACAAGCAACAATGTATTTCTGATGAGGAGCATTTTAAACCTTTAGCGAGTGGGAATTGAGTTTGCTTTAGGAGCATTTCGTATCTTCATGTAGATGTATGATATTGCTTGCACGTCTTGGCCATCTGCCCTTTTAGTTAAAATTCTATATATTTTACAGACAGAGCCCAATGCCCAGGAACAACTTGAAATGTCGACGGGATTGAAAACATCTAACCTTGATGTACTTGCTGCAACACTGCAACATGCCAGCCCAGGTCTCCAACCACACTTGAAGCAGGTAAGGTACTTATCTGCTCTGTGCTAACTTAAAACAGAAGTAACTATTTCTGTAGAATCAGGTGATCCAGGATCACACAGCAGCTTCCTTATCACACCTTACTGAAGTAATCATGGCATGGAGTGATTTGATTTTGTGAGATGCACAGTACTCTCAAAAAGTATGATATTCCATGGTCAGACAATTATTTTTTTATTTTTTTTATTTAGAGCTGCTAACTGGTCCATTTGAAAGCACGTTTATTCAGCCCAGGCTTTTTAGCTAACAGCAATGTATATCTTAGTGCTTGTAGTTTCTATCTCACAACATGTTAAGTTCTGTGAGGTTGAACAGTATAGTGCAGCTACTGATGATACTTTAATAGTAGACATCTTAGAACTCCAAATTCTCGTTTGTGGAGCATGCAAGGGCAATGACTGCAGTGTGAGGAGACAGAGGGGCTCGGGGTTCTAAGATGCACAGTAAGAGAGGTATTGGTTTGTTATGAGGAGAATAGAAAGAATAACCTAGATATTACCATTTTACAATATGGGCCGTAGATGACATGACATGTGAGATGTTACGTGCAAAACCTCATTGATGGACAATACTCTGTAAGTTTCTTGCAATAGTTAGCATTTTCATTATTGTGTTTGAGAGGTTTTTTTTCTGTTTATGTACATGCCCGGGTTCTCCGGGTGTCTTAAAATACATCAATAGGCTGCATGTTTGCCCTTCAGATAGCTTAATAAATAATTCCCTCATAATGTCCACATTCAAGGTTTTTTGTATGTTATGGTGTAATCCCTCAGCTGAAAAATAAAGACTATTTGATTAATGGAAGTGTCTTGAGCTCTGTGTTTTATATTTTAATCATTTGTAAAATGCAAAAATAGGGAACTGATGTGTAGTGCTAGCCTTTTTGGGTGAGACTCAAAATCCACTCTCTGTCGCAATAATTAAAAAGCAGTTGATAGATTTTGTTCTGAAGCCCATGATTCTTTTTCCTCGTATTAGTTAATTTGTAAAACATTTCACTATTAACTGAAAAAGATCTTCCTCCTGTCATATAGTTTTAATATGTTGAAATTCCATGTGTCCTTTCACTGCAGTTCTTAGAATCCTTTTTGGAACGTAAGGCACCACCCATTTTCAAATAGACTGTGAAAAATATCCATGTTTCTTTATGAATCATGATTGAGCCTTTGTAAAATTTTACAGCGACATTAAACATATTGAACCTCTGTATATTTGTCAAACACATTGAAATCAGACAACATGTTTTGCAGCTCAAATTGCCACTTTGTCAAGGCTTTTAAGTGACTCGATTAGTTAATCTGCATAGAAATTCAGATTATTTTGACACAACAATCTTAAAAAAGGGCACAGGAGATATAAGATAGTAACATTCTTATATATATTTAAGAAAGACATTCCTGCCATCACTTCCCATCCCTCGGGGAGAAGACCCACCAATTTGTTACACCAAGGGTTGGATTCCCTTTCTTGGAGATGCACTGTGCCACTATCCTCTTTGCCACCCCTCAAGTAGTCGTAATCTCAAATTCATGCCCAAGGTGTCCACTAATGATCCTATCGAGCCCACATGTGAGAATAAGAAAAGTTCCCCTGATACTCAACTCATAACTATGATGGAAACCCATCTGATGCAGTGATTTCTTGGTCAGTGGTCAGCTCTTGTCTAATATTTATTTATCAACGCCCTTTTTCTGGCCAGTGATTGTGGACTCAGATTAAGAAATAATAACACCCATGACTTTCCCCATTTCATAATCTTTTTCCGCACTGCTCCCCTCAGAATGGGGTCTCTCACCTTATATTATTTACTCCCACCATTATCATGACACTAGTATTTCCTGTGGGTTGTTTCAACTTTAGTGACAGTCTGGAAGCCTCAAATACACATCTCAGCCCTCATCCTCTGCCATATCCAATAGGTCAGATAAAATCTCAGCAGAGCCTCTGCATTAGCTTCCACAGAAACATCCAGTATTAAAATAGATATGCCTCTGCACAGATTGTCTAGTGTTTCATTCCTTCCCTCGGGGTTCACCATGGCTGCATTGGCACTTTACTCCTATAATTTTGACTCCAGAAAGTTTGTTTTCATCTCTGATCCTCCAAAACGTGTAACATTGTTTTAGTACTCCTAAATTTTTGTTCCACACTGCAAGGACAGCTCTTCATATTTCATCTTCATGTCTTTTAGCACTGTTTTAATTGTGGCTGTCTTTTTCCTCAGACTGTTATTTAAGACACTGATTTATTTATTTATTTATTGAGTTTATAAAGTGCACAGCTACCTCCAACGGAGGTGTCCCGGCGCTAAAATGCGGAGTACAGGAAGATGAAGCAGACTGCCAGATGTTTCAAGGCTAAGGGAGGCTAAAAAACAGGTTTGTAGGAGTTTGCGGAAGGCAGTGTCCGAATTGGCCTTCCTTAGGAACTCAGGAAGGGAGTTCCAAAGGTGGGCCGTTCTAACCATAAAAGATCGACCACCTAATCTAGCTTTTTTAAAGTGAGGGGTGACCAGAAGTACTTGGTGATTAGATCTCAGAGTCCTTGTCTGTTGGCATTTTCGAAGTCTTTTTCTCAGGTAGTGGGGGCCAGTTTCCTTGATTGCCCTGTAGGCGAGAGTAAGCGCTTTGAATTCCACCCTCCTTTTTACTGGCAGCCAATGTAGGCTCCGTAAATGGGGGGATATATGATGTCGAATTGGGAGTTTTCTGATGAGCCTGGCGGCCGCATTTTGTATAGTCTGTAATTTCCTTATCATATAGTCAGGCAAAACCAGGTACAGACTATTGTCATAGTCCACTTGGGACGTAATGAGTGGCTGGACTACTGTCTTTCTGCAGTCCATGGGAAGAAGGTGGAGAAATCTCCGTAGGGACTTCATTTTCCAGAAGCATAGAGAAGAGACATGGCTGATCTGAACCTTACAAGAGAGAGCAGAATTAAACTTGATCCCCAGATTTCTTGATGAGGACACAGGGTGAGGTGGGGGATTGAGCTCAGGAAGCCACCATTAGTTCGAGTGGGGGGGGATGGCTGATTAAAAAATAAAACCTCCGTTTTATCTGGGTTCAATCTCAGGCAGTTCTTTGTCATCCACGTAGAGATATCAACCAGACAATGTCTGAAGTTGGAAAAGGCTACTTTGGATATATTTCTGAACGAGAACACAAGCTGTGTATGTCAGCATACGCGATTACATTTATCCCATGTTGTTCAATGAGGGGGGCTAGTGGGGAGAGGTAGTCATTAAAAAGTCTTGGGCTCAAGGCTGAGCCCTGTGGGACTCCACAGACTATAGGGCGTGAAGATGCAAGGTGGGGGTGCAGCAGTATTTTCTGGGGCCGGTCTTCCAAAAAGGAGCCAAACCAGGATGGAGTGGTTCCTGTCACTTCCAGTTGTCTTAATCTGTCAAGCAGAATCGCATGGGACACCGTATCGAATGCTGCAGACAGATCAAGCAGCACGATCATAGCACATTGGCCATTGTCCAGGGTCACTCGGACATTCTCAGCAACCTCCAACAGTGCCATCTCAGTACTGTATCCTGACCTAAAGTCAGACTGACAATCATGGAGAAGTTTGTTGGCTTCTAGGTATGCAGACAGCTGTTTTTAAGCTTCCTGTTCCAGGATTTTGTCCGGTGCTGGCAAGAGGGAGATGAGCCTGAAGTTTTTCAAATCAACCGGATCAGCATCTTCTTTTTTAAGAATAGGTTGAACCAGTGCAGTTTTCCAGACTGAAGGGTAAATACCGGTATTCAGAGAAGAATTCCAAAGAAGGTTAAGGTGGGTATTTAATGCTGGGGCCAGAAGTTTTAAAAACCTAACTGGACAGGGATCTAGTGGAGATCCCGATTACGTTTTTACCAGCTGGCTAAAAGAGGCCTCCAGGCTGAAAGGAATGAATTCAGACCAGGTGTGAAAAAGGAGGGGGGAGGGGGGGGCAGTGACTTCCCTTGTGGGAAATGAGGAGTAAATGGTTTATATTTTGTCTTGAAAGAAGACAGAGAGACCTTCGCAAAGTGAGGTAGAGGGTACTATTTTGCTGTGCATAGAGTCAGGTTTCATAAAATCTTGAACAATCTTAAAAAATTATTTTGCGGAGTTATTTGCCGATTTAATTTGAGCTGCGGTGAAATCCCTAATCGATCTGTGCTTTGAACTGTGGAAGTGCTTTAATGCTGTTCTATAGGCATTTTTGGATTCAGTGTTATAGGTGGACTGCAACAGGGTCCTCTTTCTCTCCTCCCCCCTCCTCACCACCATCTCCACCACAAGGCATGTTAATTTCCTTTACTGAATACAGGAACAAATCCTCTTTGCTTGTTGTTCATGTATCTTATTGGGGGATTCAAAGAAATCTTCATGCCCTTCCTTGGCCCAGTATCAGAGTCCAATGAGATTCTTCCTCACCTAAATTTGATGAGAAATGCAGACAGTAAAGGTCTTACTGGTAGACTGCTCATATGGCAAGGCAAGCGGTGCAGCAAAAGGCCGAAATCCAGGACCAGATGTTGCTTGCATGTTGACGTCAAGAGCGAGACGAGACCTCTACCCCTGGGAACCCAATCTTGGTGGGGGTCTAAGTTATGTTGCCATGTCTTAGTTTAAGTGCTGTGCCACATACTGCTCCCAACCAAAGACTCACCGATGCCCCAGAGCTTCTCCTCAGCTCTCTCTTGGGCAGTGGGCTCAGATCAGACTGCACCACCGGCTCAAAATGTTAACTAGCACCTAAACCTCAGCTGGTTACCTGGGGAGGATTGCAGCATGCACTAGGGTGCCTCATTTGCTATGGCCAAACTCCATTGTTAACAAAGCGTGTTTTAACTCAAACTGCAGCACTGGCAGAAATGCTCCCAAGTCAGGTAGGTTGGACAGAAAAATAGAGTCCAGGCAGCAGCTTGGGAAATTGTGACCATTTTAGCTCCCAGCCAACTTCGCCCCCTGTGTAACCGTTTAGTAGATGTTATTTTTAAATGATTTAATATTTGGATCTGGTACAGTTTATTAAGAACACCACAAGTACCACCAACATTGGCTCAATTTTATTGCTATATACGGAAAGCTACTTGCCATCTGGCCATACCGTAATAGCATTGTAATAACTAATAAGAAAGAGACTATTAGTTATGGATTCCTCACCTTAGAATTACCTCCAGGCGTCAGATTGGATCCGGAGAATTTTTCTTCAGCAGTACCCCTGCGCGTTGGTAGGTTGCATCAGTTAACTCTGCATTTGTTGTTGGCGTTGTGATTGCCCGAATAACGTTGTGGTCTCTACTTAGACGGTGCCCCTGCGCACTGACGTCAGTTATTTCTTTTTCTGCGCCAGCGAGCGTAGATACGGAGAGAGCGGTACCTCTAGTCACTTTTTGATTCTCTTTTTTGTCGACTTCTTTTCGAGTTGTCACGACTCCTGGTGCACAGGGATGTCATCTTGGCAGACTGGCTTAAAGCCTTGTGGCTCCTGCCACAAGCTGAGGTCGGTGACGGACCCCCATCTCGTGTGCATGGAGCGCTACCATAAGTCGTGCTCCGACTGCCGGGCCATGAACTGAAGTCTTTGCAGGAGCGGTCCTGAAAGCTTCTGGCGGCCCGGCAGTCGGATCCTGCGCCGCTCGAGGTCCCGGTCGAGAGGGAGGTCGTGTGACCAGTCGCGGAGCCATCACCACCACTCCTCGTCAAAGTGTTTGTCTTCGTGTAAGTCGAAGCACAAAAAGACGGTGAAGAAGCATTGTCGCTCCTTGCGTTCTCCCCGTCCATCGTCTGACATGACGCTGGATGCGGATGGTAGTCCGACTCCATCCGAGGAGTCTGTTTAGTCGACTCCGAGCTCCCCTCCCTTCCAGGAGCCAGGGTGACATCTGGCCAACTTTGTAGTTTTTACGAAGCCCTTCATTCTATCTTTGGGCAACCCGACTCCGCCGGAACGCCTTTGGGCACCACAGACTCGGCTGGGAGCTCTAGGCCGTCGATACCGGTGGCTTCGGCTCTGGCGCCGCAGGGCCCCCAGGGATTCAGGCCTGGATCCAGATCGGCGCCGGTCGACCTTGTGACACCTCCTCTAGCGCCGAATCCATTGGCGACACCTCCGCCCCCTTCAACGCCGGTTGTGTCCCTAACCGGCGTCGACCATGGCCTCCCCCTCGATGTGGACACTGAGCTGGACCAACGTCGCCCGATGTCAGGACCGGTGCCGACCAGTAATTTTTTACCCCTGTTCTCCCCTGGTGTTCCCCATCACCCTGAGTGGCTACCAGAGGAGGGGTAGGAGGACTGAGAGGGGTCTGTGGACCCTCTGGCAGACCAGTTAGAAGAACTGGACTGGAGAGAGGAGTTGGGTGAGGCCAATGGTCTGGACACCTCCCCAGACCTTGGCATGCTATCTCCCCCTACTGTGGCTATGGTGGAGGGTGCATCATACGCAGTGATGTTGCGTAGGTCGGCTGAGGCATTAAACCTTGAGCTTCCTACTGTGGCAGTCATGTCTAACCTCCTGACCGTGGTGCTTCAACCGGCAGCGGCCTCTACGGAGCCCGTGCTGCTGTTCAATTAGGCCCTCACGGATATCCTTTTGGGCACTTGGTCCAAGCGCAACACAGGGGCTCCTGTAGATAGGATGAATTCCCGACGCCACCCCCCGGCCCAGTGTGACACCATTTTCCTTTCCCAATACCCCACCCCTGAGAGCCTGGTGGTCCAGGCCTCGACTTCCATGGGCGCATTCCCTACCGCACCACCTGATAGGTAATTCAAGAAGCTGGACCACCTTGGGAAGAAGATGTTTTCTTCTTGCAGCTTAGGAGTGCGGTCGATGAACACGGCACATGTCTTTTGGGCCCTTACTCCCACTCAGTGTGAGACATGGTCGCGCAGGTGCTGCCACAGTGCCCGGAGGAGACCCGGGCCGTGCTCTCTCGTGCAGTTGCTGAAGGGAGAGACACAGCGAAGTTCCCCATAAGATGTTGGATGGACACCGCTGACCCTCTGGGCAGGACGATTTCAATGTCTGTAGCCCTACGACGCTATGCCTGTAGCCCTAAGACGCTACGCTTGGCTGAGGTCCACTGGCTTTTCGGGCAAGCTACAGTTTTGGACATGCTCTTTGATGGCCGTCGCTTGTTTGGCGGCAAAACAGAAAACGTGCGCAAGCGCTTTAAGGACTCCAGGGCTACGGCTAGGTCCTTGGGCCTCGCTCCCACCTCTCGCCCTGCACACTCTTCTTTTCGTCCCTTTCATGGCTACAGAAGGGGTGCCCGCCACGTTCCACCCAGAGCAACAGGCCTGCGCAAGCTGTCCAGCCTCTGCATCACTGGCATGGGAACCACTGTTGTGGGTCTTAGGGCCATCGGGAGGGCCTGTTCACCAGTGCCCCCTCTGCAGCAGCCCCCAAGCCGTCCTAGTCTGACCTTTCAGGGCTACCATTTGCCAGTTGGCTGCAGGATTCGCCATCACCTCCCCCACTGGCTCAGCATCACATCGGACAGGTGGGTATTGCAGATAGTACGAAGGTGCTACTCCCTCCCCTTCGAGACTACCCCTCCATCCATGCCACCTCAATTTCATTGCTTGTCGGGCGATCACTTAGCCCTTCTCCACCAGGAAGTTATGGCTCTCTTGGCCAAGGGAGCCATCGAGCAAGTTCCTGCCCCAGAAGTAGGACGTGGTTGTTATTCCCACTACTTTCTGGTGCCCAAGAAGGACAAGGGCCTGCATCCTATCTTGGATCTCAGAAACATCAACAGGTCTGTTGGGTTTACATATAATATTTGGGGCACACTTCAAAGGAGAGAAACAGAATGGCAAAATAATTTGTGTGTATCCACTGTCTGGTTGCTGAAAGTTCATCTTTGTTCTACCAGACTTCTGTCTCTGAGTTTGTTGGGGGTATAGTCTGCCTAAAAATCGATTTAAGTGCTAGACGTGACAGGACTCTAAGTTTACCATAGTACACTCCCTACTCACACCAAGTCCTCAGAGCTCGAGTTTAGTGCGGCCAAAGACTCTGGCCATCTTCAAAATGCCCACAGTGGGTAGGGTTAGTACCAGAAACCTTCAGTGGTCATTCCACCTACTAGCTTGTGCCAGGCGTAAATGTGGCATCTTAGGCACCCACTTCAGAACACTTTCTGGATCTGTGGAAGAACAGAAAAAGGACTGGTTCTGCTGTCTTTGACCTTAGTAAAGCTCTGAAGACTGGACCTGCTCTTCGTCTTGACAAAGAAGCAGGCTCCAAAGGTCATAAGGGGTGAAAGGGAAACAACAAGTTACCAGACACCTTTTCCTACAACTGCCCAGCTAACCAGTGAAAACTAGGCCTCCTAAGTGTCTTAAGTGCCTCCCTCAAGGTTCTGGGGCCTTTAGAAGTGCACTCCTGTGTTAGATTGAGAATTAAAGGACTAAAGCCAGAAGGTGAAATGTTTGACCAGGAAAAATCAATTCAGAGGGGATTTCTAGTTGTAGAACTAGTGGCAGGCATGAAATGTTACAGTGAATCGCTGTAATTATATAATTAAAATAAATATGACTTGCATGGATTGTCTAAGAGGTCCAGTACCCGCAACTGAGGTGTAGTAGAGGTTGCCAATTACAGTTGTTGGCCTGCTAAGGTTGCTAGGCTTCAAATGATTTCAGGCTCCAGCTTAAGGGTGAACATGGAACATTTAATACATAGCTACAATTAAAATCATATCACTGAGACAACGGTGCAGTGATGTTAAGATATTAGAAGTGCCTAATGTATCACTATGTGAAGTTTTAAGTAAGCACGTGTGTAAGTGTTGTGGGGTGTTAAATCACATTACATGTTGTTAAATGGTGTTTGACCACAATATTTCCACTAAACAATACAATGAACACGTGTGAAGCATTTCAAATTAGATATTTTACAGCTTAGGTCACAGTTTGTATAAACTGTTGATTTACATCATGAGTATCAATCAATCAATATTATCTTTATTCGGTTTTCGAAGAAAGCTATAAAAGAACATTTTTAAAAACAGTTTCAGTTACAATGGAATACATTTTAAAAAAAAATTCTTATGTACACTGAATGGATTGCTAGAGGTACAATGATTACACACTATTAAGATTAGAGCGATGGTTAATACAGAATTTTAAAAAATAGGCAATCGATTTTACGTATAGTTCATTTTCCAACAATGGCAGTGCCAATAGCGCTGGACGACATCTTCGGAATCCCATGATCTTTAATACTGGAACTATCCAGCGAGTACGGGGTGCTACAAAACATTTACAAAACAGTACTGTGTGGATATTACTTTGGTTAGAAACACAGTCACAGGGGCAAAGTGAAAGGCTTGTCGACCAATCGTTTTGGGTGGGAAATGAAACAAGCCTAAAAAAACTACTCAGTCTAAATCTAGTCAATAGAAATTTCTCAAAATGACTTGGATCTGATTTTAAATACGGCTCTAGGCAAAGGTCGTTTGGCTATGCAGTTAATGTAATGCAGATTTTTTCCAACTTCTTTGGCCAATCTAAGGTCTCTCAAGTGTAACAAACATGAGTTTTTAAGATCTTTCTTCGAAATTTTGGAGATCGTTGTCGGCTCCGTATAGCAACCTGGAGAACCCAGATCGCCAAAGAACGATTTTACATAATCTAGCCACCTTATTTTATAGGATTTGTCTAGTGACATACAGTCCTTTATGAGGGCTCTGGTTAAATGGCAATGATCGTTTGTCCAGATGCGCCTCCACATCATTATAGGCTGAATCTTTATCAGGTCCCAGATATAGTCAATGCCTAGTTCTAGATGACATCCGTATGTGGTTGTGCTTCTGGGGACTGAAGGTCAATAGCAGAGAAAGGAGTTCTCGACTTTCTGGATTTCATCTACGTTTGAGTATCCCCACACACCCGCGCCATAGCTTGCAACACTAGTACATTTTGCCTGAAATATTTTTAACATTTCCTCGGGCGATCTCTTCCCGAGTTTTTGGGCAAAGGATGTTAGCGCTGCTGTGGCCCTACATCATGAGTAATCTGATTGACATTAAATATGTTTTTTCATGTGATCTAGAAATACAAATGATCAAGTCAGTTTTGTTGTACTGTGAAAGTAAACTGGAATTCGACTTTTGCGCTGTCTCTCTCTCTCTCTCACACATACCCACACAAACACACACACACACATTCAGATGCATTGAATGTAATATGCTATTTATTACCATTGTTAAGTGTGAGGAGGGGCCATGAATCAGGAGAGGGGAAGCTTTATTTTTTTGTACGATTAAATTGGTCAGTCCGTTATCATGATGAATGAAGGTGGTCCTTGCTGATAAATATATATGTTGGGAGTGTGAGGTAGGGATGGTTCAGTAAAATAAATGCAACCATTTAGCAAGTTTTCTTTTGGCCCGTGGAGTAGTAGAACACTGAATCCAGTGATACTCATTTAATCAAATTAGTTAAAGTCCATATTCAGATAAAAAGTGAGACTTGCAGATTGGTCACAGAACTTTAGAGTAGACACTACTGCAATGTAAGTAAGCCTTAGAGCTACATGCACTTTTTACTGAAGATTCTTATGGCCCATTGTCGGGTGGCCCTGTCAGCAATCTATAACCATGGTAGTCCTTACCATACCTCAAGGCCAATGTTTTATTTCCTCTCTGATCTCTGAGGCATTCGTTACACTGGACCTGTTATTTAGTCTGTAAGCACTATTACTTTATTGAGTTTCTCTTACTGCAGGCCGGACATGCACTGCTTCAGCTGAAACTTCTTGTGTTTTTTTTAAGCAGCACTGCCGCCCCTGTAATATAATCCTGTGCTAATGGGCTAAAGCTGACAACAGCACATCTGTGTTACATGTCATCAGCACTAAGCCGCCTTACGGGTTGTTTTCAAAAGCCTGTCTTATTAACAACACCACCACCAATACCACCACCACCACCAATACCATCACCACCACCAATACTACCACCACCGCCACCAATACTACCACCACCACCATCAATACCACCACCACCATCAACACCACCAATACCACCACTCCCAATACCACCACCAATACCACCACCACCATCAATACCTCCACCACCACCAATAACACCACCAGTACCACCACCACCACCAATTCAATACCATGGCCAATACCACCACCATCAATACCATCACCATCAATACCACCACCACCACTACCACCACCACCAATACCACAACGAATACCACCACAACCACCACCACCACCACCACTACCACCACCACCAATACCACAACGAATACCACCACAACCACCACCAATACCATCACCACTAATACCACCAACACCAATAATAACGCAACCAATACCACCACCACCATTGCTACCACCAATACCATCACCAATACCAACACCACCAATACCACCACCAACAGTACCACCAATACTAATACCACCACCAATACCACCACCATCACCCTTACCACCAATACCATCACCAATACCAATACCACCACCAATACCAATACCACCACCATCAATACCACCACCAATGCCACCACCACCAATACCACTACCTCCACAACCACCAATAATAACACCACCAATACCACCACCACCACCAATGCCACCACCACCAATGCCACCACCAATACCATCACCACCAATAACACCACTACCAGCAATTCAGTACCACCAATACCACAGCTGATACCAATACCAACAGCACCAATACCACCACCACCATCAATACCACCACCACCGATACCACCACCACCAATACCACCACCACCACTTCCACTACCACCAATACCGCAATGAGTACCACCACCACCAGCAATTCAATACCACCAATACCACAGCTGATACCAATAACAACAGCTGATACCAATACCAACAGCACCAATACCACCACCACTATCAATACCACCACCAATGCTACCACCAATACCACCACCACAACTTCCACCAATACCGCAACGAGTACCACTACCACCAACAGTACCACCAACAGTACCACCACCACCTCAATACTACCACCACTCAATACCACCACCACTCAAAACCACCGCCACCAATACCACCACCATTACCAACTCCACCAACAACACCACCAATACCACAACCACCAATACCACCACCAATACCACAAACACCACCAATACCACAAACACCACCAATACCACCGCCAATACCACCACCACCACCACCAATACCACTACCACCAATACCACCACCACCACCACCACTGCCACCTATACCACCAGTACCACCACCAATACCACCACCACCAATACCACTACAACCAATACCACTACCACCAATACCACTACCACCAACACCTCCACCAATAACACCACTACCACCACCAATACCAGTACCACCAATACTACCACCACCAATACCGCTACCACCAATACCACCACCACCACCATCAATACCACCACCACCAATACCGCTACCACCAATACCACCACCGCCAATGTCACCACCACCAATAACACAACCAACACCAATACCCCCACCAATACCACCGCCAATACCATCCCCACCACCACCACTACCACTACCACCAATACCACCACCACCAATACCACCACCACCACCACCACCACCACCACTGCCACCTATACCACCAGTACCACCACCAATACCACCACCACCACCAATACCACTACAACCAATACCACTACCACCAATACCACTACCACCAATACCACCAACACCTCCACCAATAACACCACTACCACCACCAATACCAGTACCACCAATACTACCACCACCAATACCGCTACCACCAATACCACCACCACCACCATCAATACCACCACCACCACCAATACCGCTACCACCAATACCACCACCGCCAATGTCACCACCACCAATAACACAACCAACACCAATACCCCCACCAATACCACCGCCAATACCAATACCATCCCCACCACCACCAATACCACCACTACCACCAAACCCACCACCACCAATACCACCAACACCTCCACTAATACCAATACCAATACCACCACCACCAATACCGCCAATACCAGTACTACCACCACCAATACCACTACCAATACCAATACCGCCACTAATACCACCAATGTCACCACCACCACCGCCAATACTACCACCAATACCAGCACCACCAACACCAATACCAATACCACCACCTCAGCGCCACTCGCTCACTAGTAATAGCAGGGGCACTGTACGAGGCCGGAGCTGCAGACGAGACAATCCCTCCCTCCCTCCATGCCTGCCATAAAGCATAGCCCACCCTGCTTCAAGGGCTTAAGTCAGAGACCTACTACAGCTGGAGTGTTTTTTATTAGGCCAAATGTAGCAATAACATTAGGCAATGCTACACTGCACACTCAAATCACAGAGAGAGCAGGAAATACCCCCCACCCCCCGCCCAGGCTCTTCCTCCTGAGCTGCAACCGTGTAATCACAGAGCGAAAGGTGTTGGAGCCCTTTGTTAGTGTTTATAGCTTGGATCATATGTAACTCTCACTTTACACTTTATGTCTGTATAATTTACAACACTTACACATCTTCTTCACTGCACTATTTACCACTACTTTGAAGACGTCGCAGGCCGGTCTCTTCCTCTGATATTTACAATCTAACAGGCGGTCGAGAAGACCCTTTATTGCAATGCAATAGGTCTCGCATTTGCGACAGGTTAAGCTGTTAATATTGTAAATGACAATGCATTTTATTTATGTTTAAAAACCACCACTTAAGTAAAAGGCATTGTCATTTACAATGCCAGTAGCTCAAACTCAAGTAAATTTGAGACTTATTGCATTGCAAATGCTTGTTCTATGTATTCTAGGTTATCTATGAAAGACATTGGTTTTTTTATTCAGAGTAAGTGACTACCCACCTAAAGTAATGACGACAACCCTTGTCAGTGAATCCTCTAAGTTGCTAAACTAAGCTGAGCTCAGCCCTCTAGTAGCTATAGCACAGAGCAGACAGGCTTAAAAATGTGTAAAGTATTTATGCAGTACCAAAAGAGTATCCACCAATACCACCACCAACAGAAATACCTCCACCACCACCACCACCAATAACGTAATAACGTAATAACGTTGTTGTACATAACAATAAAAATACGGAAATAAATGAACAAAATAGTGTAACATTTCATAAACAAAATGATAAAAACCCAATTAAAGTGCCACAGCTAGTGTATGGTCGTGGTAGACCCGGACCTAGGTGCAGGTTGGCGCTGACTGCGATGGTGTGCAAGTTGGATACACCAACCCCGTTTGTCCTGGTCAAAGGATTTACCTCCAGATGTGTAGCCCTTTAAGTCACATTCCACCACTAGAGTACACTTTTTTTTTTTTTTTTTTTAAATTTTTGAAAACCTTTATTGTGCTCAATAAACAGTACACATACGGGCCTACAACCATCCGGCCGGCCACAGCACATCATGTAGCACTAGTGCACGCAATACGGCGCCAGGGAAATGCGGCATAGCAACAGTTACGATGAAATGACAATATGTAAGGCGCCATACTTCCCAGGCACAGGAGCAATGTAGGTTAAATGTAAGATTTTTTTTGCGCAAATAGTAAGAACAGGTCAAAGTGTTCCGTACAGTGACTACGAAAAGAAAGAAGCAAGGACCATGTAGGTGGGACTTGACAAGAAACATCAGTGCCTGGCGAAGCGCTTCACAACATGTAAGTCCCGACCAGAGGATGGCCACAAAATAGACAATCACCAGAAAGCTGCCTAAACAACCCATCTGCATATACACCACCACCCATCCCCCAGTACACCTAGCACAGGCCCAAAAGGAAGAGAAAAATCATAAAAGAACAAAGAAAGGCACCATAGAAATAAAAACTCGAACTAAAAGTAACCCCCCACCCTACACACATGCAGAGGCTATGGCCTGCCCCCCCCCCTAGCAGAGTGTCTGTCGCCCCATAAACCCGAAATATAGCGAGTGAAGAGAAAAGAAGAGAAGAAGGAGAGAAAGCAATAGGGAAAGCGAAAAAGAAAAAGGTATAATCCAATAACTCGGGGAGTAGGAACAGAAACCCGTCCCTGGACTCCCCATCGAGAAGATCCGGGAGGAGGGTCAATTAAACATACAGGCGAGCTCCACCGGCCCGTTAAGCAATACCCGCCCCAACAGCAACATCAGATAGAGCAACAGCAAGCAATCATGTGGGGAGAGTCATTGCACAGTCCGTGATAAAACAGGCCAAAATCGAGAACCACCCTACCTCCACCCACCCGCCCGGGTGTCAAACAATGAAAGTCACCTATCCCTGGCCCGATCTGGGACGTTGTCTCTCGCCCCCTCCGCTCGGCAATCCCTTGAATTGCAGGAGAAGAAGAGAAGATGGCCGCCCGGGGGAGAGGGAAGGTGCAAAAACTAGGAGCAAATGGCATCCGGTCCCAATAGAGGATTCCGCCGCAGCATCAGTTCCCCCTGGCATGGTCCAGCCGTGATATGCACCAAGCGAAGCGAACAGAGTCCAAGGCAAACATGTTGGGAACGAAACAGGGGGACAAAGCACTGGCAGCCAAATCCCCGACATCTCCAGTGACTGCACACAAGAGAGCGCGGGGCAGGAGGGAAACCACGTATCAAAGACTGTAGTAGGAAGTGGCAACAGATCTCCGCCCGCCACAACAAGGGTTACAGTTTCCTCCTCAGCTGCTTCTCGAGACAATGTTGCGGCGGCAAGCTGCGGCAACCCCCGTCCGGAATGATGTGGGTAACCCTCCTCCTGCTTCTGGGTGGAATTCCGGGCACAGGCGTCTAGTCTCGCCCCCAGCGCGCTACAGCTGTGCTGCACCATCGAACGCAGCTCATCCAGGGCTGCCAACACATCTGTCAGCGTCACATCAGACTGTGGGGTCCCCATCGTCTCAGGTCCTTGGGATGAATGTGCTCCGATCACATGCACACCGGAGTGGCCGTCTTTCCGTCGGACTGCCCTTCAGTGGCCGGCCGCTGGTATCGCCATCTTGTCTCCCTCCCGGGTCTGAAGCGCCGGGGGAGGACAGGGAAAAGTAGCGGGACGCGACCCGGCAGCAGTGAAAAACCCCTGGCCAGTCTTATTCCGTCCGATGCAGGTAGCTGCCCAGAGCCGGCAATTACGTGGCGAGGTGTACAAAACCGGGCAGAGTGCACCGCCTCAGTACGGAGGGATCCGTAGAACAAAACAAGTATGGCGGCCAGGCACAAAGAACTCACTGGTCAGGCGCCTCTGCCCTCCGTCATCCATAGTCCGGGGAATGCACTCCGGTCCCCGTCAGCAGGCAGCACTCAGGTCGCGTCCCAGCAAAGATGCGTCGTCCAGTTCCACCGTCGCGGCACCAAGGTTGCTGCAGGTGGGGACGAGAGGTCCACAGAGCGGCTCGGAGCAGGCTGGGTCCCGGGCCAGGGCGCGTTAGCCCATAACTTCAGAATCCGGGCGGGTGGAGAGGCCGGCGGAACACCGATGACATCAGCTCCGTGGCCCGCACCTTTCAGGTCGAAAACTCTAGAGTACACTTTTAAAGCCCCCCGGACATTAGGGGAGACTCGTAAGATGTTTGGCAGAGGCCAGCCGAACAGCAGGGTCCAGTCGCCACTGGTCATCTGGGCAGTTGCTTGAAAAATCCTCTTATAGCTTGTTGTGGTGCTCAGCGTTAACAGGATGTCAGCCTTGTAACCCTGGAAGTCCACTTCTTTGTCCTGGATACAAGAGAGCAGAGGTCCACTGCTTTCAAGGGTCTTCCCTGTTCACAGACAACAAGCGTAGTCATCTTTCAATCTTCCTCAGGTCCTCAAGTGGTCTGAAGTGGGCGTGTGGAGATGCCACAATTATATTATGCCTGGCATGAGGTAGTGCGTAGGAATGACTCCTGGTCAAGCCGTGACTAATAAAGTAAAAATGCCTAAGGCCATCCATACTTTGGGCATTTTATAGATGGTGAAAGTCATCGGCCTCAAAAAGAATACATCACACCACCGCACGCAACAAATCCCCCGTAGAAGCTGGAGCAAAATCACCACAGACCAGCTCCTCTCATCACTAAGCCAGAACCCGCCAGCGTACACCGTTGACACCAACAACACAGCCCACAACCTCGCACAGTGGTTCACCAACTGCGCCAACGACCTCGCTCCACTGAAGAACCCCCAGGCAAGACCGGCAACAGGAAAACCTCATGGTTCACAGACGCCCTCAAAGAAATCCTGCCGAACCCTCGAAAAAACCTGGCGCCACGAACGGACAACAGAAAACCTGACAGCCCTCAAGAACGCCACTCGCGAACACCACAGACTGATCCGCACCACCAAAAGGGCATCGTTCAAAGAGCGGCTAGACAAAAACACCCACAACACCAAGGAACTCTTCAGCATCGTCAAAGAGCTCTCCAACCCCAGCACCAGCAACAACAACATCACCCCATCGCAAGACCTCTGCAACTCCCTCGCCACATTCTTCCACCGCAAGATTGCAGATATACACGACAGCTTCGGACCCCAGACTCCGCCTCCAGCCACCAAAGCATCGACCCCCACCACCACCCTCAGCGCCTGGACCCCCATCAGCACGGAAGACACCACCCACGTCATGAACACCATCCACTCTGGCTCCCCCTCTGACCCTTGCCCCCATCATATCTTCAACAAAGCCGACATCATCATCGCACCCCACCTCCGGAACGTCATAAACAACTCCCTCACGTCAGCCACCTTCCCTGAGAGCTGGAAGCACGCAGAAATAAACGCCCTTCTGAAGAAACCCACAGCGGACCCCAAAGACCTCAAGAATTTCTGCCCCATCTCTCTCCTTCCCTTCCAGGCTAAAGTCATCAAGAAGACCGTCCATAAACAGCTGACTGCTTTCCTCGAGGCAAACAACTTGCTCAACCCGTCCCAGTCCGGATTTCGAGCCAACCACAGCACCGAGACCGCCCTCATCGCAGCCACCAACGACATCAGGACCCTGATGGACAACGGAGAAACAACCGCCCTCATCCTCCTAGACCTCTCGGCAGCCTTTGACACCGTATGCCACCACACCCTAACAACCCGCCTCCTCAACACTGGGATCCAAGGAAAGGCACTGGACTGGATCACCTCGTTCCTGTCCGACAAAACCCAGAGAGTCCGCCTCCCTCCCTTCCACTCAGCGGCCACTGAGATCATCTGCGGAGTACCCCAGGGCTCCTCGCTCAGCCCTACCCTCTTCAATATCTACATGAGCCCCCTCGCCGCCATCGCACGCAAACACAACATCAACATCATCTCATAAGCCGACGACACCCAACTGATACTCGCCCTCACCAAAGACCCAGACACCGCCAAAACCAACCTTCAGGAAGGAATGAAAGACGTCGCAGAATGGATGAAGCTCAGTCGCCTAAAGCTGAACTCAGACAAAGCGGAGGTCCTCATCCTCGGACAATCCCCATCCGCCTGGGATGACTCCTGGTGGCCCACAGCACTGGGCTCCGCGCCAACACCCACGGACCACGCACGCAACCTGGGATTCATCCTGGACTCCTCCCTCATGATGACCAAGCAAGTCAACGCCGTCACGTCATCTTGCTTCAACATCCTGCGCATGCTCCGAAAAATCTTCTGATGGATCCCCACCGAAACCAGAGAAACCATCACCCAGGTCCTCGTCACCAGCCGACTGGACTACGGAAATGCCCTATACGCAGGAACAACAGCCAAACTTCAGACACGACTTCAACGCATACAGAACGCCTCCGCACGACTCATCCTCGACATCCCTCGCCACAGCCACATATCCGCCTACCTGAGAAACCTGCACTGGCTCCCCGTCTGCAAGAGGATCACGTTCCGGCTCCTCACCCACGCACACAAAGCGCTACACGACAAGGGCCCGAATAACTCAACAACCGCCTCTCGTTCTACATCCCCACCCGCCAGCTCCGCTCCGCCAACCTTGCCCTCGCCACCGTCCCACGAATTCGCAGAACCACCACCGGAGGAAGATCCTTCTCCTACCTGGCAGCCAAAACATGAAACTCTCTCCCCGCGCACCTATGACTGACCCAGGACCATCTCACTTTCAGAAAACACCTCAAGACCTGGCTATTCGAGCAGTAGCGACACCCCCCCTCCCTTCAGCGCCTTCAGACCCTCACGGGTGAGTAGCGCGCCCTATAAATGTATTGATTGATTGATTGAACGTGGGCGCTGAATGTCTGTGTGAGGAGTATACTTGGGTAATCCTAGTGCCCAACCACATTTAACATTAAAGTTCAGTTTGGGGAATTTACCCCAATAAACATAGAGACAGAAATCTGGCAGTACAAACCGGGGTTTCCAGCAACCCGACAGTGAATTAAGAAGAATTGTTTTGGAATTATGTTACCATTCATTTCAAGTGTGCCTCTAGTGTTGTATGTAAAAACCCAGGCTTGTCTGGTAGAAGAAAGGCAGGGGTTTCCAGTGATCAGACAGTAGATACAAGTGAATTTTTTAGCATCCTATTTCCTATCTTTTCAGTGCCCAGAGTGTTATATGTAATGTCAAAAAGGATGCTCAAAGCACCCTCCTGCATATTCTGTCAGGTTCAGGAGGCTCATCGCTACCCATTCAGGTCAGCCTATTGTTGCTCCCGGGAAGCATTTTTCACCCTGCCACACCTATTGAAATGCTAATTACTGGCTGGTAAAAGTGGGAGAGCAAAAGCAAATAGGACGTCAGAGGCTTTAGGCAGGGAAAGGTAACTTTCTAAAAAGTACCTTTAAATTAATATTTATCTGCAATCTGACTTCAAGATTGAATCGGACTTTTAATCATTATTAAAAATTGTTTAATAATTTTTCTAGCTGTTTTCTAACAAAAACTAGGATTATTAAATATTTATGATATTTATTTTATTTATTTATTTATATCATTTATATCTCCCAGGGCTACTCAGGAGTATCCCGGTGCAGAAAACCAAATGATGGAGGGAAGGAGCTGGATAAAGCGGCACATTCTGCAAACTGCCACATTTTTTGCATTTTTTTAACAGCCTTGGGCTAGTAGTGTCCCGTAGTGTATAGGGAAGAGAGTTCCAGGCTTGCGCTGCCTTGAAAGAGAGAGAACGGCCCCCTCTCATACCAGACGGAACCAATGGATCACTGCCCGCTGCTGGGAGGCAGAACGCAGCAGTCTTTGTGGCTGAAATGATTCCTCAGGTACGGAGGACCCGACCCATGAAGAGCTGCATGGGCCAGGGTGAGAGCCTTAAATTGGACCCGTTGGGCCACAGGAAGCCAGTGTAGGTCACGCAAATGTTGTTTCACACTAGTTCTTCCAGGGATGTTAAGCAAAACTGGCTGCCGCATTTTGCATCACTTGCAGCTTCCTCAGCTGCAAGCCTGGCAGACCTATGTACAATGCATTAGCATAGTCCAGACGTGAAAGAATCAGTGCCCGCGTGACCATTTCCTTAGCTGCACTGGGGAGCAGGTGCAGAAACTTCTTAAGCATCTTCAGTGTACCAAAACATTGTCCAGCCAGTTTCTTTATTTGTGTAGTAAACCTAAGGTCTTCATCAAACCAGACACCTAGGTTTTTAACTGGCTGACCCACAGAGCTGGGTAGGGGGTAATTAGTCGGCCCAAGGGCTTCTCTAAACTGCATAGGAAAAGACCCATATAGAAGAAACTCAGATTTCTTCTCATTACACTTCAGCTGGGCCAGAGCCAGCCATTCAAAAACTGCTGTAAGACAGGCTTTGTCCTGGACAGGAGATGTATCTGCCTCCCTACAGGTGAAGAGGAGCTGGGTGTCATCGCAAATGCGATGATCTTCGCTCCCAGCTCCTCTGCAAGATAGATCATTGGGGTGACATAAATATTGAACAGCAGAGGGCTCAAAGGGGATCCCTGCGGTAATCCTGTAGACACTTTTTGAGGAGCCGAAGAGGAGGGAGGAAGCCATACTTGCGGTGAGTGGTCTTCTAGAAATTACTTCGGCAATTCCTTGCTTGACATCGAGATACCAATGCAGGCGAGGCGGATGAGAAGTTGAGAAGGTGGTACTGTATCGAATGTGGCAGAATGGTCCAATAAAATCCAGGCCGCTCTGCCACCCGGGCCCAAACACTCTCTAATCGCTTCTGAAATCTCCACCAACGCCGTCTCAGTACAATACATAGCCCTAAACCCTGATTAGGCTGGATGTAGAAGGCCAGATGTTTCAACAAAATTAGACAGCTGTCTAAACACCGCTTTCTCACACACCTTTGCGATGGCGGGCAGAAGTGAGATAGGACGAAAACTAGCAGGAGAGGATATGTCCAAGGAAAGTTTTTTAAGTTGAGGAAGAAGTTTGGCCTGCTTCCATTACAAGAGTACAGTAGCGGTCTGAAGAGACATATTGATCAGGGTGTTGACCTCAGGATAAACTACCTCCGCATCGGCAGCTAACAGTCTGGCCGGACAGGGGTCCGCCGGAGATCCTGATTTTAACTAATTGAGAATGGTCAATGAATCCTGGAGAGTGATCAAAGAAAATTCCGCTAATGAGGGGGATGAACTAGATCGGAATGCGCTGGGACCAGAGATAATTTTAGAAGTAACTCCTACCTGGCCTGAAATTCCTTAAGCTGGCCTGAATCATCAGTATTTTATCAATAAAAAACCTGGATGGTTTTTCGCACCATGTGTAAGAGGTAGGAAGGGTAATATGCTCAGCACATGGGGAAACAAAACTCTGAACAATCGAAAAAACTTCTTTCACGTTGTTTTTAGACTGAAAAATATGCTCCGCATAATGGTGGCTTTTGGCTATGCTGATAGCAGCATAGTAGGCTTTCTGAGCCGTTCGGAGAGCAATTTTGCGAGGGGACAATAAGTCACCCTCCCCCGAGCAGGGCCGAACTCAAGGCAGAAGGGTCTATTCTATGAGATGGCCTGCTCTGGTCGAGGCTGCTAACTGGTTTGGTCATCTCGGTGGTCCATGAAAATTGAATAAAAAAATGGTCCAACCAAGATACCTGCAAAGGTTCTTTAGCCCTAAGCGGGAAATTAGAGCAGACCGGATCTAAAATGTGAACCCCTCGGTGTGACGATGAGCCAATCACTGGGAGAGCTGGGCTAGACTCAATGAGTCACAGAGCTCTTGGGTATCCCTCGCTTCCACTTGATCCAAGTGGATATTAAAATCTCGAAAGAGAAGGAAGTTAGAAAATCGAAGAGCCCTGGGAACAATCACTTCCTCTAGGCTTTCAGGAATGGACCAATCTTTTCTTTTGGAACAGCCAGCCAGCCTTTTGTGGTTTTTTTCACTGTAAGGACATGTTTAACATTAAATTCATACATGTGCTACTTTTACATACCATGGACCATTTCTTACGGTCAGTAAGGCCTATATAAAGGTGACCTATACCTATTTAAAAGTAAGGGATTGACCTGTCAAAAGGGGATATTTTGGCAGGTCCCATTTCCAGGTTAAAACTGCTCAAGCCAGGCTATAATGGGTGCTGCATTCCACTAGTGCTATTTAATGTACAGTCCTTTTTACACTTTGTACCATGTATTAGGTGCTTATAGGTAAGTTAAATATGCCAATTAAGGTTATGCCAACTTCACCCTGTTAAAGGGGGAGCACAGGCACTTTATCACCGATTAGCAGAGGTAAAGTGCGCAGAGTTCTAGAGCCAGCACAAATATACGGTCCAGCAAAAGGCGAAAAATCTGGGATGACCATACAGAAAGAGCAACTTTCCTTCAATCTGTATTTCCTGCTTAATAGGCTGCTCCAGAGCCCCAATATTGTTCAAGAGTGAAAAATACAGAAGTGAAGTGTCTTGCTTGTGAAATCATGTTACTTTAGATTGTAATTACTTCAGTGTGTCCCTGAATTGCTTTTGAGGAACTGTTGTGTTCTAGGAGTAAGGTAGACTAGACAACTGATATGATGATGAAGTAGGGATTGTGGACGGTTTTGTAATAAAGGAATATTACCAACTGGTTTCATATGCACTCTAATCGCATTCATTAATATAAACTGAGCAAGTAACAGATAAGTATATATTTTGTATGTTGATCCTTGCTATTTTCTGTTACAGGAGCAGAAGCCGCAGAAGGAAACCCTACCAGGTGCCTGCCCATCCCAGTGTGCCTCCCACAACATGTGCCATACCCCCCAACCACTGGTGAATCAAGTGAGTCTAAGTGTGTACCTTGTTTCTGGGAGAAGAGCTAACTAAATGTTTGATCTCATTCCAAGCCCCTGCCCTGATCTGCTGTGAGCATATGGAAAGCTTGCTACGCTTGCCCTCCTCCTCCTTCAAGCTAAATTCCTTATAATTTTGAGGATTGGAGAAGTGATCGTGTCAGCTAACATTTTGTATATTGGCCCTTATATTTGTCTTAAGATGTTGGTGCTACACCAATGTCTTCACTTGAGTGATCCAATTAGGTCTATCTGCTTGCCCTGCAAGAAATGTTTTCTTTCTTCGCTGGCAGCATGTCACCTCGCAAGATTTAGATAGAATTTCCCCGACCTCAAACTCCCACTTTGTGTGATAATCACTGCCCACTTCAAAGGGTCTGCTACAACACTGTGCTACTTCCATTTGCTCTAAAATTCAACATACCTTATATCAAAGTTACTGACAGAACCACCTCATTCCTTTGTAATCTGGACATCACACACCATGATAAAGAGGTATGCAAGACTCACCTAGCCTTAAGGTCTAGCATCCTAGGTACTGAGCCAGTTAGACAACTGAAGACAATTCAACGTGAAAGTTCACCCAGTGTCCTCTGCTACCCCTATTCTTTCTAGGATATACTAAATAGGTATAGCACTTCCATGAACATACGGTACACCCAGTTTGTATTCATTAGTTTAAGACTTAATAGTTGTTATATACTGTCATTTCTTTTATTGCCCATTGATGCATCACTTGGAAGGCGTGGGATATTACTCACTCACCAACATACTTGCTCTAGGAGTTACTTCACTCTTACCTTGAGCTTGTTAATAAAAATCTTTTAAAAAATCACTCTAAAGAAAAGATGCCTCTATAAAGAAAATAATTCCAAAATGCATATTCATTGTACACTGGAAATTAATTATGATAGGGAAATTCAACGTAAAGGAATTTGTGCAAATTGAATTAACTCGAAAATGGACAACCCTCTTGAAGGAATTTCCCATTAAACTGGATTGAACAGTGAAATGGAATGCACTATAAAATTGGTTACTTCTTAAAACTAAACTCTTAATAAAAGGGGATTCTCTGTAAAAATGACTTCTCTCTATGGCAGAATGGTCTCTGCAAGGGAATTACATTATAAATGACTTATAAAATGGATATGCCGTCTGAAAGGAAAATTAATTCCTGAAGAGAAATTCTTTTCAAAATGGAATTTCATTGCAAAAGCAGTTCCAAAATGAAATTTGTTCTTAAATGGAACTCACATTGAGAATGAAATTCACTTGGGGCGTGGCTAGCCGTCTAAGATGGCGGTTGTGACCCGATAGAGCTCCGGACTCTCCGGGGGGGATTCACTTCTCCTGCGCCGTACCCTCGGCCACTACAAGCCTGGGGACATAGATAACGGAGCGTCGGAACCCCCTGCATGGAGGAGTGACTCGATCTGCACTGGAAACCGCTCTGCACCGACGACACAGTCCAGGGCCTACCCGCCGCTAACCTTGGGCGGAGACCGGGGCTTGGAGTAGAGCGGGGGCCCGCGCAACCGGCTGGGCTTGTTGCAGTTGGGGGCCTCCCCTTGGCCCGGAGGACGTTGGCTTCTCCCCCTCGATGCCCACTCACTGGTGCCCTGCCTGCCCCGTAGTCATCCTCGAGGGGCAGGGGTTCCTTCGATCATCCCTGGCGTGCTGCGGCAGGAGAGCGCGTTGTTTGAAGAAGAGGCTGCCCGGGGACACACAGAGGGAGGACGGCGGAGGTGTGCGGGAGGAGCGCACAGGAGGCCGGCGCGGTGAGTGGAGGGGCCGCGTGGTCCCGGCCCGACTCACGTAGTCCGCCCCTGACTCTGCAGGCTGGTGTGGAGGTTGGAACTGGCGATACACTGGTTGCGAAGACCTGGGTCTGACTGTTGCTGGAACCGGGAGAAGGCCGAGGCCCAGGGTGGAGTGTGAGCCCGCGCGCGGCGCGGCTGCCCGGCCGCGCTATAGTACGGGACCCGCTCTGGGCTTGAAAACAGTGGACTATACTAACTCCGGGTGCAAGGTGCCCTACCTGTGCCCCATGCACCTCTAAGGGGCGGGTACACCGCAGGATACCCCCAGTGCGCTAACCACGAGTGCACATGGGGCCCGGGCTGCCCCTGGGGGCCCGCACCAAGGTGGAGAGGCGGCGACCTGCCGGGGAGACTCCTCTACGGACGAGGCGGTGAGTGACAAAGTTCCATGGCCCCACAATGATTCCTGCAATTTGCCCCAAGGCCTAACAAGCTGAGAAATGCAGGTGGAGGCACCCTCTGATGACAGAATATTAACCGGGGTTAAGTTGATATAGTCGGTCATTGAGGACCCCGAGGAATGGCCACCGAGAACGGTGAATACCGCATGGCTGATGCTGGGACCCCTTCTATCACCTTCCTACACAGTACAGAGCTTCCTTATACTGAACCCTGGTACTTGCTAATGCAGTAGGCATCCCCCCCGGAAGTAGGTCCACACTCTACGCATGAAGCCTGCACGCTGGCTGGGGAGCATATAGTGTGTTACCGCCGCGTTATGTACCATAGCTAATGTACAGGAGAGGATACGCCAGCTGATATTGGACAGAGTCCCTACCCGCCAACCTTAGTGCGCCACGGTCCACTACCGCTAGACCGCTCGGTCCTGTTTTTGTCTAATTGACGTGACGCCATATTCCTTACTCCCTGTTTCAACGCCAATACCAAGTCAGCACACACTGAGGTACAACAGGGCAGCACAATACCACTGCCCGGGACACTGCCAATACCCCTTTGGGCCTACCTACTGAAACGGGCTAGCTCTGAGATTAGTGGAAAATTTATGTCATGGGAAGGGTCCGAGCGAAGACGCTGGAGGGACAACAGGAAGCTGACCCCTCTCCAACATGACGGGACACACTAGCCGGCCCTCCTCGCCTGGAGCAGCTTCTACCGGACACACCAATGGAGCACCTGATAAACTAGACCTCATTCTCAAGGAGATCCATGAGTTTAGAGCGGCGCTCGAGTTACAGATGGGTACCCTCACCACAGGACTAACCCTACTTAGGGCGGACCACAGTAAACTGGCTGACACGGTCAAGGACCATGACCAATCCATTGCAGACCTTGCTCTCAGAGTTGCAGAACACTCGTCTACTTTGCAGCAACTACAGCAACAGATGACGACCCTTATTGGCCGGTTGGAATATGCGGAGGGCAGAAACAAACGCAATATTATACGCGTTATTGGCCTACCTGAACGCAGCGAAGGGAATAAGGCAACAGACTTTATGGAGAAGTGGTTCAGAGACAAGTGGCTCCCGAGGGACTATCCCCGTACTTTTGCGTCGAACGCGCCCACAGAATTCCGACAGGAAAACCCAGACCTGGCGCACCGCCCCGCCCTCTGATAGCTTAAATTCTCAACTATAGGGACCGCGACGTCTTATTGCAGAAAGCGAGAGAAAAGGCACTAATCCAGTTCAAAAACCACTGTATATCATTGTGCCCCGACTATACCATCATGGTACAATGACAGAGATCGTCCTACCAGGCTATAAAGAAAAAACTCCAGAAAGCACAACTGAAATACGCACTTTTATACCCAGCCCGGCTGAAAGTTATTCATGACAAAAAAAACTTTTTTGAAAGTCCAGCAGATGCCGAGGAATGGATGGAAGTTATGTGCATCGGTTCTAGCCAAACCAACCACATGGACTTCTCCTCACAGGACTCAGATAAACTCCCAAAACGGAACTCTCATCGCTCCCAGAACTCCAACCGGACCAAAGGAGGCGCGGGCCCATCGCGAGAGCAGCAACAACGGGATCAGGAGGGAGCGATTGCGGTGGCCGGTGCATTTCGTGAAGATGCACACAATTCAATTCTTTATTTATTCGTCCTTCCGAAGAAGGTCATAAAAGATACACCATATTAAAAACATCAAATAAAATCATACACGTCTCAACAATACAAAACTAATTTTCCATTTAAAAAGAGTACAACAGTAAGCAAACACTGGAATTGTGTCTCTGAACTAAAGTGACAATGCAAAGCAAATAGGTTCATAAATAGCAGCAGATATTATCTAATAGTGCAAAAGACAACAGTAGCCATAAATAGCAGCACATATATAACCAATAGTACATGAATAATAAAAATCAATCCTATAAAAAGGTTAGCAGCAGGGGTGGACATTTTAGCAGCAATACAGATACAATCCATGCAGGAAAATAGTAACGTGCATTGGAAATAAAACTACATGCTTCTTCTCTTTGCTAAAATACACTTCAAAAAGCTCCCAACAGCAAAGCAAACATCATGGTTATGGAGTTGATGCAGAAAATACAAAGCCGCTTTGCACTTGGAAAATGTGTGTGTGCGCAAACGAGGTATTAAAAATCTACTGGTAAATGGAAGATAAAAGGGGGAAAAAAAGACAAAATGTAAAATGGTTTGAGTTGAATGTTCATCACAAGGGCAGATAGTAATAGATTCCGAAGAATACTGACCATGGTGAAAGCATGCCAACCACCGAAATGACCCCATCCTGAATCTAGTCAGCAGATTCCTTTTGGGCACATTATTTACATATAGTAAATACAAGGCAATATAGGGAGGTACTTGTATAAGGCAATAATCCCTGACAGTGGGTTTGGCTACTTCGGACAGTTCCCTAGACGATTCTTTATGTTTCCGAAAGCTCACCAATACCCTCTGTCGATCCCTTTTGCAAATTAGATCTGGGTACTCAAACAAAGAGGAGTAACCAAGTTCCGTAAGGCCAGTTTTAATGTATTTGAGCTAGGGGATACAAAGACCATGAGTACAGCTTAACCAGTCTCTGAAAATTGCCCGATTAAAATCAGCCTCTTCATTTGTCCAGATAGAACACCAGGTAGCTAGAGGTGCTGCATTTATGGTATCTTGGACATACTCAGGACCTAGCTCCAAATGGAGGGGAAAATGTGGCGAGGAAGGGGGCACTCCTAAAACTCTACGGCAACATCTATTCTCCTCCAGCTGCATAGCAAAAACATCTCTACAACCCCAGATCCCCATATCATATGTTAAAATTGGAATACATTTGCGCTTATAAATCTCTAAAATTGGGGCTATGGGCTTTTTACCTATGGACATAGCAAGTGAATAAGTAGTACCAATTGCGCATGTGGATCTTATTATTCTATTATTTATGCAGGTATGCCATGTACAGCCTTCATCAAAATCCAGGCCTAAGTACGGGAAGGAACTAACCCTTTCCAGCTTTCTACCCTCTATATTCAGGCTACAGGACTTGGTATTTTTGGGGCCACAAATCATGACAAAACTTTTCTTATAGTTTGGCTCCAGCCCCAAGTCCTTCATAAAGTTGGCATAGCTGGAAATGAGTGTTGGAGGCATATGAGCTGCAGATTGTACACGATGCATTAGATCGCCACCTGGTGTTGGGCTCTGATGATTGCAGGTTGTTGTCTTCTTGGAAGAAGTCTTGTAGTCACGAGATAGGTGACTCCTCACTTGGACAATACTGCGCATGGGCATCAACTCCATCCTTAGATTGTTTTTTTCCACCACTGGGTTCGGATGAAAGTTTCTCCGCTCCGGCTAGAAAAATACTTTACAGCAACTTCGAAGCGCAGAACTTTCAGAAACTTCTACAAACTACCTTCGACATCGACTACGATACTTTCGACGTCATCAGTTCCTTTCCGGTCATCGACGCGGGCCGTTGTGCCTACCGACGCCATGCGTCCTACACCACATGGAAAGAACTCCGTTCAAAAGATGCCCGGTATGTCGAGCAAAGTTCCCACACAACGACCACCACGAGGTCTGCAACCTCTGTCTATCGCCGGAACACGATGAGTCGACCTGCACAGCGTGTGCATCCTTCCGATCGAAGAAAACAATCCGAGATCGGAGAGCCAGTCTACACGAAATGAGGAGATCAGCTCCAGCAGCGGAGGACATCTTCGATGAAGAGGTTCCCCTCGTTCCTGAAGAAGTCTCACCTGATCTCCAGATCGTATCAGAGGCAGACGACTCCGATGACTCCATTCCATCTGGCCAACGCGTGAGTACTTCTGCCCCTGCACCACATATTCTGTCCAAACCGAAGGCAAAGGTTAGCACTCCGCCCAAGGGGCCCAGTCGAGACCGTATACCTGCTTCGAAAGCCCTGCCTTCCAGCCCGGCTCCAAAGAAAACAACTAAGCCTTCTTGTGCCTCGACACCGAGCAAGCCTCTCCCATCGGCACCGAAAACTAAAGATGCCTTGACGCCGACGCCAAAAGACCCTTCGGCACCAAAGCCTAAAACAGTACCGGCATCGAAACATAGACGTACCGGTACCGAAACCAAAAGAAGCACCGGCTCCGAAGCGTCCACTTCTAAACCCTTGGGCCGAAGTACACAAAGCCTGATTCCGAGATGCCCAAAACCTCGAACATGCCTACGAAGCCGCAAACTACACATTCGGCACCGAAAACTACGCCACAGAACGTTATAACAACTCCCAAGGCTAAAGACACATGTAACCTCCCCTGGTACCGAAAAAATCGTCGCCCAAGAAGGTTGTAGAGCAGGAGGAACTTTTTACACCAGATCCTCGACAAAAGAAGATCTACATCGACCCAAAGACAGGTCATGTAGGTGCTACACCTCACAAGAAGAGACCATCAGATGCACCACCCACACCTGTGGTTCCTGCCAAGAAAAAGGACAGTGCAACATCTCATATGCACCCTTCCTCTCCTAGAACTTCTCTTCCTCCTTCTCCTGTTCCTCCTCAAATGTCACCTCGAACTTCTCCTGTACATTCCCCATTATCATCACATTCCTCACAGCAGAATGATGATGAATACAATTTGGGTGGAGGGGAGGACATGCAAGAACCTGATTCATTCCATGTAGATGAGGGTATATGGAATTTTTCAAACCCCAAAAACGTGCCTATATGGGACTTTACAAACCCAAATGTGCCTGACATTCCTGAACCGCAGTCATACACATCAAAACCTTCCCCTCCAGAAGATACCATTGGTTTTGGTCACCTGTTAAACAGGGCTGCTGTTTACCATGGGGTCCCTATGGACTCCGATGACGTTGAGGAAGATTTTCTCCTAGATACCTTTGAGCAGTCTCAGCGGTCTGCTAAAATTTTCCCATGATAAGAGGGGTCATAAACCACGGTCCAGAGGTATTTAAAGACCCTGTACTCACTAGGGGCCAGATGTAGGTAAATTAGATTTATCGATTCATAAATACCGAATTTTACCGATTCGGTATTCATGAATCGGTAAATCTAATGTAGGTAATTATTTGGTAACAAATACCGAATCGGTAGAATTCGGTATTTACCGATTCGGTAATTACCGAATCGTTATTTGCCATTGATTCCTATGGGCCTTGAAGCCCATAGGAATCCATGGCAAATACTGATTCGGTAATTACCGAATCGGTAAAAATACCGTATTGCCAAGGGGGACAGGGTGTCACAGGGTGGCACACATACATGCCCTTAGGGCATGTATGTGTGCCACGTGGCACAGGTGTACATGCACAGATGTGCATGTACACAGGAATTCTTTATTTACCATGCAATAGTATTACATGGTAAATAACGAATTCTTAGGGGCCTGTGGCACTGTTTGCAGTGCCACCTACATCTGGATTGACAGAATCAGTAAATTTACCGATTCTGTATTTTACAGAATCGGTAAATTTACTGATTCTGTATTTTACAGAATCAGTAAATTTACCGAATCAGTAAATTTACTGATTCTGTAAAATAAAGGCCCCCTACATTTCAATACCCAAATACCGGTCGGTAACGGCCGAAATCGGCCGTTATCGACCGGTATCTGGCCACCTACATCTGGCCCTAGGATATTAAACCCTAGAATAGAGACAAAATATAGACCAGCACCCACAGATCCAGGCTACATAAAAGGCCACCTACCACTAGACTCATTAGTGATGGCCAATGCTAGAAAGAGGGCAAATTCTCAGACTTCTGGAGAAGCACACCCACCTGACAAGGAATCAAAAGTGATTGATGCGTCAGGTAAAAGAATAGCTGCACAAGCTACAAACATTTGGCGTATAGCCAATACACAAGCCCTCCTCTCTCGCTATGATAGGGCTCATTATGATCAATTAGAAAAACTACTTGAGCACCTACCAGATCAGTATAAGGTTCAAGCAAAGGACCTTATATAAGAAGGCAAGCTAATCTCCAATGCCTCTATAAAATGTGCACTGGATGCCGCAGACACAGCATCCAGGGCTGCTGTAAATACCAGTGTCATACTTAGGAGACATGCGTGGTTACGCATTTCAGGGTTTAAACAAGAAGTGCAAACCACCATTTTAAACCAACCATTTAACCAGAACCAGTTATTTGGCCCAGAAGTAGACTCTACACTAGAAAAAATGAAGAAAGATACCGACACCGCAAAGTCTATGGAGGCTTTACAGTCTACACCAGCTAGAAGCTCCTTTCGTCGCTCCTACAGAGGAGGCTCCAAACAGTCTGGAGCAGACACTACAACATCTTTCAAATCACAAACGTCCTCCAACAAGGGATACTTTAGAGGAGGATACAGAGGCAATAATAACAAAGGAAGAGGTTGCGGTAACAATAACAATCAATCCTCTTCTGCCACAAAACAGTGACTTCTCTCTGCTCCCCCGCAGCATTCCACTCCTGTAGGGGGCAGATTAACACAGTTCCTGCCTGTCTGGAACTCCATTACAACCGACAAGTGGGTGAGACAGATTATCCAACATGGCTACTGCCTAGAACGTACAGCAACTCCCCCAACCATACCTCCCAGGCAACGTCTAATGTCTACAGACCATCTGACTCTGCTTCAATTGGAGGTTCTATCACTTCTACAAAAAGATGCTATTCAAATAGTCCCTTTAAAAGAACAAGGAAAGGGGGTTTACTCACTGTACTTTCTAATCCCCAAGAAGGACGGAACACTAAGGCCAATTCTAAACCTCAGGCCCCTCAATCAGTACATACAATCAGATCATTTCCACATGATCACTCTACAACAAGTGCTTCCACTGCTGCAACAAGGCGACTTCCTTACAACACTAGATTTAAAGGACGCCTACTTCCATATCCCCATACATCCTGCTCACAGAAAGTATATCAGGTTCGTACTGGAAGGACAACATTATCAGTTCAAAGTCCTTCCATTCGGAGTGACAACGGCACCACGTGTATTCACAAAGTGCCTGGCAGTGGTAGCAGCACATCTCAGACAACAACAAATACATGTTTTCCCTTATCTGGACGACTGGCTCATAAAAGCCAAGTCATTCAATCAGTGTGTTCAACACACACATCAAACAGTTCTAACGTTGCACGACTTAGGGTTTACAATAAACTACACCAAGTCGCACCTGCAGCCTTCGCATATACAACAGTATCTAGGGGCTACACTAAACACGTCTACAGCCCTAGCGTATCCCAGTCCAGCCAGGATACAACGCATTCAAGCCTTAGTCAACACTTTCCAACATCAACAGTGTCTGCAAGCCAGGATGTTCATGAGACTAATAGGCATGATGACATCTTGCATCTTCATAGTACCTCACGCAAGATTGCAAATGCGTCCAATACAAGTGCCTAGCACAACAGTGGAACCAAGCTCAAGGTCAGCTCAAAGACCTGGTGTTGGTCGGCAGCCGCACGCATCGCGCTCTGCAGTAATGGAACACCAAAAACTTGACAAAGGGGCGGCCGTTCCTCGAGCCTGTTCCACAAGTAGTACTCAAAAAGGACGCATCCCTCACAGGGTGGGGAGCCAGTCTCTTACATCACGCAACTCAAGGTCAATGGACCAATCAACAGAAACAGTTACATATCAACCATCTAGAGCTGCTAGCAATATTCTTAGCACTCAAGACTTTTCAACTTCAAGTACAAAACAAAGCTGTCCTATCCGGACGGACAATATGACAGCTATGTACTATATACAAAAACGGGGGGGGAACACTCTCTGCAACGGTCCCAGCTTGCACAGAACATTTGGAGATGGGCCATTCCTCAAAACATACATCTGTTAGTGGAACACCTTCCAGGAGTTCACAATCAGATAGCAGATCTGTTAAGTCGGCAGTCACAACAGATTCACGAATGGGAACTACATCCGCAAGTTCTTCAACCATTCTTCCAAAGGTGGGGGCACCCACACATAGATCTGTTTGCCACACACGAAAATGCAAAATGCCCAGCCTTCGCCGCCAGGTTTCCACACCCAGTGTCCGAAGGCAATGCGATATGGATGAACTGGTAAGGCAGATTTGCGTACGCTTTTCCGCCTCTCCCACTCATTCCATTAGTAGTGCGCAAGCTCAGACAACAGTCTCTCACATTGATCCTAGTAGCTCCCACATGGGCACGTCAACCGTGGTTCACCACACTGCTAGATCTCTCTCTGGTTCCACATCAAAAGCTTCGGCTCACACCCTCCCTGTTAACACAGAACCATGGAAAAATCCGACACCCAGACCCAAACCAACTGAATTTGGCGATCTGGCTCCTGAAGTCTTAGAGTTTGGATATCTGAACCTACCACCAGACTGTATGAACATCATTAAAGAGGCTAGGAGACCTACTACTAGAGCGTGCTATGCAGCAAAATGGAAAAGATTTGCCATTTATTGCAATAATAACCAAATTGATCCCCTGGATGCTTCCATCCAGAATATCATTGGCTACCTTTTACATTTACAAAGGTCTAGCTCGGCATATTCCTCCATACGCCTGCACCTGGCAGCTATTGCAGCCTATTTACAAAACAGGCAACATATGTCTCTCTTCAGAGTACCTGCAATTAAACCATTCATGGAAGGATTAAAAAGAATAATCCCACCTAGATTACCACCTTCTCCTGTGTGGAACCTAAATCTTGTCCTTACAAGACTCATGGGGCCCCCTTTCGAGCCTCTACATAAATGTGAACTGCAATTCCTAACATGGAAAACAGCTTTCCTTGTTGCCATTACTTCTCTCAGAAGAGTAAGTGAGATACAAGCTTTCACTATACAAGAACCATTTTCTCAAATACATCCTAACAAAGTGGTTCTTCGATCTGATCCAAAATTTCTTTCAAAGGTCATCACTCCTTTTCACCTAAATCAATCCGTTGAGTTACCAGTGTTTTTCCAAAACCCAGACTCTGTAGCGGAAATAGCTTTACACACATTGGACAGAGGGCTCTCTTATACTATATTGATAGAACTAAATCCTTTCGAAAAACAAAACAATTGTTTGTATCTTTCTCTCCTCCACACAAAGGTAACCCCATCTCCAAAGGTGGGATTGCGAGGTGGATCGTAAAGTGTATACAAATATGCTATATTAAAGCTAAACATACATTAACAGTTCCTCCTAGAGCCCACTCTACTCGCAAACTAGGAGACTCTATGGTTTTCTTAAGAAACATACCCCTAGAGGACATATGCAAGGCAGCAACATGGTCTACACCTCACACCTTCACAAAACACTATTGTGTTGATGTGCAAGCCAAGCAGCAAGCTGCAGTAGGCCAAGCTGTTTTTAGAACTCTATTTCAAACTACTGCAACGGATACAGGTGACCACCGCTAGGGGAGACACTGCGGCACAATCAATACATAATATGTACTATCTGCAGCTCATATGCCTCGAACGGAAAATGCTACTTACCCGTATGCATATGTTCTTGGCATGTAGAGCTGCAGATCTGTACACGCCCTCCCGCCTCCCCGGGACTTGTATCTGTTCCAGTTTTATCTTACTTCGATGCACACGCATGGACATCTTTTTCTTTACTTCTACTAACTCCATCATTTGCCATCATGGCGAAAAACAATCTAAGGATGGAGTCGATGCCCATGCACAGTATTGTCCAAGGGAGGAGTCACCCTATCTCGTGACTACAAAGACTTCTTCCAAGAAGACAACAACCTGCAATCATCCGAGCCCAACACCAGGTGGCGATCTAATGCATAGTGTACAGATCTGCAGCTCTACATGCCAAGAACAGATGCATACTGGTAAGTAGCATTTTCCTTTTTAGGCCGATTGCAGTCCTTGCCATAAGGACTGCGTCATCCGCATAAGGAAGTGCTGGCACAGCTTTTTTCTCAACTAGTGGCACGTCAGCTCCAACCACAACTAGAGTTTTCTCCAAGTCGTTAGTATAAAGGAGAAATAAGATTGGGGCGAGAACACATCCTAGGCGCACCCCGCGCTTAATGTTCAACTGTTCTGAGCATTCCGCGTCATTACCATACCTCACTGAGGCACACAAAATGTCCACGGTTTCGGAGGACAGTACTCTTCATTCCGACTCTGAACACAGTATAACTCTCTTCCCCACAATCACACCCGGAACAGCCGATGATATGATCAATAACTGATCACGGACAGCGAGCCCACAATGCCCGAGAAAGACGCAGTGGTACTGGCTTCCACAGATGGAGTGGACTACACGCTTCAGAGATTATCATATCCTTTTACTTTTAATGATTTCTATGAATGTTATCACCCTGCTGTGCTCTGTTTGGTAATGAAGGGGGCTCGAATTGTAAGTTACATTGGTATAGAGTACACACCTCTCCAAGTTTTGGGTCCTGTTCTGTTCAAGAGGGGCTCCGGATTATTCTTACAAATGTTTGAGTACGCATCCCCCCCCCTCCAGGGTGGAGTTCCGTAGAGCCGTCGAGTTACAGGCCCTTCTGTGACCATGACCGTGTATGAGGATGGCTGCTTCCCTATTAGCGTATGCACCGTTATCTGTTCTGTACTACTTGTACATTATTGTTGGGCACAGTTTTGTTAAGGTTTTTGGGAACAGGGAACATGCCTTGGAATGTTAATACTGGAGGGTCGTAAGACCTTATCACATGGAATGTACGTGGGTTGGGAGCATTTGGATACGCCATGGGGTACCATTTCTTGAGCTGGAACGCCGGGTTGATGACCAAGGCAGACACATCCTGGTGAAAGGCACGCTTGATGGCTCCCTGGTGGTCCCAGGCAACGTTTATGCCCCTAACTTTGACCAGAACCGTTTCTTACATAGGCTGGGTAAATGTATTCGCGGATTGGGATGGTATACCTTGGATACTGGGAGGGGTTTGGAATGCTATTTTGAACACTGCCCTAGACAGATCACATCCGCCCTTACATGGTACAAACGCTAGCAAACTGGCTGACCTAGTCACTACATGGGCAGAGGGGTGGACACTCTCTGATGCATGGCGATGCCTTTACCCTTCCCACAAAGAATATTCCTTTTATTCCTCCGTACACAGTCTCCATACCAGAATTGACAGATTCATATGCTCCCGATCCATCATCACTAGGAACCACCAATCCACGTATTTAGCGAAAACCTTCTCCGTCCACAACCCCCTAGAGCTTACACTTGGATGGGGTATGGTGCCCACCCCAGTCCCCACCTGGAAATTACATCCACAACTACTAGAAGATGCCCCATTCCGCCAACCCTCTCTAATACTATTACTAATTATTTGACCGAAAACTGGAACACGGCCTCCTCCAACCTAATTGAATGGGATGCCCTGAAAGTAGTGGTAAGGGGAGCTTCATTCTGGCAGTTAGTGGGGGCCAGACAGGAGCAGCACCAATGATTAAAAAGCATCGAACAACAACTGGACTCATTAGAACAGGAGGCGGTATCCGACCCAGTCAAACGAGGAGCATTGCAGTCCGCCCACATAGACCATACAGAAACATTAGAGATACTGCGGACAATAGACCATAGAGCATTTCTTCAACGGAAACACACGGAAGCAGACAGGTCATGTGCACTGCTTGCCTGCATATTTAGGGATAGGCCGGACCTGCCAGTCATAACTAGAATCCGTACACGTGCAGGTCATATAGTCCATGCACAAAAAGAAATAAACACAGCCTTTTATGATCATCTTGAAGCGCTTTACGCACCCCCTGCTCCTGTGGAAGGCCCTTCTATGACAGTTTCTATGAGATCTTCCCTTTCCGGTAGTCCCCGATGCTGTACAAAAAGACATAGATGGCCCCATAACTCAAAATGAAATCCGTGCTGCAATTAAGGGTCTGAATCGTAACTGAGCGGCTGGGATTGATGGACTCCCAGTCGAGTTTTACCATACTGACTCGGAGACCATGGTACCCACACTGGAATCCATATATAAGGTAGCCTTTGAGACTGGTCGCCTGCCAGATTCCACTATGCAAGCGCTGGTCACATCGATACCCAAACCTGGACGAGATAACTTAGAGCTGTCTAATTATAGGCCCCTCTCCTTGCTATCTACTGAATACAACATTCTAAGTAAGGCCCTCGCTAATTGCATACAGTCACGCCTTTATACACTAATCCACGGTGATCAATGTGGATTCCTACCGAATCAGAGTACTTCCCTACACACTAGAAGGCTACACTACGTAATGAAGGCCACCCCACGGGATTACCAAGATGCAGGGTGCATAGCACTGGACCTTAGGCAGGCCTTAGATTCCCTCTCTTGGGACTTCATGTTTGAGACGCTGCAGCGGTTTGGGTTCCCGGACACGTATATTAAATAGGTTCGCTTATTATTTACATCCCCCACGGCCAGAGCACGCACAGGCCATTAAATCTCAGATCAATATAATATTTATAGGGGCACAAGGCAGGGATGCCCACTATCCCCCTTGTTGTTTGTGCTTACACTGGAGACATTAGCTATAGTCCTCAGAGGCGCAGCGGCCCAGCTCAGCATTCCCATCAATGGGGTACATTACTTAATATCCATCATGCAGATGATATACTCCTGTATATATGGGATCTGACAGCTGACAATGCCCCTCTACCCAACATATTTGCTACTTTTGTGCTTGGCTATAAACCCTGAGAAATCGACTACGTATTTCTTCCGGGAATCGCAACACCCAACCCACCTACAGTTTGGTGTTTACACCATACCAGTGACTCCCACCACCTTTAAATATCTAGGCATCCAAGTCTACAGAACACAGGCGGACCAGATTGAGGGCCACATAGTACAGGCGATAACGGCCTTCCGTGCTAGTGTGGTCTTCTGGTCCTCTTTGCCACTATCGGTGATGGGAAGAATTGCCAACTCAAAAATGGTGATGCTGCCTCGCCTATTCTACTATTTCGTGAATCTATCCGTGGTCTTCCCACAATCCATTTTTAACACATTGAATGCTATATTGGTTAACCTCCTTTGGGGGGCTATCCGTAGACGAATAAGCCTTCAGAAACTCCAACTAGAGACACGAGGTGGCGGCCTGGGAGTTCCAGATTTTCGAAGCTACTACTACTCTAGTCAGCTCCAATGGTTATCGTATTGGACGGCGGGGAGAAACCTGCAGGAGATTGGGTTCACGCCGCAGAGGATAGATCGGGGTAAGTTACATTCCTTGCTGTTACCGAAGGCTAGGATCCCTCCAGATTGCCCTCCCCTACTGAAGACCGCCCTACAATGCTGGAGGAAGGCCTTATTGTACACAACCTCAGCGACCCCTTACGCCATGAAAATCCCTATCCTGGGTATCCCCACACCACAAGGAAGACTCTTGAGGGCCAGGATACAGGACTGGACAGATAGTTGGGTGGAGGACATTGGCGCATTCTTTGGCGATGGCCCTATACTCGATCATTACTCCTTTGTGCAGGCCACTGGAGCACCCCCACGTTTATACTTGTTACATCCCACAGTGACACATTACATTAGGACTACCTGGGTCCCACAGTGAGATGAACCCCCACAGCATAGCCTGGTATACCTTTTGTGGAATCTGCGAAATCCTTAGGCATTACACTTGATGCCAAGCTCAACATGCAGCAGCACATTAGCATAGCCACTAAAGGAGCTAACTTCCAAGTCAACACTTTGAGGAAACTTAAACCTTTCCTCCCAGCTAAGGACTTCCAAACTGCTGTACAGGCCCTAGTCATCCCTCGCATAGACTACGGAATTGTGACCCATAGCGGTCTCCCCCTTTCAACAACCGCTCCCCTAAGAGCCTCCTTGAACGCTGCCGCGAGACTCATCACTGGTTCTAGGAAACACTCGCACATATCCCCTGATTTAAAATCCCTAAACTGGCTGCCCTTTGAGGCCAGAATACAGCTGAAAATAGCCGTTATGACACACTCGGCCGTACACCACAAGTCACCCAGCTACCTCACCCAAAAGCTGACTATATCTGGAGGCTCGAGATCCAATAGAAGTACAAAAAATCTACTCCTGAAACCTCGTAGATTCCGGAAGGAAAAAACATGCAAACGCTCCTTCTCAGGAATGGCGCCCAGGATCTGGAATGCACTCCCTCCTGAAACCAGGCGTATCTCCTCCACAGCACTTTTTAAGAAAGAGGTAAAAGCCATCCTTATGGCCAAGTTCACCTGAACTCTTCTGCTGCTGGAACAGAGACTTCTGCATCGTTGCTGCTGTACTGATTATCTGTTTGTCTATTGTAGTATATTTGTACATGACTGATATCCTATTAGGCTATCTCACTTACTACCGACTACTATTTTATTCCTAATAGTTGGTTCCAACTACCTTCCTGTTGCCCCTACCCCTTGTTCCTGAAAGCTTTAAGAAAAAGGTACTAGGCATCCGTTTGGCCTAAGTTCACCTGATATCTATTGTTGCTGGATCTAAGACTCTGCACCGCTTTTGGTTTTATTAGTTACATGATCGTTTACTGGTTCTCATATATTACTTGATTGTTATCCTATTCTACTACGCTATCATATTTTACCCAATATTGTATTTAATCACTCTCTGGTTGCCCCTACCCCTGTGTCTGTAAAGCGCTCTGATATCTGCAAAGATCTTGTTCGCGCTATATAAAACCTTGAATAAATAAATAAATAAACACTACATGCGACCCGGAGGACACCTGGTAAGGTGGTTATACACAGGCGTCAGGGCACATGCAGCAATTGCACTCACCTCCCTTAGAGCACACTGTTCCGAGGACTCTAACCTTGAAATCACTGACAAGGCATGGAAATGTATGCTGGAATATCCCCAAAAAGTATCGCGTAACACAAAATTATTATTTATTCTGTCGAGGGTCCTTCATAGATCGTATCTTACCCCGAAGAGGATCCATCGCATGTTTCCGGACTCCTCCCACTGCTGCCCCTGTTGTAGAGAGGATGAGGCAGGCTTTCTTCATATGCTATGGTCTTGCCCTTGTCTCTGGAATTACTGAGGGGGAGTCTGCCACTCGATGAATGCTGTTACCCAACTCCCAGTCCCGGATGAAGTCCTAAATTGCCTCATAGGCCTCCGCAAGCGCTCAAACGGTATGATTAAAGTTTTTCAGATCTGGCACTCATATTAGCGGTAAGAGCCCTCACCATGAGGTGGAAGTCCCCCAGATGTCCGGCGGTATCCACTTGGCAGTCTGACATGCTTCAATGGGGAAGGGCAGAGGGTGCAGCTCTTCGTAGGGAGGAAGAGAGGGGACTGAGGAAACAACCCATCTCGATGGACTGGGAGGCTACGCTGCTTGAATTGGAATCGCTTCATTTGTCACCCCCAGTGGCTGCCCTGACCCCATAACACACAAGGTTGCCATGCGGCTCCATGTCCCTAGGCCCTGAGATCCAGACTAACGCATTCCAAGCCTGGGATACTACAGTCCTTGGAGTAATACGCCTATAGTGAGTTACCTTGATTTCCAGGAAAACTAAAGTAGGAACGACCAGAAGTCGGGCGGGAGGGGTGGTGGGAGGGGGGGACATGATTGACCAGGTTCCATTTTGTTAATTCTAAACATACGTAGCTTTATATTGACAATGCCCATGTTGAAATTCTACTGTTTTATTAATAATAATGCCGCTAGAGATTATGCTCCTTGATTTCTATGTTACCTAGTGGAAAATGCGCAGAATCTGTATGTGACACTTATCCGGTACCTATATGGTAAAGAAAAAAAAGACTGTCTTTGTTGATTATCTCTTACTTTATGTGGTGTGGCATAGTCATAAATAAAGTTTGTTAAAAAAAAAAGAGAATGAAATTCACTTTAACAAGGAAATTGATTTTGCAAGGTAATACTACAGGTAAATTCACCATAACAATAAGTTTATGATCTTGATAATTCTTATATTGGATTTTATGTGGATGCCAACAATATGGATTCTTGTTGAATGTAGATTGTACTGAACTTTCTGGAACAGCAGAAGCCATCACCAAAGGAACATGACTCCAGCCCTTGTGCGTCTCAGTGCACATCGCAGAGCACATGTCACAATGCACCACCCGTGGTGAAGCAGGTGAGAGACATTCTCCTATTCTTTCCAAAATATGTGGATTTATGTAACAGATGTCTTCAGTGTTATGGTTCCTAAAGCTGTCATATTGGCAGAACATAGACGCTCCATTGTGATGGGGTAACCACTACAACAACTTTATCTCCGAAGTGCCTAGATTAGACCTGTAAGATGTTGTATCCATTTGAAACCAAGGCAGACTCACTCATATGTGCACTAACAGGCCAGAAATACGAAAGCAGCAGTCGAGGGCCCAAAGCCATTTTCTTATATTTGGTAAGCTAATGAGTATCAAATGCTACCTAGTCCTGCTTTAACACTACATTTGATTGTTTGGCTTTCACTTAAAAACTTCCTCAGTCAACAATGAAACAGGTAAACTAGAATATTCTATAAGAATGCTTACTGGGGTGTATCCATAGCAGAGAAATCGGTGTCACTCCTTTAGTTGACTGGTTGTATCCCAAAGAAGATAAGCGCTTTAAAAATGTTCTGTTTTATCATGTTGCCATGACAGTCGTGTGGAAGACAAGAGTGTGTTACCATGTGAATTGAAAGTTCTCATCGAGACAGTGTAGTCCTATGGGGCTTGATCATTGCTTTTTATCGTAGTGTTTAGACTCCAATCATTTTACATAATCTTTATCTGTAGAACTGTCCTAACATTAATAGCCATATACGTAAACCGGTGTATCAACAATTCTATGTCATTTCAAAGTGTTGTTAGTCATATTCTTGAAGCTCACACCAGAGGCCCCAAATTTCACAAATTTCAGGGGATAGCTTTGCACTTGATATGTGGTGTCTTCTGCTTGCATGCAGCAGATCATGTTCTGTGCCCATTGTGCTAACAGAGGGATTGTATTGCTGGCCCCAGATTATATCGGTGTCTCTTCTGGCTATTAGCAGGGCGAAGTTACATTGCATCAACATATATTGGGCAATGTCTGATCCTCACATGTTGTCAGACAACTCACACTTGTGTTCAGATCTACCTCAGTGCCTGTGGCCCTTGCAATAAAAAGTGCAAACTTGCCCAGAACCTTTGTAGCCTCGGACAGGTCTATAGCATACGCTCCAGTGTAGCCATCTGAAAAAAATCCACATGAATTTATTATTGTCTGTCTTACCAATCATATAAAGCCATATTTAAGTGTAATGTGCTTGATGTAATATTTTGATCAGTGTCCTTCAAAAGCATGCTCTGATTGCTACCTATTTGGGCCATTTGCACACCTCTCCCTAGTCTGCTTCATCTAAGATTCCCAAAGCCTGTTCCCATGTATGCTTGTGTTTATCCAGAGGGTGCTGGCAGATATTTAGTCGAGGTTTGTATATCTTTGAGATTGCATGTTTGTGCAGTGTTGTCAACAATTAGCAGGCTGTCACAGGAGTTCTTCAGATGTTAGCATACCGTGTGCTCCCTATATGTGCCCTATCTTAGAAATACCAAGGAGATCCTATTCAGGTATTTTAGGATAATGGATTCCCTTTGGGGTGTTTCAAAAGTTAGCTTTCTCGAGTTTCTCTACCCCAAATCTTAATAACTATAGCTGTTGGGATATCCTTTAGGTTAGGGGATTCATGCATTTCTCCTAGGTATACTCATAAGGTCAGTGCCCTTCTGTCCTCCAACAGTGAGGGTTCTTGTTGCGGAGCGAACACCCAATCATTCATCACTAGTATCTGAGCTGCCCTGTCATATAATCTCAGGTCCCTTAAGGCAATCCCCCCATCATATGCATTTTTGATCAGGGTACTTAATGCTGTGTTTGGAGTTCATCTGTCCCAGAGCAGAGACTTTGTTACACTGTTAACTGTTTTGAAAAAACTATCTGTGACCTCATAGGGTATATGTTAAAGTATAAACAACAATGTGGGTAATGTAATAGTTTTATAAAGCTCTGCTTTTACAATCAGTGATACCTGGAGCTTCCTCTGCTGGTCTGCTTTTGCTTTGTATTGGAGAAGGATCCAAACTGAGTTTTGGCATGTACACTCTTTATGGTCTTTAGTGATATACACCCTCAGGTATTTGAATCCCTTATATTACCATTGTAGCGGGCATTCCCAGCCTTTTGGCATCCGCCACCCAGTAAGCAGGTATGCCACAGATTTGTGCCACTAGATGTTTATATCCGCTTGTGTTAGAAATGTATTTAACCTGTTTACTGCGGCGGACATTCCGCCGCGATGCGGGCGTTCAGAAGAGTGGGTGGGGCTGCGTCGGGCAACGGTAATGCGCAGCACCAGGGAGGGAGTGCTCGCATCAGCCAGCACGGAAGGGGTTAATTCAAGCACCCTTAGGCTTGATCATTCAGGGTCCTTTTTTGGTCCAGTAGCTCCCCATCTTCCAAGTTTAGAAGTAGGTCATCCACATATATGGAGATGATATCTTCCCACCCCGGGTCCCAACAGAGGCCTTCCACTAATCCGTTGCATCTCATCCACTCCACCAATGGCTCTACCACCAGGTCAAAAGTAGAAGGAAAGTGGCGTCCCTGTCTTGCCCCTTGGCCCAGTTGGAATTCTCTCCGTAGTGTGCAATTGAGAGAAAGTACCTCTTTTGACATGATTAGCCCCCACTTTGTGTCTGGTATTGATTTATTTGTTTAAATATCTTTATTGGTATTTTCTTATTTTTACATGACTATCATCACGGTTTCGTACAAAAATATTTAGATGTTCAAGCAAAAACACAGAGAACATATACCGAATAGCATTACCCATTGCAACAGCATATGATTAACACTGGCGTGCTATTCTCCATTACAGATCTTGTATCTTATATGAGCATGTGTTCTAGTGTCCCTGCATGCCATTGCCCACAGTTTTGCTACATCATGATTTATAAATTGGTATAATTACTATCCACATCGCCCTCATAACACGTCCTAACTGAACTGTTAAGACAGGATCTTGTGTTTATACACCTTATACATATGAATCTTGCCATTCAGGCCTGATCATCAATTTACTACGTGATTTAAAAAAAAGGAATTATATGATGATAGAACGCAAGTAATAGTCACTGGTGAGTACCAATAAGACCCATTTTCTGAAATATACAAATCAAACTGAAACTTATAACATAAGAAGAAAGTCTGCCATCTATAAAATACAAACAACATCAATTTTGCATGACTGGGTACGAATATGCATTTTCGGTACATTTCCGCATTGCCATATATCTAATCGAAAATTGAAGCAGTGCGCATAACGAAGCATAATAGCCTGCCAACAAAGAGGACATCTGTGCCTGAGGACGGATGGGGTGTAAGTGTCTATCCAGAGCGGACCAGGGGGCGCAATAGTTTTCTGCTCTGTGTGTTCTGCAGCGTGTCTACTCCATTTGGCTGAGTGATGAGGGGCTAGTGTGTTTATCACAGATCAACAGTTAGGGCGTTATCTACTGCTATTGGGTTGCCGGTTTGTAAGGCAGTGAGCAATTTGTCCCAGCTTTGCGCAATGGTATATTTGCGGAGCCCCTTGTCTCCTCTCTATGTAGTGCCGTACTTTCTGCCGGTGCCCATATTATGAGTGAACGCTTCCAGCTAATTATCTCTGGAGGGGCTACATTTTTCCATTTTTTAGTAATTAGATGTTTTGCAGTAATTAGACCCAAATCTCGGAACCTCGAGGTGACTTGTGTTTTTTTGGATCTGGTGTAGAGCCTTAGAAGGAAAACTTCCAAAGACAAGGGCAGTGGCATGTCTGTGCATGAAGCTAGGACTGTGACTACTTCTTGCCAGTAACGCAGAAGGGATGTGCAAGCCAACAGCATGTGAAGCAGGTCTGCATCAGGATACTGGCAGAGTGGACATGCAGAGGTGGCGATGCGGAAATACCTATTTATCATGTCTGGCGAAAGATATGCCCTCTGTATAATATGTTTGGATAAGCTTGAACCTAGAGTTCCTTGGTATGTTCCTAGCACCCGCTACTATGACATCCCATTCTCTATCAGTCCAAGGCTGGCCTCTATCTGTCTCCCATTTTACTCTGAGCCTTTGCATCAGCTTCAATGTGTGTGTGAGCAGCGCCTCTACCAGCCAATGCACCACATGCGAGCCCGCTCCCATCACATGTAAATATTGTACTAACAGATGTGTCGGCAGCTCAGTTGCCAGATCCCCCCCAGGCGGCTGACAAAGCCTTCAGGAGGGAAGTGTATAAAAGAAATTGGTCTGCTGGCAACTCAGCGTCTTCGACCAGCCTCTCAAATGCTAATAATGCGCAGTCTCTATATAACTCGCCCAAAGTGTCTAGCTCCGCCCTATCCCTTGGTGTCCCCATCAGTGGTAAAATCGGGGCATATGGAAGTGTCGTATGGGTAAGGTATAAACTTCTTTTGTAACATTTATGAGCTAATCCCAAATGTAATTGTGGTGGCCGCGGAAGTTTGGTGACAGGATGAAATAGGTGATAAACCTGGGAGTGGGTCCAGGGCTGGTGCATGGTCTCTGTATCTTCCAGGCATCTGCCATCCAGCCTTTTTGTCGCCCATTATAGCTGGGCAGCTAAATAATACAATTTGATATTGGGGACAGACAGCCCACTTTGGCTAGTGGGAGCGTACATCTTCCACAAAGCGACACGCGGTCTCCCCTTATTCCATATTAAGTCCCGGAACAGTCATTCCAGGTCTCGGAATGTCTTGAGTAGGATATAAAGTGGGAGATTTGAGAAAAAATATAGCAATTTGGGAAGTACGATCATTTTCAGCAAGGTGATGCGGCTCATTACATTCAGCGGAAGCGTTTTCAAAAATTGCATTTGAGCTCGTATGGCCGAGTTTGCTCTCGGCAGATTACCCTCCAATAAGTCATCAGGCGATCCGTATATAAAAATGCCAAAGTATCTGAATATGGTGGGATACCATGTAAGGAGTGTGCCATTCAAGGACACATCTTCCTCTGTTGTGTCGGTGTTAAATGAATAGATCCCCGATTTGGCCCAATTAACCCTGAGCCCTGACTTCTCCTCAAAGGTTTCAAGTATATCTGCAATGGACGTCTGGATTGCAGTGACATCGCAAAGATACAACAAATAATCGTCTGCATACAGGAAACGGCTTGTAGCCCATCTCCCAACTGTATTCCCCACTCCTCGCCATCTCTCCGGAGCAACATTGCTAAAGGCTCCATAGCTAGGGAGAACAATAACAGAGATAGTGGGCAGCCTTGACATGTCCCTTGTCTCACTCCAATGCAATCCGAGATTAACCTACCAGTACGAACCCGGACAGTGGGCCGTTGGTACAATAAATTAGCCATATTTAAGTAGTGTTCCCCTAGTTCGTATTCACGCAGCAAAGACGCCAGATAAGGCCATTCCAATTAATCAAAGGCCTTCTCCAGGTCCAGTACCAGGCAGCCCGATCGGGGCCAGCTATGTGTGGCGTACTGTTGCACTCTAAAACACCTGCGTATATTGAGAGAAATGCACTGCAAGGGAACAAAACCATTTTTTTAATTTATTTCAATATTCTTTTATTTTTTGTTTTTAGACAAATCAAAACAAACAATAGGTATATATGCAGGGGCAAAAGAGTGTAACAAAAAAAAACAAATAAACAGTACAGACATAATACAATAATGATTAAACAGAGGTGACAGTATGTCAAGCCAGGAATTACGGTCTGTGTAAAATGACAGTCATAAGTTGGAGTAAACATATGGTTGTGTAAGTCGCCCTATATAATCTCTGGCTAATGATAATGTACATAAACACATTCTATAAAATTGAAAAAGAATACAGTATAACAGAGTATATATCCGATGTTACATATCAGGTGATCTAAGGTATGCATTGACAGTGTTGTTAGATTATTAGGGTACAATGAGCTAGCGTGAGGGCTAAGTGATTAGTTGGACAGGCCGGGAAATGTGATTCATGGCGGTTTGTGTGATTTGAAATATCAATCCAGGCTATCCCACATGTGTCTTAGCGGGAGTTTCCAAGGCGAGTTCTGGAGGGCAATGTTGTCAGCACCCCTTAAATTAGTGACCCAGTTCATCCAGCATTTAAAAGACGCTTTTCGCGTGTCTTTCCAGTTATTTAGTATGATTTTAGTCGCTGCTGTCGGGAATAATTCTAGAAGCAATCTGTCATAGTCGTTCAGTGAGTCCGCTCTGAGAAAGCCAAATGTCAATGTGGATAGTTCCCTTTTGAGGGGCATGAGGAAAGATTAGATATGAAGCCAAGCACTCTATCTCAAAAGGGTTTCACACATTTGCAGGATAGTAATAGATGGGCTAGCTCTCCTGTCACCTCACTGCAGTTCCAGCAGGTAGGGTCTTCTCGAATCTTGTGTGAGTGTAAGCGGGCTGGTGTCCAGTAGGCCTTATTTAGAAACCAAAACTTTATCTGGGAAAGGGTTGGAGAGATTTTATTCCTTGGGACAGAGCTCCAAGTTTTGGTCCAGTCAGCCTCCGAGATCGGGGAGGAGGAGTGCGATTCCCAGAAGGTTATGATCTTCTTGTTTAGGGCAGAATTATGTGGGCGGATTAATTTGTAGATCCAAGAAACCTGCTGTCCCAAGCGATTTATCCTCGCCATATATTGCGGCAGGGAGGGTACTAGAGGCAAAAGTTTAGCTTTCGTTACTGCTACCTTTATTTTTAAGGAGTTACGAAACTCCATGGGGTCCAGATTATATCTAGTTTGTATTTTTTTTAAGGTTAGAGGGTAAGCTGAATCGAACAGTTGGTATGGAAAAATGTACCTCTGTCAATCCAGGTTTCCTTGTGTTGTGTCTTCCCTTTGTAAAATATTTTCTGATTGTCCCACAGGGACTCATGATTAAATCTTCGAATGCTGGTGTCTAATAGTTTATCCACTTTTAGTAGGGCAGACTTTGTGTTTTTGAATGTGGACTTTGAGCACGTGACGTTGGTGAAGTTTGAGGTTAAATGGCTTGCTTGGGCGAGGTTTTTAAGTAATGATTTTTCAATTTCTAGCCAGACTGGAGTATACTCCTCCGGCGAAATGAGCCAATACAATCCCTGTCTTGCTAAGAATGCTGTTTGGTAATGTTTGAAGGCTGCTAGATTAACCCCCCCCCCTTATGTTTTTGTCTAATCTGAGCTTCTTTAGACATTTTCTGAATTTTTTCCCTTGCCATAGAAATTTTGAGAGCAGGACGTCTAACCTGTGATGGAAATCCTCCGACAGTATGAGGGGAAGCATGGTTTTAAATAGTTCACTAGGGGCGTAAACATCATTTTGATGCTCTCAATCCTGCCCCACCATGTGATGAATCTTGGGGACCATGCCTTGAGGAGAGCTTTGATTTTCCCCAGGGTGTTAGTTTCATTTCTCTGGAGTGATTCTAAGATAGTGCTTCCAAATTCAATCCCCAAATATTTGAGAAATCCAGGTTGCCATGTAAGGCCTGAATCTCCAGGTATTTCCCTGGTGCAATGGATGTTCAGGGGTTCAACTTCTAAATTGTCTTGGTTTAATTTATACCCTGAGTGGGTTGAGTAAGTTTCTATGGTATGCATCAGAGGAGCTAGGGTCCTTCGTGACTATAAGGATATCAACCGCATATGTGGCAAGTTTCACTTGAGTTTCCCCAAAGGTTACTCCTTTTATTTCACTGTTGCGCTTTATATCTTGAATATGTGGTTCTAGAGCTAAGAGGACTAGAAGAGAGAGAGACTAGAGAGAGGGCATCCCTGCCTGGTTCCTTGTTCTAGTGTGAAGGTATCCGAGAGGGACCCATTGATCGCTATGCGGGCGGTAGAATCTTAGTACATAGCCATAACCATGTCGATATAAGGATCACCTAGGTTAAAGGACAGCATACAGTGTCTCAGAAATTACCACGACACCCTATCAAATGCTTTTTCAGCGTCCAAGGTGATGGCAATAGAGGGGGTAGATGTCTGCCTTGCTTTCTCAAGTATGTGACACAAAAACCTAGTGTTATCATTCGACATTCGGTATTTGAGGAAGCCAACCTGAGAATTACTGATTAATTTCGGAAGAACCTCATTCAGTCTCACTGCTAGGATTTTTGCGTATATTTTACAGTCCACATTGATCAGTGAAATTGGCCTGTAGTTCTTTGGTAGAAGAGGGTCTTTCTCTTCTTTTGGTATGACAATAATGTTGGCTTCTCTCATTGATGCCGAAGTATGTCCCTCACGAGCAGTGTTATTGAATACTTTTAATAAGGTTGGTTGAAGGGATTCACCGAAAGCCTTGTAGAAGGATGCTGAGAAGCCGTCTGGGCCCTTTATTGTTTTTGAGGGATTTGATAGAGTTAGTTAATTTCTTCTCAGAGGTGAGTTTCCCTAGCTCTGCATTCTCCGACTCTGACAATCTTGGTAGGTTTAGGGAGTTTAAGTATCTGGTGCATTCTTCTGAGTTTATTGTTTGTTTACTTTTATATAGATCTTCATAGAAGGAATGGAAGGCGTGTAGTATCTCTTTCTGTTTAGTTTGGATACTGTTATTTGAGTCATTAATTGAGGAGATAGGGAATTGTCACTGCTTGTGTTTGAGATATGAGGCCAATAATTTGCCCGCTCTGTTCCCTTCGCAGAGCTTGAGTGACTTGAATTTATTGATCCACACACCCGCTCGTTTACTCACAATTTTGTTATATTCATATTTTTTCTTAACCTGTTGATCTAGGGTGTCTTTATTGTCTAACCCTCTGGCATGCACATCTTCTAGGAGTTTAATTTCCTTTTCCAGTGTATCTAATTCTAAATTCAGTTTTTTTTATTAATCCTTGCCTTAATTCCAATGATGACCCCCCTGATAGTCGCCTTCAGTGCATCCCACAGTATGAAAGTGTCTGTATCCAGGAGAACGTTGCATTTAATGTAGTCCTGAATAGCCGATTTAATCTGTTCTTTGTCAGCTGGGTCAGATATTACCTCCTTGTTAAATCCCCACCTTTTCGGAGGGAGAGTGGAATGGGTACCTGCTAATTTGGTGTTAATGCAAGAGTGGTCCGATACTAGCTTAGGGGCTATATCCGTTTGGTCTATAAGATGTGTGTATGCGCCTGAGATTAAGATGTAGTCAATCCTAGTGTAGGAATTATGCGGGCTGAGTAGAAAGTATAATCCCTTGTGTCCGGGTGTTGGAGGCACCAAGAGTCTTTAAGATTGAACTTAGAGCAAATTTTATTGAGAACCTCGTGTGAACGTGTGTGCTGGTATCTGCATTTGGATTGACGGTCAATAAGTGGGTCTAACGGTAAATTGAAATCCCGCCCACTATAATGAGATCTTCTAGGAGAAGCTCTTGATCGTGTCTGAAATCTTCTCCCAGAAGTTGGGCTCATCGGAGTTATGGCCATATATGTTAAGAACATGAATAGAATCATCTCCTCTTTTTATGTGTGTGACTAATATCCTACCTTCATCGTCATTTGTGTGTGTAATAGTGGTGATATTGGATTTCCCTGTTGTAAGGGTAATGAGTCCTTTTTTCTTATGGTCTGCCGGTGAGCAGGAGATGTGGGAGATCCAGTTGTGTTTAATAAAGCTAACGCCGTACTTGAAGTATGATGTCACCCGTAGTCTTTGCCAACTAGTCGGAAGATTTTCCTACGTTTAACTGGGTGATTAAGCCTTTTTACATTCAATGAGACTATATTAAGGTCTTCTGCAATACTCTTGATTTGAGGCATAAGGGTAACTAGTGGTTACTATGGGCATGAGTCAGCCTGTATAGGTGTTGTGTACCCCTACTGTCAAATACTGCATTGTAGTATTTTAGATTCACATTGACCCTGTACTGGAGCTAGAGCATACTTGTCGTATCAACATAATCCAAGGCAAAAATAAAACTTACATATGACAGAAAGAAAACAACCACAAATATTGGAGCAGCTTCCAAGTGTTGCGTTAGATCTTTGGGATTTGTAAAGAAGTACGGTTTGCCATTTTCGAGGATTCTGAACTTAGATTGGCCTGCAAATGAGAATTGGATGTTCTTTTTACTCAATGTGTCTCGCAGTTGAAGGAGCCGCTTCCTTGTATCTACCATTTCCTTTGAGTAGTCTTGTGTGAAGTTTATTCGATGGCCTTCCCTTGAAACTTGGTGGTTTTTCCTGACGAAGTTGAGGATGGCCTCCGTATGTTGATAGAGTAGTGGTTTGCATATCATGGGCCGGGTTCCTTTCCTGTTTGAGAAGTTGAATGTTGGGATCCTATGAGCTCTGTCTAGTTCCAAGCCGTGCTGACATTTTATCCCAGTGAGCATGGGTATCCAAGATTCCAAAAAAGCCACGCAGGATCCTGCATCTTCTTCTGAGCCCTCTGGAATTCCAAAAATCCGTATGTTGCCTCTCCTATTACGGTCTTCCAATTCCGCAGCGTGTCTCTTAAGCTTGCTTGTGATGTCACAGAGATGTTTAATTTCTTTGCCGGCCTGAGTGGCAACATCTTCTACGTCGCTTTTTCTTTGTTCTGCGCCATTGATTTTTACGTTCATTGTGTTCATGTCTGCCCTGATGGCGGTGAGTTCCAGCTGCATGGAATCAGTGTTTTGTTTTGTAGATTTTGCCAGGTCATGTACCTCAGACAATTTTTTTAACCCCTCCGGTGCTCATGACCCTCGTGTGCTCATGACGAGCTGAGCTTGTCATGACCACACCCATTTCTATTATGGTCCATCACAGCAGGGGAGTATCTTAAGCAGCCAAGGTGTTAATATCATGTCCATTGTGCTATTTAGGTCTGGTTCGGCTTTGATTAGCGAGTCTGAGATAGCGGGTTCTGCTTTTGACTTTTTGACTGTAGTTCTTGATTCTTTGTCCACCATGATGACAGAGATGTTTGTTGTATCTGTCCGAAGAGGTTGATATGCGCCGAGGTGAAATTATATGACAGACCGGGGTCCATTTTTTGTATCCACCTGAAGGTAGCGGTAGTTTTGGTAGGCGAGGATGAGGTTGAGGTGTTACAGGCCTACTTGGGCAGACTACGCCGCTATGGTGCAGATATGTGTTGATTTTGAGGTTGACTCAGGGTTTTGTCTCTTTGTTGTGCTAGTTGTGATAGTAAGGCAGGCAGTATTGGTGCTGCAGGTTGTGCAGGTTGTGTTGGTTGTGTTGGCTAAACTGGAAATGCTAGCTGAGTTGGTAGTGCTGGGAGAATTTGCAATGCCTGCCGTGCTGGCGGAGTTAGTTCTTGTCGAGTGTTTGGCGTCCGCAGGTGCGTTCCAGACTTAATTTTAATTAATTAATTAATTCTAATTTTCAGCCTTAAGGGGTTGAACCGCGAATGCGCTGGGGCTCTCTGCTGTCTGCAGTCTGGTATTGCCTGCAGTCTGGGGTCATCTACGAACGTTCCTCGGGCATTCATCGGGGTCAGGCTTAGCTCTAGCTCTGTTTTTCACGCCTTTGCTTTGGTTGTGGTGTACACTACCTCGGTATGCAGTGGTTTGTATTGGCTTACAGTGGCTTTGGTGCACTCCACCTTCCCCCCTCACTGCCAACCTCAGGTCAGAAGACCACTACGAATGTTCCGCTAGAGTGTCCGTCTGGCGGATGTTACTATGGCTGTGTAGCAGGCACTAGGGCTGAGACTCAAGTTGGCCCAGGCAGTGGGTTTCGGCATGCAGAGATTGCTGGTGTGCAGAGGTTTCTAGTGACCGAAATGTAGTCCCAAGGAGCTGGCTGTTGCCCGCCATATTTAGAGTACTGCGCGTGTTAGGCGTGTGTTAGGCGTACCTTCACTATTGGATGGTACTGGCATATGACCATAAGCAGTGTCGGTCTTGAATGACAATTAAGAGGCAGCGTGTTGTACCGAGCAGCTTTGGTGTACGTTACTGCACACTTCTTTACTCTTTATTGTTGGGCACTCGTACAAGTCTTGAATGGCAATGAAGAGGCAGCGTGTTGTACAGAGCAGCTTGGGCACTCGTTAAAAGTCTTGAATGGCAATGCACACTTCTTTACTTTTAGGCACTCGTACAATCGGCCGACATTTTGGGACCAGGCATCAATGGTGTAAGCTTGCGGTACTATTCTTAACTGCAGGAGATGTGGGATTGCTGCGAATGGCAGTGGTAGTTAGTGTACAATGCTGGCCAAGTTGGAGACTCTTGTTTTTAGTGGCGCTGCGGTGATGAGATAGCGCTAATCACGGTCAGCAGGGAAGCCATTTTAGGGTCATGCAGAGTGCACGCTGGCTCAGATTATACAACACAAAAGGCAACGCGGTAAACAGACAGATCACGATTTGTAATGAGTAGAGAGAGAAAGGCATGTTTATGCTAGGCGTTTAAGTAGCGTTATAGTAAGCCATAGAAAACAGACAGTGTAAAACCAATAAGGAATGTGAGATAAAAAGGTGACGCGATACACAAACAGATCACGCTATGTCACGAATAGAGAGTGGCATGAAAGTATAAATTGCATTGATCAGAGCCCGGAGGAACCTGAATGTTTGGTAACCCATTATATTAGTGTTGTCTAGTCCTCTAGGCGATTCAAGCCTGTGTGGATGCTGCCAGTGCGCAGGATCCATTTCAATTCTTTTTTGTTTAAGAGTTGTGAAAGATTGGATCTGCGTGGTGGCAATTTGATGGCACTTGTCCAGCGTATATCGTTCTTGGTATGGCCCATGGCTTGAAAATGTTCAACCAGAGGGGCGTTGGGTGTGTTGCAGTGTAGCCTGCTCCTATGCTGACAGATCTTGATCCGGGCCTTTTGTATGGTCTGGCCGATGTAGATCTTGTTACAGGGGCATACGATTGCATAAATTACATTGCAGGTGTTACAATTAGAAAATTCTTTCAATTAAAATGTGATTTTCCCAAACACAAATTCTTTTCATTCAATGGTGAATTTACACACAGAACAATTTCCACATTTGGCATGCCCTGTCAGCGGTGATATCCCCCAATAATCATGAAGTGTGCCTGTGCATGTGGTGCTAGGGAGTGCAGCTCTAACAAGATGGTCCCTAATGTTTTCGTTTTTCTTAAAAGCAAACAGCGGGCGTTCCAAGTTTAGTATCCAAGCGTTGAAGACATTACAATGCTTAAGAATACTCTTGAATATGCTGTGCGATGCTGGGGAGAAATTCAACGACATCAGATCCACGAATGGGAACTCCACCCTCAAGTTTACCTCCCACTCTTCCAAATGTGGGGCTTCTCAGAGATAGATCTGTTTGCCACCCACCTAAACGCAAAATGCCCAAACTTCGCGTCCAGGCATCCACACCCATTGTCCAAGGGCAATGCACTATGGATGAATTGGTCAGGGATATTTGCTTACGCTTTTCCACCTCTCCCACTCATTCCGTTAGTGGTTTGGAAACTCAAACAGCACTCCCTGACGCTTATCCTAGCTGCTCCCTCATGGGCCCGACAACCCTGGTTCACAATTCTGTTGGACCTATCAGTAGTTCCCCACCAAAAACGACACCTTTCCCCCCGGTTTCTTATTCAGAACCAAGGAAAGATAAGACATCCAGATCCCAATCAACTCAACCTTGCGATTTGGCACCTGAAATCCTAGAGTTTGGCTACCTTAATCTTCGGCCAGACTGTATGAATGTTATCAAAGAGGCTAGATGCCCTACCACAAGAGTATGCTACGCAGCAAAGTGGAAGAGGTTTGTCGTTTACTGTAACATATCAGCAAGTCATATACGCCAAAAAAGTATATGGCTTGCTGATACGGTGGCCGGGATATTGGTCGTGACATTTGGAATTGATATAATAATTACCTAATGGTATTTGGAGCACATGGATTGTTCATCTGACGGAGTTACATATAATTAAAGCCCTGAAGAAGTTCTGACTTACAGAACGAAACGCGTCGGCAGTGGCTTAAAAATTCAAAGAAAAATAAAAGCATCTGAGAAAGAACCACTACTATCTCTTCAATTTGGACTCAATATGAAATGACTTGACTATATATGTTTGGAAAGTGGTGCAGCACCAATTTAAGAGATATTTAGTATTAACTGTTGATGAGAGTGGTGGCCTTTGACAGAGAGCACCGTTGGAGCTGGCACACGGAATCATATTTTGGAATTTAGATAATATACTGGTTTATTTTCTGGGGTTGGTGCTGACTTCTTGTAAATTGGCCCACTGTCCAGTGCATGTGTATACAGGTTAGCCACCGCTTTAGAAATAACTGCTTTATAGTCTTTTCTAAAGCATATGATCTACAGCTCATAATAATAAATGTATAAAGTGCATGGCTACACTAACTAGTGTGTCCCCGCGCTACGGCAAAAAGAACCAATCTCCTGGCAGTAAGCTAAGAACAGAAGGGATCAAACAGGAGGATTAACAGATGGAAAAAGCCAGGCCTTAAGCTTTCTTCGGAAAAAAATCTCCGAAGACTCCAGCCGGAGCCCTATCAGGAGTTTATTCCAGTGTGTTGCATCTAAAAACCGGAAGGAGCGACCTCCCATCCTATCTCTTCTGATGGTCGAAATGCTAACTTGCCCGTCCCACTTGATCTTAAACGGCAAGTAGGAACATACGGGGTAAGAAGGTCATACGGAAATTGCTACTTACCCAGTATGCATCGGTTCTTGGCATAAGGATCTGTAGAGTCATATGTGCCCACCCACCTCCCCGGGTACCTTTACCTGTTGCAGTGATATCTTACTTGGATACAAGTTACATGTACATCTATCTTTACTACTTTACTAACTCCATCATCACCCTTTATGGCAAAACAGTCTAAGGATGAAGTTGATGCCCGTGCGCACCAACACCGAAAGGAGGAGTTACCTACCTCATGTCTACAAGACTTCTTTGAACAAAAACAAAGTGCAAACATCCGCACCCAACACCAGATGACGATCTATGCTAAAGCATTTGACTCTACAGCTCTAAATGCCAAGAACATATGCATACTGGGTAATTAGCATTATCCTTTAGTGGAGTCAGTGCCTGTGTGTAATGCTGAGTAAAGAAGGAGACTGATACCACTTCGTGGCTCGAAAAGTTTTTTCGCACAAAAACAACTTGCAACGTCCGATCTCAATACTAGAAAGCAGAAGTGTGCAGAGGATGTGACTTTACAGCACAACAAGTTGAAAACATATGACAACAATGTAAGTAACATTTTTCTTTTGCCTTTTTAAAGATCCTCTGTAAATTGTTTGACACCCTTCCCTTCTCCTTTTTACAAAAAGCCCCCCCGGCAGATATTATTGCACTTAGAGCTTTCTTCTGCATCTTCTGCTCTAACATGTATACGCTGGGTAGCACTTGTAAGTTGGCTGACCTCCACTTTAATATGCTTGATGGCTTCCGTATAATTTTCCTAGCGGGCATTATTTTAAAAATCGGCAAGCATGATGTTGATATTTGGAGCTATAGTGTATATTTTGTGTTCCAGGGCTGATCTGCATTTTCTGACCACCTGCATCAGCTCTCTAATAGATGGGTCTTGACTGCCAGGGTCTTTCTTCCACTGCTTCTGCGCCCAGGTCCTCACCCTCTCTGTTCGAACTGGCCCTGAATGCATATTTTTCCAGTTTATTAGATTGCATAGTTTTAGAACCTTCATCGCGGACCATTGAGTAGCTTTATTTAAGCAGGGAGTTACCAACTGGGATCTGCACTGTTATAGGGGAGTTGAGTATGCCTCTTAGTTGCCAGTACTCTAAAGTCTCTCGCATCCCCTCGCCTTGTTATTAATGAATAAACATTCCATGCTTTCTTGCATAGAGCTGTTCTCACAATTAACACGTGACTCCATTTTTGTTTAGGGTTATTATTTTGCGTCTATTATGCAGTTAGGGGGTACTGGCTGGGGTTTTACTAAAAGGATCGGGGAAGAGGCATGCCATATGTCTGATCTCCTTCCTCAGGATATTTTTTCTCTCTCTGTCCTCTCTGCCTCCCTCACAATGCACTTGTGGTAACTGTCTAGGATGTGGCTGAAAGGCGAGGCAGATGGTGTGGGGGGGCAAATCTTCCCACCATGCACTCACAGTCCTTACTGAATCCATGTCTCTGCACAACCACATGTAGTAATCAAAAGGAGCTACCTACCTTGGTAGTGTATATGTTGTATATTTTGTTTGGGGAAAAGAAACCATTTGGTTTTTATAAAGGTTTTTATGAAAGCCCTCACCCACCAACCTAGTTGGTGGCATGCTTCATCATCGGGCCCCACCCGAGGCACCGAGTGTGCCTCAGGTGTGCTACGACCCCTGGTTACAGCGGAGCAGGTTTTGTTAAGTGAGTGTGTGGTGAAGGTGTTTTGAGTGAGGTTAAAATGCTTTCCTAGAGGTCCCAGAAGGTTAATGTATTAATGGGCCCTAGGCAGAGGTAAAAAATAAGGCTTTGGGACGTGGTTGGAGGGACTTATGGTCTCCCACGTCCAGTGTGGTCAACTAGTTTCAGCCAGGCCTTTTTGTAAAACTGGCTTTCGTCAGGACCTATGTGATGGGGTATAAGGGACTTACATGTTGTCAGTGCCTTTATGTGAAACACACAATAAGGTGTTCTAATTGTGAGAGGAGGCTTTCCTCTCAGTTTGTACCTGTTAAGAAACAAACGGAAAACAAACACATAGACACAAAAATGTTTAAAATGCGTAAAATGTGACGCACATTGATGGTGATGGCCAAATATGGTGCCTAGTTTGTGAGCGGATCAATCGACAGTGAGTTGCGGTAGTGTTGGATTGAGTGGCAATAGCTGTTTCATATATCATGCGTTAGAGGTGCTAGTACCTGTTGAATAATTCTGCATAATATAGTGGAAAACATGGAGAAAAGCCTATTATAAAAGGTGAGAGCTTACTGTCTAACTTCAATGGACAAACTTCATGAGTCTCCAACCGGGACTCATGAATTTTATGCACTCTGGAGTAGGATTGGGGGAGAGAAAATACAAGTATGAGTTGTTTAAGGAGAGAGGGGGACTTGCTACAAGTGGTAAGGAGTGTGCACTCTGCAGGAGCCAGGAGGCTTCCATACTGGTGGCTGTACCGCGAGCGAGACCGTTCTCCCCTACTTACTTGGTGATGTCTCAGGATCCTCTGGATCACCTGTCGTGTCCGGTCAGGAGCTCTGGCGATGTGGGAGTCATGAGCCTGCCGGTTTAAATACAGGATCACGGGCCGCAGCTGGTGCTCGTTCGTGCTGGGCGTGGCTACCTCATGATTAGCGTCAGTGGTAGCGTCTTCAGGAGAAGGAAATAGTAGACACACTTGTGTTGTGTGCAAACTCTACCTGCGGTGTTTCTATTACAAAGCCCAAGGACTATGTGAAATATTTTCAAATATTTACGGTGCACAAACCATATGGGTATTCTAATTTCTGAGACTGTCCAGATATTTAAAATGTGGCAGGTTATAATGCGGTGTGTGTGTGTGTACCCGCTTGGGAGATGAGTGCGTGTAGCGGGGAATGGTTAGCGTGCTCATTTCTTCAGTGGCCCGCACTGTGACTTTCCTGTTACAAAACACTGAGACTATGTGAATCTATAACCCACATGGGTATGCTGATGTGTGAGACTCAGTGGGTATATGTAAATATGGCAAGACGTTTGCCAGGTCTACGATGCAGTGTGTGTTAACTCGCATGTAGGGCCAAATTCTATGAATGTATATATAGAATAAAGCTCAGCTTGTAACACAGCGAAAAAACACAGCAAAAAAACGGTAGCTTCTCCTGGCTGGGTCGGTCGAGATGCAAGGGTAATGGCAGATCCGCCCTAGCGTGTCTATGCTGCATGGGGGACCAATGGTAGGGTAAACTGAGTTATTGGGCATTACTGGGACTTCCTGGGCGAGCGTGTGGGGGTATCTGTGCCCGGGGATATTCCCATTAAGACCGGTTGGTCTATAAGTCTCAGTGGGGGAGTTCAGTGTTGTTTGAAGGAGGTTTGGGATCAACGATTAAGGCTGTTCCATGGTATGTTGTCGTTCAAGCCTAGGGTGTGGGTAGAAAGTCTGTAGATCCAACGTTGCTTCTTAGTGTGGAGGATTTTGTCGTTGTCGGTCTGGTGGGCAGATATTTGCTCGATGAACGTCCATTGCATGTCATTGGGGTGTGTCCTTCTTGTAGGTAGTGATCCATGAGTCTGCTGTTGTTCTTCTTGCTTGTAGTTTTTTAGCTAGCTCGGCTGATTGTTTCTGATCATCGATGGGCGAGCTGCAGTTGCGTCTGATGCGAGAAATTGTCAGGGTCCCCCCAACTGGGCAAAAAGTCGCAGGGTTTTACCTTTTCGTATGGATAACGCGGTCCCGCGGTCCAATTAATCAAATAGGATAGGGCTTTTTGTAATGCAGAAGTTCTGTTAAAGGAATATGTGAATGCGAATTAATTACCAGGCCATTCAGAGACGCACAGATCAAGTGGTTTCACAGCTAAAAAGCACACAAGTCGAACCTTAGGTTGTGAAAAACGGGGGCACTACTGTTTCCCTTCGCAATCTGAATTCTCCGATGTCAAATCAATCACTCTGAAAAAGAATTATTTCCGCTTCAATGACGACTTCTACATGCAGGTTAAGGGCACCGCGATGGGGTGCCCTTATGCTCCTGAAATGGCCGTACTTTATATGGCCGAATATGAAAAAAGATTCATAGAGACAAACAATCCCTATTCACAAAATATAATGCATTGCTATCCTATTTGATTAATTGGACCGCGGGACCGCGTTATCCATACGAAAAGGTAAAACCCTGCGACTTTTTGCCCAGTTGGGGGGACCCTAATTTTGTAAATGGTGGCTAAAACAAGCTTCCTTTCTTTTTGTAGAATGCCACACTGACAGAGCCCTGAAGAGAATCTGAGAGTGTTTCCAGATTCGAAACACGTCGGCATAACGGCGAATAGGCACCTTTGATCTAGCAAAGCTAACAGTTATTTGTCAACTTTAACTGATTGAAGAGTTCTAATTTAATTTATTGTTGCCTTTTCCTGTTGTTTGACCCTGGTTGGGCATTCTAATGATTTGAAGTTTCACAAAGATTGACTATTTGTGTGGACAAAATTGTTGTTTTTTCTTGTAAAAGAAGCTTGTATATAACTGTGGATTCATCTGTATATATGTCTGTTATTGTTTGATGTATGAGATTCGCTTGTATGATAGTTGTAAATAGTGTAAATGTATGTAATTAGTGTTTTTTCTCAACCTTAAAATGTTTTTCAAAATGATTCAAAATTGATAAAAGGGTTTAAATAAAATAACCCATACAAACAATAGGTTTTCCCTTGTTTGCATTCTCATAAATAGTGAGAAAAAATCATCCTGAGGGCCAGCATTGTTTTTGTTTCACTGGCATTGCATAGGCTAGCACCGAGAGTGGCCCAGCTGTCCTGCTTTATCCCCTTCTCCAGGTCGACACCAAACTTGAGAGCCTCTAACACCAGCGTCCCACTGACTAAAACCCCTCTTAACCCGGACCGCACAGCCCAGGTCCGAGCCCACTGACGATGTCCCTGTGTCCTTTAAGACCAGAGCCCCCTTTTTGATTCTGCTGAACTGGCCCCCCAGTCCCTTCTTGCGGCCTCTTTCTTACAGGTACTTGTCCCTTTGACTACAGCGGGTAGTGCTCGACGTTACCATTGCTGAAAGCACCTTGTTACCCAGACACCCCAGGGCAAGTAAAACTGAACTCTTGGTGCTTTCTTGGACCTTGCCCTTACTCACCTCAAGTCCAGAAGATCAGTCCTGTAACTTGTTTGCAAGTGGCCCTTTGCAGTGAATGTTTCTCTCATAGGAAATTACAGCGTTCAAGGCTCACGTTTCAAAACTGACAGCTGTCATTTTCTACTGTGTCTACTGTAAAATTTTATAACGTCTAAAGTACTTACTCGATTGCGAAGTTCTTGGTGTTAAAAATTCAGTAAAAATACATTTTATTTTCTAAATTAGTCTCAAGTTACTTCTTGAGTGTGTGTCTCATTTATTGTCTCTGTAAGTACAACAAATGCTTAACACTACCCTCTTCTAAGCCTAGATTGCTCGCCCACAACCTCCACAAAAAGCAGCATTTTGTATTATTAATTTAAGCCCTGTAAGCCAATACAGGAGAAAAGTCTGGACTTTCTCCATAGTGTACCCTATATTCACATAAAAAGCCAGCTTCCCACATAATGAACTCCAGATTCCTTTAATATGTAGCTGTTAGACGAAAGTTTGAGTCCTGGATTCCATAGGAATATTACTCTTGCTAATATTACTAATGCGAAGGTAGTGTATCGAAGTACATTGGAACATGGCTGTTAAGAGTAAAGGCCATAATATTTCAGGTTTCGTTGTGAAGTTACTGTTTGAATTACCATTATGTCAACACAGATTCTGTGGAAAAAATATTGTTAGAATGACGGTCATGTCCCCAGATTGTTTTGTATTGTTAACAGTACAAATAACATTAAAATCCAGGTTCAGTAAGATTGTTACTTTAAGAATAACTATTGTGGCCTGGTTTCCATGAAAATGTTACTTTTAGAGAGAAAGTTCTGTTTTTTCCTCTTACAGATTGAATGACGTTTGTCTTGAGACTTGTGTGAATATGAGAGTTCTAATGAGGTTCTGACTTGAGTTCTGTGGGAATGCTACTATTACAACTAAGGTCATTTCCTCAAATACCTGTAATTGTCACTATTGGAGTGAAATAAGGGTCAGTTTCCTGTGCCTATCATGTAGCTGACTGTTATCTCTTTTTGTGCTGCCTGATTTCAGATTGTCGTTATTTTTCTGGAGCAACAGAAAGATGCTCTAAGTGAGACCACCGAAAGCCCACTGAGTTCTCAGTGCACAGCCCAGACTGTTTACTCGATTCCTCACTCGGGAGGGAATCAGGTAAGATTAATTGATTTGTACTCTGTCATTCTGCCTACAGTAAGTGTCTTCTTGGGTAAGATCACATTAATATTGGCACTCTGTGACTGTGACCACCACGAAAAATCCCATTGAGTGAGTTGTTGGGTTCCACTGTGTTCATCTTTACTGATTGTTTATTTATCCTGATGCTATCTGTAGTTTGACACAAAATGGGACCTCAACAAGGATTAAGCATTTGTAACTGTCCAGATTTTATAGAGCACTAGTAAATGTAATTTTTGGATTAATAAATCATTACAATATATATAAAAATGCTAGTGCAGCACCTAACACAGCAATGCATTGGTCGCAATCAAGGTAAAATATAGTGATTGACACCTAATCATTTGCGATTCAGTAAAAATGTGCTTCTAAAACAATAGCCATCAGTGTGCAAAGATTGGTGCAAACTAACGCTAAAGTGTGTTAATGATTACAATCCATACTAACATTAATACCTATCATTGTGCAAAGATTGGTGCAAGGTAATGCAAAAGTAATTCAATGATTACAGTCCATACTAAAAATTAGACAATGGATCGACTTTGCTTGTTCCTATCAATACCGCTGCTATTTGGTTCAGATTTTGAAATTACTAAAATGTTTGACAATGGATCTACCTTGCTTATTCCACTCAACACCGCCACTAATTTTCACAGTGTTTGAAATTACATGTTTGCACGAAATTCAACAATTCTTCAAATTTGTCCGGACATTCAAAATAAAACAAATACATTACATTAGGAGTAGCACAAAGGTGATATATTTCTACTCCATGGTAGTCTATAAAGATTATGAGACTATTTCCAACATATTATCCACCAAAAGCAAGAACTTGATAAATCTACAAATCGAAAGGATTGATTTACCAGATAAGCAGAGTATAATGGCTTGACAGCATGTTCTTACACCAATGGTTTCAACAAAGTTCGTCATGCTTGGAGTAAACAAGGGCAGACCCAATAAAGATTATTTTGATTAGCCACAAAGTCTGCAACAGATTGTTGGCCATTGTTGTACTCACCTTGGGGTGCCATCCTTAGTTGAATACCTGCCAATTCTTAACTTGAAAAATAAGTCCCTCGTATATGGTTGGTTTCCTGCCCGTAGATAAGGCTAGATGACCCCAAGCTTATCAAATGAATTATTAACAGTCCAAGAGGGCTTTTTTTGCCGCTGGGCCTCTTTATCCATTATAAAAGATAAAATACTTTTAGCTTGAATAAAATGGATCTTAAAAGAGGCTTTATTTGTTTCCGAGAGCCCGAATGGCTGGTAGTTGAAGGTATGAAGGCACACTGATAAGTAGGATCTCCAAACACTTGTAAAATCATGATTTCCAAGTTCTTGCCAGCACAAATTAGCTAGGGTTCCGAGTTTGGATAAAAACAGGATATGTAGACTTTTTAAAAAGGTGGGTTATCTCAGTAGAATTTGGCTTTGTAGGCCAAACTCCAACCGAATTTGTGCGTGACCTATGTTTTTCGAGATCTTGAAGATGGATCTGAAAGCTTTAATTTGTAGCTGGCCCAGTAGTTTGGCATCAAAACTTCGAAAGAATACCAAGTCGTAGGCTTGGTATAAAGACCACTGCAAATGAATACTCAACCACCATTTTGCTTATATGATGTCCAATACAAGATTGGGGGATTTATTTACCCTTTAAATTACAGGAACGAAAAAGCACAGAACTAATAACACATATCAATACTTTGGAACAAGTGGTATCTTTTTTGATTTGTGCCATAACCTAAATTGGGTCCTGACTAATTGTGTGTGAACCCTGGTAACACCCACCAGCCACAAAAAAAAAGAATTTATTGGATCCGACTGCCTCTAGTGCATGATTTAAGACTTGTCATCACAGCTCATTCAGGTCCGCGTGAATTGTTTTTTTTTTTTAATTTACAAATAATATTGTTGAGCATATTCAGTTTACAGCCTGAGCCTGTAGCTCATTGCTCACCTCAGGTTAGTGCCGCAGCGGGCTAGGCTCAGCCGACTCAGTCTTATATTGATTAATTAGCAGCTGACAGAATCGTGCTGGCACCTCTCAGCCTGGTTGATCTTATTAGAGTGTCTGATCATGGTATGACGCCTTGCCTGTTGCTTTCTGGCAAAGGCACCGCTTCCATTGGTAACTGGCAGATCAGTCCAGGCTGGCAGCCATGCCGGCGGGCTGCAGCTTTGTGGTTTTTTCATTTCCATGCTGCCATCAAGAGACATGTAGAAACTTCCACGATGCATGACCCCTCAAAGTGCACGATATTGCTGGTTTCCTCAGCCGACCAGCCCTCAGGCACCCTCCTCAACCCCCAAGCCAGTGGCCAGGCCTGCAATTGCCGGGCCGCGACTCATTAGAAATCATGATTGGTGAGTGACAGACAATCTCTGTTACTTACTTCCGGTCCTCTGGTCATATTTGTTACTTTTGGGAGCCTGGGGGACAGTGTTCATCTGGTCAGATCTTGGCTGCGACAGACAGCAGAGTGCACACATTTTTAATTGCGATCACCAGCCAGCTGGGGCCCTGTAGTCCACTTTTGAACTCCTCTGCCAGAGGTCTGACTCCAGTATCGATAACTTGGTCCTTGAAAGAAAAAAGCTGGCTGCACAACTGAAACAAAAACAGAAGCCTGCCTAACAAGAGAGCGTGACGGCAGCAAAGCAGCAATATATAAAGCACCTTACAGTGTCTGCAGCATTTTCAAGGGTAGCCCAGTGGTAGGTCAATTGTCCATTCAGAGCTTCCAGTTTGTTATGGTGGTAGGGAGGACTGTGTTGGGATATTCTTAGTAAGGATTGGCAATGCCAATAGCCCTGGTTTGTTGTTGTAGGTTCAGTCTGTTTGTCATGTAGGTTAGTGCCCTTCCATTTCCGGTGCTTTGCAAAAGTTTTAAGATTTTCTAGTTTCTCAAATGGGTGTAATTTTTGTTATTTATATGTTTCCCTCGTATTCATTGCTTGATTTTTGCTTGCGCTAAAGTGTCACTCTTAGTTTTTTTTAATTTTTTTTTTAAATTTGTTTTTATTGCAGAATTAGAAACCATTGCATACAATAGTTCGACCAGTACACTCATGGTGTCCCCCCGCATCAGTCGGAGGAGCTTAAGTCATACACAGCCATTCAGCCCGCATCCCGGAGGCCGGGCGGCACAGTGTCCCAATTGTTAGCAAGACATCATGGTGAGCGTCCCTGGGGGACAATGGTCGAAATCTCTTTATGTATCTGCATTTTACCCCCCCCCAACCCCTAACCGTCCTCAACACCAGCCATCATAGTCTAACATCCCGGTGCCCTGGCGATACTGCAATCCCGTCCCCCAGTCCTGCGAGGGCCTTATCGTGTCCGTTCCATGTACCCCTGCCTCTGCTCCGCTATCTCCCCACGCTCCACAGTTCCATTGGACTGTCCCAGTTCCGGAATTGCCACCGTACCCGATCTGGATCCCGGCTCCCAACCCACCCCTCAACAGCCCTAGAACAACCCCTGATCCCTCCCCCCCAGCAACCGCTAATGGTGTGTGCCATGTTCCTGACTCTTGTATGGGTCCCGCTACAGATCCGCTTATACCTCCGTACTTGTTAGCCTCGCAGTGTCCTCATGTCCTATCCATTCATTCCTCATCACCCACCAAGGAGTCACGCAGAGCCTGTACTATCAATTCCCATGCACGCGCTGAATCCAGGCTCTTTTCGTTGTCAAGCTTGACAGCCTGCCTCATACGGAGCACACTCTCGCATTCGGACCACCTCAGCAGGTCATTCGTCCACCTCCTCGCAGACGGTCCCTCCCTAGACTTCCAGTGCCAGGTAATCTCTCTCTGCGCCAGTATCAGCCCTAGGTCAATAAATTTACTGGTCACCTTAGTGTTTTTTGTGTGTGGGAACCAGAGCAACAAGCACGCCGCCATGTCAAACTCCACCTCCCTGTCGGTAACTGCATTGAGGAGTTCCCCTACCTCCGCCCAGTAAGCCTCTAGTTTCGGGCAGCCCCAGAACAGGTGGTCCATATCCGCTTCCAACGCCAAGCACCTCGGGCACCGTGCCTCCTGTACCTGGAAATACCGTTTGATCTTCTCCGGAGTCAAGTAGGCCCTTTGTAACACAAAAAAATGCACCTGCTGGAAGCGCGCATTCCTCGTACCCTTCCACGTGCGCTTAAGAATATGGCCCCACACCGTGTCCGGAATGGGCCTGCCTATGCTCACCTCCCATTTCGCTTTCAGACCCAGGAGCGGTTCCAGCCCTTCATGCAACATCCTATTATGGAGGCAGGTCACCGCTTTAAAGGTGCCGGCGGCCATCACTACATACTGGCAAGCCATAGTCGTGTCCGGTTCGATGAGCCCCCCTCTCCAATGCTTTTGAATGGCCGCCACCACGGCCGCATGCAAGAGGAAGCTCCCCTCCGGCAGCCCAAACTGTTCCTGTAGCGCCCGGAAGGGCACCAAGGTCCCATCAATATACAGGTCCCCTACCACTTGCAGTCCCAACTCCTCCCACTCTAATAATGGGGACCAATCGCCCCCATGCGGCAGCACCGTCAGCATGCCTATCGGTATCTCCGGGGCATACGGTCGGGTCGCCTTCGCCCTCCTCAGACTCCTCTGCCAGCATAACCTGAGCGTCCACTCCTCCATAGTGAGGCCTCGCAACTCCAGTTTCTGCTGCATAATGATATAGGCCAGGACATGGCGTTGTATCCCCTGCTCTCGGTCGCACTCCGGCCCTCTGAACACCCTAGCCACATGCTGCGTAAGAACCTGAAGCTGCGCTGCCAAATAATACAACTCGAAGTCAGGGACGGCCATCCCCCCCTCCAGCTTGGGGCGAAGCAACGTATTCAGCGCCACTCTACGGCGGCCGTGCCCCCAAAGGAAGTCAATGATCATCGTCCGTAAGTCCCTAAAGATCCTCTGAGGAATCCAAATGGGCAACGTTCGAAAATAGTTCAAGAGCCGTGGAAGCGCCACCATCTTCAACAGAGCAATCCTACCTAACACCGTCAAGGGGAGGGATGCCCAGAAGGACATACAACCTCTCAGCGCCCGTACACACCGACCAACATTGCCCTCCAATAGGTCAGCAGCCTCGTGGTAGATAACAGATAAGTAAAGCAAGATGGCTCCCAGACCACCCCTACATCGTGGGCGGGGCAGGGCGCGTCCGCCCTAAGCGGAAAGACACAGGTCTTTGCCCAGTTAACCCTGAGGCCCGACAACCGGCCAAACTCAGACAGCATTTCCATCGCCCCTTCCAGAGCCCGTTCCGTGTCCTCCATATACAGTAACAAATCATCCGCATACAGTGAAATGTAGTGCAGCCGCCCTCCTCTCGCAATCCCTGCATACATGTCTCCCGACCTGGCACGCACCGCCAAGGGTTCCTTCGCCAGTGCGAACAGAAGCGGGGAAAGGGAGCACCCCTGTCTCGTCCCCCTACCAACTGGGTAAGCCGCAGACACCAGGTTGCCCAGGCATACTCGCGCCGTTGCCGAGGAATACAGCACCTTCGTCCACCTGCGGAACCCTTCACCAATACCGAACCTCGCTAGTACCTCATCCAGATAGACCCATTCCAAACTATCAAAAGCTTTCTCAATGTCTACAGATAACACCGCCTGGGTACCGTCCGTATCCTCCGCACCATCCAGTATCCCAACCAGGCGACGAATATTTAACGCCGTGCTCCTCGTGGGGATAAACCCCGCCTGGTCCCTGTGCACCAGGCCGGTCATATGTGGGGCCAGCCTGGTGGCCAAGATCCGGCTTAATATCTTGCAGTCCACCGTCAGCATGGACAATGGCCTGTAAGACCTCACATCATTCGCCTCCCTACCTGGTTTTAGCAACGGCACTATCAGCGCTTCCCTCATTGATCCGGGCAGACCCCCCAACCTGTGAGCCTCCGTATACACCACCAATAGTCTGGGTGCCAGACTATCTACGTACTTCTGGTAGAATTCTATGGGTAGGCCATCTACCCCGGGCGTTTTATTCCTTGCCATATGCTTAATGGTCTTTTGCATCGTCATCGTCAAGTACCGGAAGCTGCATTGACTCCAGATATGCCGTGATTTCGCACGCCTCCACTCCTAACTGACTCTCGTACAACTCCGCATAGTAGGCCCGAAAGCACTCCAGCACCGCCGGTTGGGAATATACCGTCTCCCCTAGTACATTTGTGATGCTCAAGGCCGGTCAGCCTCTGAGTTCAGGATTAGCGAGCCTAGCCAGGAGTGTACCCACCTTATCCCTTTCAGCATGCGCCCTAATGGCATATTGTCTGTAGTCATAGCTCCGTAACCGTTCCGTTTCGGTGGCCACCACCTCCTTGGCCTCCAGCAACCGGGCCTGCAATTCCGGTTGGTCCGGCCTAGGCCGCTCCAGTTCCCTCAGTTTCTCTTCCGCACTGGCAAGCGCATTCAACACCGACAATCGTGCATTCGAAAACCTACCCAAGCATACTCCTCTCACCACCACTTTCATCGCTTCCCATTCAGTGGACCTACACGTAGCTGTACCCTCATTCTCACTAAAATACTGGTCAATGCCCCGTTGGACTGCTTCACCGAACACCGAGTCCTCCAGGGTGTCGGGCCGGAGCCGCCATGTTGGAATCGCGGAACGCGCCCGCTGCCATTGGACATGCACCAGCAGTGGATTGTGATCCGAGATGGTTCTGGCCAGATACTCCGTGTGGGAGACCAATGGGGCCAGGGATCCGCTGCACAGTACCGAGTCAATTCTAACATGTAGAGCATGGAGTGCTGAGAAAAAGGAGTAGTCCCTAACATCCCTGTGCTGTTCCCGCCACACATCCAACAGTCCCCATCTTTCTTGCCAATCCCTCCTATGCATGGCCAGCTTACGCACCGGGGAATCAACAAGGGGAGGGTGAGATCTGTCTAAGGCCACATCTGTGATCGAATTAAAGTCCCCCCCCAGTATCACAGGGCCCGCTAGAAAAGAAGTCAAGGATCCGGATAAACCATCGAAGAAGCGGGCCTGATCAACATTCGGAGTATATACACAGCTGAGAACCACATCCCGGTCATATAACCTCCCCTCTACCGCCACATATCTGCCCTCAGGATCCACTAATTGATTCAGCATCTGAAACGGTATCCCTGCTCTTACCCATATCAATACCCCTCTAGCAAATGCCGAGTAAGTGGTGCCAAAGACCTGACCCCGCCATCTCTTCTGTAGTGCGGTGCATTCCTGTTTCGTTAAATGAGTCTCCTGTAGCATGGCAACCTGAACCCCCCGCCTCACCAAATAAGCATGCACTTTGTGGCGTTTGACCATAGTTCGCAGTCCTCGGACATTCCACGTTAGGCATTTCAAATTAGGTAACATCCCCATACCAGCATAGAGCGATCCAGTTCAAGTGCAGCCAGTTAACACCCACACCATAGCAGTTGCCCCCCCTGAAACAAACTATAGAAAAAGAAACTCCCCAAACCCCACTCCCCAGGACGGAGCCCACAAACCCGGTGTCAGCCCCGATCCAAACCTTTAACCAAACACACATCCGACTAACCTGTGGTCGCCACCACAGAAGGCCTTAAGGGCCCTGGGGGGGTGAGTTATCGCCGACCCCGGCAAGCGGAGCCCGCGCCCCGCGCCTTCCATCCCGCAATGCCGATGCGGCACCCTACCTGGCGACCCAACTAGTTCCAACAGGATGCCACCCTACGAAAAACAGTGTCCAAGTCCCATTGACGAGTCAGCCATGAAAAATCTCATCAGACGTCTGGGGGGTGACCACCGGCCCCTTCATGCTCTCCGCTTCCGAAAGTTCCTCTCCGGTTCTGCCACCGTCGTCGCCAGAGTCCGTCGCCGCCAGTTCGCTCTCCGGCTGCGATCTCGTGATGGCCGCCGTCGCTGCAAGCGCCTCTCTTTTGTCCGCCGCCATTTGGGCCTCCCGTTTCTCTCGCTGAAGCCTAGTGCGGGAGCGAATCCTTTGAGACTTCCGGACCTGAGGTGGTTTAGGTTTATCTCGCCGACTTTTGTTATTCTTGTCCGTGCCAGCTCGATATGATTCCAACCACATCCATGCATCATCCGGAGTTTGAAAAAAGTGCGTAGCCCCATCCAGGATTATCCGCAGCTTGGCCGGGAAGAGCAAGGAGTACTGGATGCCCTCCTCCCTCACCTCCTTTTTCACTGCCAGAAAGGACGCCCTATTCTTCTGGACCGCCTGAGTGTAGTCCGGGAAGATCGTGACTCTGCTGTTTTCCACCTCATATGGGCCCGAGGCCCGCGCTTTCTGGATTAGGAGGTCCCGGTCCTTATAATGAAGGAGCTTCACCACCATCGGTCTGGGGGGGCGGCCAAGCGCTGGTGGGCGAGCCGGCACCCTGTGTGCTCGCTCCAATGTAAAGAAGGAAGTGAGTCCCTCCGGTGCCACCACAGTCCGGAACCATTCCTCCATATAGGCCACCGCATCCTCCCCTTCAATTCGTTCCGGCAGGCCTACGACCCGCACGTTGTTCCGTCTGTTGCGGCTTTCGGCATCCTCCGCCCGTCGTTCCAGCATGTCCAGCCGGGTCAGGATGTCCGTTATCTTATGTTCCGCGGTCACCACCGCCGGTTTCAGGTCCAATAAGAGCTGCTCATGGTCCTTTACCTTATCCGCCAACTTGGCATGATCCGCCCTCAGGAGCCCCAGCCCCGTAGCGACCTGCGCAATGTCCTGCTGCAATGCCTCCTTGGTCGAGGTGATGGCATCCAATATAGCATCCAGGCGCCGATGCAGTCTCTGCTCTTGGTCCATCATCGGCGGGGAGGCCTCGCCAACCTGGGACAGTGCGGCCGCGTCCTCCCAGCCCTGCTCCGTGATGGTCGCTCCCCCCTCAGCCGCCATCTTAGGTGTCTCCATCGCCTCTACATGGGCATAGGGCCTCGCCAAGTCCCGACAACCTCCGCCCCGGGGGACGTGCGCATCAGCAATGATCACGACAGAGTGCCTTCGCAGAGTCCGCAACTCTAAGGATCAGAAGGTCCTGCGCCGTTCTCCCCACTGTCGCCAGCTCCGGGGGGAGGGAGAGGGGGAGAAGAAGTAGAGAAGAGTGCTCGCCCCCAGTACCCCTATCCAATGTTGGTCACCAAACTCTCCGCCTCTCAGGACCGCATCCACAGTTCCTATTACTCCGATCTCGCCAAGGCGGGCCACCCCGCCAGCCGATGCCAATTCCGCTCAGTTTCGGTTTCAGAGGCCATCGACCCGTGCCGTCGCCATTTTCTTCACACGCTGGGCAACACCTCGGCCGTCGTCTTACTAGGTCTCCTCGGGGCCAGCAAACCCCAAAGTGCTCTCCGCCGCTCTCCAGTGGCTCCCCAACTCTTCATAAGCCAATTACACCGACCAGGGGTCGCTCCGGGTGCAGTTTTCAGGAGAAATAGCGGGACCCTGCGCGGAGCTGCAAGCTCACGCCGCCATCCCGATCGGCGTCCAAGCCACGCCTCCCCTAAAGTGTCACTCTTAGTTGTTGAATGTCACTCATAATTACAAAGAAATTATGAAAATGTCACACATAAGAAATCTGAAACCTTGGCAGCTATGGATTTAGCTGATATACAAAGTGCCATGGTCAAGGACCGTTTAGCATAGTGATGAACATCCATCAGTGATTGAAAGTGGGGATGCTAGTTCTCTGTTGATAATTAGAATGCCAGTGTGTGAAACTAGCAGTGATTAGGGGCAAACCCTACGTTTTCTTACTTGCTCCATCAACAGTGGCTAAGCAGCAGGATCTGCTTGCCTCTCCGATCAGTAATGGCACTTTGAGCCGAGGGAGAAGTGTACACATTAAGACGCAGAAAACTGCATAGCTTTTTAAGGGGGGGGGGGAACCAAGACAAATCTACTTTACCTGATTTTCTACCCAGTGATCCCTGGTTCAGGATATCAGTATGCTGCTCCTTCTCACTCTCTTTTTGGACAGCTTTGAAGTCCATTTGAATAGGACATCACAGCAGGTGGAACTAACAGCAGATCACCGTTGTCTTAAAGCCAGCTGGTTTGTGAAATGTCTCTGGCATTCATGAGGATCACTCTCTTCGATGTTAGCTGGGATTGGAGATTTCTGGGTAAAGCTCGAGGGGCTGGGGGAGTTGGGGGTGAGAGCGAGAGAGCAAAATAGAGTGTATGTTTGTGTAGATAAGCCTACAGATTAGGCTATCCTGTTTTAGGTTTAAGACTATGTTAAATGTTAAAACTCCACAGAAAAGGACATAGCTTTCATCGGTGTTAACACATACACACTTGCAAACCACAAACTAGAATGCCATTCAAAGAAAAGAAAATGAGAGAAAATTAGTCATTTTAGTTGTTACTGAAGGGGCCAACACAAAGTAACTTTGTTATACAAGGTAGGAGTAAGAAAGACTGTCCTAAGATTATTTTGCTTGAGATTTGTTGTTTAAGGATGTCACTAAACATAATTTCTTCCTTTTTTTCTCCAGTGTATTGTGCTTGGATTAAAGGTGCAGTGTTTAGAAACCTTGATCTTTTGGCAGTGTTTAATTCTTTTGTCGATTTGTGAAATGGATTGCTTATAACAATATTAGGCAATATGTACTATTACTTCTCTAGTATTGGGGTGTCTTTCATAGATTCACATGCCAGAATCATTCCCCGGAGTCGGAGTCGGAGTCCCACGGTACATAAAAAAGCATTGATATGCACATAATAACCAAAAACCTTGGTAATAACCAACCAGGAATAAAGTAGCCCTAAGCTACAAGAGCAAAAACTTCCACACTCATGACCATCCTAGTCATTTTGTATAGACCAAACTGCAGCCAATCAGGCGACAGCACCCACCAGAATGTTCTCCCCAGAGGCTCAGGCTCTCAGATTTTCTCGCACAGGAGTGAGGCCAACATAATCGCCTGAGGAGCCTCTGAGGGGAGGTTGTGAATCTATGAAAGACACCAATACTGGAAAACCACATATTACAGGTAAGTAACTATTGTTCTTCTGCAGTATTGGGGTGTCTTTCATAGATTCACATGCCTGAATCAGAGCAGATAGCAGTACAAATCATAATGCTCGTTAGACGCTCTTTGTATTACAGTATATATATGCAAACATGCATTTCAATGCAGTATGAGCAGAATCTTAAACGAATATAAATACAATAATGGTGACAAATGCATACTTGACAAAAGAAAATAACATGTAAGAATAAGCGTCTAAAAAGAGCATAGTGGAGGAGGGAGTACAGAGGCTCACCTTATTTGAAAAGATTGCAGAGAACTGCTCGTCCCACTGAAGTATCTGTATCACTTGCAGCGTCCAAACAGTAATGTTTGGTGAACGTGTGCCTGCTGGATCAAGTTGCCGCTCTGCAGATCTGATGAAGAGGCACACCAGCAAAGAGAGTGGTGGAAGATGAGACCGCTCTTGTAGAATGTGCTCTTGGCATAGAGCGTAGAGACCTTCCCGCCTGTTGATGACACAGACTAATTGTTGAAGACATCCAACGGGCTATAGTCTGTTTGGATGCAGCATAACCTTGAAGTAGCCTTCCATATGCTACGAATAGCTGATCTGTTTTCTGCATTGTTGCAGTTCTTTGAAGATAGAATTTGAGACATCTCCTGATGTCGAGGGAATGCAAAGCTCTTTCTGCCGCTGTTTGCGGATTTGGAAAAAACGTTTTTAGAATTACTGGTTCATTAAGATGAAAGTCTTAGGGAACCTTAGGCATGAAGCTTGGGTTGGTACGAAGCACCACTGAATTTAAGTGAATTGTAAGAAAGGAGACTTGATCGTCAACGCCTGAATGTCGCTTACCCTTCTTGCTGACGTCAGCACTAAAAGCAGAGAAACCTTCCATGAAAGGAACTTGAGGTCCACTTTATGAATAGATTCAAAGGGGTGACGCATGAGCTGAGCGAGCACCACATTTAAATACCAGGATGGAGGTGGACGTCGAATAGGAGGAAACATTCGGAATAGTCCTTTGAAAAATTGCTGAATTATTCTAGCAGAATAAAGAGACTTAGAGCCATCCTGACCGAATCTCGAAATGGCTGCCAAAAATACTTTCAGCGTGGAATGAGATAACCCCGATCTAGCCAAACCCGATCTAGCCAAATAAAGAAAGAACGTCAAGATCAGTTCTGACTTGGCATGAATTGGATGTAAGTTGGCAGAGTGACACCAGGCACAGAATCTCTTCCATTTGAGCTGGTATGTCTTATACTGGAGAACCACAGATTACAGATAAGTAACTATTGTTCATTTACCCAAAGAATGGGTATAACACCTTTTCTAATAAGTTACTATTGATAAAATGTCAACTGCTGAATTCCCCAAGCTTCAAACATTCAATAAATGGTGTAGTGATAGGTACCTGTGAAAAGAGTGCTGTCATCATGTACATAGGATAGTGGTGAAAACGTGACACACCTTTCCACATACCAACTAAATTCTTAGCTTCAATGTGAGTGCTGCCTTTGGTTAATCCTGTTTTTCCCCAATCTACACTTTACTGTTTGAGCCCATAGTACAATGTTAACAGCAAAATTCCAAGACCAAGAATACTATGTGATGTTTGTTAAAAGGTCAGGACACTTATCATAAAAAAGCCAAACGGTGTCACTAAGGGATGTTGTCCTTGTTAGGCCTTTTGCTTGGATGCCATGTGAAGTTGGTTATATTTTCATAGGTTCTATTACCCTTATGTTCCAATCAGGGTTGGGGCTGCAGGCGTGTGGGAAGTAAGGGAGCAGTAGTCAAGAAGTAAGAGTTCTCCTAAGATGGAATCAGAGGACCTACTCATGTCACTCAGTGAGTAGTGTGACCAGGAAGTAAAGAGAACCACATGGGAGAAATAAAAGAGGGGAATTGTTGAAGCTCAATTTTTAAGCTTCTGGCACTTAGTGTGTGGATCATATGATTGCCCCTTCTGGGTTGGCTAGTGTAGAAGCTGCAATGGTGGCTTTTGGGAGGGAGGAGCAGCAGGAAGCTTGAGCGAGCACTCCTTTCCTCTGGAAGGAAGCATAGCCATCCTCCTTAATCAGTGAGAAGTGGCAAAAGGCAGAGAGGGAGAAGGAACCTAAACCAAAGAAAGTTAAAAGATCACTTCCAAAATTTGGTAACATGTCTAATGCCTTCTGCTGTATTTTGTCACAGGACCTCATCGCTCGTCTTCTAAAGCATGTCAAACATCCCAAAGATGAATCCCAAGGAAGGCCGTGCTCTTCCGCCTGCACTGTGCACAAGTGTCCAAGCCCTAAGATGGAGATAAAACAGGTAAGATACCAGCATTGATTCGAAGCTAGGCAAAACCATCTGTCCTTCTGCAAGGAAATTAAAATGCCCCCTTCTAAACTTATAAGTAGGAAGGGCTAGTAGATTTAGCTATTGTGATAGATGTAGAATATTTTCAGATTTTGTAGGACTGAAAAACTTTCATTGTGCTATGCCAAACCCATAAATGAGTTGCTTGTTCTCCTAGACCTACCTCAGGCACCTAGTCTGGACCCAGTGCTCACCATGCCCAAATCAAAACTGCCAAGACCTGATACAAAACAGCTTGTGATCCTGGCACCCCTACCTCCCGGAATCAGCTTTTGTAACAGAAAGCCCTGCATGTGCCACTTGGAGTGATGTATGACTGTAGTTTGACATGGTGTTGCTAAATGTGGTCAGACCATTCTTTTAGTCAATGGTAACTGAGATATTTTGACATTGCTGAATACATCCTACTGTTGACTGTTCCTGTGATCTGCAGCAAACTGATGGCTTTTGTACAGGGGCCTGAGAAGACTGTTGCCAACTGGGTTACAACTTTCTGATGAATACGATTCAGTAGTGTGTGTGATTTAGGGAGCAGTGAAAATCTAAGCATCTGGTGAGGCAGCCTAAAACCTCTAAGATAACCTGCCCTCTTATACTTTATCCATGTTTCCTGTGAGTATAATAACCAGAACCAGGAAAAACAATGTTTGAGGCATGTGAGCTGTAGATCACATGCTTTGCATACTCCTGCCATTCTGTGTTTGGTCCGGATGTTTGCAAGTTGTTTTTCTTTGAAGAAATCTTTCCAGTCACATAGTAAGGAGAGGAGTTGGCCTAAGCGCTAGGGCGGTCCACCTCGAATCTGGGGAACTGGGTTCGAGTCTCGGCAATGACGCTGAGCATCCTGTGATTCTGGGCAAATCACTTAATCTCCCCATGCCTAATAAAAAATGAATGTGTTGTAGTAACTAAGTCCAGTCAAGTTGAGGTATTCCAAGAAGTATTTATTGAGATGTTAAGTAATCAGGAATAAGTCCAGAACAAGACCCACCAGGAGCAGCCAGTAGGCAGCTCAGCCCCATCATAACTGTGTCTCTCTTTCAACCTCCACCCAACATTCTATGATGAATCACAGTGCAGAGGCATTCCAAAGGCATTCCACTAGAAAGCATGAAGTGGATAAAGGCATGCATAGAAATTGTAGGGTCTTTTTCTCTGCCGAGTGACCCAAGGAGGCTTTGACAGATACTAGCCTGTGTGAGGATACAATATATTCACTTACCTGTTCCTCACCATGTCTAAAATTACGCTGTCTTAGCTCACCACCACCAACTCGGTCTTATGATAAAATCACTAGCCATGTCACGAACATGACCACACCCTAGTCCGACATAGGACGAGCACACACCTTACTAGTCGGCAATGTTTTGAGTTACCAGCTCACCATGCTAATTGACTCTACCTGTACGTCTGTCTTTGTCCTTTATGTTATATGTAGTAAAAGCCAGAGGGAATCCCCCTCTACATATAGACGCACTTTAGGGAGTGCGACACATTCTGAACAACGAACACTATAATTTAGTATCAGTTAATTGCACTTTTTCACTTAATGGTCCTGAGGAAAGCCAGTTTTTAAGGCCTGGCTGAAACATGTAGACCGCACTGGACGTAGGGAATCATAAATTCACCAACACGTCCGACAGCCTTTTTATCCGCTAACAGGGGCCCAGTTAATAAAATTTATCTATCTTACCCTCGGGTACTGGCACCCACTGTATAGCTTTTAAATCTCACTTTCTCACTCACTACACATCACACACAGCAAGTATACCAGCTCCGCAGTAACACTGGCATTGAAGCACACCCGGGGCACGCTAGGTGTCACTGTGGTGGGCCCGATGATGAAGCATGCCACCAACTAGGTTGGTGGGTGAGGGCTTTTTAAACAAACCCAATGGTTTCCCAGATAAAGCGTACATAACAGAGTCTCGCACCTCTAGCTAGTTCTTATTGATATATCATATATAAATCGGGGATCCGGACTAGCTTATCCAGTCCTCACTCTCTTCTTTGATCAGGCATATGCATAGAAATATGCCATAAGTAGAATATAGCAGAAGAGAAAATTTACCTATGCCTCTGTACACATAGTTGCAACATTTAATGTAATTAAAGAGTAAACCACACTGTTAGTCAACTCAGACAATTGATTTATGTCAGTTATTTATCGAAACTCATAAATAATTCATACTTTGTGGCAAGAGAAAAATACATAGTCAACTTGACATTGAACACACAAAAAGAGATTTTTGCAAGGGATAAAACGAAACAAACAACATATGAACCAAAATTGTGTGGATTATCGTGAACAAATCATCAACAAGTGCATATACATTGTACACAGTGAATAAATTGTGTCAAAACAGCGAACAACAGTTTTTCAAAAGTTATATTAGATTCAGAAAAAGCTGCGGGGGTACGTCTTATTCAATGCTTGCCCCATTGCCTGTAACACTATTGATTATGAATACTATATTGTGTACAGGACAAAAAATTATAGAACCCAACATGAATTGGGACAAGCCCAGAAATTTGGGCAAAACAATGATGATAAATGCCAACGCGTTTCGAATGCCAATGTATGGTTCATCGGATTCTCATCAGGGCGTGGATTGAATCCATTGAAACTGTTGGGGGAAGAGGAACAAGGGATTTAATTAAAAACTAGGATTTTGACTTAAGGTAGCTTATCCCATGTGAATGCTTCATCTGCTGCAACATACCTTATGCGACCAAAGTGCTTTGGTCGATTGGGTCTTTTTTTGTAAAAACCTGTCAACCTGTCAATTCACGCATCACACAACACCGATCCCGAATAAAGAAAAAGGTGTGCACAGCACCCATGGTAGAACATTTCATGAGCCATGACCATGGGGAACTTGATTTCAAATGGACGGTCCTTGCATGGGCGGATCCTAAACAGTATGTACAGGACATTGAGGCGGCATTATTACGTAAGGAGGCCTACCTTATTATGAAATTTAACACTGTCAACAATGGACTTAACGTCCTTAGTGAAGTCACTAGAATATAATTCATGCCTGTAGGACTACATGTCCCACAATCCTTAGCGAGAGGGCCCCCGGCGCCGATTGGTTCCCGGCATCATGTGACCAAACTTTCTAACTTAGTCCACTTTACTCGCAGCGGCGAGCTGTTGTGTCCTCCCAGAACCCAAATACAAGAAACGGTTTCCCAACAACCCAGGTAAGACCCTTTTTGGGCCATTAGCGCACACACACGCGCTGTTTTGAGCATGACCGCGGCACTAACCCGCTCGGTTTTCTGTCTTTCTCCCAGGATTTATTTTCTAACAAGAGACGATTCCGTCCTAGCAGACGGGTGACCCGATGCTTTGAGGGTCCAAGTCCACGGTAAGACGCCAACCGGCGCACATTTATTTTTCGCTGTAACTGGGAGACTCAAACATAGGGCATTTATCAGCTCCCCGCTCTTTTCCGTTTCTTTACAGAACCCGGCGAAGAGCTTTTTTGCCTACGGACACAAGTAAGAGAATCCTTTTTATCAAACTCAATTGGTCACGAGACATACTTTTCTCCCTCGCTAAATACACAATCCCTTTGTGTTTGCAGATCACATTCAAAGGGACATTATTAAATTGTTAACTGCGCCTTCTCAGCCTCAACCTCGGAGCGGCTGCTCCTAACACAGAGGTAATAATTGCTCGCAATGCATGCACACATCAGTGCCTGCCTGTACTTCATTGTACAATTACTGATTATGCCAATGTCACTACATTACAGGTTGACTTCCACGGCTTAGGATAACTGTCTTTACAAAAAAAGACCCAATCGACCAAAGCACTTTGGTCGCATAAGGTATGTTGCAGCAGATGAAGCATTCACATGGGATAAGCTTCCTTAAGTCAAAATCCTAGTTTTTAATTAAATCCCTTGTTCCTCTTCCCCCAACAGTTTCAATGGATTCAATCCACGCCCTGATGAGAATCCGATGAACCATACATTGGCATTCGAAACGCGTTGGCATTTATCATCATTGTTTTGCCCAAATTTCTGGGCTTGTCCCAATTCATGTTGGGTTCTATAATTTTTTGTCCTGTACACAATATAGTATTCATAATCAATAGTGTTACAGGCAATGGGGCAAGCATTGAATAAGACGTACCCCCGCAGCTTTTTCTGAATCTAATATAACTTTTGAAAAACTGTTGTTCGCTGTTTTGACACAATTTATTCACTGTGTACAATGTATATGCACTTGTTGATGATTTGTTCACGATAATCCACACAATTTTGGTTCATATGTTGTTTGTTTCGTTTTATCCCTTGCAAAAATCTCTTTTTGTGTGTTCAATGTCAAGTTGACTATGTATTTTTCTCTTGCCACAAAGTATGAATTATTTATGAGTTTCGATAAATAACTGACATAAATCAATTGTCTGAGTTGACTAACAGTGTGGTTTACTCTTTAATTACATTAAATGTTGCAACTATGTGTACAGAGGCATAGGTAAATTTTCTCTTCTGCTATTAATGGGCCCTACCTACCCTCTTCCCTATTGGGCCAAACCCCTCCTTGTTCTTCATAAGTAGAATATAACATGTGTCCTCATGTAATGCAACTGGTGCTATGTAAAGCGCTCTGATACCCGATTCGGGTCAAGTTCACGCTATATAAAAATACTCCGTAAAGGTGACTGCTCCTTTCGGTGATACTGTACATGGGCATCGACTCCATTGTTAGATTGTTTTTTCCGCCATCGGGTTCGGACGTGTATTGCTGCACTCCGGTTCAAACCTGTTCTTTTGGTTCCCCTCGGTGCACAATCCACTCTACCCACGTCGGTATTGTTTCAAACTCGTATCCCACTCCTCTGTGTATCGTGTTGGACAAGGAAAATCTCTATTTCGATTGTAAAATCCGGGAAGGCCGTTGGCATAACCTCGTCGGTCCACCTCCCAGTCGATACAATGGACTCCATTCAAGTTCTGTCCTCGGTGCCACGGTGCCACGCAATGTATCCACGCACCGTTTCACATAAAGTGTGCAACTTGTGCTTATCTCTGGAGCACAACGAACAGGACTGCGACACATGCAGATAGTTTAGTCCGAGAATAAATGCGCTGTGATCATTTGGGTGGACGTTGTGAAATGCAAAGCCAAAACATTGAATAACGGATCTGAGCAAGAAGGATTCAATGGACAAGGGGCAGAAGAAGAACAGGAAGAACTTGTATCCATTCTGCAATCGGACACCAAGATGGAAGACGACATACCGCAAGGTCAACGTCCCGTGAGTACCGAACACCCCTTGCCTCAAGATCCAACTCAGACCAAGCAAAATGCTTTGATTCTTTCCCCGCCTTGGGGCCAAGGTTGGCACTGAGATGTTTCTGACGCCCTGCCTTCCGGCTCCGAAACACACTGTTAAGCCTTCCGGGTCGGTCAAGCACCGAGCCGAAACCTTCAGGTTCGAAGCCGAAAATTGCTTTGTAGCTGAAACCCCTAACACTGAAATCAAAGACGGCTTCGCAACCGAAATCTTCTGTGCCGAAAAGTCATTCCACCCCGGTACCAAAGCCCTCTGTGCCGAAACCGAAAAATGTTCCTCCAAAGCAGCAGGATCCTATTTTCGACGTTCCAACACCTAAATTGGACCCAAAACAAAAGGAACTTTATATTAATCCTTATACAGGACATGTTTTTACTAAACCGCCTCGGAAGCGCAAACTTGAGTCAGAGGAAACACATTATCACATTACTTTGAAGAAGAAGAACATCAGTACTAACCCCCTCCTCCTACTTATTACACCAACTAACTCTCCACCACCACAACCTGATGATGATGATAGAGATGGTGGGGATACTATTTTACTGGTAGATCCTGGGAAAGACTACAATACTGATTCACCCACAGACAATGACTCAGACCTTTACCCTGCAAAGCCTTCCCCTCCTGACGACAATGTAGGATATCTAGAATTACTTGCCAGAGCTGCAGAATATCATGGGGTACAATTACACAAGGAATCTGTTGGAAAGTGGGTTATTGGTAGGGGCAAATGTAGGTCTGCCACTAACACATGATAGGACTCAGCATAGGTCTTAGAAAAGTATTCCTTTGCTCAACCCTTGGTAACGTGGCTGCGAGCAGACAGGCTTAACTTCAAAGACAGGTATGTAAAGCATTTAAAAACACCATTTCAGTAAATAATTTAGACACCACACAAAATAAAAATCCAACAACAATTTATAAAAATAGGTAATATTGTTATCTTTTAAATGACACCAAAACGAAAATAATCCACTGTAGGGAACCAGAGATTTTTAAAGATTAGTCACTTTCTAGTGCTTAGAAACCAACAGTGCCCCTTTAAGTCATTTCGTTTTCTCTGTCAGGGACACACCTTTGTAAATTGTTCTGAAGAATTCTCACCACTGTAGTGGGCCCCCTTCTTCAGCAAGCGGGGTCCAGTTAGAACACCTTCCTGGCGTTCTGCTTGCAGGTACCAAAGTATCCAACACACAATCCAAGGTTCTGGAATCTCCAAGAGGGTCCTTGAAAGTGTGAAACTTCAATTCTGCAATCCACTTGAACAAAACCCTTACAAATCCACTGGTACTCCAGGCTTTGAATTCTTTGTGGGGCTGTTCAGGTGAGCTCTGTTAACCTGTATCTTGCAGGGAGTTTCCACTCTTGAGTCTTTTGGCAGCAAGGTAATCCACAGGGCTGTAGTTTCAGAGGGTGCAGAGGTGTAGTTGCAGAGGTATAGGTCATACCTTATAGTTCCTTGCACACAGCAAAATCTTCCGCAGGGCACTTCTTGCTTCATTCAGGTTCAAGCAGCAGATCTGGCGGGCTCTGCCCCTCTAAGATACTTATTCAAAATTCTCTGGGTCAAGCACCATGTCTCTGCTGACCAATGAGAGCAGGGCAACTCCTCCTAGTTATGACCACTTCCGGTGGAGTGTGGCATTAGAACCTCTCTCCCGGTAGTCCCCACTCAGGAGCTCTGCAATTCGTTAAACTCCTTTTTCTTCGATAAAATCTGCACCATAAAACAAAGCATTCCCACTACTCAGTCCCCCCTGCTTGCGGCTGACACCTTTTATAACACTGCAACCCTGGAACTCTTTCCCCCCATTGACAGTGCCATTTTATCCAAACTCCTCGCCAAGGTTAAATCAGGTTCCCCTGATGACATCTGCCCCCCTCACATTCTGAAAGAAGTGGGAACCAGCATTCCCGCTGGTATACTTTCTATGCTGAATGGAACGCTCACTCAGGGTAAAGTCCCAGACAAATTTAAGAAGGCCCTTCTCATCCCCTTGTTAAAAAAGTAGGAGCCAACCCGCTAGACCCGCAAAATTATAGGCCCATATCCTTGCTGCCTTACTGTGCCAAACTCCTGGAGTCTCATGTCTGCAACAGCATCTCCAAATTTTTGGAAGAATCAGAGTATCTTGCACCTAACCAGGCTGGCTTCCGTCCATGCCATTCTACCGAGGCGGTTATTCTTTCGGTGCAGAATACTTTGAGGCGGAATGCGGACGAAGGGATCCATCAGGCTCTGGTGCTACTGGACCTCTCTGCTGCGTTCGACACGGTCGACTATACCATCTTGGTCGACCGTGTCGAGCAGGCAGGTCTCAGGGGCCCTGCGCCGAGCTGGATTCGCTCATTTATCACTGGCCGTACTCAATCTGTTAGATTGGGACCCTTCACTGCCCCTACTATACCTACCACCTGCGGAGTTCCTCAGGGCTCTTCGTTATCACCTTTGCTTTTTAATTTGTATTTACGTCCCCTTCTGTACTCCCTTAGAAAAGCCAAAGTTACCATCTTCAACTATGCAGATGATTTGCAGCTCATTTTCCCTCTGAACACCAAGAACTCTGTGGTAGAATTCCAAAACACCATGTCCCACATTTTGAGCTGGATGAACTGCAATCATTTGAAACTTAACCCAGGCAAGACCGAACTGGTCTTGCCTGGACAGAGTGCACTCAGTTGGAACCCCAGCTTTTGGCCTTCTAGTATGGGAGCCCCTCCATCCAAGTCTTCCTCGGTTAAGAGCCTGGGAATCTTTATTAGCGAGGACCTCTCCCTAAAAAAACAAGTAGGAGCAGTTGTATCAGCTAGCTTTTTCCAATTGAAGAAAATCAAGAAAATTGCTTGCTTCTTCTCTCCGGCTGCCCTCACACAGATTGTCATCTTCCTGGTTTTGTCCAGATTAGATTTTTCCAACAGCCTTTAGTTTGGGCTTCAAACTGGAGAGCTAAAACGCCTTCAGCTGGTTCAGAATCAGGCAGCTAGACTTCTCCTGAATCTCTCTAAGAGGCAGTCTGTTAGACTTGGCCTGAAGCAGCTACGCTGGCTGCCTGTGGAGCAGCGTGTGGCTTTTAAAACTGGGTGCATAATATTCAAATCTCTGCATGACTCTGGCCCCCTATTCATTAGAGACATGTTTAAGAGATACATCCCTTCCCGTAATCTCCGGTCCATTCACAAATCCCTTCTGATCGTTCGATCCTACAAGAGGAAACGTCTCGGAGGCAGCTGTTTTGACCATCTTGCAGCTGGCTTCTGGAATTCTCTCCCCCTTCACCTGAAACTGAATGACAACATCCTCAGTTTTAGACACTCCCTGAAAACCTGGCTTTTCTCTCAGGCGCATTGCTGAGCTGCTCACTCTCTACTGTGACCTATGCGCTACGTTCCTCCCTATAGCGCAATGAAGCCCCCGGGCGTACGAGCGCTTAACAAATACATACTAACATTAACATTAACATTAATATTAGTTTGTCCCAGAGTGCATCATCCTTCCAAATCCATAATGGCTGATTTTCCAGCAAGGAGGTAAGAGCTGGCTAAACACACCCCCTGGGATATCTCATTTCCATGGACCATCCCAGTAACATCTGCAAATACCTTTCTTAAGCCAAGTCCTGACTCTGGGTCACGACTGTCATAGTGGACTAAAACCCAGGCCTCCCCTCTTGCCTTTAAAGAGCGTAGTTTACGACGCCACCTCCTGGCCTGGCATTCCTATAGAACAGATCACTGCCCTCCCAGCAGCCTGGCTAATCCACTTAACTCTGACCAATCAGGGCAGACCACTGAAAGGCTGAATTTGGACTTACAAACAAGAAAGTCTCACAACTTATTGTATGTACACTTTAGGAGAAATTCAACAATATAATATTGTTGGATTTAATACGACCATTCTGGGAAGTCTTTGAATGGTCCGGCTAGTCCTCTCCTATCAATATTTATTAATCAATCAGGGACCCCTTTGACTGCGAGTCTGACCTGGGTGCTGTCAGAATTCTTGAGGACGCCGAACTTTGCTGCCAATCAGCCTCCCCTTGTCCCTGGAGGGACCCGCTGCCTTGCCTTGCCGCTTTCACAGCAACTTGCAGCACCCGCTTCGCGGGTGCCGCTGCGCGGCATTGCGGCGAGGGGTAGAGGCTACCAGGGTGCCTGCTGATTCCAAGTGCGAGGAGCTTGCCGAGGGAGCGCGCCAGCAGGGACTCATAAGACCAGGAGTCCCTGCGCTGCACAGGTGTGCACGGCTGCGCCCCCAGCGAGACACGCCCCCTCGCCTGTCCAGTGCTTAAAGGCGGGAGCCTCCTTTTTACCAGCGGGACCCCTTTGACTGCGAGTCTGACCTGGGTGCTGTCAGAATTCCTGAGGACGCTGAACTTTGCTGCCAATCAGCCTCCCCTTGTCCCTGGAGGGACCCGCTGCCTTGCCTTGCCGCTTTCACAGCAACTTGCAGCACCCGCTTCGCGGGTGCCGCTGCTCGGCGTGCGGCGAGGGGTAGAGGCTGCCAGGGTGCCTGCTGATTCCAAGTGCGAGGAGCTTGCCGAGGGAGCGCACCAGCAGGGACTCATAAGACTAGGAGTCCCTGCGCTGCACAGGTGTGCACTGCCGCGCCCCCAGCGAGACACGCCCCCTCGCCTGTCCAGTGCTTAAAGGCGGGAGCCTCCTTTTTACCAGCGGGACCCCTTTGACTGCGAGTCTGACCTGGGTGCTGTCAGAATTCCTGAGGACTCCGAACTTTGCTGCCAATCAGCCTCCTCTTGTCCCTGGAGGGACCCGCTGCCTTGCCTTGCCGCTTTCACAGCAACTTGCAGCACCCGCTTCGCGGGTGCCGCTGCGCGGCGTGCGGCGAGGGGTAGAGGCTGCCAGGGTGCCTGCTGATTCCAAGTGCGAGGAGCTTGCCGAGGGAGCGCGCCAGCAGGGACTCATAAGACCAGGAGTCCCTGCGCTGCACAGGTGTGCACGGCTGCGCCCCCAGCGAGACACGCCCCCTCGCCTGTCCAGTGCTTAAAGGCGGGAGCCTCCTTTTTACCAGCGGGACCCCTTTGACTGCGAGTCTGACCTGGGTGCTGTCAGAATTCCTGAGGACGCCGAACTTTGCTGCCAATCAGCCTCCCCTTGTCCCTGGAGGGACCCGCTGCCTTGCCTTGCCGCTTTCACAGCAACTTGCAGCACCCGCTTCGCGGCGTGCGGCGAGGGGTAGAGGCTGCCAAGGTGCCTGATGATTCCAAGTGCGAGGAGCTTGCCGAGGGAGCGCGCCAGCAGGGACTCATAAGACCAGGAGTCCCTGCGCTGCACAGGTGTGCACGGCCGCGCCCCCAGCGAGACACGCCCCCTTGACTACAACGCCTTCTATTTAATCCCCGGTCTGTCGCTCAGCGGGACGCCGAGCGAAGCCCGAGCAAAGGGCGGGCAGTCTGTGGCAGTCAGGGGCTGTCAGAGGCTGGGCTGGGCCTTCCCTCTTTCATCCTCTGCTCCTGGTCCAAGGGCTTGGAGTCCACCTGCAGGTTCAGAGGCTAAATGTCTACCCGCTCCGGCAAAGCACTGAGGGGTGGGCGAGAAAGTGCCACGGGGAGCACAATGATCGGCACAATGGACAAATTCATCACAAGGGTAGCAGCGGTTATTGAAAAGGAGATTGTGATGACGGAACGTCGCCTCTCACAGGACTCCTTCCCTTCCAAACGCTCCTCCCTGGGAGCCGTTGCACATGCCCTGTCCCCTATCTCCTCCAACTCAATCTCCGCTTTGCCCGAGAATTCGTCCGTAGAGCCACAGATTGTAGCCTTAGAGGCAGGTATTGACAGGATAGAAAGCCTAATATCCAATCCCCTTCCCCCCAGCCCTAGCCCAGTTGCTGCAGATCACCGTCCCGTCTCACTCATAACTATCTCCTCTGGCCACAATTCCCAATTATCCACCCAGGTTCCCAAACCAGATCTTAACCCGCTGCCTCAGGCACGAGCCGGCCTGGTCCATAAGAAAAGAAAAAGGGTTATTAGCACACGGAAGGGGAGTTACTCCTCGCTCCACAAGCGACCAAGGAAACAGGCTCCTAAAGGTCCCATGCACTTAGATGTTGGAGGGCCAGATCCTTCTGGGAGTATTACTCCATTAGCATTAGCGACAGAATCTCCCTTGCCTCATCACTCGGTCCCGGCGTTATCTAGTTCGAGGCATGTGGGCTGCTGAATTCATATCTGTGCATAGATCGCCACCTAGTGTTGGGTCCGGATGATTGCACATTGTTGTCCTGGAAGAGTCTTCGAAGTATCACGAGATAGGTGGCTCCTCCCCTGGACTACAGTGCGCATGGGCATCGCCTCCATCCCCAGATTGTTTTTTTCCGCCATTGGGTTCGGATGTGTTTCGGTTCCCTCTGTCGGAACCGATAGTTGTTCAACTTCTACTCGAGACCAAAAGGTCTTTAGGCTGGGCGTCGGTATAGTTGCGTTCGGGTTTCTTTCTGACTCTCAGCCCCTATTTCTTGCTGCCCTTCCACGTGCTTTCGGCGCGGACGGGCCTACACTACACTCTTGCTATGGAGCGGACTCCGTTTAAGAAGTGCCCGGTGTGTAACTCTAAATACTCACACCTCGATGTGCACCCGGTGTGCAATACCTGCTTGTCACCGGATCACCGCGAAGACGCCTGCATGGCGTGCTCGAAGTTCCGGAGCAAGAAGACTTTGAAGATTCGTCGAGCCCATAGGCTCCAGGCTAAGTTATCAGCTGCGGCGCCCCCACCAGATGACATTTTTCAAGAATCTGTCGAGTTCGAAGACGACGTGCAAGGTTCGGACTCTAATCCCGCATCCGAAGGGGAGACCTACGACGCGGGTGAGGAGAACTTTGCCGAAGTCACCGACGAGGTAGGGGACGACGATCAGACTTTTACCACGATGGGAGATAGCTCGGAGGAGGAGCATCCCCAAACAGACTCAGGGGTTAGTCCCCTTCATACGGCCCAGGTCGAGGGATCGCCTTCGGGCCTTACCCAAGATCTGACTATGAGTCCTACGTCCCCGCCTTTGGGCCCGGTCACGGACATTTGTGAACAATCGCTTACTTCGAAGAAAACGAAAGTGAAGCCGACGCGAAACCGAAAGCAAAAGTTGGGATGGTCAAGAAGGTTCTGGAGGCGTCAACTTCCAAGAAAGTCAAAATGGCCGACTCTAAGAGCCACGCCAAAATGGCCGACCCGAAGCCCTCGGGGTCGGTGCCGAAGGCGAAATCGTCCGACGCGTCTGCGTCGGCTTCGAAAGGGGTCGCGGACCCGAAAAAGGCTTCGAGGAAGCGGCAGGGCGACGACGCTCATGGCCATGGGGCGTCGGCTCCGAAGAAGGTGGCTGCCGACGATCAGGCTCTCGACGACGGGGGGTCGCTCGGACCGGTCAAGCCCTCTCGGGACTTAACGGTGAAGGTAGCGGAATCCCTGCAGCGGATCCGAAAGGACAGTGTGGTTCCCGCTCAGGACGCTGTGGCGCCTAAGCTCCCGCCTAAGCCTGCGAAGGGGCAAACGCCTATTCGTTTCACCCTACCACCCAAGACGGCGCCGAAGGCCTTCGCGTCGACACAGGGCGGACACTCGAGGGAGGTACTGACGCCGAAAGCTACCTTGGTGGCGTCGAAGCTTCGGCTCCAGACGCTTGCTGAGGAGGAACGTCGTGAGGTAATCATCGACGCCAACACCGGTAAACTGTCTCTCCTCAAGAGGAAGATCACGACGGAGCCGGCGTTGGAGCATTTCAAGATCCCTCTCAAAAACAAAAGGGACTCTTCGACTCTGGTGGAACCTGTGTCCCCACAAGCCCTGGGACTCTCGCCAACGCATTCCCCCGCAGGCGATGTGGACGAGGACGATGCCGAGTACACCTATCCGGCGTACTCGGATCCGGAGGAGGAGCGTGCCCCTTGGTCCGCCGGAGGCGACACGGAGGACCCGCAATTGGGTCAGGACACGCAACTCTTTGCGGCCAAGACGTCCCCGACGGAGGACTCGGCAGCCTTTAATGCTCTGATCGAGCGAGCTGCGGCTAACCACGACGTCGAGCTGCACTCGGACCCCGTGGATGTGGACTTCTTATTCGACACCTTCTCTGTGGCTGAGAAGACAGTCAAAACGCTGCCGATGCTCAAAGGTGTGCTTAAACATGCAACGGAAGTCTTCAGGGAGCCCACACGGGCGCGTGTGGTCAACCCTCGAATCGACAGGAAATATAAGGCGGCGCCGACGGATCCTACCTATATCAAGGGACACTTGCCATTAGACTCCTTGGTTGTTTCCAACGCTCGGAAGAGGGCGAACTCTCAGACTACTGGTGACGCTCCTCCCCCAGACAAAGAGTCCAAAATCTTCGAGGCCTCAGGCAAACGGATTGCTGCACAGGTAGCTAATATCTGGAGAATTTCTAACACCCAAGCCCTGCTTGCACGTTATTATAGGGCCCATTATGACACCTTAGAGGCCATACTGCAACACTTACCTGACCAATACAAGGAGGCAGGGGAGATGCTGATTCAGGAAGGCAAACTCATTACGAATGCATCCATCAAATGTGCATTAGACGTGGCAGAAACAGCCTCCAGGGCTATCAACACCAGTGTGTTGCTTAGACGCCATGCCTGGCTTCGAATTTCAGGGTTCAAACCCGACATCCAAACTACGATACTGAATCAAACAGTGAATCCTGACCACCTGTTTGGACCTGAGGTGGATGCCACCCTGGAAAAAATGAAAAAAGATACGGAAACTGCCAAATCAATGGGGGCTTTACAAAGTCAGCAGTTTCGGAGTGGTTCCTTTCGCCGCTCAAACTCCAGAGGCACCACAAGGGGGCAGGCATCCCAATCCACGCAGTATTACAAAAGTAACACCCAGACCCCGTACAACAACAAGGGTAGAGGTGGTTACAGAGGCAATAATGTCAAGGGCAGGGGACGTGGAAACAATAGCTCCAGGTCCACCACCACCAACAAGCAGTGACGTCTTGTCACTGCCCCCCGACCATACAACACCGGTTGGGGGGAGACTCCAGCAGTTCCTGCCGGCGTGGAAGAACATCACCACGGACAGGTGGGTGAGGTCCCTTATCCAGTACGGGTACTGTCTAGAGCTTACTTCCACTCCGCCGGACATACCCCCAAGAAGCCGTCCTATGTCAGGCGAGCATTTGACCTTGTTGCAGCAAGAAGTTCTAGTCATGCTGCAAAAAGGGGCAATAGAGCTCGTTCCTTTGCAAGAGCGGGGAACAGGGGTTTACTCACTGTATTTCCTGATTCCCAAGAAGGACGGATCCCTCAGGCCCATCCTGGACCTCAGGCCCCTAAACTGGTACATACTCTCGGAGCACTTCCATATGCTCACGTTGCAGCAGGTGCTTCCCCTGCTTCAGCAGGGGGATTTCCTGGCTACGCTGGATCTGAAAGATGCCTATTTTCATATCCCCCTGCATCCTTCCCACAGAAAGTATCTCAGATTCACGATCTTAGACCAGCATTACCAATTCAGGGTCCTGCCGTTCGGGGTCACCACGGCACCAAGAGTATTTACGAAGTGCCTAGCGACTGTAGCGGCGCATCTCTGTCGCCAACACGTCCACGTCTTTCCTTACCTGGACGACTGGCTCATTCAGGCAAGGACGGAACGACATCGCGTAGACCATGTGTCACGCACCATTCATCTCCTGCACGATCTGGGTTTCTCTCTGAACTACCCCAAGTCCCATCTCCAGCCCGCCCACGTGCGACAGTACCTGGGCGCGACAATAAACACTCTGGCAGCCACTGCGCAGCCAAATTCAGTGAGAATCGCCAGTATCCAGGCGCTGATCCAACGATTCAGACCCCAGCACTCGCTTCCAGCGAAGGTGTTCATGCAGTTGATAGGCATGATGGCCTCCTGCATCTCCATTGTCCCGCACGCGAGACTACACATGCATCCGCTTCAGGAGTGCCTAGCACGTCAGTGGACTCAGGCTCATGGGCGACTGACAGACCTAGTGTTGGTGAGCGGTCGGGCATACAACTCTCTGCATTGGTGGAATCCACAAAACCTTTGCAAAGGCCGACCATTCCAAGAGCCTGTCCCACAGATTGTCCTGACAACGGACGCTTCTCTCCAGGGTTGGGGAGCGCATGTACTCCACTATACGGTGCAGGGACTATGGACACTACAGCAAAGGAAGATGCACATCAATGTGTTGGAACTGATGGCAATCTTCATGGCCTTAAAGGCGTTCAAAGTACATTTGTGCAACAAGGTCGTGTTGATCCGGACGGACAACATGACGGCCATGTACTACATCCAGAAGCAGGGAGGCACACACTCTCCACAGCTGTCTCATCTGGCTCAGAGCATGTGGAAGTGGGCCATTCAGAGGAACATCTTCCTCATGGCAGAGCATCTCCCGGGCAAGGACAATCAAATGGCGGATCTGCTCAGCAGGCACAGCCATCAGATGCACGAGTGGGAGATACATCCATCAGTACTCCAACCGTACTTCCAAAGGTGGGGTCATCCAGAGATAGACCTATTTGCCACAAAGGAGAACGCAAAATGCCGAAACTTCGCCGCCAGGTTCCCACACCCGCAATCACAGGGCAATGCGATGTGGATGAACTGGTCAGGCAGATTTGCGTACGCTTTTCCCCCAGCGCCTCTGATACCGCTGGTGGCACGCAAGCTCCGGCAGCACTCGATGACGCTCATCCTGGTTGCTCCGACGTGGGCTCGCCAACCATGGTACACCACGTTTCTGGAACTCTCCGTGGTACCGCATCAGAGGCTTCATCTCACTCCCAGCCTTCTGACGCAGAGCCATGGCGACATTCAGCACCCAGATCCGCAACAGCTCAACCTGGCGATCTGGCTCCTGAAGTCCTAGAGTTTGGCTACCTCAATCTTCCCCCCGATTGTATGGACATCATTCGGGAGGCAAGGAAGCCCACTACTAGAGCTTGTTATGCGGCTAAATGGAAAAGGTTTGTCATCTACTGTGCTAACCACAATATTGACCCGCTAGATGCTTCCATTCAGAATATCGTCTGTTACCTTTTCCACCTGTATCAATGCAATCTAGCGTACTCTTCCATCCGTATTCACCTGTCTGCTATGGCAGCTTACCTCCAGAATAGGCAGCACCTGTCACTCTTTAAGGTCCCTGCTATCAAGGCCTTTCTGGAAGGACTCAAAAGGGTCATTCCACCAAGGACCCCACCAGCTCCAGAATGGAACCTCAATGTGGTTCTTACACGGCTGATGGGTCCTCCCTTTGAGCCACTGCACTCTTGTGAGCTTCAGTTTCTGACTTGGAAGGTTGCGTTCTTAGTAGCCATTACATCGCTTAGGAGGGTTAGCGAGCTGCAGGCGCTCACCATCCAGGAACCTTTCTTCCAGGTACATGCTAACAGGGTTGTGCTCCGCACTAACCCTAAATTCCTACCCAAGGTGGTATCACAATTCCACATTAACCAGACGATTGAATTGCCGGTGTTTTTCCAAAACCCAGAGACGCTGGCGGAGCGCATGCTCCACACCCTTGATGTTAAGAGGGCCTTGATGTATTACGTAGACAGGACGAAAGATTTCCGCAAAACCAAACAACTTTTTGTTGCTTTTGCTACTCACCACAAGGGAAACGCAATCTCCAAAGCGGGGATTGCTAGGTGGATAGTAAAGTGCATCCAGATCTGTTACGCTAAAGCTAAACGCACTCTCACTATCCCACCGAGGGCCCACTCCACCAGGAAGTTGGGGGCCTCTATGGCTTTCCTAGGTAACATTCCCTTAGAAGATATCTGTAGAGCAGCCACATGGTCTACCACACATACTTTCACTAAACACTACTGTGTAGACGTACATTCCAAACAGCAGGCAGCTGTTGGTCAGGCTGTTCTAAAAACGCTTTTTCAGACTGCTGCAGCTGGCACAGGCGGCCGCCGTTAATGGAGGGACTGCTATGTATTCTATGCACAGATATGAATTCAGCAGCCCACATGCCTCGAACTGCAAATGCTACTTACCAGTATGCATCTGTTCTTGGCATGTAGGGCTGCTGACATTCATATCGCCCACCCTCCTCCCCGGCGCCTGTAGCAGCTGCAGATTTCTTATCATATACATACATATGCTCATAGCATGGTCATCACTCACATTCTTCACTCCATCTCTGCCAATGGCTAAAAACAATCTGGGGATGGAGGCGATGCCCATGCGCACTGTAGTCCAGGGGAGGAGCCACCTATCTCGTGATACTTCGAAGACTCTTCCAGGACAACAATGTGCAATCATCCGGACCCAACACTAGGTGGCGATCTATGCACAGATATGAATGTCAGCAGCCCTACATGCCAAGAACAGATGCATACTGGTAAGTAGCATTTGCATTCTTCCACACGAGGGGTCTTCACTTGAGCTCTTTGAGAAACTGGCTAAGTCCTTGTTGAAACCGCTTATAGACCAAGTCAAGAGTCTGGGGGACAGGCTAGACAGATTCGAACAGACCACCCGGGACAATTTTTTCTCCCTGAAAACCCTGCTTAAATTACAGTCAAGAATCAGGGAGGATACTGCAGATGGGAAGGATGGGAATAGGGATTCTGTGGGTTTAATACAGGGAACCTTACCGTCATCGTCCGCTTTTGCACAAGCCACAGGGAAATTTTATTTATTTATTTATTTTTTGCACTTATAATGCGCGCAGATACCCACAAAGGGTTTCCCGGCGCAAAGATATGAAAGCTGAAAACACTGAAAGCGCAGAAAAACAACCCATTAGAAGCCCGCAATTATTTATCAAAGAGCCAGGTTTTTACGCCTTTTTTAAAACTGGCGAGATTTACCTCCTTACGCAGGGCTAAAGGCAGAGAGTTCCACAGAACTGGTCCCAAATGGGAAAAAGACTTTCCCCCCATACGGGCCAGTTTAAATCTAGGAACCACAAAGTTCGCTCCATTTGAAGAGCGGAGGTTTCGTTCAGGAACGTAGGGCCTAACCAGATTCTGCAAGTACTTTGGTGCGGTCCCTGCCTTGATCTTAAACATGTAGGTAAATGCTTTGAACCGGACCCGGTTCTCAACTCTAAGCCAGTGCAGGTCCTTTAGGTGCTTTGAGATCCTAGCTGTCCTAGGGATCTTACATAGCAGCCTGGCAGCGGAATTTTGGACCAGTTGGAGCTGCCTAATCACAGCTAAGTTGGAGCCCAGATATAAGATGTTACCGTAGTCAAGCCTAGATGTAATCAGTGCATTGACTACGGTCTTCTGGGTATCCATAGGCAGCATCCAGATGATCTTCCGTAACCATTTAAGGATGGTGAAGCACGTACCAGCTACTTTGTTTACCTGCTGTTTCATCGATAAAGAGTCATCGATGCATACCCCTAAGTTTCTGACTTGAGTGGCCGGGCAGGGGAAAGCACCCAGGGAAGGCGGCCAATGGGTATCCTGCCATAGATCTCTCTTTTTTCCTAGGAGAAGAATCTCCGTCTTCTCCCCGTTGAGCTTCAGCTGATTAGTTGACATCCAGCTGAAGACTTCCTGAAGGCCTGTTTTCAACGCAGAGGGGGATGAAGGCTTTGAGTTGGTGAGAGAAAAAATAATCTGCGAATCATCCGCATATGTCATGAGTTCTAGGCCTACTCGCTCAGCTAAATCGGCGAGAGGGCGGAGATACAGATTAAAAAATAACGGGCTCAGGATTGAGCCCTGAGGCACGCCATGTGGAGACCGAAAGGTGTCTGACTGAGCTTGCGCGGACGAGATCTGAAACGTCCGGTTGCTCAAGTAGGACGCGATCCAGTCAAGCGCTTTCCCTCCGACACCATCATCACTCAGCCTAGCAAGTAGTCTGTTGTGTGAGATGGTGTCGAAGGCCGCACTTAGATCAAGTAAGACAAGAGCAACCGTTTGCCCCTCGTCCAAAAGTCCCCTGATCTTCTTGGTGACTCCCAAGAGGGCGGACTCAGTGGAATGGCCCGCCCTAAAACCTGACTGAGAAAAATGGAGTAGATTATTGTTCTCCGTGTATATTGAGAGTACACCGTGAATGTGCTTCTCTAAGATCTTTGAGAATGCAGGTAACAGGGAAATTGGGCGGTAATTGGCCAGCACCTCAGGATCAGCCGCCGGCTTTTTCAATAAAGGGCTGACCATGGCATGCTTCCAAGCCGCTGGGACAGTTGCCAGATGAATGGAGGCATTTAATGTCTCAGCAATAGTCCCCAGGGCTGAGTCATCCAGTTGCCTCAGGATGTTTATGGGGAGAGGATCACAGGGAGAACCTGATTTAATGGACGCAGCTAAGGATTTCAGAATGTCCAAGGAGATAGGTGGCCAAGAGTCGAGCCGTGGTCCTATTTGATTTACCAAAGATGGGGACGGAGCTTCCCCGTCATCCCTCACCAGAGGATTAATATTGGCAATAATATTCTCTATCTTTTCCACAAAATACGTGGCAAGATTTTGACATTTTTGAGGGGTCAGGGGAGGTGCGGCCGCCATAGAATTTGCTCCGGCCAGTTCCTTAACTGTGTTAAAAAGAGTCCGTGCTTTGTTTGCGGCTGTGTTGATAGTCTCGGTTATATAGCATGCTTTGGCTCTAGTGCAGGCCCTGTGGTAGAGGTTTCTGGCACTACGATATATTTCCTTTTTTAAAGGATCGTAATGTTTGCGCCACTTCCGCTCTAATGCCTTACACTTGGTTTTTTCTAGCTTTAATTCATCGTTGCACCAAGGGGCTGGAGGGCGATGAACATTACCTCTGCACTTAGTAACGGGCAAACAGGTATCGACTGCTCTCTCCAGCCAGGTATGGGCTTCACGCGCAATCGCTTCCATATCAGCGCCCAAAGTGGGGGGGTGAATTTTTAGTGCATTCTGCAACTCGGACAGGTCTAACCTTTTCCAATTTCTCATAAAAATTGGGGGCCGAGCAGAAAGTGACGGCTTAGAATCAGTAAGGGTAATGCTAAAAAGGGTTAGAAAATGGTCAGACCAACAAATAGGGTCGGTTTTCAACCATTTTAATTCCTGTATGTTGGATATAATGGGGTCCAACAAATGGCCAGCTTGGTGAGTAGGACCCTCATTCCGCAGTGTCATGCTAAGAGTAGTCAAATCTTCCAGAAGGTTGACAACCGTGCTATTTGATTTGTCCTCCAAATGGAGATTTAAATCACCCAGTATAGTTAGATTTTGGGCATTCAAAAAATAAGGTGAAATGAAGTTGGCCAAATTCGCAGCCCAGACATTGCTGCCTCCAGGAGGACGATAAATTAAAAAACCAGAAAAGGTAAAGTTAGGGTTCAGTGCAATTTTAAAAAATGCTGCTTCGCATCCAGGGATCTTAACCGTTTCGAAATCACAATTAAATTCCCTATTAAAAATCACAGCAATCCCCCCTCCAACCTGTCTTTCTCTATCAACTCTAGCGATAGCGTAGTTAGGGGGCAGTGCGGCCGCTACATCGGGACCAGCACCATCATGCAACCAGGTCTCCGTAAGGAAAACCGCACATGGTTTTTCCTCTGCTAAAAGGTGATACATATCTGCTTTGTGTTGAGGCAGTGATCTGCAATTAACAGTGTAGAATGTAAAGGAACTGGTGTTTTGAGCCGCGGTTGGAGTAGGTATCTTAAGTTTGTGTATAACGTCTGGGTGGGGCTGAACATTAGATAAAGCAAAAGCACAGTGATGACAAGTTTGGGAACCTGCTAATGCAGGGTTTAAAATGGAACATTTACTATTAGTACTAGGGCGCAAAGCCCTTAGATGACCCGCAGAGAGCGTACCTCTGACAGCGTTTCCTGCCCTATGCCCCGACCTGGCCCGGACGGGCACAGACGGGCTGGTCTTTGGCTCGTCTTCGGCGCAGTCGAAGGCGCCTACCCTGCGCGCCATCGCTGCGCGCTGGGGCCGACGAGTAGCTAAATACCCTCAGGAAGCGGAGGTCTAGAGCGCTAACCGCTCGACGCTCCGTGAGGTGCCGCCCCTGTCCCGCCCTAGACAACCGTGATTGGCTGGAGTGCCGGTTGCCCTTCAACAAGGCGGAAACAGTCCTCGGGCAACAATTAGGATCCCAAATGAATGCGAGTGAGTGCTCGTGTATAACAAAGTGCTATTATTACATCCTACAATTACAATTAACTGCTACAATTCTGTCAGGTTTTAAAAAATTCGAGCTTCAGCTCATTACACAGCGCGAAGTGCGTTAAAAAGTCTAAAAATAATTCTCAGCCTCTGAACACGGGCTGTATTCAAATAATTCAGTGCTCAGCGCCCAGCGGGGAGTAGCTGCCACCAACTCTTACCGCCTGCAGATGTCGGAAAGCTCCGACATCTGCAACCCCGGCAAGTGCAAAGCTGACACCCACTACCCACGTTGTCCAGGTTCATGCCAGTACCCCCCCAGTAGTGAAAACCGCCAAGTCCAACTCTGTCCAAAAGAAGCGGCAAGAGGGAGGGGCTGGTTCCAAATCTAATCCAATGGCCGTTTCACCCACTGAAGTTAGGGGAGTAGTCACGAATACTAAGGCAAATACAACCACCTGCCATCCTAAAACCTTGAGCCCAGTGGTTATTCCACAGAAGGTGGCACGTAAATGTCCCCCAGTCAATCTCGCCCCTGAGTGCCAACCATATGATGTTGTCCTTATCAAGGTTCCTGCCTTGAAGGACACTCAGCAGGAAACCCACCAGGCACTGAAGAACAAGGTTATCCACTGGCTGCAAGCTAACAGACCCCTTCCATTGGGAGTGGACGGCCTGATTCTTGGTGTGCGTAGGGTGGGCTGGATTGGTCAGGGGAAAAAACTGTTTGAGGGGGATTGTGTGGTGGTTAATTTCCAAGACATAAGAGCTGCCCAGTCAATATGTAGCTCGGGACAGGTCACGGCTGGCCCCGGAGTAGAAGCAGTTGATTTAACATACTTCTACCCGCGGCCGGTCATGAATTTCGCAAGCCATCCCCCGTGTATCCCACCCTTAATAGAGCTTGTGGTCAATGGCACCCAGCAATTACTGTAGCCCAGCCATATGCAGTTTTGCCAACACCGAGTTGGGATACTGGTAGGTACTGACTTCTTGACTCCACTGAGGAGGTTCGGCTGGTCCGGACATCTGACTACCAGTCCCCTTTATCTGCTAAATGTAAAGACCCCTTGACCATCCCAGGGGAACAGGCTGCCTTAGTGGACACAGCGGAACTAGGGGTGGTGAGGTTTCAACTTGAGCCTGCCAGTGTCTGCCCTACCGTGGGAGAGGTAGATGTAACTGTCCCTGTCGAGCCCTGTAGCATTGCGGCTGTGGCGGACCCATTGATTAGGGTTCTCAGCTGGAATGTGGCTGGTCTGGACAGGAAGCTGGCTCTGCCCGACTGGAACGCTCTTGTGGAGCAGTACTCCATATGTCTGTTCCAGGAAACCTGGAGTAGGGAGCCTCTTCATAAGGCTGGTTATTCTTCTCACCACTTACCAGCTGTTCACTCAGAGTCTGGTAGGGGTCGCCCTTCGGGTGGGCTCCTTGTCTGGGTAGCTTCCTCACTTAATTGTAGAGTGGAGGAGCATGATACTAAATGCCCGGACCTCCTTAATGTCACCCTAAAAACCCCGAAGGGACGTGTCATTTTAAACTTTTTTAACATCTATGCCCGAGGAACGAAGGGGGGTAGAGAATCTCCCACTATAGCCTGTCTGGAGGCCCTGCTTCGATCATCTCCTCATAAGTCCCGTACTCTGGTAGCGGGTGACTTCAATTGCACCTTTGAGCCTCTTGGCTCAGAAGTCACCCAAGACCAAGAGGACGACGACAACAGCTGGGGGATACCGGCTCTAGAGCTCAGCCCAATTAAAAAGTGGACGGAAGTGGTCCTCCAAATTAACTCCCTAACAATGGAGTTTGACCTGAGGGCCCTCAATGGCAGAACTACCTCTGACAAAAAGGGAGCCCATACATACAATAGGCCCGCCCACACGTCAAGAATTGATTATATCCTTCTTGACGTCCATCTATGGAGTACGGTAAAAGATATGGAGATTATATCCTCCGTAGAGAGCGACCACAACCTGCTCTCGCTTGCCTTGACTCCTTGGGGGTTGGATGGAATAGGGAGCAGAACTGTTTGTGCCTCCGCCACGGATTTGTCATCGGTCTCTAATTGCGGTCGACGGCTAAAGTGGGCCAAGTTGTCGCTCTCTGAGGAGAAAATATCTGCCATAACGCAGCTTTTAGCTGCAGCCCTAGAATCTATTGTCTCCCCGGAGGGTGGGTTAAGGGAGGTGCCCGCCAGGTTTTGTATTCTAACCCAGGCCCTAAGTGACCTTTTTATTGTACCAGCCAGCGTCAATAGGAAGAAATCATGTCCCCGGGCTAGAGAGGGCTGGTTCAATCACAAATGCAGGGAAGCGAAGATACGGCTTGTTGAAGCAGTGAAATCCAAATCACAAATCAGGACCAGGGAGGCCAGAAGGTTATACTCACATTGCCAAAAAAACGCTAAAAAGGAGTGGGAGGATAACTTCTGGCAGGACCTCTTGGCTGCTAGTCGAGGGAGAGATGCTAAAGCGTTCTGGGACCTGGTGGGCAGTAGGAATCGTCCTGATGAGACTCTGAGGACCTGTACTATCACTGCCCAGGTGTGGTTTGACCATTTCAAGGCTCTTTATTCTGCCTTTGAAGGCACACTTAATGACCCCTTCGTCCTTCCCCCCCTTTACCCTGGATAGAGGCACGGACCTATTTTCCGCACGGGAGGTCACAAATTTGATTAAATCCTTAATACCACGAAAAGCAGCTGGTCCGGATGGGTTGCCAGGGGACCTTCTCCGAGCATATTCAGGTGAATGGGGGGTGCTGATCTCTGCCCTTCTTAATGCCATCATCCCGGGAGGATCCGTGCCAGAATCCTGGAAAGGAGCAGAGGTAGTCCCCATTTTTAAAAAGGGTTGTCGGGATCTACCGGGGAACTATAGGCCAATAAGCCTTATAGACTCAACCCAGAAGGTGGCGGGAAAAGCTATTCTAGGGAGGATCTTACAATGGGTGGATGATAACCACATATTGTCTGACATGCAAGCCGGGTTTCGCTCAGGTACAGGAACCATCGAGCAAGTCTTTAGACTCCTGTTACTTTACTGGAAGGTGGTGGAGCTGGGCAAGGGCAGTCTTTATCTGGCCTTTATAGACCTGAAGACTGCCTTTGACCTGGTTCCTAGGGAGGAACTCTGGAGGGTGTTGCATGGCCTTGGGATGCCCCCTTACATCTTAAATCTCCTCATCAAACTGCATAATGCCAACTATGCCCAGGTTAGATGGGGTCTGAATGGGGAAAAGACAGACAGGATCCCGGTTGCCAGGGGTGTCCGGCAGGGCTGTGTCCTAGCTCCCACCCTATTCTCCTTGTATGTGAATGGGGTGGTAGAGCACCTGCTTGATGAACCAGCAGACGCCCCCACATTGGGGGGCGTAAGGATCCCAACCCTGTTGTTTGCCGGTGACACCCTCCTCATTTCCAAAACCCCCCAGGGCCTCCAGAAGTTACTGAACCGCTTCCAGGACTTTTGCGTAAACAGAGGACTTGTCATCAATGTGGACAAAACCAAGTATTTAATCATGTACCCCCCCCCCCCCGCAAGCTTGGCCGCCCTCCCATCTTGAATTCTGTTCCTCTCGAAAGGGTGTCAGAATTTGATTATTTGGGAATCCGTTTGAGTGATGTTATGAGCTGGACCCCCCATATTAACAAAATGACCGTTGGCCACAAAAGGGTGGGGGGAGCTTTGCTGAAGGAGTACAATAATTCATCAAAACACTGTGTAGCTCCGATAATTGATATCTACAAAGCTCGAGCTGTATCCGCATCACTCTACGGAGCTGAGTTATGGGGCTTAGGTAACATGGACTCTTTGTCAAAGGCTGAGAACAAATTTATTAAGGACCTCCTGGACATCCCGATGAGTACCCCGACAGTTCCGGTACTTCTGGACGCGGGTTGCAAAGCAATTAAGGACCAGGCCCACCTTTGGCCTCTTCTGCTCTGGGCTCGCTTGTGGAGGGTCCCGGAACTAAAATCTTATGCAGATGGGCTGGCAGAGGTGATGTGTTCGGACGGTTGGCAGAAGATCAAATGGCTCAGGGACATTAAACATCTGCTAGGGGACCTAGGATTGGGGTCTTGCTGGTCCACACACTCTGCTCCCCCGAAGGAGACCCTAAAAAAACTATACTGGGAATGGGTCTCTGCCAAGCTCATTAGCAATCAACGTCACTGCAATTCCACTGCAGCTTTCCTGAAAATAAAAGACGTTGTTGCCTTTGAGCCTTATCTGGACATTATTACCATCTCCATGGACCGGGCACTCTTCATCAAATTTAGACTAGGCACTTTACCTCTAGCTGACCTACTGTCCAGATGGAATATATATAAGCAGGTATCACGCCATTGCGCCCTATGTACTGATAGACCTGAAACTGTGGCGCACTTTCCTTTTGAATGCCCGGACTATGCCCGCCCAAGATCCCACTGGCTTAAACCACTCTGTAGAGAACTGGGTACTCGCCAGTACTTGGAGGCTTTACGGATTCTATTAACTGACACAGCCCCTCCCATTGTCTGTGCCGTTTCCAAATTTTTTAAATGGGCGTGGTTGATCCGCTCAAAAAGACTGTCCATATCAATTTAATCCTCTTCTTAATTAATTTATTTTTGATTAAATGCTATTTTTTATCTGCTCTGTTTTAAATGTACAGTCTTTTACGATGTGCTGTTTTATATATTTTTTGTAATGCTTTTATGATATTTGCATATCGAAATAAAGCAATCAACCAACATTAATCAATCCCTTACTACCATGTTAACCTATGGGCCATGGGGTTTGCAATGGGGAAAATGACTTGCGCCACTTTTGTAGCACCAGGGCTTATAAAACCATATTTTATAAGTATTTCCCTAATTTCTACCGGACCCCCACCCCCTGTGCAACTAGGGGAGACTTCAGGGGTTCTGAATCTGCAGAAATATTGCAGATCACCCTTACCCAATTCTTCCAGCATCAAAATCGAATTTGAGCACCTCTTTAAGACAATGTGGGGAGTGAAATGTAAAATTTCACTTTACCCAGGCTTCTAAAAACTCATTTTATAAGGGCGCTCCTTATAGATAACTGACCCCCCACCCCTGGGATACCTAGGGGTGACCCTGGGGGTCCCTAATATGCAAAAACATGGTAGGTTTTTAATTTTTAAGGGCCCCTATCCCCAAAGTCGAGTTTGGGCACAACTTAAGGTTTAAAAAACTGTCCTGGCCACCAGTGCAGCTTTTAAACTGACCTCAGGCTTCAGCACTGCACACATGCTGGTGCAGAGAATCTGCTGGCCTCTAAACTGCCATGCCCCAGGATACTGGAGACTTCTAGGTAGTTTCAATCCCCTGCCCTACTACATACTAGGGACCTAGGTGGTAGGTCATGCCAACTACAGGGGTACCCCACCATACTAAAGTGTACCCTAGTGTAGGTTGGGTGTCTTAACTGTGTTCTAATGTGTTCCTTTTGGCTTGGCACTGGCCCTGGGCCTTGTTAAACAGAGCCCAAGGTCAGTCAGAGTCAGTTACCACCAGTTCCAGTGAGCAAAAAGTTGGGGGGTACCCAGGGCACAGGATGACTTTGCAACAGAATCCATAGAGGAAGATGTTTTCTTTGAAACGCTCATGTAACACACAAAGGTCTAGTCAGACTCTCCCTATTCGCAAAGTCATGATGAGACATGCTGATGATATATTCAAAGACATTGTTCGTGCTCATATTCTCACCCCCAGAATAGATAAAAAATATAAGCCTGCTCCGTCTGGTTCAGCTTTTATTAAAGGACAGTTACGGGCCAATTCACAAACTTCAGGGGATGCCCCCCTTCCAGACAAAGAGTCAAAGTTGTTAGACGCCTCTGGTAAAATAGTAGCCGCCCAAGCAGCGAATCATTGGCGCATTTCCAACACCTAGGCCCTACTGGCCAGGTATGATAAAGCACACTGGGACGAAATGGACCAATTGCTCCAATATCTCCCAGATGAGCACAAGGTTATTGCTCAAGATATAGTGCAAGAAGGAAAACTCATCTGCAGTTCCTCTATTAGGTGTGCTTTAGATTCTGCTATCACCGCAGCTAGAGAGATGAACACTAGTGTTTTACTGAGGAGGCACACATGGTGAGGATTTCGGGTTTTAAACCAGAAGTCAAGCAATCCATTTTAAACATTCCATTTGACAAAGAGCATCTCTTTCTCCCGAAGTAGATCAGTCATTAGAGAAAATGAAGAAAGATACAGAAGTAGGTAAGTCAATGGGAGCACTACAGTCTCCTTCTAATCGTGGCTCCTTTAATCGCTCCTTCTATCATGGGGGGGTCCGAGACCACGTCCTCCGACAATACGGCTGCCTACTACAAAGTCAACAATCAATCCTCCTCCTCAAGAGGCTTCTTTAGAGGAGGATACAGAGGTAACAACAGCAAAGGTAGGGTCAAAGGTTCCAAACCACGTCCTTCCCCCTCCCCTAGCAAGCAGTGACTTGCATTCACTTCCCCCGATCATTTAATACCTGTCGGGAGGCGTTTTCTACAATTCCTCCCCATTTGGCAATCCATAACCACAGACAAATGGGTGTTAGGAATTATCCAACATGGTTGTTGTCAGGAGCTTACCAACAATCCTCCAAACATTCTACCCCTCCCTCACAAAATGTCACCAGAATATTTACACCTGCACAAACACGAAGTCCAATCTCTCTTGTTAAAAGTAGCCATAGAGCCTGTACAGTTAAAATATCAATCAATACATACTGTCAGAGCATTTCCATATGGTGACTCTTCAACTAGTGCTCCCACTTCTACAGCAGGGTGACTTTGTCTACCCTAGACTTAAAGGACACATATTTCCACATTCTGATTCACCCAGCTCATCGCAAATATCTCAGATTCATGATAGCAGGTCATCTTTACCAATTCAAAGTACTACTGTTTGGAGTCACCACTGCTCCCAGAGTATTTACCAAATGCCTGGCAGTAGTCGCAGCTCATCTGAGAAGACAGCACAAACCTGTCTTCCCATACCTGGACGACTGGCTCATCAAAGCCAGCACTTACCAAAAGTGTTTCCAACACACTCAAACCACAATTCACTTATTACACCAACTAGGGTTTACAGTGAATGTGTTGAAGTCTCATCTACAGCCTTCCAACACACAAACCTATCTGGGAGCCACCATAGACACTCAAAGAGCTCTAGCCTCTCCCAGCGCAGCCAGAATTCTCCGTATTCAGTCCTTTCTCACTCATTTTCAGCCCAACAAATGAATATCAGCAAGAGTATTCATGTAATTGCTAGGAATGATGGCATCTTGCATCGTAATTGTTCAACACGCAAGACGTCACATGCGTCCCCTTCAAGAATGCTTAGTAAGTCAGTGGAACCAGTAGCAGGGTCAGTTGACCGATCTAGTGTTAATAGATGGCCGCACCCATCGTTATAGCAATGGTGGAAGGGACAAATGGGTGGCCTTTCATCAACCCAGTTCCACAGACAGGGCTAACATCAGACGCATCGCTCACTGGTTGGGGTGCCCGCCTACACAATCAAACAATCCAAGGGTTGTGGAGTCTAAAGTACAAGAGTCTCCATATGAATCAGCCAGAGCTACTAGCAGTGTTTCTAGCGCTCAGAGCTTTTCAAATTCACCTCGTAGGCAAAGCTTTCCTAGTCCGCACAGACAACATGACAGCTATGTATTATATACAGAATCGGGGGGCACACTCTCTCCAACTGTTACGCCTAGCACAAGCCATTTGGAAGTGGGCTATACACCACAAGAACATCTTCCAGGAGTAAACAATCAGATTGAAGAATCTTCTCAACAGACAGAGACCCCAAATCCACGAGTGGGAACTTCATCCCTAAATTCTCCTCCCCTACTTTCAGGAATGGGGATTTCCTCACATAGACCTGTTTGTCACAGTTCAAAACCGAAACCTAAAATGCCCAAGCTTTGCCTCCAGGGGTCCCACACCCGCTTTCCAAAGGCAATGCCCAATGGATGAACTGGTCAGGAATATTTCCTACGCTTTTCCGCCTCTCCCACTCATTCCGTTGATAGTTTGTAAGCTCAGACAAACATCCCTCAAACTGATTCTCATAGCTCCCACATGGGCACGTTAACCTTGGTTCACCACCCTGCTGGAGCTCTCAGTAGTTCCACAACAAAAGCTGCATCTCAACTCCAGTCTCCTCACTCCGAGCCATGAAGAAATTAGACATCCAAATTTCAAAGAACTCAAATTGGTGATTTGGCTCCTAAAGTCATAGAGTTTGGTTATTTACAATTACCACCTGACTATGAATATCCTAAAGGAGGCTAGAAAACCTACAAATAGGGCATGTTAAGCAGCAAAATGGAAACGGTTTGTTATCTATTGCAACAATACCAATATCAATCCTCTTGATGCTTCAGTGCAAAACACCATCTGTTGTCTGTTACATTTACAACAATCTGGACTAGCCTATACATCCATTCGCTTACATTTAGCAGGAGTAGCTGCATACTTACAAAACAGACAACACTTATCTCTATTCAGAGTACTAGTGATTGAAGCCTTTATGGAAGGATTAAAAAGGGTGATACCACCAAGAGTCCCACCTTCACCAGTATGGAACATAAACATAGTTCTTACAAGGCTAATGGGTCCACCATTTGAACCAATGCACAGGTGTCAATTACAATCCCTCTCATGGACTGTTGATTTTCTCATCGCAATCACTTCACTAAGAAGAGTTAGTGAACTCCAGGCATTAACTATACAAGAGCCTTTCTTTCAGCCTCACAAAAACTGAGTGGTTCTTTGAACCAATCCTAAATTTCTTCCTAAAGTAGTTTCTGCTTTTCATATCAATCAATCAGTTGAGTTACCTGTGTTCTTTCCTAAACCTGATTCTGTAGTAGAACGAGCTCTACACAAACTTGATGTTAGAAGAGCTCTACTATATTATGTGGAAAGAACAAAAGAATTTTGCAAAACAAAGCAGCTTTTTGTTGCTTTTTCGCCACCACACAAAGGCAAACCCATATCTAAATCGGGCGTTGCAAGATGTATAGTGAAATGTATCCAGACATGCTATGTGAAGGCAAACATAACTTTGATAATAGCCCCTAGAGCGCATTCCACCAAGATAGGGGCTACTATGGCCTTCTTATGGAATATTTCTATAGCTGATATCTGTAAGGCAGCAACATGGTCTACACCGCACACATTCACTAAGCACTACTGTGTAGATGTGTTAGCAAGGCAACAAGCTAATGTAGGCCAGGCAGTACTTGAAATATGGTTTCAAACACTTGCAACAGCTACAGGTTAGCTACCGCTTTGGGCGTATACTGCTGTATAGTCTATGCAAACCATGTGATCTACAGCTCACGTGCCATTGAACGGACAATGTTACTCACCCAGTAAGCATCTGTTCTTGGAATGTAGACCTGTAGATTCACATGCGTCCAGCCCCCCCCTCCCCGTAGTCCCCTGTAGTTGTTGCATTTTCTTACTTTGCATACATACGCATGGACATCTCTAGTCTACACTTACTAACTCCATTCTCACCCTCTTTGGGAAAACAATCTAACAATGGAATTGATGCCCATGCGCACTGTCACTGAAAGGAGTAGTCACCTACCTCGTGACTGGAAAGACTTCTTCAAAGAGAAACAACTTGCAAACATCCAGACCCAACACTAGATGGCAGGACTGTACAAAGCATGTGAATCTACAGCTCTACATGCCAAGAACAGATGCTTACTGGGTAAGTAACATTATCCTTACTGCATAGAGGAAGGGAGGAGGAAGGTGTGAGAACTTTTGATTGTGACTGTTTTTTAAAAATATGTGTTCGAGGCATATGGGATGCAGACCACACACTGTTGCATTAGATCACCATCTGGTGGTGGGCCCGGATGATTACACTTTGTTGTTGTCTTGGAAGGGTCTTTGTCTGCTGGGTGACTCCTCCCTTAGACCGTAGTGTGCATGGGCATCGACTCTATCCTCGGATTGTTTTTTTTCTGCCATAGGGCTTGGATGTGTTCATCGTTCGGTCCCGTTACCGATCTCTTTTCAAATCCATAAATCAATCTACAATATCAATATCTTCTTCGACACTGATTCCTTTCGCCCGTGTGGAAGAGAGGATCCACTTCTCAATTCCAGCGCTCGTCGGGCCGTTGGGCCCAACTGAGCCATTTGGCCTTTGGCTCATGGAAAGAACACCGTTCAAGAAGTGCCCTAAATGCGGACACAAGTTTTCCCGCACCGACCTGCATACATTTTGCAACCTGTGCTTATCTCCAGAGCACGAGAGTCAAGACTCCCCTAAATGCGGACACAAGTTTTCCCGCACCGACTTGCATAAATTTTGCAACCCGTGCTTGTCTCCAGAGCACGAGATTCGAGACTGTGAGGCCTGCGCTTCGTTCCAGTCCAAGAAAACAATCAGGGACCGTCGAGCTCGAAGAGCAATGGAGCAGTCATCATCGTCGACACTAGACCTCATCATAGACGAGGCGCCGATCGAGGTAGACGTAGAAGGACAGCAAGAAGACGTCACTTCAGAGGCAGAGCACTCCGCTTCCGGAGCAGAGGATCGATCCGAAGATGATGATCTTCTTCCAGCTGGTCAACAGGTCGTGAGTAAGAGCGTCGACCCTGTTCACCCCCCCATACCGTGACAGGCTTCGGTTCCACCCCCACCTTCCGGTCCGGGTGCACACCGATCGAAAACTTCCGAAGCTCTGCCTTCGGGCTCGGCAGCGAAGACTGTTAAAAAGCCTCCGGTCGACTCAGGCTCCAGTCCGACCGTCGGTCCCGAAAAGCAGAAAGTGCTTAAGCCGAAGACACACCCTTCGATACCAAGGGTTACCGAACTGAAACCGAAATCAAGTTCGGCACCAAAGGACGTTCCGAAACCAAGTTCGGCACCGAAAGACGTTGATAAAACAAGTTCGGCACCGAAAACTCTGGTAACTAAAAAAGTAGACCCCAAACCAGTTTCCATACCGAAACACACTTCGGCACCAAGAACAGACGAGTCTAAACACTCGGCACCCAAAACTTCGGATACAAAAAGCGTTGATCCAAACAAGAAACCAGATAAATCTTCGGAACCGAAAACAAGAACCTTTCCAAAGATAATAGAAACTGGGAAAGCTAAACCTGACGGCTCCAAACCACATAAATCGCTGCCGAAGAAAGATTTACCGGTAGAAGAGCTTTTCCAGCCTGATGTAAGGCAAAAGACTCTAAAAATTCATCCACAAACTGGACAAATATATACAGTGCCTGAAAAGAGGAAAATGAACTGTCCTAAGCCATCTCCTATTCCCTCAAAGAAGCATGCTCAGACTTCCCCCACAAGACCTCCTTCACCACAAGAAGAAATACTAGTAGATATTTCTCCTGCAAACTCACCAGCTACTACACATAGTATGATACCACAGGAGGAGGACTATGGGGATACATACTCTCAACACAGTTATCAGCAAATAGATGACATTAATGACCAATATGATATGGCTGGGTCATCAGGTGACCCATGGGAAGATTACAATGCACCAGATGCACCAGATCTACCACATGATGAAGCATACCCGTCTAGGCCATCTCCACCAGATGACACCATTGGGTTCACACAGCTTATTCATAGAGCAGCTACTTTCCATGAAGTAGACCTGCATACTGATCCAATAGAAGAGGATTTTCTTATGGATACACTGTTAACAGCACATAAAACTACTACCACACTTCCAATACTGAATGGAGTGGTAAGACATGCACCATAAATATTTAAAGACCCAGTCAGGGCCAGGGTATTTAACCCCAGACTGGAGAAAAAATATAAAGCAGCTCTTTCTGATCCTGCATACATTAAAGGACAGTTGCCACTAGATTCGCTGGTAGTGTCAAACGCGAGAAAGAGAGCCAACTCGCAGACAACAGGGAATGCTCCATCTCCTGCCAAAGAATCAAAGCTTCTAGATGCCTCAGGGAAACGCACACTATCACAAGCTGCCAGTATATGGAGGATTGCTAACACTCAAGCTCTGTTAGCAAGATACGACACAGCTCATTATGATGAGCTAGAGTCAGTTATGTAACACCTGCCAGAACAATATAAGGCTAGGGCTGCAGATTTAATACAGGAGTGCAAAGTTATAACTAATACCTCCATAAGATGCGCACTAGACACTGCAGACACAGCATCTAGAGCAGTAAACACAGGGGTATTGTTGCGTAGGCATGCATGGCTAAAAGTCGCTCCACCCGCTCCTGGCCATCGCTGCCACAATCTCTGTGCCATATTGTGCTCTGTGCCATACTAGCCTGCGGTATCGTATTTGCTGCCTGTACATTTGCTGCTATTATTAATCTGTGTGCATAGCATATTGGCTGCTGGGCGCATTTGCTGCCATTATTAATTTGGGGTGCCAGCCTGTGCTTTACATTTGTGCTGGTATCGTATTTGCTGCCATCGTATTTGCTGCCTGTGCATTTGCTGCTATTATTAATTTGGGTGCCAGCCTCTGCTCTACATTTGTGCTGCTAATCGTATTTTGCTGCCTGATTCAGTGTCTGTGGCCCCACCTCGCCCTGTATCACCTTGTTGTTGTTGTTTGCTGCCATTTTGTTGTTTCCAGCCCTCTCTCCTCCCCACTCCCAGTCGCTGCTCCCCCGCGGCCCCACCCCTGCTCCCTACAGCACCTTCTATAGATCCCCGCCCCACTCTTCACCCCGCTCCCGCCTCCCAGCTGCTCCTCCCTCGCTCCGCCGATCTCCACTCTCTACTTATGACAGAGCCACTTACGCGCAGCGTTCACGCGCAGCGGATGCGCCCCAAAGGCGCGCCAAAGGTAAGCCCGTCTACGCCCGTCCGCGCCTAGAACGCGCCCAGCGCAAGACCCCCTGGCCCCCGCAAAATCCACTCCACCCGCCTAATGTACGACACCGCAACCCTCTCTGCACTTAACACGGCCGACTCCCCGACTGCCACCAAGCCGCCCCAGGACGCACCCATGGACCCTTCACCTGCCAATCCTGCAGGTTCTGCTGCATCAGGACCCACACTGCAACCACTACCACCAAACAGAGCCCAAACAACAACCACCTGAAGTGCATCCTGCTCAACACGCGCTCGGTCCACAAACACGCCATTGAACTATGGAACCTACTCGACACCACATCACCGGACGTCGCCTTTCTTACAGAAACCTGGATGAACGCCTCATTAGCGCCCGACATCGCCATAGCCATTTCGAACGGGTACAAGATCATCCGAAAGGACCGCATCAACCAAACAGGAGGAGGCATCGCCATCGTCCACAAGAACACCATCCGCATCACGACCAGCTCCGATGACACCCTCACAGTCGCCGAACACCTTCACTTCCAGATACACACCGACCCCAAGACCACACTTAGAGGCACTCTCATATACAGACCGCCAGGACCCGCACACAATTCAGCGAAGACATCACCGACTTTATCAGTCCACACGCCCTCCCCTCCGAGGACTACATTCTTCTAGGGGACCTCAACTTCCACCTGGAGAAGAACAACGACAGCAACACCACCACCCTTCTGGACAACCTCGCTAATCTCGGACTCAAACAACTGGTAAACACCCCCACCCACCACGCCGGACACACGCTCGACCCATGACCCACCACCACCCACAACAAGTCCCCCGCAGAAACTGGAACAAAATTACCACCGACCAGCTCACCACATCTCTAAACGAAAACCCTCCCGCCAAATCATCGGACCCAAATCAAGCATCCATCAATCTCGCACAATGGATCACCCACTCCGCTGACGAATTAGCACCCCTGAAAAACCATCACTACAACAAAGGTAGCAAAAAAGCCTCCTGGTTCAATGACGACCTCAAGAACTCCAAAAAGAACTGCCGCACCCACGAGAAAACCTGGCGAAAAACCACAGACAACATGTCCGCCCTCAAGGACGCCACCCGCAAACACCACCAGCTGATCCGATCCTCCAAGAAATCAGCATTCAAGGATCGAATCGACAACAACGCCCACAACAGTAAGGAACTCTTCAGCATCGTTAAAGAGTTTACCAATCCCAGCGCCGTCTCCAACGACATCACACCCTCTCAAAACCTCTGCGACTCTCTAGCCTCATTCTTCCACAGCAAAATCGCTGACATACATAACAGCTTTGCCGACCAGACCACCCCCCTTACCACCGAACTAAAGCCCCCCACCACCACCCTTTGCGTCTGGAACCCGATCAGCACCGAAGACACCATCCGCCTGATGAACTCCATTCATTCCAGATCACCAACCGACCCATGCCCCCACCACATCTTCAACAAAGCCGACTCCATCATAGCACCCCATCTCCGAGATATCATCAACTGCTCCTTCAATACCGCTACCTTCCCGGAAAGCTGGAAACATGCCGAACTTAGTGCCCTCCTGAAGAAACCTACAGCAGACCCCACCGAACTTAAGAACTACCGCCCCATCTCGCTCCTCCCTTTCCCTGCCAAAGTCATCGAGAAGGCCGTCAACAGTAAGCTCGCCGCCTTCCTCGAGTCCAACGGCTCCTTTGACCCCTCACAGTCCGGATTCCGAGCCAAACACAGCACCGAGACCGCCCTCATCGCAGCCACAGACGACATCCGAACACTATTAGACAACGGGGAACCAGCTGCCCTCATCCTCCTGGACCTATCCGCAGCGTTTGACTCGGTCTGTCATAGCACCCTAGTACAACGCCTCAGCAACGCCGGGATACAAGGAAAAGCATTGGATTGGATCATCTCGTTCCTCGCCGGAAGAACCCAGAGAGTCCGCCTCCCCCCTTTCAGATCAGGGGCCTCCGAAGTCATATGCGTTGTTACACAAGGATCTTCGCTCAGCTCCACCCTCTTCAAAGTCTACATGAGCCCCCTCGCACCCATCGCACGCCAGCACAACCTCAACATCATCTCCTACGCTGACGACACACAGCTGATCCTCTCCCTCACCAAAGACCCAAACACCGCCAAAACCAACCTACACGAAGGGATGAAAGACGTAGCCGAATGGATGAAGAACAGCCGCTTAAAACTGATTTCTGACAAGACGGAAGTCCTCATCCTAGGATCATCCTCCTCCGCATGGGACGACTCGTGGTGACCACCGGCACTGGGCAGCGCACCCAAACCAACGGACCATGCTCGCAACCTGGGATTCATCCTAGACTCCTCCCTCTCAATGACCAGACAAGTCAATGCTGTCTCATCATCATGCTTTAACATATTACGTATGACGACACACAACTGATCCTCTCCCTCACCAAAGACCCAAACACCGCCAAAACCAACCTACACGAAGGGATGAAAGACGTAGCCGAATAGATGAAGAACAGCCGCTTAAAACTGAATTCTGACAAGACGGAAGTCCTCATCCTAGGATCATCTCCCTTCGCATGGGACGACTCGTGGTGGCCACCGGCACTGGGCAGCGCACCCAAACCAACGGACCATGCTCACAACCTGGGATTCATCCTAGACTCCTCCCTCTCAATGACCAGACAAGTCAATGCCGTCTCATCATCATGCTTTAACATATTACTTATGCTCAGAAAGATCTTCCGCTGGATCCCCACCGAAACAAGAAAGACAGTCACCCAAGAACTTGTCACAAGTCGACTGGACTAAGGAAACACCCTCTACGCCGGACCCACAGCCAAATTACAGAAAAAACTCCAACGCATTCAGAACGCCTCTGCCCGACTCATCCTAGACATACCCCGCCACAATCACATATCCGATCACCTGAGAGACCTCCACTGGCTCCCCGTAAACAAGAGAATAACATTCCGTCTCCTCACCCACGCACACAAAGCTCTCTACGACCTAGGACCCAAATACCTCAACACGCGCCTGACCTTTTACACCCTCACCCGCCAATTCCGATCGTCCGATCAAGCCCGCGCCGCGATTCCACGCATCCGAAGAGCTACCATGGGAGGAAGATCTTTCTCCTACTTAGCGGCCAAGACCTGGAACTCTCTCCCCACCCACCTCCGCCTTACACAGAACCATCTCTCCTACAGAAAACAACTCAAAACCTGGCTATTTGATAAGTAGCGAACACCCCCCCCCCTCCTCAAGCGCCTTGAGACCCTCTGGGTGAGTAGTGCGCTATACAAATCTTGACTTGACTTGACTTGAAGCCAGTATACTAAACCAGCCATTTGACCAACAACATCTTTTCGGTCCAAATGTAGCCAGTGCTCTAGAAAAGATGAAAAAAGACACTGATACTGCAAAATCAATGGGCGCTTTACAAACACAAGCCCATAGACCTTCCTTTCGTCGCTCCTCCTACAGGGGTGCATCAAAAGGCTTCCAAACAGACAATACCTCCTCTACTTACAAACAGACCAACCAAACCTCACCCAGTAAGGGATACTATAAAGGAGGGTATAGAGGAAATAACAATAAGGGCAGAGGCAGAGGCAACAACAATCGCAACGCCTCTACTCCCAAACAGTGACTTCCCTTCCATACCCCCAGACCATTCCACTCCGGTCAGGGGAAGATTACAACAGTTCCAACCTGTCTGGAACTCCATCACCACAGACAGGTGAGTGAGACAAATAATTCAGTCAGGATATTTCCTGGAGCTCACTTCCACTCCTCCGACAATACCACCCAGACAACGTCCTATGTCACAAGAGCACCTCTTATTACTAAGGCAAGACTTAGAATCACTACTGCAAAAGAATGCAATAGAACCGGTACCAAAAGAACACCAAAACACAGGGGTTTACTCCCTTTATTTTCTCATACCCAAAAAGGATGTGTCTCTCAGACCAATTCTAGGAATCACTGACACAATTTCGACCTCCAAAATATCGACCTACAGGAATATCGAGTCAAAAATATTGAGGGCAAGAATATCGACATCCTATCTACAACATGGTAAGTACAAAAATATCAAAAAAATAATATAGATGTTAAAAATATCGATGTTAAAAATATCGTTTTTTTACATATAAATGTTAAATAAAGTAAATAACACTAATAAATAAATTCTACATAGTTAAAAGTATCTAATAATGTTTAAAATTAATAAATACATATATAATAATAAAACATTATTTAAATATATACAGTAAATATATAATATATATGTACTGAACAATAAGTTGTAATAATTATTTTAGTAATTTATAAATTAATAAAATATATTCTAAATTACAAATACATTTACAAACATAAAACAATAACATAAATATAATGTAAAAAACATACAAAATTAAATATACTTTTAATATTTTTACAATTAATTATATAAAATGTTGGATTGCGTAAGGGTAAAAATTACTATTCCCACTCCAGAGAGTGCAACAGTAGGGAAAGCATTGGATAGCGTAGGGGTAAAAATTACTATTCCCACTCCAGAGAGTGCAACAGTAGTGAAAGCTTTGGATAGCGTAGGGGTTAAAATTACTATTCCCACTCCAGAGAGTGCAACAGTAGGGAAAGCGTTGGATGGCGTAGGAGTAAAAATTACTATTCCCACTCCAGAGAGTGCAACAGTAGGGAAAACATTGGATAGCGTAGGATTATAAATTACTATTCCCACTCCACAGAGTGCAACAGTAGGGAAAGCGTTGGATAGCGTAGGAGTATAAATTACTATTCCCACTCCAGAGAGTGCAACAGTAGGGAAAGCGTTGGATAGCTTAGGGGTACAATTTACTATTCCCACTCCGGAGAGTGCAACAGTAGGGAAAGCGTTGGATAGCATAGGGGTACAATTTACTATTCTCACTCCAGAGAGTGCAACAATAGGGAGAGCGTTGGATAGCGTAGGGGAAACAATTACTATTCCAACTCCATTAGTGCAACAGTTGGGAAAGCGTTGGATAGCGTAGGGGTACAATTTACTATTCCCACTCCAGAGAGTGCAACAGTTGGGAAAGCGTTGGATAGCGTAGGGGTAAAAATTACTATTCCCACTCCAGAGAGTGCAACAGTAGGGAAAGCGTTGGATAGCGTAGGGGTAAAAATTACTATTCCCACTCCAGAGAGTGCAACAGTAGGGAAAGCGTTGAATAGCGTAGGGGTAAAAATTACTATTCCCACTCCAGAGAGTGCAACAGTAGGGAAAGCATTGGATAGCGTAGGAGTAAAAATTACTATTCTCACTCCAGAGAGTGCAACAGTAGGGATAGCGTTGGATAGCGTAGGAGTAAAAATTACTATTTCCACTCCAGAGAGTGCAACAGTAGGGAAAGTGTTGGATAGCGTAGGTGTAACAATTACTATTCCCACTCCAGAGAGTGCAACAGTAGGGAATGCGTTGGATAGCGTAGGGGTAACAATTACTATTTCCACTCCAGAGAGTGCAACAGTAGGGAAAGCGTTGGATAGCGTAGGAGTAAAAATTACTATTCCCACTCCAGAGAGTGCAATAGTAGGGAAAGCGTTGGATAGCGTAGGGGTAAAAATTACTATTCCCACTCCAGAGAGTGCAACAGTAGGGAAAGTGTTGGAGAAGCGTAGGGGTTAAAATAACATACTTATTAAAAAAAAATTGTTTGTAATAAATATTTAAACAATTAAATAAATATAAACCATACACAATGCCTATACATAATTTTTAAATACATGATTATCAAAATATTTGTAGCCCAAATTTAATATTTTAAAATACCAATGTATATTATTTAATGACCAATTAATAATTAATTATCAATTATATTATTAACAAAACAATTTAAATACATTACTTAATTACATTTAAATTACTTCCCACCATATTCCCCTATTAACCCACTACCCGCAACAGAACACATTTATCTAATTATGAATTAATTAAAATTATTTACCAATTAATAAAAATTAATAACCAATTAATTATAATTATTTTGCAATTATTTCAAATTAATTTATAATTCAAAGTAATTAATAAATAATTAAACATAATTAAATTACTTCCCACCCTATTCCCCTATAAACCCACAACCCGCTACAGAACATATTTATCAATTAATTTAATTTTTTTTCCAAATAATTAAAATCAATTAGCAATTAATTAATTATTTATTACTCCTACTAATTATTAATTAATTAAATATAATTAAATTACTTCCCACCCTATTCCCCTATAAACCCACAACCCGCTACTAAACATATTTATTAATTAATCAATTAATTATAATTATTTTCCAAATATTTAAAATACATTAGCAATTAATGAAAATTAACTTATAACTCCTACTAATTAATAATTAATTAAACATAATTAAATTACTTCCCACCCTATTCCCCTTTAAACCCACAACCCGCTACAGAACATATTTATCAATTAATTAAAATTAATTTCCAATTAAATAAAATTAATTATCAATTAATTAAAATTATTTTATAACTCCTACTAATTAATAAATAATTAAACATAATTAAATTACTTCCCACCCTATTCCCCTATAAACCCACTACCCGCTCCGGTACTAAAACATATAATTTGCTTATAAATAAATGTATTAATATATAAAATTAATACACATATAACATTATTTATTTTAAATACTTAAGTAACACATATAACACATACATAATAAAAAACAAAAAATTCATACAAATATCGATATTAGTGCCATCGAAATTAGTGACATTGTTATATATGCTATTGATATTACTAACTTCGATATTACTTACATCGATATAAATAATTTCGATATTACTTACCTTAGGGTCGATATTCTGTCCAACGATATTCTTGACATCGATATTCTATACCTTCGATATTTCTAACACGATATTTTGGTAGGTCGATATTTACAACTCGATATTTTGACTGTGTACCCAATTCTAGATCTAGGACCCCTAAACCAGTACATACATTCAGACTATTTTCATATGGTCACATTACAAAAGGTTTTACCGTTACTGGAGAAAGGAGACTTCCTTGCCACATTAGACCTAAAAGACGCCTACTTCCACATTCCCATTCATCAGTCTCACAGAAACAACCTAAAGTTTGTGCTAGAAGGTCAACACTACCAATTCAAGGTGCTCCCATTCGGAGTGACATCAGCACCTCGAGTATTCACAAAGTGTCTAGCAGTTGTAGCAGCACCCTTAAGAAGGGACAACATTCATGTATTCCCATATCTAGACGACTGGCTAATAAAATCCAAGTCATACAACCAATGTGTACAGCACACGCATCAAACAGTCTGCCTGTTGCACAAGTTGAGGTTCACAGTAAATCAAAACAAGTCACATCTACAACCGTCCCTATCTCAGCAGTACCTAGGGGCCACAATTGAGACCTCCAAAGCAATATGGTACCAAAACTTAATAAGAATTCAAGCTATGCAGAATCTCATCCAAAAATTCAAAGCTCAACACACACTACAAGCTCGAGTGTTCATGCAGCTAATAGGAATGATGGCATCTTGCATTTTCATCGTGCCATACGCAAGACTACAAATGCGCCCCATACAAGAATGCTTGGCAGGTCAGTGGAATCAGGCTCCGCAAGAGATAACAGATCTGGTGGTGGTAGACGACCGGACGCATCGCTCTCTGCAATGGTGGAACAACAAAAACCTTTCCAAGGGACGGCCGTTTATAGAGCCAGTTCCACAAATAATACTTACCACAGATGCATCTCTCACGGGATGGGGAGCGCACTTACAAAGTCACACAGTACAAGGAACATGGACAATGAAACAAAGAGTACTCCACATAAATTATCTGGAGTTACTATCAATCTTTCAAGCTCTAAAATCGTTTCAACATTACATATCAAACAAGGCTGTACTAGTCCGGACGGACAGCATGACAGCAATGTATTCTAAGACAACAACAAAGTGTAATCACCCGGGTCCACCACCAGAAGGTGATCTAATGCAACAGTGTGTGGTTCTGCAGCCCTACATGCCAAGAACAGATGCATACTGGTAAGTAGCATTTTCCTTATTTGCATTTTAATGAAACATAACAAAACACAGTGGGGTACTGCAGGCAAGCAGAATGTTAAGCATTAACAGTTCACATTACGGTAAATGACCGGTGATATAGTGTCCAACAACCCAACGGTACTAAAGGGAAGCCTCAGCGGGGCCTCAATAGTAGGTTCCCAGTTGCGGTGGCAGTGTGTGAAATCATCACTATTCCAGCAGTCTGGGGCCTCACACACCCATCCTTGCATCGACACCCATCCGGGACCCCGAAGCCTATCATTCCATCGCACTCCAAACAATTCAAGGAGACTCCCCCAGGGTTGTGAATTCTCCCTGCATCTTGGCAGCTGAGGAGGGAACCCTAGAGAGGGGTTTGTCTTCCATTTTCCACCCACCTGGCTTCAACCCAGGGAAAGTCATTAGTATGGCATCCCAAGCGGGTAAAATTGACACTTTACATAATCCCCTTGTCTCTTCCCTCTGGATCGCCTCTCTCTCGCACTCAGCCCATTTCACCTACTCTAATCTCCATTTATTCACATATAGGCCTAAGGCCAATTTCCAGTTCATTGTCAGTGGGCAAGAAAAAGTGCCAAGTCCATAAATCTATCTGCCAACTTCTGAGTTGCACTACAATCGTACAGCTCCAGCAAACGGTGCTGCTCCGGGTAACATGACTCTGCGAGGCCTCCGGGTAGTTATGCGCTATACAAGTGTAATTTTTCATTTCATTTCATTTTGTTGGGGGAAAGGTGGGGGGGGGAGCCATGCCCTGTGTAGATTGTAGAACTGAATAAGTTTGACTATGGCATTCTCAGAATTTCTGTGGGTGAGCTCCAGTGCCCATTTCCTAGCTATATCAGACCCTTGACCCTGTTTGGTCCAGCAGTGAACTGCAAAGGATCCGGATGGAGGCTTCGTTTGGAAGACGACCATCTCCCTTTTGTAGAGCACACGTTGCAGCAAGTGTCCCAGTTTTCACTGCTGGCACTGGACTTGATGATTAAGTCTGGGCAGGAGCTGAAAATGGCTCTCCTGTTTCATGTTTCCATATTGGACAGCCACCAACTCATCTCCTTCATTTCTTCTTGAGTGAGCGTAACATTTTGTGAATATGTCAGTTCCTTCCTGAGGTGGTGTGCTTTGAGGCTCTTAAGAGCCCTATAATGAAGTGGGTCGGGCCTAGAAACATGGCCAGTTTTGATGATGACAGGAGGCCAACCAGACACACAATCTGGGGCAAGGAGGTTTCTATTATGTTGAGAGTTATGTAGAGTTTCTGACTTATCTTCTTCATTTATCCTAGTATTGGACAGTTACGGGTATTGGACTATTAGTATTGGACTATCAGCCACTTGTTGAATTCCTTTAGGTTTACAACTGTACAGTAACCCTCATCTCGCTGCTCGAATAGAAAGATGTTGCTTAGAAAACCTCTGGGATGCACAGAAGCAAGCGTGATCGCCCCTTTCGACAGAAGAGCTGGCATTCCCCCCTGTATGAGGGTGGCATCAGGTTGAGAAAAAGTTAATAGGCAAAGACGAATTACTGGACAGGCAACCCAAAGAATTCTATCCAGAAGTCCTTCACCATCTGGAGAACCCAACCGTTTAACGTAAAGATCCACTAGTTGTGGATATCATTTGCCAGTCTGCTTCCCACTTTTAATTGGGAAAATGAGAGAACACTCAGAGGCAGTGGACCTGGAAGATCTGCCGCAGAAGTGGACTCTGTTGCCTGTGTTTCTGAAAGCCTCCAGAGGGGAGGAAACCTCCAAATCTGGATAAGTCTTGCCATTGGCCTGGTTTGACACCATGACCTCTGTAGGGGGCTTGGTTTGAGAAGCAGCTGGCAAAGTGCCCCCTACCACAATTGACCCAGACAAAAACTTTTAGGGTAAAGATCCTTTACATAGAGGTTTGGGTTTTGTCAAGGAAATTTAATGTGGACACAAACATCCCTAGCTCCGTAATAAAGGGGTCCCTGAAGTCTCCTTTCCTACTTCAGAGGTGGAAAGGTCTCCTAACTTAGGATCAACTTTGATACGGAGGAACCGTTGTCATTCTGTAGAAAGGGCACAGTTGGCATTGCCAAGGAGAATCATTGCCCGTTGGACCCAGCCTGGGAAAATGTCCAGAGATATCAGAGATCTGGATTCCTTGGCCTCTTCGGCCACGTCAAGAATTTTTGTCAGGGGACCAGCAACATCAAGCAGCTTGTCTTGACATGACCCCCAGGAGTGATTAGTAATTAATGCCTTTTTCGTATCTCCAATGTATTTAGTTTGGAAAGTGGCCATTCGTGCATCTATCTCGAGTGTTATCACCACTTTGCCGTCCAACAAAGAATGGGGGCATTCCACCTTGAATCAGTTGTGCACCACCTTGTCCAGTTGTTTACTTAACTGCCCACCACATTTGCTGCAATTTTCTCTCCTGGGACCCACTCCTGAAGAGCGGCGAAGTAGAATATCGTCAGGGTCCAACATGTGAGAACCGGTAGCTAGGGAGTCATCGTCAAGGACCCCATCCTTCGGGGTAAATTGTCAGGAGAGGGCGCCATGGCCTGTTGTGAGATGCATCCCCATCAGAGTCTGTCAGTGACTCATCCTCATCAAGCGTGTCCGGCATAGGCGTCAGGGGAGCCTAAGGAAGGGGATTGCCTCCGTATTGTCCCACAGGGTTAAGGGTTTCCAAAGCTTGTGTGTCCTCAGAAATTCTTATCCGAGATGAGAGCTCTCTTAAGCTTTGCTAAAGTATCAGGATCGACCCCTGGTTCATGGTTTGTTTTTTGCAGTAGCTTTACGTGGAGAGTCTTCCCATTAAATGTCTTTGAGGTGGGTGGGGATCAAGGATGACCTAGGGAGATCTCCCCTCGGAAAGAGGGGTTCTATGCATTTGCGTTCAAGTAGGGATAGCCTCCTCACTTGGGGGGGGGGGGATAATGGAGGCCACTGCCTTATATCTGGAGGTATTAACCACCGCAGAGAAATAGTTACATATATTGTAGTTATAGCTGTCAGTGTGATGTTCCTCAGATGCACATGGGAAACCTGAGGGGACGTGTTGACATAGAAAGAGGCATGTGGTGTGCGAGAGCTCTTACAAAGGAGTGCGGATGCCCTCTAGCTGTCGGATGACCACTCCGTGCACAGCCCCTTCTGTGTCAGGAATGTTTAGAAGTGTAAGGATCACCAAAGCTTTCCCACGGCAGTGAGAGGCAGAGGCAGAGGCACTCGCACCACAACACTAATACATGAAGAAACTGTATAATTTGGTGAATATCCACTCCCTCATCAGAGTTGACCAGGAGTACTTGTCTGTGGCTGCCGGAGCAGCGAACAAAGAGGTTGCATGAACAGAGTTACTGTGCTTCATGAACTGTACGTCATTGTGATTGGTTAAAGCACTGTTGATCTTTTCCTTGTGGTTTTTGGGAACTGTAGTGTACTAAAAGTTGAAATCTTCATGGCTGCTGAAGAAAAAATAAAGGAGAAAGTTAAGCATAATCCTCACTTCCAGTCCTGACATAGAATTCTACAATTATTCATGGTTTGTGTAAAAGCCTCTTCAATGCCCCACTCTGTGATAACATGTTTGTTTCTGGTTCCTTGTAGAGCCCTGAAAATCTTACAGAGCAACTGAAAAAAGAGAAGAATTCAGTGCTTGGCGGTCATGATGCTTCACAGCGAGGAAAGTCTCATGATCTGGCCACTATGGTGTATCAAAGTCCTCCACTGTTGTCGAGAAAGGTACATGTCCACATCCCTCAAGTATGGTGTGAAAAATAATGGGGTAACCTGGTCATTTTTCCATTCATAAATAAGATGAAGGTAAGGTGAGACAATGCAATCAGTCTCTGTGGTTGAAATCATTAACTAGTGGGAAATATGTTTCTTTGATCCCTTATTACTTTTGTCCCTTTTGACACATATGCATCTGTGTAATGGTATATATGCAGATGGGAAGAAGACAATATGCTGTGTATTATCACTGTTGAGTGTGTTGAAGAGCATTATGGCCATCCCCTCCCTTAATGCAGTTCTACATTTATGGTTTGTGCTACAGCATTTTTTCATGTGTACTTGTTTTTTTCCCTAAGAAATGTTTTAATTGATTTTCGGTACAACAATCATAGCTATCACAAAACAGGCACATTCTAAATAGAATATCACACGGAAACTCCAGTACTTGGATCCGCCAGACTCCCCCAAACTGTAAAATGCCCCCAACTTTTGCAAGACCTTGCCATATTTGCAGGGGCAACCATGTGCAGTATATATAGTCTCCTCCAGTTTCACGTGGCAGTCCATACCTTTTCCAGGCCGCAATGGGTGGCGCGCTGAAGGAGTTCCAGTGTTATGCTATCGTCCTCGTAGCCAGCAGCGTACCCAACCTTATGGCGCGCTTAAGGAGTTGCAGTGTTATGCTATCGTCCTCTTAGCCAGCAGCGTACCCAGCCTCACCAGAGTTCTATCTTCACAAATTCTCCCATGTACTTCAAAATACCCATCAGAGCAATTCTAGGGCTATCCTCCACATGGGATCTCACCACCTTGGGGAATGGGATGAATGTTTGTGACCAGTACTGCTGTATAACAAATCAGGTCCACACCATATAGAAGAAGTCCCTTCTTGGCCACAGGCACCGAAGACACACAGGAGAAGGAGACACTCGGGCCCTTCGGAGGAGTTAAGGTGTGAGGTATACTTTATGATGATATTTGAACTGGATGAGCCTGAGCCATGCAGAGATCGCCAGCACACGGGGCACCATACATGCATCCTGCCAGTCTGTTGCCTACAGATAGCCCAACTATTCCTCCCAGCATGTTTCTAAAGGGCCCATCATGTCTGGAGAGTGTACAACCAGGGTTTTGAAAATTTGTGCGATTTCCCCTCTCTGAGGGGATGCCTAAGTTGTCGCACTTCCAGTGGATTATATTCCGCGACTTCCCCAAGTTCGGTGTGATAACCGGAGAGAGTGTGCCGGAGCTGTAGGTGCCGAAGGAATTGTGATTTCTGCAAGTGGAATTTAAACTGGAGGTCCTGAAAGGAGTGAATATGGCCCAGTCGTGAAGTGTCAAGCTGGTCCCACCCTCGGGACTTCTCGAGGCCCACCACACGTCGTTCTTTTTTCGCAACCTGACCCGTTGGCAGACACCCGGATGCAGCTGGTTTCCTTCAGCGCTCACGGAACTGTATGCGCACAGAAGGGCTTACGTGCGTTTGAATCTTATCCCAATTTTACCCGGATGCAGCTGGTTACCTTCAGCGCTCACGGAATTGTATGCGCATAGAAGGGCTTACGTGCGTTTGAATCTTATCCCAACTTTACAGCAAGTCGGCTCGACAGCCATATTTTATCAACCGTGTACGTTGGACGAGCGAGACGTTAACGCGTCTAAATCAGCCTTCCAAAGGAGCCACCTCGCCTCCTACGACGCTACACTAACGCTCTCGCCATTCAATTTTACCTGTCACAAGTAATGGTTGTTCCTATCTACAAGCAACTTTAACTTAACCTTTAGGTTTCCATTACGACATTTTAATCTAGTATGGTATTTTTCCACCAGTTGACTGGAACCCATTCTTTGAATATACAAAGTCGATTTTCAGGGTTCTCTCTGCCTTGTTTCTATACCATAATCTAAAAAGAGAAGAGAATTGTAGCACGTCCACGTACGCTGCCCACGCATAAGAGTATTAGAGCTTGTTGATGGTTAAAGTCCTGATGAAGGCATATTGTACATGTCGAAACGCGTTGACTGGATGCCATCTGACTTCTTTTTAATCTGTTTTGTGAATACATATGTATCATTATTTTTATCAATTGTGACTAATGCACTTACTTTTTATCCCCTTTTTATCAAATTAAATATGAATATTTTTTCTAACTGAACGAGTTTGTTTGTTGAATCTATTGTGTATTTTCCTCAGTGTATGCCTGGGATTGTTATTTTTCACATATTGTTTACCCTGTCCCAGGATATCTATCCTCATCAGGGGGTCCTTGTTACCTACAGCCCACCACACGTATCAACCACCGACCCGCCCATAGTCATGTATCCATGATAAGTCTTTGGTCGCAGCCTATCCAGCGCAATGCCACTCCCTAGAACCAGAAAACTTCTTTTGTGGGGTCCAGGAGCCGGTCAGGGACCGGAGCCCTATATTGTATATGCATTATTTTCTCCCTTGTATGCCAGATACTCCCAACCCCTATGTAACCAGTTGTTCACTACCAGAATGCTTGCAGCCCAATAATATAGGCAGACATCCACCATGGCGAGCCCTTCGTCATATGTGGAATAGCCACATTTACCCAACTCAGCTCTGAGGGGCGTCTTGGCCCACTGGAACCACCGTATCAAAGCCAGACTGTTAAACCAGGTCCCCAGAATATGAAGGGGGAAGTTCTGAAGCTTGTATATCAACGAGGAAGTTTCATCATTTCAAACAAAGCTATCTGAAAGAAACAGGTTAGTATTAGATTCCTTACCTTAGAATATCCCCCAGGGGTCAGACTGGATCCGGAAATGTTTGCGTAGCAGTACCCCTGCGCGTCGGTAGGCGTCGTCAGCGGCTCTGCTTCCGTCGCCGGCGTCGTTGGCACCGGGATGACGTCGCCGGAGTAATTATACGCCGCCCTCGCGCGCTGACGTCAGTTACTCTTTTTTCCGCGCCAGCAAGCGCCGATCCGGAAAAAGTGGTACCCTTAGTCAATTTTTGACTAAACTTTTTTGATCATTTTTGATCTTTTTCGAAGTATATCGACTCTGACGGTGCCGGTAGGGATGCCCGGGTTCAAACCCTGCGCCGACTGATGTCGGTAACCGACCCCCATCGCCGGTGTTTGCACTGTCTGGGCCTCGATCACGACGACTGCCAGGCCCTGACGTCCAAAGCTAGACGGGAGCATTCCCGCAAGCGACTCGAGCTCCGGCAGTCGGCCCGTGCTGCTCGAGGTCCCGGTCCGCAAGGAGGTTGAGGGACCGGTCGCGGGGTCGGAGCCACCATAACTCCGGGAGTCGTCATCGGTCTTCGGGCTCGAAGTCCTCAGGTAAGGGACACAAGAAGTCGAAGAGACATCATCGCTCTTCCGACTCCCCCGAAGCTCGCGTGACGCAGCCGGGGGTTCGGGCAACACCGCAATCGTCGCGGCCTGCTTCATACCCGTCAATCTCTGGGCAGAACGCGATGCCGGAGGAGATCAAGACCTTCCTCTCGGCAATGAGGTCGCTCACTCCTCCGTCGGGCTCCGCAGCGCCTTCGGGCCCAGCGGCCCCGACTGGGGGCCCCAGCGGGTCGGGTGCTTCGGCCTGACGCCGTCGGGTGCTTCGGTCCCGACGCCGCCGGCGACTTCGGTCCCGGCGCCGCAGGCCCCTGCAGGATCCGGTTCCGGATCCGGGTTGTCGCCGGTCGACCTTATGATCTCGCCAACGCCGACCCCTAGGGTGTCGCCTAAGGGCGGCGCCGTCCCCGATCCCTCCCTCGATTCGGGCTCAGCGCCGCTCTCTGGGCCGATGGGAGATTTCTACTTCTATGACCCGGCCCAATCCTTTGGCCCTGAGTTTCAGGAGATGGGTGACGAGGGGGATTGGGAGGGGTCTGAGGACCCTCTGGCACGGGAGTGCCAGTCTTATCAGGACTGGACAGGTGAGCTAGGGGAGGCCAGTGGTCTGGACACCTCGCCAGACAGTGGTTTTGTCTCCACTCCTACCGTGGCTACGGAGGAGGGGGCTGCCTATAGTGTGGTGCAGATGCGGGCTGCCAAGGCCTTGGGCCTGGAGCTCCCCGTCGCGGCCGTGAGGACTAACCTCCTCACTGAGGTCCTTAAACCGCAGGCAAGCTCGGCTGAGCCTCTGCTGCCGTTTAATGAGGCCTTGTCTGACGTTCTTCTGGGCACTTGGTCCAAGCCCGCTACAGGTCAGCCTGTAGATAGGAACGTGGCCAGACGCCACCGCCCGGCTCCGGGCGACCCTTGCTTCCTGTCCACCCACCCCACCCGAGAGCCTGGTCATCCAGGCCTCTAACTCCCAGACCGCATTCCCGACGGCTTCCCCGATCGGGTATGAGCAATAAGGGAAAAAGTTATTCTCCTCCCTGAGTTTGGGGTTGCGATCAGTCAACACTTCGTGCCTCTTGGGCCATTACACCCACTCTCTGTGGGACACGGTCGCGGATGTGCTGCCACAATGTCCGGAGGAGGTCTGGACTAAACTCGCCCAAGCCCTTGCGGAGGGTCTAGATGCGGCACGGTATTCCATCCGGTGTGGGCTGGATACCACAGACTCACTGGGCAGAGCGATAGCAACGACGGTGGCGATTCGTCACACGCCTGGTTGAGGTCCGCCAACTTTTCGGCTGATGTCCAAAACACCCGGCCGTTTGATGGCCGTCGCCTCTTTGGCGACAAGGCAGACCATGCGCTTGAGCGCTTTAAGGACTCCAGGGCTACGGCCAAGTCCTTGGGCCTCTCGGCCCCGCGCCAGCAAACGTCTGCCTTTCGCTCCTTTCATGGCCAAGGAAGGGGGCCCCCACACGTCCTGCCAGCCACGGGCCGCAGACAACCATCAAGCGCGGGGACAACGGCGAGGCCAGTCCACACCTGCCCCTGGAGCATCTGCCTCAAAACCCTCCTAGTCCGTGCTTTCAGGCCCATGTGACGCCAGTGGGGGGCAGGGTTCGTCATAACCACCTCCACTGGCACACTGTCACATCAGACAAGTGGGTGCTGCAAATCGTCAGAAGGGGCTACTCCCTCCCCTTCGAGGCGACCCCTCCAGCCATGCCACCGCAGTACCACAGAGTGTCGTGGGATCAGGAAGTTACTGCCCTCTTGGCTAAGGGGTCCATCGAGCGCGTTCCTGGGCCAGAAGTAGGGTGTGGTTGTTACTCCCACTACTTTCTGGTACCCAAGAAGGGCAAAGGGGGCTTACGCCCTATCTTGGACCTGCGGAACGTCAACGGCTTCTTCTGGAAGGAGAAGTTCAAGATGCTGACACTGGCTCAGGTCTTAGCTGCCCTGGACCCAGGAGACTGGATGGTAGCGTTGGACTTGCAGGACGCTTATTTTCATATCCCCGTCCTGCTGGCCCACCGGCGTTACCTGCAGTTCACAGTAGGCCACAAGCACTTTCAGTTTACCGTGCTCCCCTTCCGCCTTACCTGCGTCCCACGGATATGCACGAATGTGATGGCGGTGGTTGCAGCTCATCTGCGCAGGTTAGGGGTTTTGGTCTTCCCCTACCTCGACGACTGGTTGTTGAAGGCGGGCTCGTCAGCCACCTCCAGACTACGGCCGACCTCCTGCACCTGCTGGGCTTCTCCATCAATGTGCCGAAGTCACACCTGTGCCCCTCTCAGAAGCTCCTCATAATCGGAGCGGTTCTAGACTCGGCCCAGTTTCGGGTTTATCCTCCCAAACAGCGGGTTCTGGATATTCAGGCTCTGATTACGATCTTTCAGCTGTTATCCCGGGTCTTAGGCCAGGTTGTGCTGCAGCATCTGGGGCTGATGGCCACCTGCTTCCTTCTGGTGCATCACGCCAGGTGGCGGATGCGGGCTCTGCAGTGGGACCTGAAGTTTCAGTGGGCCCAGCATCAGGGCAACTTGTCTGACCATGTCTTGATCTCGGAGGGCACTGCAAAACAGTTGCATTGGTGGCTCACGGACCGCGATTGGGTCAGAAGCAGATCCCTCTCCCTACCCCAACCGGAGCACGTAGTTGTGACGGACGTGTCCCTCCTAGGTTGGGGAGGCCACATGGGAGAGGCAGAGATCAGAGGCCTCTGGTCTCCGGCGGAGTCCCGGCTCCACATCAACCTTCTGGAGCTGCGGGCGATTCGTCTTGCACTGAAGGCATTCCTCCCCTCTGTCCCGGGGGAGTGCAGTGCAGGTGTTCACGGACAACACCACCGCCATGTGGTACTGCAACAACCAGGGCGGGGTGGGGTCGTGGACCCAATGCCAGGAGGCTCTGCGCCTCTGGCAGTGGCTGGAACATCAGGGCGTGACCCTGGTGGTTCAACACCTGGCAGGCTCTCTGAACGCCAGGGCGGACGAACTAAGCCGACGGTGCATGATGGATCACGAATGGCTTCTGAGCTCGGACGTGGTGCAAGGCCTCTTTCAGCGATTGGGAGAGCCTTGGTTAGATCTATTCGCCACTGAAGAGAACGCGCAATGTCATCAGTTCTGCGCATTGGAATTTCCATGGCGGCACTCGTTCGGAGACGCTTTTCGTCGTGAAAGGAGTTGCGGTCTGTTGTACGCCTTTCCGCCTATACCACTTCGGCCCAGAGTGCTGAAGAAGATCAAGCGCGACCGGGCCCAAGTTATCCTTGTGGCTCTGGACTGGGCAGGAAGATACTGGTATCCCGAGCTACTCAGTATGTCAGTCGATCCCCCGATTCGTCTGCCTCTTCAGGAGGACCTTTTGTCGCAGCAGCAGGGGACGGTCCTCCACCAAACCTGTCCAGTCTCCACCTCCATGCTTGGAGATTGAGCGGCGACCCTTGAGGCCATTTGACTTGCCTCCTGAAGTTTGTAATGTGATTCTGGCAGCCAGGCGTCCCTCCACAAAGTCGGTGTACGCCTGCAGGTGGAACACATTTGTGGCATGGTGCACAGCAAAGGTTGTGGATCCCCTTTCTGCCCCTCTTTCTGAGGTTCTCCTCTTCCTTCTTTCTCTTGCCCAGCAGGGCTCTGCTCTGGGCACTATTAAGGGCTACCTTTCTGCCCTTTCCGCCTTCTTAAGGCTACCTGATCAGCCTTCTTTGTTCAAGTCCCCGGTTGTTAATAGGTTCTTAAAGGGCATCACTCATATGTTCCCCCCCTGTTCCTTTCGTGATGCCTCAGTGGGACTTGAACCTTGTACTAACTTTTCTGATGTGCGCTCCTTTCGAGCCACTTCATAACTGTTCTCTCCGTCTTCTTACCCTTAAGACTGCTTTCCTGGTTGCCATCACCTCTGCCAGGAGAGTGAGTGAGCTACAGGCTCTTTCATCAAAGCCTCCCTTCCTTTCTGTCCATCCGGAAAGGTTGTGTTGCGGACAAGACCCTCTTTCCTGCCCAAGGTAGTCACAGCCTTCTACATCTGGCAGTCCATCACCTTGCCCACCTTCTTTCCGCCTCTGCATCCCTCTAAAGAGGAAGAGCGGTTCCACTGACTGGACCCAAAACGTGCGCTCTCTTTCTATTTGGATCCCACGCGCCAGTTTCGGGTGGATGACCAACTCTTTGTTGGTTACGTGGGCTCTAAGAAGGGACGGGCGGTGCACAAACGGACCGTCTCTCGTGGGTCGTCTTGTGTATCAAGGCATGCTACTCTTTAGCTAAGAAGGAGCCTCCTGTTGGGCTGAGGGCCCATTCCACTCGGGCCACAGCGGCTACTACTGCCCTAAGCTGGGCAGTCCCCTTGCAGGACATCTGTCAGGCAGCTACGTGGGCCTCGCTGCACACGTTCGCAAGACACTACTGCCTGGACAGCCAAGGCCGGAGGGATGGCTTCTTTGGCCGTTCCGTCCTCCAGGACTTTCTGATGTGATCATTGGTTCACAGACCCACCACCGGGGTTGGTATTGCTGGGGTATCTATTCTAAGGTAAGGAATCTAATACTAACCAGATGCACAAGTTACTTACCTTCGGTAACTATATATCTGTAAGAAACTTGCCCCACGCCAAACTTGCAGCCCTGTTGGAAACTTTTTCTGCAGAACTAAAAAACCTTGTATGAAACAAGCGGAACACAAGTTGTCAACTGTCACCTTTACACAGAATTACTATTCAATACAAAGATTTATGACATGTTCAATACCTCTACACTCCTATGATGCATCAGGAGCCTGTGCTTTGTAAACACTTACACCCATAAGCTGGACACAGACTGTACAAAAGTAGGTAGAAAAGTAATATGGTCGTTACCCGCCTCTATGTAAACTGTAAAACAAACTAACACCCTCATGAGATGATGTCATGAGTGATGTCATAAATGAGGTCATAGAAGAATATGTCATGAGTGATGTAATATGTGAGGTCATAAGCAGTACATGGCGGGCCCAAGTTATAGTTAGCTCTGCTAATTATAACTCGTGAATTTCTGTGTTTTATAGTTCAAAATTTTTATCTTGTCAATTGCACATTCACCTAACTATAACGTCACTGTAACCTTTGATTGATATGTACACAGAAAACACCCGCCCAACTCACAGTGAAGTAACGAGCCACTCTGGATATATATACCATACAATTATGTATTTTTATAGTACATGTTTGTTTTGCAGCGTGAATCTTTCTGGATTCACTATGCTGTTGTGAGAAAGTGGCTCTGTATATACTGTTCTCAAATAGGTACATTGTGCACAGTCCACAGACCCCAGAGGTTTGGCGGAAGCTAAAGTTAGATATAACCTTACTCTCTAAAGTGGTAGCTTGGTCGAGCAGTAAGGCAGTATCAGAGGACAGTGTAAAGCATTTGTTGTACACCCTCAGTCAGCAAATGGTCTCTCACACTTAAGAACTGAACTCTAGGCCAATGGTTTTATATCAAAAGATATAGTTGTTTTATTTTAGACCCAACAAGGTATCAAAATATACTTTTTCAGAATGAGTTACTTTAGTTAAATGCTTTGCAAATAGGCAATAGACTTTTGGAATGCAATAGTTACAGTTTGTTGCAATAGGCAACACAATTTCAAACCCAATAACACATTGAGCTCAATGGGAATTTCTAAAAGGAGACAATAGATTACTTCCAGGATTACTTTTCTAACTGCAGGACTGGATCCTAGATTCAGTCCTGAGACAGGTATTGTAAACAGTTGAGAAAAATCGGTTAAGTCACTGTAGTGATTTTTAAGTAATATTTTGGTATTTTAAAAGTTGACACTTAAAAGAAATTTCACAGAAAAACAGTCAATGATTTCCTATTGAAGAAATTCTCTTAGCAGGTAAGTGGGGTTATGATTACACTTTCTAACTCAGGGATGGATCCTAGATCCAGCACTGGTACACCACCTGTAAACAGTTGAAGGACTGTGTTTTTGTTATACAGGCGAATTTTAACGAATATTTGTAAGTTTGCAAAACCGACACTTAGAAACTTTTTCAACAAAAAAAAACAGGCAATGTTATCCTGAGGAAGGAAATTCAGATTGCTGGTAAAGTATGTTTGCGTTAGTAATCCAGTGCTGGGCTCCTAGGTCCAGGACTGGGTCATCTATCTTAAACAGGTAAGTAATTACGTTTTGTAGTTTGTACGATTTGTAAGGAATATTTGTAATTTGCAAAAATCGACACTTAGAAGACATTTTACAGAAAAACAGTCAATGGTTTCCTATGGAAGAAAATTGAGTTAGCGGTAAGTACTGTTGTAATTACTTTTCAGGGTCAGTGCTGGGCACCAAGATCCAGCACTGGGGTCTCTCCTGATAGCAGGTGAGTAAATCGGAATTCGTTGTTCGGCTGATTTTAGACGAATATTTTAAAGTTTCAAAACTCCACACTTTGAAGAATTTTCAACTGAAACCAGTTCATGTTACCCTATGGAAGAAAAGTGAGTTATCGGCTTTTGGGTAAGTACTCGACTGGCAGAGTTAAGGTTCTGGGAATAGACTCAGGGGTCTCCCAGGGTCAGGTAAGTACAGTTGTTAGACCCTCAGCGGCACAAGGGCAGCCGGGTGCAGAGGTAGTTAGGCCCAATGTTATCTTACGGAAAACAAGGGGGTCCTTGGTTGGTGACTGCTGGCTAGCAGGCCATGCGGCTGTGGGAGCTGGGCTCCTGGTCACTTACTCAGGGGCCCAATGTTATCTTACGGAAAACAAGGGGGCCCTTGGTTGGTGACTGCTGGCTAGCAGGCCACGTGGCTGTGGGAGCTGGGCTCCTGGTCACTTACTCAGGGGAAGTGAGGTAGGATAGAGGTTGCACTCCCAGGGGCACTCGGGCGGCTGGGTGCAGGGTGCTTTTGAGCCTTCAGGCGCTCCATGTTATTCAATGCAGATCTTGGAAAGTGAACAAAGGCTGCAGGCTCGGGGACGGAGGTACTTCAGGTGCGACCATCACTCGAGCGATAAGATGGGAAGCTGGAGGAGGGGTGGACACCCAGGAGTTGGGCACAGGAGGCCGTGATGCGCCGGGTGGAGGGTGTCTTTTGGCATCGGGAAATCTTACACTCAGCTGGTCGCTTTAGGGGGGTTTCCTGGTTGTGAGGCTGCAGGCCTCGTCTGGTTCGTCGAGGGGGGTCTTTGGGCACTGGACTTCGGGTCCCAGTATTCGTGGTCTTGATTCACTCCGGCCCAGGCCAGGCTTGCTGGGTGCAGGGTGTGCAGAGTTCGCGGTTCCAGGCTGATGCCAGGGCTTGTTACTTGCTGCGAGCAGTACCACTGCTCGTAGAAGACCCAGGTAGTCAGTCACAAGGCAGTCAGGTCCTCCAAGGTTTTTGAGGTTGCTGACCACTGGCGTCGCCGGGGCTTAGCAGGAGCAGATTTGAGGGTCGACAGGCTAGTAGGGCTGGGGCAAATCAGTTGGTGGCTTCCTCTTTTTAGCAGCTGCACAGCAGGTCTTCTTGTTCCTTGTTCTTATTTCTTGTTTCGAAATCTGGATCTGGGGAAGGAAGGTTCATGGTGCCCCTAAATACTATGTTAAGGGGCGTTACAGGTAGGGCGAGGGAGGGACCAATGGGTCCCAGCCCTGGGGTGGGTACAACCCTTATCCTGCTCTTCTCCTGTGGGAGGGGGGCAGGAGCCTATCTCTGATTGGGCAGGGCTCCCCATCTTCAAGATGGCCGGAGCCCGGAGTTGTGCTTCACCTTGCCTCTCCCACCTGAGGAGTGGAGTTGGCACAGGCTGGCACACCCCCTTTCCTCACTGAGGGTTTCCCGCCAGAGTGGGGTTCAGAACTGCTGGGGGCCAGTTGCTGAATACAGCAAGTGGCCTGGAGAAGCTCAAAAAGGCGGAACGCCTTTGAAACTTTCCCTGCCCATCCTGTGGTAGGAGACCTAGCACCTCGCCCGGGATGTGCATTGTTGCAGGCCCAGGAGAGTGGCGGGCTCTCCACCCAGGGGTCTAGCAACATGTCTGCTGTGTGGCAGCCTCTCAGACAAGACGTGGATTGTAGGTTAGGTTTCAAGGGGCATCTCTAAGATGCCCTCTGTAGTGCATTTTAAATTAAATCCCACACTGGCATCAGTGTGGGTTTAATGTGCTGAGAAGTTTGATATCAAACTTGTCAGTCTTCAGTGTAGCCATTATGGTGCTGTGGAGTTCGTAATGACAAGCACCCAGCACCATATACTCTTAATGGCATCACTGCATTTACAGTGCCCAGGAATGGTCTTGGGTACTGTAGGGGCACCGGGCTCATGCACCTGTGCCCACACCACTGACATAGGGCACCCAGCTCGAGGAGTGGCTGATGTATGCCAGGGCAGTTGGCTTGTGGGCATGGCACACAGGTATGTGTGCCATGTCGACTCTTTGTTTAGTTCTGCACCAGGACACTCAGCCTGCAAAGGCAGTGTGTGGGTGTTAGGGTACAGGGCCCCTAAGGGTGGCACAATAAGTGCTGCAGCCCTTAGGGGTCTTCTCTGGTCACAATGCCCTGGGTGCCTTGGGTACCATTTACCAGGGGCTGACAAGTGGCCAGAGATGCCAATTGGGTTTAGGCTTTAGTGTTCGAGGCATGTGGGCTGCTGAATTCATATCTGTGCATAGACCGCCACCTAGTGTTGGGTCCGGATGATTGCACATTGTTGTCCTGGAAGAGTCTTCGAAGTATCACGAGATAGGTGGCTCCTCCCCTGGACTACAGTGCGCATGGGCATCGCCTCCATCCCCAGATTGTTTTTTTCCGCCATTGGGTTCGGATGTGTTTCGGTTCCCTCTGTCGGAACCGATAGTTGTTCAACTTCTACTCGAGACCAAAAGGTCTTTAGGCTGGGCGTCGGTATAGTTGCGTACGGGTTTCTTTCTGACTCTCAGCTCCTATCTCTTGCTGCCCTTCCACGTGCCTTCGGCGCGGACGGGCCTACACTACAACTTTTGCTATGGAGCGGACTCCATTCAAAAAGTGTCCGCTGTGTCACTCCAAATATTCACACCTCGACGTGCACCCTGTGTGCAATACCTGCTTGTCGCCGGATCACCGCGAAGACACCTGCATGGCGTGTTCGAAGTTCCGAAGCAAGAAGACTTTAAAGATTCGCCGGGCCAATCGACTCCAGGCTCAATTGTCGGCTTCGGCGCCCCCACCAGATGACATTTTCCAGGAATCTGTCGAGGGAGAAGACGACGTGCGAGAGTCGGACTCTGGCCCCGCGTCCGAAGAGGAAAACTACGACGCGGGTGACGCGGACATTGACGAAGTCTCCGACGAGGTAGGGGACGACGATCAGGCTTGTGCCACGATGGGAGATAGCTCAGAGGACGAGCATCCCCAATCGGACTCAGGGGCTATTCCCCTTCATACGGCCCAGGTCGAGGGATCGCCTTCGGGCCTTACCCAAGATCTGCCTATCAGTCCTACGTCCCCGCCTCCGGGCCCGGTCACGGACATTTCTAAGCCATCTCTTCTGTTGAAGAAAACAAAAGTGAAACCAACTGGTCACGCACCCTCGGATGCGAAACCGAAACTGAAAGTTGCGTTGGTGAAGAAGGTTCTGGAGGCGTCAACTTCCAAGAAATCCAAAATGGCCGACTCGAAGAGCCACGCCAAGATGGCCGACCCAAAGCCCTCGGGGTCGACGCCAAAGGCGAAGGTCTCCGACGCGACCGCGTCGGCACCGAAAGGGGTCGGGGACCCGAAGACGGTTTCAAAGAAGCGTCAGGGCGACGACGCGTCTAGGCATGGGGCGTCGGCCCCGAAAAAGAAGCCTACCGGCGATCAGGCTCTCGAAGATGAGGGGTCGCTCGAGCAGGTGCAACCCTCGGCAACCTTTACAAAGAAAGTGGAGGAATCCTTACAGCGGATCCGAAAGACCACGGTGGTTCCCACTCAGGACACTGTAGTGCCTACGCTCACGCCTAAGCCTACTAAAGAGAAAACGCCTATTCGTTTCGTCCTTCCACCCAAGTCGGCGCCGAAGGCCTTCGCGCCGAAACAGGGCGGACATTCAGGGGAGGTGTTAACGCCGAAGGCTGCCTTGGTGGTATCGAAGCTTCGGCTCCAGCCGCTTGCGGTAGAAGAGCGTCGGGAGGTCATTATCGACGCCAACACCGGGAAACTGTCGCTCCTCAAACGAAAGATCACGTCGGAACCGGCGTTGGAACCTTTTAAAATCCCGCTCAAGAATAAAAGGTACTCTGCGGACTCTTCGGCTCTGGTGGAACCTGTGTCCCCACAGGCCTTGGAACACTCGCCGACGCATTCCCCCGCGGCCGATGCGGACGAGGAAGATGCCGAGTACAACTATCCTGCGTACTCGGATCCGGAGGAGGAGCATGTGCCTTGGGCCGGGGGAGGCGACACAGATGACCCGCAGTCGGGTCAGGACACTCAACTTTTCACCGCCAAGACGTCCCCGACAGAGGACTCGGCGGCCTTCGATGCCTTGATTGAGAGAGCCGCGGCGAACCACGACGTCGAGCTGCACTCAGACCCCGTGGATGCGGACTTCTTATTCGACACCTTCTCGGTAGCCGAAAAGCAAGTCAAAACGCTACCGATGCTTAAAGGGGTGCTTAAGCATGCACCGGAGGTTTTCAAAGAGCCCACCCGGGCGCGGGTGGTCAACCCTCGCATCGACAGGAAATATAAGGCGGCACCCACGGATCCCACTTATATCAAGGGACACTTTCCATTGGACTCCCTGGTTGTTTCCAACGCTCGGAAAAGGGCGAATTCTCAAACTACTGGTGACGCTCCTCCCCCAGACAAAGAGTCCAAGATCTTTGAGGCCTCGGGCAAACGCATTGCTGCACAGGCAGCTAACATCTGGAGAATATCTAACACCCAAGCCCTGCTTGCACGTTATGATAGGGCCCATTATGACACATTAGAGGCCATTCTGCAACACTTGCCTGACCAATACAAGGAGGCAGGAGAGATGCTCATTCAGGAGGGTAAACTCATTACAAATGCATCCATCAAATGTGCTCTAGACGTGGCAGATACAGCCTCTAGAGCCATCAATACAAGTGTGTTACTTAGACGTCATGCCTGGCTTCGTATTTCGGGGTTCAAGCCCGACATCCAAACCACTATTTTAGGGCAAACAGTTAATCCTGACCATCTGTTTGGCCCTGAGGTGGATGCCTCACTAGAAAAAATGAAAAAGGATACCGAAACTGCAAAGTCGATGGGGGCTTTACAAAGTCAGCAGTTTCGGGGTGGTTCCTTTCGCCGTTCAAATTCAAAAGGCACCTCCCGGGGACAGGCATCCCAGTCCGCACAATACTACAAAGGTAGCACCCAGCCCTCGTATAACAACAAGGGTAGAGGTGGTTACAGAGGCAATAATACCAAAGGCAGGGGACGTGGAAACAATGGCTCCAGGTCCACCACCACCAACAAGCAGTGACGTCTTGTCACTGCCCCCCGACAATGCAACACCGGTTGGGGGGAGACTTCAGCAGTTCCTGCCGGCGTGGAAGAACATCACCACGGACAGGTGGGTGAGGTCCCTTATCCAGTACGGGTACTGTCTAGAGCTTACTTCCATTCCACCAGACATACCCCCAAGAAGCCGTCCTATGTCAGGCGAGCATTTGACCTTGTTGCAGCAGGAAGTTCTTGTTATGCTGCAAAAAGGGGCAATAGAGCTCGTTCCATTGCGGGAGCGGGGAACAGGGGTTTACTCCCTCTATTTCCTAATTCCCAAGAAGGACGGATCCCTCAGACCTATCCTGGACCTCAGGCCCCTAAACTGGTACATACTCTCGGAGCACTTCCATATGCTCACGTTGCAACAAGTGCTTCCCCTGCTTCGGCAGGGGGATTATCTGGCTACACTGGATCTGAAAGATGCCTATTTTCATATCCCCCTACATCCTTCCCACAGGAGGTATCTCAGATTCACGATCTTAGACCAGCATTACCAGTTCAAGGTCCTGCCGTTCGGGGTCACCACGGCACCAAGGGTATTTACGAAGTGCCTAGCGACTGTGGCGGCGCATCTCCGTCGCCAAAACGTCCACGTCTATCCTTACCTGGACGACTGGCTCATTCAGGCAAGGACGGAACAACAGTGCGCAGACCATGTGTCACGCACCATTCATCTCCTGCACGATCTGGGTTTCTCACTGAACTACCCCAAGTCCCATCTCCAGCCCGCCCACGTGCGACAGTATCTGGGCGCGACGATCAACACTCTGGCGGCCACTGCGCAGCCAAATTCAGTGAGAATCGCCAGTATCCAGGCGCTGATCCAACGGTTCAGACCCCAACACTCGCTTCCAGCGAAGGTGTTCATGCAGTTGATAGGCATGATGGCCTCCTGCATCTCCATTGTCCCGCACGCGAGACTACATATGCGTCCGCTTCAGGAGTGCCTAGCACGTCAGTGGACTCAGGCTCATGGGCAACTGACAGACCTAGTGTTGGTGAGCGGTCGGGCATACAACTCTCTGCATTGGTGGAATCCACAAAACCTTTGCAAAGGCCGACCATTCCAAGAGCCTGTCCCACAGATTATCCTGACGACGGACGCCTCTCTCCAGGGATGGGGAGCGCATGTACTCCATTACACTGTGCAGGGACTATGGACACTACAGCAGAGGAGGATGCACATCAATGTGTTGGAACTGATGGCAATCTTCATGGCCTTAAAGGCGTTCAAAGTACATCTGTGCAACAAGGTCGTGTTGATCCGGACGGACAACATGACGGCCATGTACTACATCCAGAAACAGGGGGGCACACACTCTCCACAGCTGTCTCATCTGGCTCAGAGCATGTGGAAGTGGGCCATTCAGAGGAACATCTTCCTCATGGCAGAGCACCTCCCGGGCAAGGACAATCAGATGGCGGACCTCCTCAGCAGGCACAGCCATCAGATGCACGAGTGGGAGATACATCCATCGGTACTCCAACCGTACTTCCAAATGTGGGGTCATCCAGAGATAGACCTATTCGCCACAAAGGAGAACGCAAAATGCCAAAGCTTCGCCGCCAGGTTCCCACACCCCCAATCACAGGGCAATGCGATGTGGATGAACTGGTCAGGCAGATTTGCGTACGCTTTTCCCCCAGCACCTCTGATACCGCTGGTGGCACGCAAGCTCAGGCAACACTCGATGACGCTCATCCTGGTTGCTCCAACGTGGGCTCGCCAACCATGGTACACCACGTTTCTGGAACTCTCCGTGGTACCGCATCAAAGGCTTCATCTCACTCCCAGCCTTCTGACGCAGAGCCATGGCGACATTCAGCACCCAGATCCGCAACAGCTCAACCTGGCGATCTGGCTCCTGAAGTCCTAGAGTTTGGCTACCTCAATCTTCCTCCCGGTTGCATGGACATCATTCGGGAGGCAAGGAAGCCCACTACTAGAGCTTGTTATGCGGCTAAATGGAAGAGGTTTGTCATCTACTGTGTGAACCACGACATTGACCCGCTAGATGCTTCCATTCAAAACATCATCTGTTACCTTTTTCACCTGTGTGACGCGGGGGACCCGGACGAGGGCCCCCCTGGTATGCCTATTAATGTGTTTGCTCTTTCTGTCCAGCATACAGAGGCTTGGAACACCCCTGACGTCATACGGAGGAGACCTGCAGCGGAACACCTTCGTGACTATACCTTTAAGGGGGCGGAGTCGGATTGGCGTCACACCCTCACGGAGGACGTAAAACCCATCCCAGAGTCCAGCCAGGTGTGCGAGACACCCGGAGGCGGAGTTGGAGGTTGGTGGAGCGAGTGGAGAGACAGCGAAGCGGAGTGGACGGAGGAGGAAGACGACGAGCGGAAGACGGAGGAAGATCGGAGGACGGAGTACGAGGAGGGCGGAGAGAGTAAGACGGAGGCGGAGGAGAAGGAACAAGATCATTCCAGGCACGGCGGGGAAGGTGGAGAAGAACCCCGAAGGTGGAGCCGGACGGACCCTGAGGCGAGGCCGAGTTACAGGACGGCTCCAAAAGGGAAGGCAGCGGCGGGACCAGACCTCGAACCTGAGAGGGACTACCGCGGGAAGCCAGGGGGCTCTGCGGGACGCGCATCGCCCAGCCACACTAACACGGAAGTGTGGCTCTCCCAGGTACGGGCCAATAACACAGCGTGGGGAGGTAGTAGATAAGGGAAGCACTCCTAACAACGAGAACCCCCCTTCACACCCTTGAGGTTTGCACAAGGGTTCACGTCCCGAAGACAGGGTAGAAGGTTGCACGCGTGATTCCCCTCACTCCCTTCCCTGAGACGTTTTTTTATCCAGGACGTATACTGAGACGGATCTTTCTTTTTCCTTTTTCCTTGGGGTATCGACGCAACGAGACCAGCGAGACGGCGGGGAAAAGGCCTACGACTCCCAGGAGACCTTGGGACCGACGAGCGACCGGAGGAAGATCCAGGACGGAGGAGGCAGATCCACCCCTGCCCTTCTATAGAGTGCCTGTTCAAAAACGTCGTTTGTACAAACCAATAAAAGCGGCATTACCCAGACAGCCAGTGTGTGCGAATCTTTTCGAGAACCCCGCAGTACAGACCCCGACCCCAGCCGAACGGCCACAAGTGGTGGAGAATGCGGGCAGTGAAACAGTGAGCGCCATCGAGGACACAACGATGGATGCGATCCTGCAAGCCCTCGTGAAGGGCCAAGAACAACTGGCATGGGCAGTGGAGCAGCAACTTGCGGCAGCCCAATTGGACCGAGATACCTTCCGAAGTTCCGTGGTTCAACAATTGGAAGGTGTGAGGCTTACGGGAGACCCCGCCACTGTCACCGTCCGTGAGACCCGGGCCCCACCTACTCCCGCTGGTATTTCTTTACAAAAATATGTCACGGGAGAGGACCCTGACGCGTTCCTAACAAACTTTGAAAGGGTGGCCCTAGCCTGTGGATGGACTGTGGACAAGTGGCCGTTTTTCTTAGCACCGCTGTTGAGTGGAGAGGCACAGGCAGCCTATCAGGTTGCCAACAACAACGGCACCACCCCGTATGCCCAGATCAAGACTGTAATCCTGGATCACCTCGGCTTAGATTCAGAAGCTTATAGGGTTCGGTTCCGCAAGGAGAGGGGACAAGCCGGAGACAACCCCAAAACCCTGTTTTTTAGATTGAAAACCGCAGCGGACAAGTGGCTTACCCCCACAACGAGTTCCAAAGACCAAATCATGGACAAGATATATCTCGAACAGTATTTGGAAGCCCTTCCTTATGGGACACAGCGGTGGCTACGCCAACATTCTAACCTGTCCACAGCTCAGGCCATGGAGATGGCCACCACCTACGCCCGGGCCCAACCCCGTCCTCACAATGTAGAACCTGACAAAACAAATAAGGGACCGATCAGACCCGAGCGCCGAGTGAGGGCTCAGCCAGGATCTCTCCCGCCTCTTCCTCGACCATCGGCTGTCGAACACCCCCCTTTTCGGGGCCCGCAGTGCTTCGACTGTGGACAGTGGGGCCACATAGCACGTATGTGCCCTCAGAAAAGAACCCAGGAAGAACCAATGGACGTCAATTATCTCCCAAAGGCGGTGTTGTATTCAGCTGAGCTGGGAGGCTCCTTCCATGTGAGTGTTACTGTTAATGGGGTGGTGGTTAGGGCCCTCCTCGATTCTGGCTGTAAGCAATCAGTCATCCACGGAACTTATGTGACTCCACTACAGTTAGTACCGGAGAACACTGTGTTTATTAAATGTGTACATGGGGATGTGAAGGAATACCCGGTGGCTAGCATTCCCATAGGTCTAGAGGGGATGGAAAGCATGCTAGTTAAAGTGGGAGTAATGGACACGCTGCCCGAACCTTTGATCTTGGGCACCGATAACCCGAACTTCTTGAACCTCTTCAAAGCTCAGTTATGCCAAGACAGTGAACAGGGCGTATCTGTAAATAACCTATTATCTACGGGTCCATGGGAGGGAGACAGGTCCTTCCGATTCGCCCAAGCCAATGACGACACGCTCATCAATGCATGGGAACAGGCACATGTCGGTTTAACCAATCCTAATCCCACCTACCCCAGATTTGTGATTAAGGATGATCTTTTATATAGACTAGCCTCTAAAGACGAGCCGATGCAATTGTTGGTACCAGCCTGTTTTCGTGAGCAAATTATGTACTACGCACATACCCACCTACTGGCAGGACACATTGGGAGTGAGAAAACGACCCAGAACGTCCTCAGGAACTTCTACTGGCCCGGTATCTATTGCGATATAAAAAAACATTGCCAAACCTGTGACCTTTGTCAACGGAAAAATTCCCAACGACCCACGGCAGTACCGTTACAACCTCTGCCAGTCATCGGGACCCCTTTTGAGAGAGTGGGGATGGACCTGATAGGCCCCTTAACCACCACAAAAAAAGGATTTAGATACGCTCTCGTTATTGTGGACTACGCCACTAGATTCCCTGAGGCGTTCCCGTTAAAATCGCCCACTTCCCGGAACATTGCTGACAAATTTCTTGAGTTGTTTTCTCGGGTGGGGTTCCCTAAAGAGATCCTCACGGACCAGGGGACCCCATTCATGTCCAAGGTTATGCAGGAAGTTTGCCAGATGTTGGGTCTGCACCAGATTAAGACGTCCGTGTACCACCCTCAAACGGACGGATTAGTCGAACGATACAACAGGACCTTAAAAACGGTTTTGAAGAAAATGGTGGAGGTAAACCACTCCGACTGGGACTCCTTGTTACCCTTAGCCCTATACGTGATAAGAGGCCAGCGTCAAAGTAGCCTTGGGTGTTCGTCCTTCGAGATGCTCTATGGGAGGCAACCCAGGAGCTTGCTAGATATGACAAAAGATATGTGGGAAACGGAACAAGGCGGAGAAACCAGAACTCTTCTAGAGTACAGTTCGACTTTGAGGAACAAATTAGGAAAGATCAGGGAACTCGCTTTTACACACTTGGAGGAAAGCCAGAAACAGCAGCAGACCCACTATAATAAAGGAAAGAAGTGGAGGTCGCTAAAAATCGGAGACTGGGCACTGGTATTACTGCCTTCATTGACAAAAAAATTCAGTAACGAGTGGCAGGGGCCCTATGAGGTCATCGAGACGATAGGCAAAACGACCTATCGCCTCCGTCTCACCCCCAGAAAGACCCAGATTTTTCACATAAATCTGTTGAAAAAATGGCTTGGAACCCCTCCAGTGGCAGCGAATCTGGTAACTAACCCCTTGAAAGATACCTCCACCACCATGAATGACTTGGTTATCAGTGAGGAGTTATATGAGGGAGAGCAGGAGGGCCTCCGACGAGTTCTGAAGAAATACGCCCACATTTTCTCCGACCTTCCAGGTAAAACCACCTTGGCAGAGCACAGAATTGAGACACCTCCTGGTACCGTGGTCAAGCAGCGTCCATATAGGATTCCAGAGGCAAAACGGGACGCTATAGCTAAAGAGGTGGCGGAAATGCTCAGGTTAGGGGTAATACGGCCTTCCAGGAGTGAGTGGTCGTCCCCTATTGTAATGGTGCCTAAACCAGATGGCAGTAGCCGTTTTTGTATGGACTTTCGGGCATTAAACGAAGTATCAGCCTTCGATTCCTACCCAATACCCCGGATCGATGAACTCATCGAGAGACTCGGGGAGGCCAAATATATTAGCACCCTGGACCTGACCAAAGGGTATTGGCAGGTGCCCCTGCGCGAGGAAGACAGGAGGAAAACGGCATTCGCTACTTCTGAGGGGCTGTTCGAATTTACTGTTCTGCCCTTTGGGCTACACGGGGCTCCCGCAACGTTTCAGAGACTTATGAATACGGTCCTACGGGGACATCATCAATATTGCTCCGCCTATCTTGATGACATCATCATTTTCAGTCCCTCCTGGGAGACTCACTTACACCATCTGGATGCTGTGTTCAATTTACTCGCATCCGCGGGTCTCCATGTCAACTCCAAGAAGTCCAGAATCGGGTACCATAAAGTCAAGTATTTGGGGTACCTGCTGGGTCATGGTATCATTGAACCTCAGGTGGAAAAAGTGCGTGCTATCGCGGAAACCCCGTTTCCGAAAACTCTCAAGGACATGCGTGCCTTCTTAGGCCTGGTCGGGTACTACCGACGTTTCATACCCTCCTTTTCAGAGGTCGCGACCCCCCTGACCGATACCCTCAAGAAAACGAAGTTCCGCCCTGACTTCCACAACCCTACGCCGGCCATGTGGACGGCCTTTCAGTCTCTTAAAAAGGCCATCACCACCCGGCCAGTTCTTACGTCCCCCGATTTCAACAAGCCCTTTGTGTTACATACGGATGCATCTGACTTTGGAATCGGGGCCGTCCTGTCCCAAGACACCGGGGAGGGGGGCCTCCGCCCCGTGCTTTACATCAGTAGGAAACTGTTTCCTAGGGAGGTCAGATACCCGACCATTGAGAAGGAATGCCTTGCCATCAGGTGGGCAGTGGACAAGCTTCGCTACTACCTGGAAGGGCGGTCTTTCCTGCTCTACACAGACCATGCCCCTCTCATCTGGATGGCGAGGAACATTTCGAACAACCCTCGTGTCATGAGGTGGTTCCTGGCCTTACAGCCCTTTCGGTTCCAGGTCCGGCACCAGAAGGGTTCCGAGAACGTCCACGCGGACTTTCTTTCTCGGTATCCTCTCCCCGATCGGGAGACTCCTAGGGGGGGATGTGTGACGCGGGGGACCCGGACGAGGGCCCCCCTGGTATGCCTATTAATGTGTTTGCTCTTTCTGTCCAGCATACAGAGGCTTGGAACACCCTTGACGTCATACGGAGGAGACCTGCAGCGGAACACCTTCGTGACTATACCTTTAAGGGGGCGGAGTCGGATTGGCGTCACACCCTCACGGAGGACGTAAAACCCATCCCAGAGTCCAGCCAGGTGTGCGAGACACCCGGAGGCGGAGTTGGAGGTTGGTGGAGCGAGTGGAGAGACAGCGGAGCGGAGTGGACGGAGGAGGAAGACGACGAGCGGAAGACGGAGGAAGATCGGAGGACGGAGTACGAGGAGGGCGGAGAGAGTAAGACGGAGGCGGAGGAGGAGGAACAAGATCATCCCAGGCACGGCGGGGAAGGTGGAGAAGAACCCCGAAGGTGGAGCCGGACGGACCCTGAGGCGAGGCCGAGTTACAGGACGGCTCCAAAAGGGAAGGCAGCGGCGGGACCAGACCTCGAACCTGAGAGGGACTACCGCGGGAAGCCAGGGGGCTCTGCGGGACGCGCATCGCCCAGCCACACTAACACGGAAGTGTGGCTCTCCCAGGTACGGGCCAATAACACAGCGTGGGGAGGTAGTAGATAAGGGAAGCACTCCTAACAACGAGAACCCCCCTTCACACCCTTGAGGTTTGCACAAGGGTTCACGTCCCGAAGACAGGGTAGAAGGTTGCACGCGTGATTCCCCTCACTCCCTTCCCTGAGACGTTTTTTTATCCAGGACGTATACTGAGACGGATCTTTCTTTTTCCTTTTTCCTTGGGGTACCGACGCAACGAGACCAGCGAGACGGCGGGGAAAAGGCCTACGACTCCCAGGAGACCTTGGGACCGACGAGCGACCGGAGGAAGATCCAGGACGGAGGAGGCAGATCCACCCCTGCCCTTCTATAGAGTGCCTGTTCAAAAACGTCGTTTGTACAAACCAATAAAAGCGGCATTACCCAGACAGCCAGTGTGTGCGAATCTTTTCGAGAACCCCGCAGTACAGACCCCGACCCCAGCCGAACGGCCACAACCTGTATCGATGTAATCTAGCGTACTCTTCCATCCGCATTCACCTGTCTGCTATGGCAGCATACCTCCAAAACAGGCAGCACCTGTCACTCTTTAAGGTCCCTGCTATCAAGGCCTTTCTGGAGGGACTCAAAAGGGTCATTCCACCAAGGACTCCACCAGCTCCGGAATGGAACCTCAACGTGGTTCTTACAAGGCTGATGGGTCCTCCTTTTGAGCCACTGCACTCTTGTGAGCTTCAGTTTCTGACTTGGAAGGTGGCTTTCTTAGTAGCAATTACATCGCTACGGAGGGTTAGTGAGTTGCAGGCACTCACCATCCAAGAACCTTTTTTCCAAGTACATGCTAACAGGGTAGTGCTCCGCACTAACCCTAAATTCTTACCCAAAGTAGTCTCACAATTCCACATTAACCAAACAATTGAATTGCCAGTGTTTTTCCAAAACCCAGAGACGCTGGCGGAGCGCATGCTCCACACCCTTGATGTGAAGAGGGCCTTGATGTACTATGTGGACAGGACTAAAGATTTCCGCAAAACCAAACAACTTTTTGTTGCTTTTGCCACACAACACAAGGGAAACGCTATCTCCAAGGCGGGGATTGCTAGATGGATAGTAAAGTGCATTCAGATCTGCTACGCTAAAGCTAAGCGCACTCTCACTATCCCACCGAGGGCCCACTCCACTAGGAAGTTAGGGGCCTCTATGGCTTTCCTAGGTAACATTCCCTTAGAAGATATCTGTAGAGCAGCCACATGGTCTACCACACATACTTTCACTAAGCACTACTGTGTAGACGTGCATTCCAAACAGCAGGCAGCTGTTGGTCAGGCTGTTCTAAAAACGCTTTTTCAGACTGCTGCAGCTGGCACGGGCGGCCGCCGTTAATGGAGGGACTGCTATGTATTCTATGCACAGATATGAATTCAGCAGCCCACATGCCTCGAACTGCAAATGCTACTTACCAGTATGCATCTGTTCTTGGCATGTAGGGCTGCTGACATTCATATCGCCCACCCTCCTCCCCGGCGCCTGTAGCAGCTGCAGTATTTATTCATACAAACACATATGCTCATAGCATGGTCATCACTCACATTCTTCACTCCATCTCTGCCAATGGCTAAAAACAATCTGGGGATGGAGGCGATGCCCATGCGCACTGTAGTCCAGGGGAGGAGCCACCTATCTCGTGATACTTCGAAGACTCTTCCAGGACAACAATGTGCAATCATCTGGACCCAACACTAGGTGGCGGTCTATGCACAGATATGAATGTCAGCAGCCCTACATGCCAAGAACAGATGCATACTGGTAAGTAGCATTTGCAACAGTTTTTAGGGAAGGAACACATTCCCTGGGTACCTGATTGGCAGGGACCCACGGCACACCAAGGAAAAGTACATCAAATATCAGGCAAAAAGTGGGGGGGTTACTGCAGCAGAAACCCACTTCCCTACAGCTGTGCATTATTCCGCTATCTAGTGGTTGGGCAGCAGTGCTCGCCCAGGCGAGAGTCCTTTTGCCTGGGGTTCAGAAATGGACCCTGGAATCGCACACACTTGTGCGTGTGTTTTCTGTTTTGGGGTCAGTAATGGGGCTTTAAGTGCGTGTTTGGTTTCAAAAGAGCATGCAATAGGGCAAAGGCGGGCGCATTGCTCCGCCCACGGCCTATTGGTGTCTGTTACGCGCACCAAAGCCCATATGTTTTCAATTATCGTGCCCAGACACGGGTGCGATAATTGAAAACATATGCCTCTGTAGGGGTCGGGAGGGGACGACAGGGGGAGGAGTCACCGAGTCAGAGACTTTGAGTAACGATTTCAAAGATGGTTTTATTTTTATATAAGCCTTTCTTCTCCTGCTCGTTAGTCTTTCTCGGGCAAACACAGCTGGGTCCGTCTTGGTGTTCCTTGGGGACTCCAGATTATATCCGGCAGAGCGAGCTGGTAAAGGCACTTCGTCAGGGACCGGCACCACAAAGGAAGAAACAAAGAAAGGGGTTAGGGGGGCTTCCGGTTTGAATAATTATAAGGGCCGGGAGTGAGGGAAACCAAGTGCACAAGTGAGAGTGCTATATACAGAGTAGTGGGATGTGCAGGGCTATTATTCGGTAGGTTGGAAGCGCCGTCCCACCCAACCCGCTACTGTGCCCCGTACCTTGTTAAGCCACACTTCTCCCGTGGGAGCGTGGCGGGGTGAATCGCAGAATCGTTGGCCTCCTGGCTTGCTAAGGACGTCTCCGGTCTGTTGTACACAGTCCTCCTCGTCTTCTTCGTCCTTATTCTTCGGGTTCTCTTCACTCCTCAGCTCTCCGTCTCCTTCCTCCACCTCCTTGGAAACGCTGTCCGACCACTTCCTGGTTTCTCCCTCATTTTGTGAACCTGACACGATGAGGTCCGTATGGGGAGGAGTCTCGTCATAGTTGAATTCCCAATTAAAGGAGCCAGGGTTCTTTTCTTTAATGGTTTCCCATCCGTCCTGTTCACATGGCCAGTCCTCGAGTGCATAAGGGTCGGACTGATGCTGAGAGGGGATAGAAGCAGGTAAAAGGTGATCAGCCGACCACCAATCGTTTCCATAGTCTTGTCCATCGGAAGGGCATTCCACCCCGTTACAGCCTCGTAGTGGCGCGTGCGCGCACCAGTCGCAGGCGTTTTTTTTTTATTCAGTGCCGCTTCTATTTTTTTTAGGAAAGACCCTCCCCCCACTCACTCACCCCACCCCCATTATGCGCAGCATCACAGTTCCCATACTTTTAACACACTTCCACCGCTGATTGACGCCGATTTTATGAACTTTCATCTATTCCCGGTTTCCTTCAAACCGTCTCATCTTTTGACATTAGTTAAATATCGAAAGTCATCATGTAGGCTCAATCAAAAAAAATATAAGTTTAAGATTTTTTTTTTTTTGATTAAGAAACGATCTTTAAATAAGAGGAATGTACGACTGTGCATGTTCCCAGTTCGAAGCAGGGGACACTGGGCGGTATGCCCCACACAAGATCTGCAGCAAAATGAGTGAGTGGGCGAACCCAGCTCCCTGCTGAAAGCGTGTGAATCTGCAGAGTTAGCACCTCCCGCGTGGCATCTCCTATGAGTCACCGCCAGGCGCGAGGACTCCGCTGTCACAGCAGCACATGAGGGTCAGAAATACACGTCCGCTTTCCGGATTTGAACAGAGGGCTCCAACCAACTTCCACAGTCAAATGGTGGTCAGAAATAAATGTCTGCTTCCTGTTTATGAAAACCTGCCCTTCCTGTGAGCATCACTCGCAGTAGCAGACATTTTGAGTGGAAATCTTGAGCCCGGGGTGAAATGATCACCTAGGGGAACCAGGGCCGGTGGGGGTTGTAGGACTTTTAAAGTGATGGCATATGGGTTTTCTATAAAAACAGGTGTTGAGTGAAATGTACCAACAGCGAACTGCATTGAGTGCGAATGCCTGAGCTTAGTGTGGGACTGGGATGGAGATTTGGGGGTCATTTGGTGCATTGTAAAGGCTTCTTATGCCCCTACATAGGCTAACACGCCTATGTAGACTAAAAGCCTTAAGCTCTGCGGGCCGCTTATGAAATGTGAACAACAACTGAAATTGCATGTGCTGCCAATCCTTTCACTTACTTATTCTAGATAGAACACCTGACCGTTGAACAAATGTTCCTGAGACCAAAAGTGTCTGTTTGACTTTTATTTATTTTGAAAAAGGGGGGATTATTTTTTATTAAAGTATCCGCAGATTATTTAAATTTTTAGGCAAAGTTTTTGACCTTATGTACAACAAACAACTCTTATTTATATAAACACAACAATACTTTTTCAATATAAATCTTTTTCAAAACTTTATCGACAACATATAATACAATAACACTCAGTCATACTCCTCACAAACCACACTATTTACATATCAACAGACAGTACAAAAAAAGAACATATAAGTTATATCTACAATGTAATCGCTTGATTTACAATGAAGCTTTAGAACTTAATCTTATATTTACAAAGCTGTTCGAAAGTAAATATTATCCAATTCTTGGTTTTTTAAGGCTTGAAAAGTCTACGCGTTTCGAACTCATATGAGTGAATGAGTTCTCATCAGGACCAAGGTCTGTAAAAAGAGAAGGGGGAAACTTATTGGTATTCTGTTGGAAATATGAAACAACACCTACTACCCCTATTGCTAGCTCCTGTCCCTTACCTCTCAGTCACTTAGAAACCAGCATCACAACTGTGGGTAGTCTGGACACCCAGCTCTCTGTCTTAAAAAAATAATTGAATCCCATCAGTGACTCTCACAATCATGAACATTACATCACATTCAACCTTCAATCACTTGTATGCTTACATGGTTCAGGGGTGCAGGGGGCCAGGCTTGTTGACGGCTCTGGGCGCTCGAGCTGTTTGTGGAGAACAGAGTATTGTGAATAATAACTCTAGAGATGGCGGTTTTGGGGCGTGGGGAATGTGGGGCTTGAAGTGGCTTAGCGGTGAATTCTCACCTTTGGTCTTGGTGCTGAGTATCCAAGCCGCCGGTGTAGTGTCGGATCCAACGAAGGTCCGTAGTACTGGGAATTAAATCTAAAAGAACGGGATGGAAAGCTGGAATCAGCATGTGTCCCTTATCTCTGAATGCGTTCCCTGTTTGTGCCAGCGCGTAGCTTACCTGCCGGCAAGGTTCTCAGCGCTGGGCAGCGTTCTGTCCGTGAGTCGTCCTGCTCTTCCGGGTCCGCAAAGGATCCTGGGAGTGTGGGCGGATGTCATTTGCTGTAGTTGGTCCGTCTTTAAGACGGGTCCTTTGCGGACCCGGAAGAGCAGGACGACTCACGGACAGAACGCTGCCCAACGCTGAGAACCTTGCCGGCAGGTAAGCTACGCGCTGGCACAAACAGGGAACGCATTCAGAGATAAGGGACACATGCTGATTCCAGCTTTCCATCCCGTTCTTTTAGATTTAAGTCCCAGTACTACGGACCTTCGTTGGATCCGACACTACACCGGCGGCTTGGATACTCAGCACCAAGACCAAAGGTGAGAATTCACCGCTAAGCCACTTCAAGCCCCACATTCCCCACGCCCCAAAACCGCCATCTCTAGAGTTATTATTCACAATACTCTGTTCTCCACAAACAGCTCGAGCGCCCAGAGCCGTCAACAAGCCTGGCCCCCTGCACCCCTGAACCATGTAAGCATACAAGTGATTGAAGGTTGAATGTGATGTAATGTTCACGATTGTGAGAGTCACTGATGGGATTCAATTATTTTTTTAAGACAGAGAGCTGGGTGTCCAGACTACCCACAGTTGTGATGCTGGTTTCTAAGTGACTGAGAGGTAAGGGACAGGAGCTAGCAATAGGGGTAGTAGGTGTTGTTTCATATTTCCAACAGAATACCAATAAGTTTCCCCCTTCTCTTTTTACAGACCTTGGTCCTGATGAGAACTCATTCACTCATATGAGTTCGAAACGCGTAGACTTTTCAAGCCTTAAAAAACCAAGAATTGGATAATATTTACTTTCGAACAGCTTTGTAAATATAAGATTAAGTTCTAAGGCTTCATTGTAAATCAAGCGATTACATTGTAGATATAACTTATATGTTCTTTTTTTGTACTGTCTGTTGATATGTAAATAGTGTGGTTTGTGAGGAGTATGACTGAGTGTTATTGTATTATATGTTGTCGATAAAGTTTTGAAAAAGATTTATATTGAAAAAGTATTGTTGTGTTTATATAAATAAGAGTTGTTTGTTGTACATAAGGTCAAAAACTTTGCCTAAAAATTTAAATAATCTGCGGATACTTTAATAAAAAATAATCCCCCCCTTTTCAAAATAAATAAAAGTCAAACAGACACTTTTGGTCTCAGGAACATTTGTTCAACGGTCAGGTGTTCTATCTAGAATAAGTAAGTGAAAGGATTGGCAGCACATGCAATTTCAGTTGTTGTTCATATTGCTTGTGGCAAGCAGTGCTGTTGGGAGCCCGAACCCAGTAGTTTTTGTTTAAGCTTATGAAATGTGGCAGTCCTTTCATGATGCACTAAGCGAGTATAATTTTCTTACCGGGATGTCTGCGGTTTGCCCTCCACAAGATCAGTCTGAATCAGGGGTCTCCAACCTTCTCTGTTATGAGAGCTACCTATGATCAATAAAAATCGTCCTCAGCTACTAAGCTAATTTGTAGTGTAATAGTGATTACATCAAAAAAACGTGCAGTGTTGAGGGGTGATCGTGCAAGGTTGATTTGTGTGTTGCATTGTATAGCGCTACAACCAAGGAACCGGCATTCAAGCGCTTGCACGCTGGCAACATATCTAGTAGCTTAAACAATGCTCACTGGCTTTTAATCTTCTCCCTTCCCTTCCTTCTAACATACTGTTTACATCTCTAGCGCTCAGAAGCAGTCGGTCTATGGAGTATTAGCGCTATACTGGCGCTTCATCCTCCTCACTTTCTACGACCCCTTCCTCTCCCATCAACTTCAAGGGCGGGCAGTATGGTGCAGCTGGTGCAATGCTCCGGGACCCAGAGGATTGGAGAGGCCCGGCTCGCTCTGTAGCCGTTATTTTTAAAAGCTGCCTGCTACTATTTTCTTTATTGGTGTGAGTGTCTGTCTGCAGGCTTCCTGTTGAGAGGGGAGGAAGCACAGAGAGCAAAGCAGACAGGCACTGAAGCCAGCTTCAGAGCCTCTGTATTCCACAGGGACAGACATTCAACCAATTACAAAGCAGGTGAACTGTAGAGCACGCAGGCCATTAGTGCAGAGAGAGCAAGGGGAGCTGTGTCTGCTGGTGCACACTGACAGCTGCGCAATGCAGATCTTTATGCAGTACTTAATTTGAGCTGGTGGCGGCCACTGGCAGTGATTTTTGGGGGTCGGTGGGCATCCAACACTTATTTTTCCTCATAAGACATGCTGAAAGAGGGGAACACATAAACCAGAGAGAAGGAAAAGAAGACTGAAACTCTATCAACAAGAGAGAAAACAGGTGCCTGTATAGAGAATGGATATAAAGAATCAGTGAGTGTCTGGAAGTGGATTAAAATGGGCACGAGGTGCATACAGGAATACTATACGCAGACGTATTCGGCACAGGAACATTAAATAGCACCGGCCGTTGTATTTTGGGCCGTGCTTTGGGGACCGGTACTCATTATATTACAAATTATGCACTGCCTGTGCTCATTTCCCCGCCTGTTGCTGCACCAGGAATTCCTGCTTAGTCCCCAGCTTGACCAGGATGTCGAGGGGAACAGATGGTTTGGTACTGTTGCAGCGATGTGGTATTATGGGTTGACTGCATCCCAATTATATCTGTCTTTAACCACCATACTGAAGGTGGGGGGGCTGGAGGGGGGCATTTCACTTGCTTGCATGGGGGCCCAGGGGACCCTTGCTACGCCACTGATCAACTTGACTTTCCTCACCTCTGTGGAGGCAAGACTCTCCTCATCTGTGTCGTTCCCGCCCTCCACGAGGCCTACCTGATGCTGAATGTAGCTCTCACACAGCATCCCTCTCCACCGCGCACCAAGGCGCTTCTACCGCAGGAGAAAAAACTCTTAACTGGACGAGACATATTGGTCACGTGGTGCAACATGGTTGCGAATTAAATCTTTAGGGTAATTACTCTGATGAGAGAAGCTAGTGTAGCAAGTGCCCTCCATCCCCTGTGGGGACAGTGAGATGCTTTGGGGTGACTCCTGCCCCACATATCTGCAGGGGGAAGTTGACACTGCAATATTCATAACACATTGGACTTCATGAAATAATATAAATCTATTTTCTCTAGAACAGTGGTGTCCAAACGATGGCCAAGAGGGCCGGATTCAAGCCAGATTATCTGCATACCCTACCCACGAGATAAATTTGCACAAAAACGATCTAAATATTACTTGTTTACAAAGTAAAGTGGCTCTCCTGGGAATCTGACACGGATACTAGCTTCCCTGGGCCCTCCAGGGTCCTACTAAACTAGGAGTTAGAATGTTGCAATATCCAAGTTCTTCTGATGCCTTCCTCCTCACCGAGTAGAGCTAGACATATGTGACAGTACAGTATCATCCCTTACTGCAACACAAGAAACAAACAAGCATTTGCAATGCAGTAGGTCTAGTTTCAATTTCTGCGGGCCCGGAGAAAGTGGGTTTGCATATTTTTGGCTGTGCAGTACAAGACCACATATTACTACACTATATATTTGTACTAACTCACTATATATTCACATCTGACATGCGCAGTTTACTTTACAGATCCTAAAAATAAATCAGCCGGTATTATACATTCCATTTCACTTCAGTTACAGTGGCACCTTTATTACGCTTCAGAGTGACACTGTTCCATAAGCAGACGCTTTAAACGCACCGTGAGGGTACATTTCTAGGGACTACAGTGAACACAAACACATCTGTGTAGCGCCTTCCTGTCACTATCTGGCCTCGAAGTGCTGTGCTGCTTTTGCCTGAATGCCTGATCTGGTTCTTACGCGGGATATTGTGTATTATAGTCATAGCTTGTAAAAACTGATGGGAACATAAGAAGGTTCCCCTTAAAACACAGCTTTGTGTTACTGGTATCACACAGATGTGAAGAAACATGAAAGTGAGTTTTTCCTGCATGTCACACGTTTTGCGCCCTTCACACAGCCACCCAGTAAGGAGACATATTCCCACAGCTGGAAACTCTTGCCCTCATTTGCAGCTAGTTTGTAATGCATCTGTGCTGCTAGAACCCATTTTATCTGCTGTCCTTTCCAAGAACAGAACTAGCACTTGCTGTTCAGCAGTGATTTAATCCCTGGAGGATGAAATGCAGAATGAGCCCCCTTGTGATGTGCATGTCATACGCAGATGCAGTCCTGGTGCTCGTCAGCTTGTGTCTCGGGACAGGAACTAAAACAAGCAAGGATGAGGATAGGGGCGGCTGAAACTGTGAAGCGGGAGGGGGTTGTGGGACGGGCAAGCCACAACATGAAATCTACACGGTGGGAGGGGAAAGCCTACTGCCTATACCATACAATACAACAATACCATACAACCAGATCCCAAATATGCACCCCGCCCCATCATTATTTAATGCTTCCATCACCACCCAATTACAACTAGCATTTTTAATTTAAGAAGTTCTCCTCCTCCCCTAAAGCGACCTACACTTGTGCATAGACAGGGAAATGTGCAGACGGGGTTCGAGGGTGCAGGCACTCAGCACAGATACTGGGAACATTCTAGAACGAGTTTAAGCTATTGGCATTGTAAACAACTCCCTTTTATTTATTTCTTTTAAAAAACAAAATACAAATAAAAGGCATTGTCATTCGCAATGCCAATAGCTCAAATTCAAGTAAATGCGAGACCTATTGCATTGCAAATGCTTTTTTTTTGTGGCCCAGGTGGGTGTCGACATTCCACCATTTGGTGTCCTTCGTGACGTCGACATGCTTCCGGCGGAAGCTCCCACCTTTGGTCGCCGTCTTCGGATTCTTTTTTCCGCCGTTGGGTCTGGATCGTTGCTGAGGAGTTCCAGAGTTTTGGAAAATGAATTCAAGCAAAATCGAAGATATTCGACGAAGAGTCAAGTTTTCAACCTCACCGGACTACAAGTCAGGCACCCGGAGCGACGAGGGAGAAGTTTGCTCGAACTAACCTCGACGTTCGACAGAGAATGCGCTCTCAGTGGGCCCCCTGAGCGCAAGTATGGACAAAACACTGTTCAAGTTTTGCAAAAATTGTCACCACAAGTATGCACAGAAGGACCAGCATCCAGTCTGCAACCTCTGCTTGCCGCTCGACCACAGAAGCGAAGACTGCAATACCTGCTCAGCGTTTACACTCAAGACCCTCAGAGTAAAGGAGAGACATAGAAGGGCGAACTACAACATGCAGGGGCAGGGACCACCTCCATCGCTGCGAGACCTGGGCCTCTCCAGTGGAGAAGAGGACAACATCGCCGAAGGGCCTGAGGACAGCGTGGTCATCGAGGTCCATAAGAAAATGTCGAAAAAAGTAAGAGAGTCGTCGACCCCTAAGCACCCAAGCGACGCTCGAAAGAGTGAAGCAAAAGCCCCGAGCTACACTCATAAGGGTGAAGCTAAGGCCTCGAAAGGAGCTCTGCCGTCGAAACAGCCAACGAAAGCAACAGCCTCCAGAGACACTCAGTCAAGCGGATCCTTCGAAAAGGCCGCCGAGGAAAGAGGGACCGACGTCGACGTCCTCGAAGAGAAGCGCTCCACCTCTCTACGCCGAACATGCCGCCGAGATGGAGAGGAAGAAGAGGAGGCTCGAGGCCGAAATGGCAAGCATCATACAGCGGAAGAAGGACTTCAACGAGAAAATGAGTCGATGCGCTATCCCGCCAGAACCCGCGGTCGAAGTCGAAAGGGACGACGAAGACGCGGAACCGCCGAAAACACCAGAACCAGTTGAGGAACTGGGGGAATAAGACTTCTATTTCGAGGGAGAGGGCGACGAAGATCTGCAATCCTACCGGGACTCAATGTCCTTGGAGGCACAAGACATATAATGGCAAGATCTCGACGCCGCATTGACGGAGGAAGCCGTAGACACTTACCCTTCGAGGCCATCACCGCCAGACAACTTAGGGATCTACAATATGGTCGTGCAGAAGGCGGCACAGACCTATGGAGTGAAAATGAAGGAGGAGAAGCGCAAGGCATGTTTCCTCCTGGAGACTCTTCTGCCTCAGCAGAGCAGAAGCCAATTCCAGCCCATGCTCACCAGTGTGCTGGACCAGGGGAGAGAGGCCTTTAAGGAGCCAGCAGTGTGCAAGGCTGTAACACCAAGAGCAGAGAAAAAGTACAAACACTCATCACAGGACCCTGCATATATCCAGGGGTCAGTGCCAGCCGACTCCATAGTTGCAGCAACGGCTAGGAAAAGGGCCAATAATCCCACAAATACCGGACCACCTCCAGACAAGAAGAGTAGAAGGATGGATCTCACAGGGAGAAAGGTGGAGAGAAATGCAGCAATACAATGGCCCATTGCAGACTCCAGCGCCCTCCTCAACAGGCACACATACTAACACTGGGATAAAGTGGGGCAGCTCCTGAAACACCTGCCAGATCTGTACCAACAAAGAGCTGCTCATCTGGTAGAGGAAGGAAAGAACTTGGCAAACGCATGCCTAAAATCGGCGCTGGATGCAGCAGAGACATCTAGCAGGCTAATGATGATAGGGGTGACTGAGCGAAGACATGCATGGCTAAGAATTTCATGATTCAAGCCGGAGGTACAAAGCAACATCTTAAATACACCCTTCAATGGAGAGCAGCTTTTCGGCACACCAGTTGACATAGCTCAAAAAGGACATGAAACGGCAAGGTGCATGGAAGTGCTGCAGTTCAGTGGGGTGAGAAGAGGCACACCCACAAGGAGACCTGGTGGTAGATAAAGAGGAAATGTACCGACCACATCGCACCAGACGTTCCAGCAAGGCTACCAAGGGAACAACCAAAGCCAGCAGCAGCAGGGTCACCAGCAGCAGAACTGGCAGTATCAACCCCAGGGACAGTCCTTTGGAGGACACGGAAACGGACGAGGACAGACATGGAGGGGAGGACAACAGCCCTCAACCAAGTGACTCCGGAAGGCATCAGGCCCCCACCCTAGCAACACCTCAGGGTGGGCGGAAGAACAAAATAAGAAGATGCAGCCAAAAGCCCCACGACAAACAGTACCTCAAACACTCAACACCAGTAGGGGGGATAATAAGAGACTTCCTCCAGGAATGGAAGAAGGTCACGTCAGACAAATGGATCCTAAACATCATACATTACGGATACTGTATAGAGTTAGAAAGACAACCTCCAAACAGAAAACCAAGAAAAAAGACACACTCAGCAAAGGAGCTATCGCTCTTGCAACTGGAGGCACAGGAATTACTCAGCAAAGAGTCAATAGAAGTGGTACCGCAAAACCAAAGGAACAAGGGAGTTTACTCAACTTACTTCCTGGTACCAAAGGTGGACGAAACACTAAGACCTATCCTAGACCTGAGGTTCCTCAACAAATTATAGGAACTCAAAAATTCCAGATGACCTCCTACAAGAGGTAATGCCACTAATGCAACAAGGAGACTTCATGGCCACCATAGACTTTAAGGATGCATGCTTACACATCCCCATCAACCACAAACACAAGCGCCTACTAAGGTTTGTGATCAACCAAAGCCACTACCAGTACACAGTACTGGCTTTCGGGCTAAAATCAGCACCAAGAGTGTTTACAAAGTGCCTATCAGCTGTCGCGGCACACATACGAAGACTAGGGATAGATGTATACCCCTATCTCGACGACTGGCTCGTATAAGCAAGTTCATACGATCAATGTAAACTACACATCCAGCACGTCATACTAACAATGACAGAACTAGGCTTCTTGATTCATTGGGAGAAATCGTCAACGGAACCAGAGCAGGTCAAGATATTCTTAGGGGCAGAGATCAACACCATACAGGCCAAAGTGTTCCCCAGCAGGAAGAGAACCTTTGCGATACTGAAGGAAACACGTCATTACTGCAAGGGGCAAGTTCTAACACTGAGGACGCTGAGCAGGCTGATGGGAATGATCAGGTCTTGCATTCACCTACCCCAGAATATCCGGCTAAACATGAGGCCATTCCAGGAATGGATAAAGCAGCAATGGTCACAGGCAACCGGGAGTTGGGAAGACCTAGTGGTTGTTACACACAAAGTGCATCAGGAAATGGCGTGGTGGAACGAACAAAACATATCACAGGGGAAACCATTCACACAACCAACTCCAACAGTGACCATCACGACAGACTCCTCCCAACTGGGGCGGGGTGCGCACATAAACAGACTAAAGCTGAGGGGGCTATGGTCGCAACAGGATGCCGTCAAGCACATCAACTACCTGGAACTAAATACAGTGTTCCTATCCCTGAAAGCTTTCCAGAAGCAGCTGTACAGAAACGGAGTGTTGATCCAAACAGACAACACCACAACAATGTTCTACATCAACAAGCAGGATGGCACACAGTCAGAGGATTGTTTATCGCCTTGCCCTTAAGAAGCGGAAAAGTCAGCTAAAGAAGGAAGCCTGGGAAACCTTACATCAAGCATGTATAATGAAGGATAATAGTGGCTTCTGGAAAGCCGTAAATGCCCCCTTTTACCAAGACAAAGAGGTAGACATCATAGATGTGGCCATCACGGGAGAAAGGTGGGTGGAATTCTTTGTGGATCTTTATAAATCAAAGAGAGTAGTGATTGATGCACAAGCAGAAAGCGAACATGGAGTATTCTCCCTTGATTTGAATATTACTCTAGAGGAGGTGATACGGGCCAATAGGGAGAGCGCGGCAGGCAATGCACCAGGCCCAGAAGGGATCCCAGTGGATGTATATAGATCAAACATAGACCTGTGGGCCCCGTTGTTAACGATGGTATTAAATAGCACCTGCAATTTTAAACGTATTCCTACCTGGTCAGATGCGATAGTCGTACCTATCTTCAGGAAGCTGCTATCGGCCTATTTCTCTCCTGGACGCCCTAATGAAAATTGTGGGGAGAATAATTTTAAATAGACTTCAAATTTGGGCAGCCGAGGAGGGTTTTTTAACAAAATTACAATATGGCTTCCGGTCAGGTATGGGAACCATAGAGCAGGGCCTGAACCTGGCCTTAATTATAGATGCATACACAAAGGCTAAAAGGGGGACATTTTTTCTTACCTTTGTAGATTTGAGTTCAGCGTTAAACACAACATGCTATGGGTTATTTTAAAAGATCTCAAGGTGGACCCGGTCTTATTATTGTTTATAAAGAACATGTACAAGAATGCAGGGGCGAGGGTGCGTTTTGGGAAGATGGGGAAGTGCTCGGCCAAATTTCATATCGAAAAGGGTGTCAGACAGGGGTGTATACTGGCCCCTTATCTTTTCACGCTTTACATAAATAGTCTGGGCCAACATCTCAGTAGAAACTAAAATGTCTACCCGACCATAGGGGGCGACCCTGTTCCTCTTCTATTATACGCCAACGATGCCGTGATTATGTCAAGAACACAACGGGGCCTCCAAAAGGCAGTGACCAGCTTTGCCATTTACATTAAAGAGAGGGGCCTAAGAGTGAATATATCTAAGGCATTCACCATGGTCTGCGGTAAGAATAGAAGCATACCATGTAACATCTTTATTGAAAATAGAAAAATAGAAAATACGGGCACCTTTTGTTACTTAGGCATTACCTTTGATAAGAGAGGCACTTGGAAATCGGTGATTAAGGCTAGAAAGCTGATTCTTACCAGAGCTGTGGGGGCAGTCTTAAATTGTGGTAAAAAGATAGGCGAAAGACCCGTGAAAGAGTTGTTGGAAGTTTACAAGATAAAATGTATTTCCACCGGGGTATATGGGGCAGGGCTATGGGGCGCTGAAGGGTCAGATGCAATACAAATTTGTGAAAATGGTTTTATTCGTTTTCATTTAGGCGTCCCTGCTTCCTCCGCTACCTATAGTTGCCACCAGGAATTAGGCATCCCTTACATATTAGATATCCTCAAGATAGCCCCGTTGTTACTGTGGCACATTGTATAGGTAACGGACGAAACAGGTTTTAATAGGGATGTAATACAGGTTTGCCTTAAGTTAGATGGGGCCAAAGAAAGGGTATGGTTTAATTATATAAAAGGGTTAACGAATGCCATTGGCCATCCCGAATACTTCACTGACCCAAGTAGCCTGGAAGATATCTCCAGGAAAGATCTGAAGGATGGTTGACTGAAATATCTTGATGAGCAAAGATGGGATAAAGAGAGAGAAAAACAAACGGTAATGGCACCAATTGATCTTGAGTGGTGAGGGCACTCAACAATATCTTTTGATCGTACCGAGCAGCTTTAGCCGTATGATACTGGCCTGTTTCCGACTTGGCTCTTTTTTTAGAATGATTTTTTTTCCAGTAATAAATGTTTGATCAGCTGATACACTCGTATGCCCTTGTGATGATGTATCATTACAATCAACCTTGCACTGCACTTTATTCTGCAAATTGTTTACAGTACCCAGAAAAAATATCTTAGACCAATTCTCAGATCCTGGAATATCAGATACTGTAGGGCAGCATTGCTAAGATTACAGATGTTAGAATCACCAGTGACTATTCTGGCTGTATCATCGTACTTGAAAGCGATAATTAGGTCCCGGTCAACAATGTAATGTAATTTCTATTTTAGAGCCCGATCCTTTTGCTCCACTTGACTGTGAGGTTTACTTCTATCAATATCTACTGTTAAGATTTGTATTTTTATTATACACATTTTATAAATTTTAGTCTGTTTTTAACAAATAGATTTTGGATTATTGTAAATTAATTATGATCTATCTGATGAAATGCCTTTTTGAAATTCATTGTGTAGCTGTCAACCCTTTTATATATTTATTTTGTATTTGGCTCTTTTCAAATGACAATATATTTGACTGTGCTTATGCATGTATGTGTAGATCCTTTTTCTGCTCTTTGCGCTTTTATGATTTCTTATGTAATGAAATCGGATAAAGCTTTTTACTACTACTACTACACACAGTCAGTAGCGCTATCAAGCCTAGCACAGGAGATATGGTCATGGACTATCCCACTAAGGATAGACCCACTAGCAATACACCTCCCAGGGAAGGACAACGTGGAGGCAGACAGACTCAGCAGGCTGACATCTGCTTCGCACGAATGGGAAATCAACCAACAGGAATTACAGAAGATATTTCTGAAGTGGGGAACACCACAAATAAACCTATTTGCAACACACCAGAATGCAAAATGCCAACACCTCGCATCTAGACAACCGGAACATCGGTCACAAGGGAATGCTCTATGGATAAGTTGGTCAAAGACATTTGCCTACGCTTTACCACCGATACCACTGATACACAGAGTGCTCAGCAAATACAGGATCAGCAACATGTCACTGATACTGATAGCACCTCAATGGGCCAGACAGTCATGGTTCTCGCAGATTGTGGAGATGGCACAAGCACCAGCACACAGATTCCCTAAAAGAAGGGACCTACTAATGATGCAGAACGTAAGGGTGCTATACCCAGGGCCAGAGGGCCTCAGCCTGGCGGCTTGGCTCCTGAAGACCTAGAGTTAGCACACCTCAAACTACCAGCGAGCACAATGGCAGTGCTCAGGGAGCAAGAAGACCTACAACAATGAAACGCTATGTGGCAAAGTGGAGGAGATTCTCAGAATGGTGCATTAGGGAGAATTTGCAAAGAAAGGTCACAAGAGAGTCGACGGTGCTAAGATACTTAACGCATCTGCTGCAAAGCAAACTAAGCTACACATCCCTAAGGGTACACCTAGCTGCAATTGTGGCTTACATTAGCGGAGAGACGGGGAAGAGCTTCTTCACCTCCCAGGTCGTAAAGAGATTTCTGAAATGGGTGAAGAGAATCGCATCCCCAAACAGAATGCCAGCACCAGCATGGAACCTCCACGTAGTACTGACACAATTGATGAAGGCACCATTCGAGCCCATGCACAAGGCCACACTGCACATGCTCCCACTAAAGACGGCTTTCTTAGTAGCTATCGCATCACTACGGAGAGTAAGTGAGTTGCAGGTTCTAACACTTCAATAACCCTACCTGCAGATACACAATGATAGGATTGTGATGAGACAGACCCACACTTCATGCCGAAGGTGGTGTCCCGATTCCACATCAGACAAACAATCCAAATACCTAGTTTATCCAGAAACCCACCACAAGCACAGAAAGAGCGCTGCATACACTGGACGCCAGAAGGGCGGTGATGCACTACATAGAATGAACAAAGGAGTGCAGAAAAGCAAAGCAACTCTTTGTTTCCTTCGCAAGCAGTTTCTTGGGGAGACCTGTTACCAAGAATACCATTGCACAATGGATCGCACAAACCATTCAACTATGCCACAAACAAGCTGGGCAACAGTTAGAAGGAGCAGCTCTTGCTCACTCAACTAGGAAGAAAGGAGCTACAATTGCGTTTCTAGCTAACACACCAATTCAAGACATTTGCCCAGCCGCAACATGGTCTTCAGTGCACACGTTTACGAAGCACTACTGTGTGGATATCCAAATGAACAAGGAAGCGCAAGTAGGACAGAAGGTCTTACAGCACATTTACAGTAACCAGTGCTCATTTTCCACCCAGCTACTGCAATAAGGACAAACCGCTACAAAGTCTATGCGCAGCATAGTGAATCCAGAAAGATTCAGGATGAGATCTTACTTCTGGGTGTCAGGAGTGCCCTTTTTATGCCCCTTTATTGTGCCACCCTTAAAGGCCCTCTTATTGTGCCACCCTTAAAGGCCCTGTATCTTTACACACACACACTGCCATTGCAGGTTGCGGGTTTTGGTGCAGAGCAAAGTGAAGAGTCGACATGCCTACAATCCACTGCGCTGGCATAGGTAAACCACCCCTCTAGATGGGTGCATTATACCAATGGTGAGGGTACAGGTGCGTGCGCCCTGTACCCCTACAGTGTCTAAGTCAATTCTTAGACATTGTAAGTGCAGTAATGCCATAAAAGGATTATGGTACGTGAGTTTGTCACTACAAACTCCACAGCACCATAATGGCTTTACTGAAAACGGGGAACTTTTATATCAAACTGCTCAGCACTGATGCCAGTGTGGGATTTAATGAAAAAGGCACTCAGAGGGCATCTTAGAAAAACAACCTGACTCTAGTGTCCTGCTCGCCAGCTGCCACCGCCAGACATGTTTCTGGACCCCTAAGTCTAAAGCCTGCTGCTCTTGGAGTCCTGAAACAAAGCACATCCTGGGTAGAGGGGCCAAGCCTTCCCCTTTAGGATGGGCAGGGTCCACGAAGGGGAAGCTTCAAATGCTTGCCGCCTTTGTGAGCTACCCCAGCCATTTGCTGCTCCCCGCAACTGACCCCCACCGGTTTTGACCCCATCTTTGGGCGGGAGAATCAGCGGGAAAACCAATATAGGAGGAGAGGTGTGCCCACCTTGCTAACCCCACCCCTCAGGTGGGGGAGGTGAGGCGAAGCATAACTCTTTGTCCCAGTAATCTTGAAGATGGGGGAACCCATCCAACCACAGTGAGGTTTATGCCTCCCTCCCACTGGAGGGTGGCATAATAGGAGGTGTACCCACCCCAAGAAAGGGACCGATTGGTCCCAACCTGTATCTACCTGTAACTCCCCTAAATTTAATATTTAGGGGCAACCTTGAACCTTGCCTCCTCAGACAAGAAGAGGACGGACCGAAGAGCCATGTTGAAGGAAGAAGAGGACACCGACTGACTTGGTCCCAGCAATACCGGCCTCTCCTGAACTCTACCTACTCCAGCGAAATCCCGATGTGTCCTGCAGCCAGCAGCCCCCAGAAACCGGAGGACCTGCGCAGCCTTCCCCAACCAGACTTTGTCTCCTGTGAGCACCGGATTTGCTCACCAACAGACTCTGGAACCGGCCAAATCTGCGAGTCTGCACCACTCTGCACCCAATGCCCATGGCCTGAATTAAAGTGGCCCAACACCACGAGGAGGTCTCCCTGGCGATCCTGACCTGTGATTTAGTGATCCCTACCTCAATTCTCCAATCGACGCCTGCAGCCCCTTCCTGGAGGATCCCCGCGACCGAAGTCGGTAAGAAAAACCTGACGATAAAAGACACCCCTGCACACGATGCCCCACGGCCTTCGCTGGCCCTCCGACGGTGTCCTGGCATCCCTCGACATCCCAACTTTCCTCTCTAACCATTGGTTACCTCCAGAAGATCTTTGTCCCTGAGCCTGCAGTGTTTGTTGCGACCAGAGAATCCCCATTGAAAACAACAGGGCACCCGACGCCAAAACTGCACCCAGCCACTCCTGTGCCGCTGTGGGTGCACCTTGTGTGCTAAATCCGATCCACCTTTTCCCTGAGCTTAAGTCTAGGAGCTTTGCTTCCACAATCTTGTGGCCTGCTCGTAAGCAGACATCAACCGGAGGCCCCCTATCCCTCTTTGGATTACATTGTGCCTCAGCACTCTGCACCTGGCTGCCTTTGTGCTGCTGAGTGTGCTTTTAGAGTGCATCCTTGACCCTGGGGGAACCCTTCTTCTAACTCGAGAAACTCAACTCCCAAAATCAGGTACTTACCTGCAAACTGATAACTTAATTCCCTCCCATAGGATTGCAAAGACTGCTTTTCTTTGAAAAATGAGTTAAGAAATTGTACGAAAACATAAACTGTATATTTACAAAAACTGATTTACTCACCTTTTATCTAGGAAATCTAGTGATGTCTGGGCATATCCCACTGAGTAAAAAAGGTAACTTAAAAAGTAATCTCAAAAGTATTTACAAAGTAATCTCGATGGTAACTGAAAAGTAATTACAACTGTTTTATGAACAAGTGACTTACCTTTAGCCAATCCAATAGCACTGAACTGCATTCAAACTGTATTTAACTCTGTTATTCTTGCAAAGTATTAGTACACTTACCTGTAGAAGGCCTTGCTTGGTTCTAGAAAATAAAATATAACTAAATAATATTTGTATGCAATTAAATTGGTCTAAGTTCAGTCCTTGAGAGTGTGACATAATTTCTTGCCTGAGGGTGTACAATAAATGCTTAACACTACCCTCTGATAAAGCCTTACTGCTCACCCACACTACGACAAATAGAGAGTAAGGTATTATCTATTTTAACCTCTGCCTACCTTTGGGAATCCAGTGAACTTACTTTGGTATAGTATATACAGAGCCAGCTTCATACAAGTGTAGAAACTGACCTTCTCTAGATGGATTGGACAACAAGCATTGGCATAGCCAATAGGTCTAGCCTTTGGGACCTTATAAGTGTTTAGCCATGCAACAGTTGATGTTGTTGCACCAAGGATATTGTGCTAGATAACTAAAAACTTATAAGGTCCCAAAGGCGAGACCTATTGTCTATGCCAATGCTTGTTTTTTAGGTTGAGCTGAGACTGACTGGCCTCTGCAGAAGCATCAGTGTAGGCAGGTAAGCAGGTGGTGTGTGGACATTTTCAGAATAATAGCCAATACTAAGTCAGCACTAGGATTGTTGGTGTAATTTACATGCCCAGACAAGTTTTATTATAAGGGTATTGAGTTGATGTGTGTCTCCATTCGACACATCTTCAGTTTCTAGTTGCTGTACATGAAACAGTACTGGTACCCAGTAAAAGTTCCCCAGGCTGTTCGTCCACCATCACCCCCACAAAATGTAGTGTTCCCAATATATAGACATAGACCAGTGGCGTGTGCTAAAGAGTTTCACCCCCACCATTGGCTTTTCAGTGCGTTGTGGTTTTATGGCTCACCCTGGACTTCTCATGATGTCATTGGCGTGCGTTAAATTATCTCGCTGCACGATCGTTGCTTACCATTCTTTGAGAGTTGTGCGCCAGTATATCTCACAGCATTCCACTGTTTTTTTTTGTTCTTTTTTTTGTTTTTTAGTAATTATGTGCTTTAAAATATTTCGCAAAAAAACAAGGTTGATGGACAGAATGCAGAACAATGTCTTACATTCACCCCAGTACAAAGATCTGGGCCTAAATCCATCGTTATTTTGCACTCTACACCACCCTAGGTCAGACAATGGCTATATGCAAATCAGCCTTGACCCTGTGCCTCATGGGAACAGTCCAGCCCGAACTACCAAGCCATGTCTTTCCTAGACCGGAATCAAGCATCCAAGGACCGGTTTCTGGCTATCAGCCTTCTTCAGCCTGGATAGCTTGCCTCCAGTGATGACGCTGCAGTTTGAAATTGGTTGCGCTCTATGAGGAGATAAACTGACCTTGTTTATTGCCCAAGGACTCTGCTAACAGCTTGCCGGACCCGCTTCGCGGGTCCCGCTTCGCGGGATAAAGACTCCTGTCATCTCTGTCTGTACGGGAACGGCGAGGGCACAACAGGGCTGCGAGCGTTGATTGCACAAGGACTCCGTCTCCCAGGAGCCCCTGTCTGACACATCTTTTACAGCTGGTCCGCTCTCCCTGCCTGCCTGCCCCGCCCACCGCCCACGAAGGATTAAAGCCTGCTGTGCCTAATAACAGAGGGACGCTGCAGTTTGAAATTGGTTGCGCTCTGTGAGGAGATAAACTGACCTTGCTTATTGCCCGAGGACTCTGCTAACAGCTTGCCGGACCCGCTTCGCGGGTCCCGCTTCGCGAGATAAAGACTCTTGTCATCTCTGTCTGTACGGGAAACGCGAGGGCACAAGAGGGCTGCGAGCGTTGATTGCACAGGGACTCCGTCTCCCAGGAGCCCCTGTCTGACAGACCTTTTACAGCTGGTCCGCTCTCCCTGCCTGCCTGCCCCGCCCACCGCCCACGAAGGATTAAAGCCTGCTGTGCCTAATAACAGAGGGACGCTGCAGTTTGAAATTGGTTGCGCTCTGTGAGGAGATAAACTGACCTTGCTTATTGCCCGAGGACTCCTGTCATCTCTGTCTGTACGGGAACGGCGAGGGCACAACAGGGCTGCGAGCGTTGATTGCACAGGGACTCCGTCTCCCAGGAGCCCCTGTCTGACACACCTTTTACAGCTGGTCCGCTCTCCCTGCCTGCCTGCCCTGCCCACCACCCATTGCCCTCTCCCCCCCTCCTATATAGTAAGCATTCTCTACCGCTGCGCGGGAGCGTCCCGGGAGAAGCCCGGGACAAGGGCGGGACCATCTGAGGCTGTCAGAGGCTGAAGTAGGCTGGGCTGGGCCCTGTCCCTTTGGGTTTTGTTTTCAGTTATTAGTCTCTGATCCTATTCTCTCCTTAGTTAGAGTTTAATATTTCTGTCTTGTACTATATTTGTCCTCTCTTTTCGGAATCTTGTATGTTTTAATTATGGCGGCAAAAAAACTTCGCTCCGGTCGAGTATTAGTGGGGAGGACAGGTTCCAAAACAAAATCTCATCCCCTGTGGAACAAAATTAACTCTAGTTTGCAACTGAAAGGTCAATGTCAATTGTTTAATTTATGGGAAAGGGGAAAAGAGAAAATGACATCAGATGTTGTAAATCCCATCGATCTAAAGGGCGTAGATTCTGAGGTAGCACCTCCCTCTACTAAAGACATTAATAATTGGTCTGATATCCCATTATCGCTACATCTTGGGAATACTTTACATGATGGGGCTTCTGGCGCTAATGATTTAAAATCCTCTAACAACTTGTTTATAAAATCACCTGAAGTAACAGAAAATAATTTATTTTTTCCAAATGTAGAGGAACTAAAAGTTTCCCCTGGCCCTTCTCAGTCTAAGTCCCCAATTTTGGAGGGTGACTTAGACTAAGTAGGGAGGATTGAGTTGGACTTGGTAGCACTTGGGCAATTGGGAAGACCAGCTAGCTCCCAGAACGTAATGCAGCCCCAAAAAGCTCCACACACAACGTGCGCTACCCCTGCTGAACGAGCAGCTGCCAAAACTACTAATTCTACTACTGATAGCAATATAGTAGTGGCTAATGCAGCTGCCCCTAGCCACCCAAAAACAGGTGCCCATTCTGTTAGTAAAGTATCTAAGAATACTGACCCAAAACAAATACAATCTACAAAGAGTAGATCCACTATAACATCAAATTCAATGAACACCCTAGTTAACATTCAACCTAGGGAACCAACCATTCTCCCAAACTGTGTGCCCAGAATTGAAGAGAAAGAGGTTGGTTATGTAAGAGGGGGACAGGGAAGGTTACCACCTACAGAACTCCCACCGGAGGCACTACCATATGTAGTAGTGCTTACCGGGGTTCCTGAGTTGACAAGTGGAAGGCGGGAAGGTTACTCTCAGTTAAAGAACAAGATCATGCACTGGTTGTCACTGTACAGACCCAAAGCCAACTATGTAAATGGCGAAATAGTTCATGTGCGTCGTCTGTCATGGCTGGGTGGCAGAACAAAGGATATAGGGGGTGACATTGTAGTTGTAAATTTCAGGGATAAGAAGGCGGTCCAATATATTTTGAATTGGCCCTATGGTAACGAAAACAACTGCATAGTGCCACGTCCATTGACCTACTTCTATCCCAGATCAACTGTCTTCCCCCCCCAACATGTAACTAGCTTCATTCCCTTTAATACACAACCCTTAAATATGGAAGTAGCTAGGAACCCTGCGTATTTACATCATCCTGTTCCACCCCCTTTAATCCACGGGTGGAACACTGTACCACCTAACTACAACCTAAGAGGGAATGGCAATATGTCTAATTTCATCCCATTTACTCCCTTGGAACTAACAAATAGGTTTGAGGCATTCGGTAGCTTAGAAGAGTGTGATTGATGTTTAAAGAGCACGGAGGATAATAGGGGTACTGCAATTGTTTCATGTACATGGGAGTGCACTGAGAAAAATGATTTTAGTTGTTTGAAGTCAGGTTCACACACTCCCGTCATTTGTAAAGAAACAACTGAAAATAGATTGACTGTTTCATCGCCCGTGGCGTCTTCTGGGATAAATGAGGACCTATTCCTGTTACCATTTGTCCCGAGTAAAATAAGCAGTGACTCTGGGGGGATTGGAAATGTGTCATGCACTCTGGGACTTAACCATCGAAAAGAAGGTGATAGTAGATCTAAGGAGGACACATGCTTAATTGCTATAGGTCTAGATGAAGTGATTAGAAGCCAAATATTAGCTGCACCCGTAGTGCCCCATGACATGAATGAAGGATCCTCCCTATTTACACTGGTCTCATGGAACACTGCGGGGGTGCGTGCAAAATTGAATGATCCTGACTGGAATGCTTACATAAATACATTTGACATCTGTGTGCTGCAGGAAACTTGGGCTACAGCACAACTACACAGGGTTGGCTATAAAACTTACCAAATAGAGGCTGTCCCTTCCCTGAGAGGTCGTGCATCTGGAGGCCTCTTAGTATGGGTCAATGTTTCCATTAAACTAGCTATCAAAATGATTAACACCGACTCCTTAGACATTCTTTGTCTAGAAATAACAACAGTGGATAATAGGGCGTTCTACTTATTTAATGTTTACAACAGTCCCCAACCTTCCCATAAGGAATCCTTGTGTATAGGGAAGTTGGAGTCGCTCATGGATTCACTAAAATCAGAGTCAGGGGTTATTCTATGTGGAGACCTAAATTGTAATTTCGAACCAATTCCAGGGATAGCCACATTGTTTGAGGAGGAGGATAACGCCAATGCAATACCTGCCCTGAATGAGGATTGTACGGTTGCCGGTACAGCATTGGCGCTACAAATTACACGGCTCCTGACCTCACATGGTTTGAGAGCATGCAACGGCCGTATGCCCTCAGACAACCCTAAAGCCCATACATTCAAGAGAGGCGACTATGGGAGTAAAATAGACTATGTTATTGTCTCCCTTAACCTCTGGCCCTTTGCAGTGGACCTAAAGGTCAAAGAAAGATACGAACGTGACCACTACCCCTTAGAGATGAGTTTTCTCCCAAACATGGTTAGTGAACATGATAATATGGAGAGAGGCCATTGTACAGCAGCCACAGCCATTGCTGATAACATTGTTCTTAGCAATAACCGTAGGGCAGTTAAATGGGCTTTTGTCCTAGAAAAAGAGGATTTATTAGCTAATATCTATTGCATCTTTGCAGATACCCTGGACCAATATTGTCCCCATAGCTGCACTCCTAAAGAATTTGTTGATTTACACAAAACCCTTTTCAGCCAATTATTAGAAATCCTCACTAAGAAACCAAAAAGAGGTGCAGGTAGGACTAATGCAAAATCTGTAGGCAAACCATGGTATAACAAGGAATGCCGTCTTGCCAAAACTGCATTGATCAACGCTGTTAAAGGGGAAAGTTCGTCAATAGTTAGAGAGAAAAGAAAGGCCTATAACAAAGCAATATTAAGAGCCAAATCCTCATGGGATGAGGAGTTGTGGCTCAATATGTTAACAGCCGCGAGAAACAAGGACCAGAAGCAATTCTGGGAATTGGCAGCTAAGGAAAATAATCAAGAGAAAGGCTCCAGGGAGGTCTACTTAGATGAGGATACTTGGGTTAAGCACTTTTCATCCTTGTATGCAGCTAAAACTTCGACTGAGGTAACTAATGATGTACCCCTGCTTATACTATCAGCTAATAGTCCCCAGGTAGTGTTTACCTTAAAAGAAACAGTGGCAGCAATCACTTCAATTAAGAAAGGGAAGGCGCCAGGGCTTGATAGAATACCCGGCGACCTGTATTTGTATAATATCGAGATTTGGGCACCCTATTTAAATCATTTATTTAACATAGTAGCGGCTAGTGAGCGCATTCCGGATACTTGGAATGGCGCAGAAATCATCACTATTTTTAAAAAAGGGGATCGTGGTGATCCAGCAAATTACCGCCCCATCAGCCTTTTAGACATTACGCAAAAAATATATGCTAGGCACATTCTAAATAGAATAAATTCATGGTTAGAGGAGGAGTCAATTTTATCTAAATACCAGGCGGGATTCCGAAGCAGAACAAGTACTATTGATCAAGTATTTAGGCTATGCTGCTTGTATTGGAAGTATGTCATCATCCGCAAAGGTCACTTGTATGTGACCTTTGTCGACCTGCGAGCGGCATTCGATCTTATTCCACGAGACCTACTTTGGGAAACCCTGAATAGGCAAGGGCTGCCAGGCGACCTCTTAAAACTTGTAATAGGATTGCATCGGGAGAATTATGCTAAGGTTAGATGGGGCCCAAATGGAGAACTCACAGACCCGATCCCGATAAAAAGGGGAGTACGACAGGGCTGTGTTCTGGCCCCTACTTTATTCTCCCTTTATGTAAATGATATTGCAACCTACATGGAAAATTGCGATAATGACTCTCCTCGACTGGGAGGGGAACGAGTTGCGTCCCTCCTTTTCGCGGATGATACAATCCTAATATCGCAAACGCCACGCGGATTACAGACCTTATTAGACAGGTTCCAACAGTACTGTGTCAATAAAGGACTAGAAATTAATATAAAAAAAACAAAATATATGGCACTGAACCCGCATAAAACTTTTAAAAAGAATTTAATGTTAAATGGGCAAAGATTAGATTACGAGCACAGCTTCACCTATCTAGGGGTCTTGATGGACTCTGCAATGGGATGGGGTCCACAACTGGAAAAATCTAAATTGGTGTTCAAACAAAACTGCTTCCCCATAACACAGAGATACAATAAAAGTGTGAATAAAGCAGTTACTCCAGCGATAGAGCTTTTCAGATATAAGGTACAGTCTGCCTCCTTGTATGGGGCAGAAATTTGGGGACCAGTATGTAAAAAAACCTTTGAAGTACTGGAAAATAAATTTGTCAGGGGTTTATTAAAAGTTCCAACCAATACTCCCCTGATACCATTATTCCTAGACCTTAACATTAAACACACAGACCAGCACGCTGTGCTGAGACCTTTGCTGATGTGGGTCAGATTATGGACAACTGTGGAACTGTCTGACTATAGAAATGGGATGAAGGAAGTATTAGAACTGGATAGAGACATTAAGATCTTTTGGTTTAAGCATGTTAAAAGATGGCTTACCAAGCTCGGATTATCACACTTCTGGAACGAGCCTGAATGTCTTAACCTAAATTCCAAAAAAATCGTCAAATTAAGCTTCTGGTCACTAGTGAATCATGAATCTGTGTATTCAAGAACCCATGGCCCCCTTACTGAAAAATTTCTTATGGCAAAAAAAATGAGGCTCTATTCGAACAATTTTTAGACGAAATCCAACCCCCACTGGCAAAATCTCTATATCTAAAATTTAGGTATGGAACGTTGAGAATAAAAGTAACTGAGAAAAGTTGGGGGAAGATTGACAACGAACATTGTACCCTGTGCACTAATAACCAAAGGGAGGACATATTCCACATATTGTTTTTCTGCCCTAGCTATGATAAAGCCAGGAAAAAGTGGATAGTCCCCTTGTGCCGCAACATTGGCTCTACTTCCCATAGGGAAGCTGGCAGAATCCTAAGTACGGATACCAGCCAAGTATTGGTGTTTGGTATTAGTAAATTTTTACTGTCCACTTACTTTGTCAGAAGGAAATTATCTCTTTTCTTCTAAATTATGAAAGTTGTACTTGTACTCCCCGGAACCATGAATTAAGCCAATGCATTGTATATTAATCCGGGTTGTAACCCAAATTAATGTTTAATGTTTTTTTAACTTTTTTACACTTTTTAAAACATTTTAAATATTTATTGATACTGCGCCAAACTGAAGTATAGATCATGTGCTTTTATAATGAAATACTAGCTAATATGCTGAAATTTGATGAAAGGTAGAAGAGTGCCCCTATAATGGATGTTATATTGTTGTTTTTTTTTTATAATGAATTGTATTTTATTGTTATCTTTTATGTTGCAATGCAACGAAATAAAGATTGAATTGAATTGAATTGATACCTGGTGCAGAGTATTGCTGGGGGGGGGAAAGAGGTCTGTCTAAAATTATTGCTACATCAAATGGGTTAAAGCAAGGTTGCCTGTTAGCTCCTCTGCTGTTCTCTTTATATGTAGCAGATTTACCCCAGGCTCTTTCTGCGAGTAGTGGTATTGCTCCGAATTTGGGGGGTTCGCCAATTATATGTCTTATGTATGCAGACGACATTTTAATTCTTGATTTAACGCCTAAAGGTTTGAACAATCGACTGCATGCATTACATAAATATGCAGGAAACCATCACTTGACAATAAACATCGCAAAAAGTAAAGTGATGTGTCTATCGGGCAGGAAAATATGTGAACTTTCTTTGGACTGTGGGGGGCCAAAAATTGCAATCAGTAAAATCTTATACTTTCCTTGGCAAAATTGTTATGAGCAATTTAAATGAAAAAGCTCATATAGCTAACAACATCCGGAAAACTGTAGTCCAAGGAAAGAGCTTGGTGTCCTTATATAAGGCCACAGGCAGAAGACATCTTTCGATATTGTTGGAGGTATTTAGAGCAAAAATACCCGCCTCCCTATTATATGGAATGGAATTAATTGATATTAAACGTTGGAGTTTTTTAAACTCCACTGAAGGTAAAATTCTACGTAGCCTTCTTTCTGTCAATACCGCTAGTTCTACAGCTGCTCTTAGACAGGAACTTGGTTTACGTAGCAGCTGGGTGCAAGGTTTAGCTGGGTGCGTACGTTGGGCTTTTAGCCTGGCTAAGGGTGAACCAGGCTCGTTACGATATCTTATAAAATCTGAGCTACTGGGGAATCTTAATGAATATTCCTTGATCCTAAATTTTTTTAGATATGCTGTGAATAATTTACAATTAGATGAAGAAGTCTTATTTTCTTTATCGTCATATCAATTGAAATCCCTTCTAAAGTCTGCATCCTGGGAATTAGGGTTTAGATTAGACAGAGAGTTTTGCATTCAGAACAAGGGTACCACTCCAACTATTGATTCCTGTATGATTAGGAAAGCACAACCATATGTTCACTGGAATATTCCTCACGGAGTTAGGCGTTTTGTGCTTCTATTGAGGCAGGACTTACTCCCCTTGAAATCACTCTTATCAAAATGGTATGGTTCATCAGCCATATGTGATTTTTGCAATATGAATAATCAGGATTTGATGCACGTTATGTTTGTCTGCCCTGCTCTAATGTCGCACAGGCGCAAGTGGTTAAGACCGATTTGTCTCCAATTGAATATTTTATCTGCTGCTACCTTTATTGAGGCCTTGAACAATCCTCCAAATGAAATGTTTTGTTTTAAATTGTTTAACTTTTTAAAATGTTTCTTGAATCTGTATTAGGCGAAAGTTTTGATGTCCAGTTTTATCATGTATATTTGGTATGTAATAGTTTGTCTTTTATGTGGATCTCATATGAGTTCCGTAATCATAAAATAAATAAACTTGAAACTTGACTCCAGTGATGTGGAGTGCCTGGGACTCACGTCTGAGCATACCCAGCCCACTCGGGGTGAAAATTGCAAAAAAACAAGGTTGATGGACAGAATGCAGAACAATGTCTTACATTCACCCCAGTACAAAGATCTGGGCCTAAATCCATCGTTTTTTTGCACTCCACACCACCCTGGGTTATACACTGGCTATATGCAAATCAGCTCTGACCCTGTGCCTCATGGGAACAGTCCAGCCCGAACTACCAAGCCATGTCTTTCCTAGACCGGAATCAAGCATCCAAGGACCGGTTTCTGGCTATCAGCCTTCTTCAGCCTGGATAGCTTGACTCCAGTGATGTGGAGTGCATGGGACTCACGTCTGAGCATACCCAGCCCACTCGGGGTGAAAATTGCAAAAAAACAAGGTTGATGGACAGAATGCAGAACAATGTCTTTCATTCATCCCTAGTATATGGTACCTTAGGTACTAAGGGCATGGGTACCCCAGAGGCCTATCAGGGACTGAAGCATGTATCATGCCACCCCTGGGAAGCCTTCCAAAATGGCACCACAGGTCTGCTACTGCAGCCTGGGAAAAGGTGGTGCATGCACTCCTTACTAAGATATAGGCTACTTATATCTACCTTTATTTAACTGACACATATAAACCTCAGAAAACAGACAGTGCTCTGAGACGTTATTAGACCACACCACTGAACAAATGAGACTGGAGGGTGCGGAGGATTGCGTTTGCTTAATATTCCTAAATTGCGTTGTGTCACCTTAGGAAGATGTTTTCATATAGTGAAGTGAAGCGCAAGGCCGTTGATCACTCAGTTTAGTCATGCAGGGAAGTTGGGACTTCATTTCAGGAGTGCATACTGTGCAGTTCAGAGACTGTAGGGTTATAATCCTGCTCTCTTTTGTTTAACCCAAAGATCAGCGTTTTGTGTTCAGCCATTCTGTTATTGTTATTCAATGAGTGTTAGTATATGGAGTTGAATAAATATACTAATCACACCATAAATGAAACTGACACCATGTACAGACACTCGTATCTATGAGCGTAGTCATGACAGTTAAAGGTGTGCCTTTGTGAGTAGTTCACGAACACTAATCAAACACAGTGACAGAACATACTTGTCTGAAATTATGCTGAACTTGCAAGCACCTCCTTGCTAAGCAACAAAACCTGTGCGGGGCTTTGTGACCGGATCCCGCAGTAATCTATATAAATAAAAATGTAACTGTTCGTTTGTTCAAAATCTCAAATCTCCAAAAGTTCTTCACCGATTGCTTTGAAATTTGGACACAACGTTGCATTCGAATACGCAAGTGTTTTTATATACACAACGTTAGATTCAAATACACGCGTGTTTTTCATCGAAAGCACCAACAGACACATAAAAATGTCAATGTGCGTTTGATAAAAATCTTAAATCTGCGCAACTACTGCAATAGACGCATAGAGACAATAGTCTACATATATTAGGATGGACAGTTAGTGTCAGGATGGCAGACCGGGAAGTGGTTGGAGGGAGGGGGGAGGAGTTGGTTCACTTTGCAACATTAGCGCGTGTTTATATACACACAACCTTGGTTTTGAATAAGTGCGTGTCCAATACACGCTTGTTTTTAATCGAAAGGCCGAACAGACCCTGTGGATTTGGTTGCTGCGCAATAACTACAAGGGACGCATATAGACAATAGTCTACATATATTAGGATCAACAGTTGGTGTCAGGATGGCAGACCGGGAAGTGGGTGGAGGGAGGGGGGGAGGAGTTGGTTCACTTTGCAACCCGAACAGACCCTATCGATTTGGTTGCTGCGCAACAAATACATGGGACGCATATAGACAACAGTCTACATATATTAGGATAGACAAAAACCTATTGTATCCCCACAAGCATTGTGAAATTAAACATATAAGAAACTTGCGCTTACTCATTTCTTTCTCTTTTATTTAACCAGACTGAGCCACAGCAACGCGGGCCGGGTACAGCTAGTATTAACATAAAATAGTATATTCTGCCTTCTTCCTCTGCCGGCTCACCTGGCTTCACAAACTGAAAATTTTTTGAGACACTCAACAACAGCCACTAAATAATTAGCAAAACAAAGAGTCCATAGAGCTCCTCCAGTTAAACCCCTTCATGGAGACTTAGGCTATGTTCATCATGGCTCCTGAGAAACATGCTCCGTTTGCCGTTGTTTATTTAACAGTTTACACTTCAAAATTAGCATGAACGTTGTCCAATTCAGCCCCCCCTCCCCCACTCCAACATCTGGAGCTGGGTTCAGTGGCGTACCCAGGGGAGGGCCGGACAGAGCCGGGCAGCACAAGTTTTGAGGCGGTGGCATCTCCTCCTGCTGTTATCTGCTATCTCGTGCGGCAAACAGAGACAAATTGCCATAAGGAGTAAGTGCAAGATACTTCAGCTGAAGTGTAGTCTGGGTACTTACCCATGTACCCAGACATGGAAGTAAGGCTTTTCTAAATGGAATAAAAACACACAAGGAAGAGGGCTATTTACTATACAGAAAAGAAGAACGGAGACAAATCCATAAAGTAAACTAAAAATCGGATACCGGAGTCGACTGAATCACAAAAGCTTGCTCTCGCCAGACTTCCAAATAGGCAGGGAAAGCAAAGTGTTTGTTTTAAGTTCAGGCAATCCACTGTCCCATGGCATTTTAGCAAATCTTGTACGTCTTAGGACTCTTTCGTATGTGGTACGGGCTAATGAAAAATACTCAATTGGTGAAAGTAAATTAAAAAAAATACCGATATCCCTCAGCCAACTATGGCGGTATCCGAAAATCCACCCCCTCTCCAAAAAAAAACAAGAGGTAGAAATAATGCTTCGTTGTATAGAGCACAGGTGCAACAGAAATAGTTACAACAAAAGTGTCCTGACATTGGGTGAAATAAGGAACAAGCGCGAAAATTAAAGCGCAAGGATGTCGAGCCGGCAAGGCGATCACGAGCAGGCTAATGTAAAGTGTGCGCGTTTCCCTAATTATAAACAGATGGCCCCTGCGCGGCCCGCTGCTCGCAAGGTGGATACCGCCACATGCACGAGTGTGTTTTAAAAGAGCTGACCAATTTTTAAAGTTCATCTCCTAGTACAGCACATGAGCGTTGCGCTAGGCTCGTCGTAAAAAGCAACCCCCTGAGTCCTTTTAGGCTGATTCCACCTGAGCCAAAGCAGCGGCCGCACCACTGCATTAGCTCATGGAGTAGCCTTCCTGGACATCTGCCAGACTGCCACATGAGGGTTCCTCACATGTTCACCAAACACCACAGTCACGAGTTAGGTATGTCGGGAGGGCACTACTGAAATTTACCATCTTGGAAGTTGTGGAAAAATTGAAGGGAAAGACAATAACAATCACCTCTTACAGAGGGAGAACTATTGGATCTATTGGTTGGATTCAATGAAGCCCAAAGGACTCGATGATCGCTTGGAAGTTGCTTGTTACCAGTGATCATCTATCTGAATCATGAACTTGCCACTCGTAGTTTTTCTATTTTTTCCTATGACTTTATTTTCTTGCTTCACTTTCTTATCTCACTATCCCTTCATGTCATACCGCTGTTTCAGCTTCACATTCCTTCATTATCACAGATATCCCGTAATTCATGAGCATATACAATCATTATGTCCATTTTTATCATCATATCAACCCACACTAACATGGCGCCTACACGTTTTGCATCTGTGTGTGTTTCACATAACCGCAAGTCCCTATTCATGGCTCGTAATTAATAATTAGGTGTCTACACACTTCATCATTTCCCATATCTGTCAAGCTTCACGTTTTATTGTTTTAATGGCCATAGATATCTCGTAATTAATGAGCACATACCATCATTGTGACTTTTTTTTATGTCACATGAACCCATACTATTACTAATATGGCGCTCATACTTTTTGAAATTGGTTCACATGACCGCAAGTCCTTCTTTACCATTCATGATTTATAATTAATAACGTGTCTATACATTTCTCTTCCAAGCCTCACTGTTTTCCAGCTTTATGCATTCTTTATTGTTCAGAGATCTCGTTATTCATGAGCTCATATGATGACTATGTCATTTTTACTAGTCACACTAATCCACTATAACATGGTGCTCATACTTTGTCTGATAAAGGGTCACGCGACCGCAAGTCCTGTTTCACTATTTATGACTAACAATGCCGGTCGCACAAACTAACACACAAGCTGAACTCTGGAACACGCTGTGAAGATGTGTTAACCTACAGGAAGGTAAGACGTCGGTGCTTCGGTGCTCGAACGGCAATATTTTAGAGATCATTAACCTAACACTATGTTATCTGCATGGCACAGGTCTGTATTTTCCACTACTCACAACGCGAAGTTTTAATAACAAACACGCTTCCTGAAATCTCTTTCTTTTCACACACACGCCGCTCGTAACGTGATTGCTGAATAAGATTGTCAAGGATTAATTTTCACTGGAGTTAGTACACTTCAAATCACCACATGTTCCTATATTTGATACCACGTGATGCGCCTTTTTCACAGACAGTTATATTTTCCATCACTTATTATTTTTTCCATCACTTTATTTATGCCACACTTTGTATCGACCTAATTTAAAATATGATCGTTTGGCAAGATCGAAGACACTAACACTGTGCATGGCACCAACGTTTTCTTTAGAATCAGTCGTTTGATTCTAGGATATGGTCCCTCATGTAGACAACATTTTTGTTTCCTTTTAGATTTCCCCTGATGAAGTGCCTTGTGAACGAAATGCATTGGGCACGTTATGAAAACAGTCTGATAGTTATCAGAAGATTATTTAAGCGTTGTTTAAATACAAGGATATATTCATGGATTGAATAAAAATCTACGTACAACATACAACTTCTTGTTGGAAAATATGTATTGAGATACGCAAGTTGAACTTTAATATTCTCAGGCGCGATCCATATCGCTGCGCCCAGGGGGCCGCCCTCTAAGATTAGAGGACGTATATATGGTCATATGGGATGGGCACTTTGCCCATTCTGTCCTCATGGAATTTTTTTGTCTGAATCAATTCTCAGATCTTTCTTTGATATATATTCAAAGGTAAGGAATCTGTGCCTAGAAGTCTCTATCAGATGAACAAGTTACTTACTTTCAATATCGCCTTATATGGTAGAGAATCTTCCTAGCTGCAGATTCCGTGCCAACCCTCCCAGCCTCTCCGTTTCTGCAAAGCGGTTGATAAGGTGTTACCAAAGTAAGTAACTTGTACATCTGATTTATGCAGAAAAAAGTGATAATTTCATGGCAAGTTTTTTGTCCATATTATTGTTATCCATTTGAGATAGAAACAAAATAAATTGCTCATATATGCGTATTTTGCAAATTAGGTGGCATATGCAGTAAATACATAATTATGTGGTAACCCCTGCAGCCAAAGAATCGCTTACATCCACCGATCCTCACTGTCGGCCATTTTATCTGCAATTTATTCAAGAAAGGTAAAGAATTGGAATCATAAAACTTGCCACTTTGTTTTGATCACAGCCTGTCGACCATTCAACCCCACAGCAAGAAAAGCAACAGGTAGAGACCTTTCTTCCTACTCAAGATTCATTGGAGTCCACCAGCTACAGTCAAAAGCCTTTCGAGAAACAGGTAAGGGCCTCTTCTTTGTCATGATTTTCCGATTTTAAACCAAATAAAATGGATGCCTGTGCCTATATGATACATCCTTTTATTGTGAAGTTACTTGTTTCCTTTTGCATAAGTAAATTGTATGTTTAAGGCCATCAACGCAATAATGTATTTTTTCCTACATCAGGTGGAGTTTGTCCTGGTGTCGGTCTGTGATTGTTTTCTAGAAGCATATACAAGATTTCAAAACCAGAAAAACTTCTATTGATCAAAACAAAAGTTGCAGTCCTGTCCTCTGACCATTTTCTGATGTTATTGTTTGTACCAGTCCCTCGGCAGCCTAAATGTAATAGGTTGGAATTATGTGCACAAGGTCAAAACATATGTTTGGATAACTATTTAATTACCATTTCCAAACCAGTTTCATGAATTACTCTTAGAGTGCCAGTCCATGTGTGAACCTCAGGCTCATCCCTTTCCATGCGGATACAAAGCTGAAATGGGAATTGTTCCTTCATTATATTTGGCAAAGGTGAAGGGTAGGGAGGAGCTGTGGCCAGGGGAGGTTTCCAGGTTATGTTTTCACCGCTAATTGCCTGTGGGGTTCTAAGCAAGCTCCAAATTTGGATCTGGAGTGATTGATGTTTAAGGTGCAAAGTAAGATTCAAGACTTCCAAAATCTCCTGACTTAGCTTTCTAAAAGGAACCGTGGGTTTTAGGATTTGTTATGCACCTTCTTAATACCTTGGTAGATGTAGGTGTTGGTAAAAGCAGGATTTCTGATTATGAAGAGGCACTCATTGGTATAACATTCAGAATGCCTCCACAGAAGTTTGTGAACGTGAAGGAGGGCTACAGGAAACTTAACTAAAGAAATAGCAGTTTACCAGTTGACTGTGTTCCATGAGTGGGCATTTTACTACCTCTATAGTAAGATTCTTTCAATATAGGCAGCAGCAGGGTGCACGGGGGAAACATGGCGGCCGCCGGTTAGGGCAGGTAGCGTCTCTGTTGTGGAGTTCCAGTCAGCCCTAAGGAAACGCGGTGAAATCGGCATGTAATTGCCGCATTGGCATTTCTCCCCGGAAAGACTGATTTGGATTACTCCCCACTGAAGCTACTGCTTTCTTCTCGGTATTATTCTGGTTGCTGACGCCCATACCCAGGGTCACGCCCGAGGCGCCTTCGAGATAGGAGCCGAGGCAGATGCCGCTTGGAGCCGCAGGAGCCGTTCGGAGCAGAGCAGCGGAGCTGGGGAGCTCCGTGTGAGGTAAAGGGGGTCTCCTACTCTACCCGCCTATATTTGCTCGGTCACCGGACTGCCGGGGTTACCTGCTGGTATGCTAATGCGTTGTGATTTCATCGCTCCTTCTCCCACAATCCGCATGTTGGCAGTGTTCGGCGTCTGACGCCTGAGGCAGCCTGAGGCAGCCTGAGGCATTCCTGAGTCAGGAGCTAAGGCAGGTTCCGCCCTGAGCGAAGCCAGCGGAGCAAACAGCACTATTGTTCCACGAGACAGGCACAGGAGGTACAGGAGGTTGTTACGGTAAATCTGACTTTTTTTTATCCCACTGGAAAATAAATAAATAAATAAATAAATAAATAAATAAATAAAAATACAGAACAGAGTTGAAAGTGGCTTCTGGCTTTGCTTTACCCCAATCAAAAACGTCCAGTTTGCCGGTGTGTGGATGTGTGGTGGCAAGATCCCGCCTTTTGCCACACTTTCCCGGTGGGCAGAGGCAGCCGTGGAGCTGCGAAGGAGCCGCAGAGCGGCTGCTAGAGGCGATCTCAGCAGCCTTATCACATCATTAAAGTGCCCTAGCTCAATTAAAGGAGCTCAATCAGACACCTTCAGCCTGGGCAAAACCCAGAGAATTTGTCGCATTAAACCAAAGACAAAGACAAGGATAGGGGCAGAATCAGAGGAGGAAGGAGCTGGAAAAGTATTCGTCCATGCACTGCCATCAAGTAAGGAGTTCGGGAAGGGATGTGTGGACATTAAAGGGGGTAAGGTTGGTGAAGGGGATTGGTCTCTAGACAGAGGGGTTGCTAATGATAATACCCTCACTGATACCTTTTCTAAGTTGGGTCCCAGTTCTGGTGACGCTAAGAAGGGAGCTAAGGAGGGAACCAAGGACGTGGCGGTAGAAACAGAATCCGGATCTAAAGAGAGCATTCGGGGCCCTTCTATATTTGTGTTTTCCGGCACTCACACCGCAAATTCCGCCACTACAGTAACTGCGGCCGCTACCCCCCGGCTGGCTGGGCCAAAAGGTCCCAAAGATTCAATAATTGGAACTAAATTAAGATCTAAAAAAACTAAAGGCAGTGCAGCGAAGCTTACCCCCTCACTTAGATCTTACTTTAAAGTCTTACCTCAAGTTCTAGAAATCCCCAGTGGACCACTAGAGGACAAGAATATGATGGGCGATACAGATGACACTCAAGATTCCGTCCCGGTGGAGGCGGTAGAAGTGGAGGAGGAAGTAGACTCTGGTGTTGTCCATAATACCCCGGAAGAAGCTGGGCTTCTCGCCGCTCAGGACAAGGATAAGGCAGGTGAGACCTCGGAGATGAAGGAGAAGATTTCATTGGAGGATTTACTGCACGAAATTACAACTGGGTTCGCTGAATCTAAACGTAACCAGCTGGAGATTAAAGCAGCGTTTGATGCCTTGGACAAGAGAGTAGATCTTCTCTCTGAGAGGACAGATACTCTCGAAAGCACAGTAGTTGAACTAAAAGCCAAATTAGATTCTGCCAATGAAAAGATTTATTACCTAAGGCGAGATGGGAATGCAACAAAAGAGAGAGTGGAATCTTTGGAGAACTACTCAAGGAGAAACAACATTAGAATTCTAAAAGTTCCAGAGGGGAAAGAGGGGAGTGATATGAAAAAATTTGTAGCTTCCCTGCTTAAAGAGTCCTTAAATTTGGAGGAATCCATTGAAGAGCTAGAAAAAGATATTCAGCGAGCTCATAGAGATCCCTTCCATTTAAAACAGGGAAGGTCTAAACCTAGGAAAATTCTAGTTAATTTTCTGACTTATTCGGTAATAGAGAAGATTCTGAATTTAGCTCTAAAGTCCACTGCTTTAAAAGCTCCAGACTTCTCTTATGTTGTCAGATCTGATTTATCTAAGTCTACTCTCGATAGACAATGGGAGTTAGGCCAGAAAATGGAGAAGTTTAGGGCTCTGGGAGCGACTGTCCAAATGAGGTTCCCCGCTTTTTTCGGGTTACATATAACAACAAAATGCATAACATCCATTCTCCATTGGAGGCAGACGAACTTTTGACATCTATTAATGATCATCAACAGGGTAACATCTAGCGATAGTTCTTAGGTTAATACAGACATGGCAAACTGAGTCACCGAGTTAAAATAAAATGATAAGAAAAGAGGTGAAGGGTACAGGGGATATAAGGTCGAGAATAGGGGAAGGTAGGGGAAGGTAGAGGGGGGGAAGAGAAAAAAGGGGAGAAGGGGAAAGAAAAAAATGAAGGGATGAAAAATGGGGGGGAAAAAAGTAAGAAAAAGAAGAGGGAAACTTAATTAAAAAAAAAAAGGGGGCAAAATGGGGAAAAAAGGAAAGAAAAAAGGGAAGAAGGAAGGAAAAAAGAAGGAAAAAAAAAAGGTGGTTATAAAGGAAAAAAGATATATATATATTTGAAGTTAAAAATATATATATAACACTTTAAAAGGGAAATCGTATCAGAACAATACTCCCGTTATGTGTGAAGGTGTGCGTTTAACACCTAAATTCTTAAACTTAAGTATCTCCAGTATTTTTAGTTTACATAATTATGATGGCCTTCCCCTAGAAAGAATCAAGGCATGCCGGGCTATATTCAATCATGTAAATGACCTGGGCATACGGAACTCCATAGAGAGGCAAATCTGGCAGCAATAGCCAGATTAATTAAGGGGGGGTTTTCCAGGGTGGGGTGGGAGGGGGGAAGGGGTAAAACCATAAAACATCCTCACTGTTCAGGCACAGTCTCAAACACACTAGTTCAATCAAGTATACTTTTATTCATACTCCATTCAATTCTCACTGGGAGACGCAATCTTTTATTGAGCTGGAGTAGGGGGAGGGGTTCGGACACTGGCTGATGGTAATAAAATTTCTGTCCTGGAATGTCAATGGCCTGCGTGTTAGGAGTAGGAGATATAGAATATTGCAATTTTTGAGGGACTCACCGGCGCAGGTCATAGTCATCCAGGAAACACATCTTCTCCAACATGAAGTGAAGGAAATCCTGAGTAAAATCAGATGGGTAGACTGTTATATTTGCACTAATCATAACGCGAACATTCGCGGTATATTAATCATCTTCAAAAAGCAAATCAAAGCCCAGATTCTTGCATATGAGGAAGACTTAAGTGGGAGATGGCTATACGCTAGAGTCAGTCTAGTTAATAGTATATACAATTTGGTTGGTTATTACGGTCCTAATCAGGATGACCCCTCATATTTGATTAAAATCCAGAACCAGTTATTATCAACACAAGGTCCGATAATTTGGATGGGAGATTTTAATCTGGTACTTAACCCAAAGCTGGATAAATCCCCTAATTCAAGGGCATTAACCTTTAAAAAATCCAGGCAGGTATTGGGGGATGTTATGTCGACACTCGGATTGGCAGATCCATGGAGGGAGAGAGCTGGTAGGGCACTTGGTGTATCATACCACAACTACAAATATAATCATAAATCAAGGATTGATTACGCCCTTTTTAGTTACTCACTTAGAGACTACCTTAAGGATGTAATGTATTTACCTTCACATTTATCGGACCATTCCGCCATATTTTTTTGTTTGCAATCGGTCCAGCAACCCTCTCAGGCCTTGTGGTCATTTGACCGCACTATTCTTCTAGAAGAAGAAGAAACAGATCTTCTTATCCACGAAACAAAATTTTTCATGGACACAAATATTAATTCCACCCAGCTAAACACAGTATGGGAAGCCTTTAAAGCGTATTTGAGAGGCTACATAACTAATAGGGCCTCTTATCGAGGGAAAGTCTACAGAGCTAAGATCAACAGTATTGAAAGGGACATTGCATTATTGGACCAACATATTGGCACTGGAATCGGAACTAACATGGAGCAAGAACAGCGTAAGGGGTTAAAAGAAAAGCTAGAAAACATTCTTCAAGAAAGGGTCGCCCTAAAATGGGAAGTAAGTAAAATCTCCAATTTTGAATATGGTGAGTCCGCAGGTAAGATCTTAGCGTGGAAAATTAAATCGGACCAGGCAAAAAAACATATAAAACATATTATGGTAGATGGAGAGGCAAGTGAAAGAACATCTGTTAAAGATATTGGGGAAGCATTTTTGGAGTTTTTTCAAAAAATATACAAGGAAGAAATCTCGGAAGACCCCATTTCAAATCTTAGATGGTTGGAGAAGATCACTCTTCCCACTCTTAGCTCTGAACAAAGAGAGCGTCTTGATAGGCCTATTTCAGAAGAAGAAGTGAGGGAAAGCATTAAAAAGGTGAAGAGGGGCAAGGCAACAGGCCCGGATGGCCTCCCTGGCGAATTATTACGGGTCATAGCCCCGGAAATAGTTTCGGTGCTGACAAGACTTTTTAATGACATCCTAATAAATGGTGTGGCTCCTCCCAAATCTTGGGGAGAGGCGATTATTGTCTTGATTCCAAAACCCGGGAAAAATCTAGCTAATTGCGGTTCATATAGGCCAATTTCACTTTTAAACAGTGACTATAAGATCTTTGCGGCTGTGCTGGTAAACAGACTTGGACGTGAGGTTGGGTCAATTATTCATACTGACCAAAAGGGTTTTATAAAGGGTAGACAACTTTCGGACCTTACATACGATTTGATCGGGGCAGTGGACATTGCCTCTACGTTTTCCCTTCCTTTGGCCATTATGACCCTTGACGCTACTAAAGCGTTTGACCGGGTAAATTGGGCATACTTAGCCGAAACTATGAAGAAATTTGCATTTGGTTCAAATTTTCGAAGATCAATTGGACTCTTATATCAAAACCCCAGTGCAAGTATCATGGTGAATGGTGTGTGCACTCAGCCCTTCCGGATCACTAGGGGGACAAGACAGGGGTGCCCCCTGTCCCCCTTACTATTTAATATATACATTGAGCCACTTGCACAATCCTTTAGGGACGACCCAAGAATTTCCTCATTCAAATTCGGTGGATGGGAAAGGAAAGTTGGGCTATATGCCGACGATATCGTAATATACACCAGCGACCCTGCAAATAAATGCTTTCCCCGTAGTGGTCGAAAAAGCCAAAGATTTTGGAGGTATTTCAGGCTACGACATTAACGCCGATAAGACCGAGTTGATGACATGGAATATTGCCAATCCGGGCGTGGGGGTGACGCCTTCAACTCACGCAATACGGTATCTTGGAGTCAAAATCACACAAGATATTGACGCCTTAGCAAAATCAAACCTAGACTTGGTTGCCAAAGAGTGTAGGGCCCTTGTAAGATCCTGGGTAGGTCTTAGACTATCAATTTATGGGAGGGTTAATATTGTAAAGATGTCCATCCTCCCGAAATTGACCTTTATCTTTAATGCAATTCCCATTGCATTTGACTCTAAACAACTTCTTAAGTGTCAACAAGAAATAAACTCTTTCATATGGGGGTACAAAGCGACAAGGTTGGCTTGGAAAAAATTGAGGAGGAGGAGGGAAAAAGGTGGTCTGGCCCTCCCAGATTTACAGTACTATTCCTGGGCGTTTCAGCTTTCCCATTCAAGAATGCTTCTGAAGACACCAGACGTTACCTCAAATGGGAGGCTATTTAAAGCAATGTTGGTAGGGGCAAACCTCCCATTGGATGGGTTTCTTTTCAAGTTCGGAGAACAAAAGTTTTTCAAGAAGGTGAGGTTGAAGATTCTATTAACGCAATTGAAGACATGGGTACAAATTAAGCGCAGAGTGGGGTTGGCGTATTATTCTAACCATGCACCAATTTGGGACTCTCCCGGGCTTCCACCATGTCTGCAGGACTCTCTGGCCACCCCTCTAATAACAGCTGGGCTTGCTAGATGGGGGGGACTTACTTGGTGGAGGTATCCTGATACCGTGGGAAGCCCTTAGGGAAAAAGTAGGATTGACATTGTCAAGATTTAAATATATACAAATTAGCAGTTGGGCCAGAGAATTGATCAGGAAAGTCCCTAATATCGGGAGAATTAGTCCTCTAGAACAACAGTTAGTTGGAAAACAGATAGGAGGCAAAGAGGTGGCTTGTTGGTATTGGTCTATACACGAGGAGATAGATGGGGAGTTTCACCTGTCAAAACAGTTATGGGGGAGAGAAATCGCGGCAATAGAGGAGGATAGTTGGACAGAATCTTTCACCCTTTTATACAAATTGGTAAAACCCGCTTGGCTTAGACGAAACCATCTGTTCACTTTACATTGGGCATATCTCACTCCCCTACGTCTATCCAAATTTCAAGAGGGGAAATGTTGTAACAAATGCAAACTCCCCTCAGCATCTGACACTCATATGTTCTGGGAGTGCCCCCATCTAGCTACTTTCTGGACAGAGATTAAAGCGACTTTGGACTCAATTATCAAAATCGATATCTCCTTATCTTTATCACTTGTCATTCTTGGTGTAGACTAGAACATAACTGGGACAGCACGATCCTTTCTGTTTTACGCCATCCTGCTGGCAAGACGGCAGATATGCATGCACTGGGTGGACACCACCCCTCCCACCCACTCAGTATGGTTAAACTCATTATATGAAACCTCAAAAGTAGATCTGATGAGATCATGCAGAGCTCAGAATCTCACATTTTGGAAACTTTTGACAAAGTGGAAGTGAGGTCCTTTTGGGGTTTTTTGTTTTTTTTCCCCCCCCCCCAATATCCGATGATTAAGCCCACCCACTCAACAGTTCAGTATTGTGGTCTGCCCAGATTTCGACAAATATATACTGAATATTTTGGCACGAAGTTGCTTTGAGACAACGTCATAAGATGCACGTTGTTCCTATCAATTCATAAAATTCTCTGCCAAGTTATGAAGCGGCTCAATCTTCAGGGTCTTGCTCCCAGAGGCAGTGAGATGATTGGTTGGTTCCTCCCGCATCTAAGGGACGTGTGTCGGGCAGATGAGGATAAAAAAAAAAATATAGGCAGCAGCAGGCGGCATTCATGAGGAAAACAGAGGCCACTTTACATGGTTTAATTTACGATAAGCATCTGAAGGTGATGTAGTAATGGATATGTGTACTGGCTTTTATCACTGTGCAGAGAGTCCTGACCTCAATGTTGTGGCCGATCTGGTTCAGCAAAGAATGTAGAGAATGAGACTGATGCAATTTTTTTTCAGCACAATCTGCACAGGAAATAAGTCATAAAGATGTTATCCAGTTGGAGTTTTGCTGGCCATCTAAGAGGGCATTGCAGTATCGATTATATCCTTATTATGTATGCCTCTCACAGAGAGACTCTATTATTTATTTCACTTTCTAAATGTCACAATCCACTATTATGACAAAGCAACACTTAATAATAGAACTGGTTAGCTACTGTTGTGATTTCGTAAAGGCCTTAAAAGCCAGGCTGACAGGGTCCATGTTAAGGCTGTCAACGCAGCACTGATTGTCTGCTTTGACTGAAAGCAGAGCGCACAGGTGCAGCAGGAGGAAGGAATGCAGGGAAGGTGGTGAGGGGCTGGTCAAGGATGGCAGGTAAGTATTTTTTACCTTTGGGACAGGGATACATAACAGAGCGAATGTTATGTATGGCTCCTTCATTACTCCTCTGCCACTGCATAGCAGTTTAAAGCAGGGCAGATTCTTTTGGGGGCCGTACATAAGATAAAATTAAGGCTGAGTAAAACGTGAATTGCGGGAATGTTTTTCACCCCAGTGTTCTGAGTGACATTCTACTCAACTCAAGCTTTGCTCTTGTTGTCTGTTTGACGTCACTCAGACATCATCGGTGAAAACATCCCCGTAAATCACTGTTACCCATCTATATTTCTATATAGGAATGTGAATAGATGAAGAATGATGCCCAGGAAGTGTTTGTCACACAAGCTTGAGGAAGCTCTAAATATCAAATACAGACCTGTATCAGCAGGCTTCCTGATTAAAAGAACAGTGGTGACATTTTAAATCACACACTTTTCCAGTATTGTATATGTCATAGATTTATATGCTTGAATCACTTTGCGCCCTCTAAGTGGGAGCACACGGTGGTATTATCTTAAAGTACAAATATTTGTATGTAGGTAGTTTTATTCTAGTCAAAAGGCAGCAGAGCGCTGCACAGGGTCAAAGACCACCATAAAGTCAGTGAGTGTAGAGGTAGCTGGAGCTGGTTTGTGGATGGTTAATGTATTGCAATGTAGTGTTTTTTAAAAAGGTGCTTCTCTTCCAGGGGATCATCATTAATAGTCATAAGGACTGAATATTCCCGCCTACGTGCAGGGACCCATGAGCACTTATTAAATATATACTGTGTTTGATGTATAAAAATAGGTATGCAGTGCTAAAAAAGCCACCTCTTTCTCTCTCTCTCTCTCTCTCTCTCTCTCTCTCTCTCTCTCTCTCTCTCTCTCTCTCTCTCTCTCTCTCTCTCTCTCTCTCTCTCTCTCTCTCTCTCTCTCTCTCTCTCTCTCTCTCTCTCTCTCTCTCTCTCACTATCTATATATATATATATATATATATATATGTGTGTGTTTGTGTGTTTGTGTATATGTATGTATACATATATATAAGTTTGTATATATCTATACAGCCTATGTTAAGGGCTAAAAATACCCTATGTACATTGCATTTTCCTTTACTAAATCAATCATAACGGTTTAGCATTTCTGTAAATCAGAAAAAGAGCTTACATTAAAATAAATGCTGCCTTTATTAAAGAGAAAACTGCATAGGAAAAAAAAGACATTGGTAGCCAATAGACTGCATTAAAATCATAACAAGTGAAAACTGGCACAGTGCCTTAACACCTCCAGGACCCTCTGTATTCCGTCACGCTTCAGTAGTGACAGTTAGGCCAGTACCTTTTTACAGCGAACTGAAGACCAGAACTTGTATGAATCACTGGTTATTATATTCGTCTGGGGAGGAGGGAGGGTTGCTTATGACTTTGATGAGGATTCCCCTGGAAGAGAACTAGGATTACAGGTAAGTAACTTATCCTTCTCTTCCAGGGGATTCTCATCAATAGTCATAAGCAGTGAATAGAGGAGCAAGCCCATTGTGGTGATTGTATGTTTCCTTAATTACTAATGGAATTGTACTATGAAATAAAATCTAGTCTATTGTGTTCTGCAGATGGTAAGAATGTTATGAGATCATTATGCTGTTACCTACCTGAACTGCTGCATGCACTTTTCATCGTATGAACTCAATACACAATGCTGGATTAATTAAGTCAAGCAGCTTTGGAAGATCTATTCGTATTCAAAGTAAATTTAATGACTTTGTGCGTTTGTATGTTTGGGATTATTTGTTTTTATTTGTTATAAAGAAGGGGGATGTGTGGTGATTGTATGTTTCTTTAATTACTAATGGAATTGTACTATATAATAGAATCTAGTGTATTGTGTTCTGCAGATGGTAAGAATGTTATGAGATCATTATGCTGTTACCTACCTGAACTGCTGCATGCACTTTTCATCGTATGAACTCTACTTGAAATAAATACTTAAGAACTACTTTGTGGGATGTTATCTTTTCAAGGAAGTCACTAGACCCATCCTACACCTCTGCGGAGGAATCTAGAGGAAAACCAAGCAGCTGTAAACATTTATTGAAATAGATTTTTCAACAAGGCCTGTCCTACTTGGGTGTCTCTTTTAGTGTATGATTAGAGACATTAGTGTTATGTCAAAGTATGCACTGATCTCCAAGTAGCTGCCTTACAGATCTCAGAGTTGGGAAAGCTTCTAAGTAGGGCTGCTATTACCAACAGCCCCTTGTAGATTGAAGGTTGGATCTGGCAGGCAACTGTTTGTTGGCCAACTGATAGGTGAACCGAATACACAAAACTATCCATCTAGAAATGGACTGTTTGGAGGAGGCTATGCTTGTCCTCATAGGACCATAATTAACAAACAGATGGTCTGCTTGGCTTGGTCTTGTCTATGTACAATTTCAACACTCCTAAGATCTAAAGCATGTAAACGCCCTTTCCTCAGGCATGGAAGGGTTTGGGAAGAATGTAGCAAATTAATTGTTTGGTTGATGTGGAAATCGGACACTACCTTGGTGAAAACTAGGATGAGTTCTCAACATAACATGGTTGTTATGAAACACTGTGTATGGTTATTTGGCACATAGAGCCTGGATTTCTCTGATTCTGCGTGCCAAACTGATAGCTACTAGAAAAACAGCTTTCCAAGAAAGGTGTTGTAAGGTTGCCTTATGGATCGGTTCAAATGGGGGACCGATGAGTTTGGAAAGAACAACATTCAGAACCAAGGAGGAGAGGGTGGTAATACCTTCTGTAATACCTTCTTCAATCCCTCCAAGAAATCTTTTAACGGAGAAAGTAGAGCTTCTATACCAGCCTATACCTAAAACAATTAAATGGGATGATTACTTGGTGCCAGTAATCAATTGTCAGTTCCCTAAATTGACCATGTATGAAAAGGACTCAAGATCACAGTTGGGCTGCCTTCAATGCTAGCCTTAGTTTCCAGGGTTAATAAGCAGCACAGAGCACCAGATGATGCATGAACGTGCTACTGGATCTTCATAAAGTTGACTCTGCAATTTTGCATACAGCTTAGTGCTCCTCTCTGATTCCTGCTTCCCTTTGCACTACTGTTCTGGATAGAAAGGGACCAAAAATTGACAATTTTTAGAAGAGAGTTTCTTCATTCATGGTGACTTCCAGCAAGAAAGTGAACTCTCTGGCTACTATTGATTGGCCATTATGTTTTTCTGATGTGAGTGAACATGACCTAATACCTTGAGCTCTTACCAGAAGAAAGAGGCATCCTTTTGATATTTTTTGGAAAGGGAAAAGAGCTTTGGCAGCCATGATCAACAGTTCTGTGATGCAACCAGCACTTACGGTTTCCAGAGGTAGGCGCTGCAGTTTTAAGGTGGCAGGAATGGCTATGATTTGCTTCTTTCTGGCCTGAGGTGCAGCACCATATTCTCAATATACTATTTGATGGTGAGAATCTTTTCAGCAGAAATGGATGAAGCCCTGCAATCAATTAAAGCAAATAGGCACATTATTTGTTCCCTGGGTGTGTTTCAACGTTGGCGGAAAGTGCCTTTTTGTGGAGCAGGGAGTAGAGACATCTGCTTATATATAATTCGTTTTTAACCTTACCGCTTTCCAAACTATAAGTAACTGTATTGTCCACTACTCCTTCATTTTCATACTCAAGACAACGCCAAAAAAAGCCCACGGATCAAAACATATAGGAAATCCAGTCTGACCACCAGTGACTTGTTGCTGTCCCGACTTCTTCGATTCATCCATCTGCCCCTGCAGGTCCAGTGGATAGTAGAGATTCTGCCTGCTATACTCCAGTCTGCGCAACAGTAGGGAAGATGTTGGACTTTAATCCCAACACCACTTCTGTAGTAGGGGATCTCTGTGTATAGTCATAATCTAGTGAATAGTCCCGCCTATGTGCGTGGACCCCGGCAATCAAAAATAATCTCTTAAGTTGTCAAAATCATGCAGAAACTGCAAAGACACTTAAGAGAGAATTTAAAGTCAAATAATGCAGCCTATATCCACAGGCTACACTGTCCAATACTTCAACTAGAAATTCCACCAAATAATCACCACACATAATACAGCCAGCCCAGTTTCTACCATAGAGAAACTTGCCTCCACCATCAAAAAAGACTCTGGAATGATAGAGAGGAAGGCATGGACAGACAAGCCCCATAGGCTGCCATTATGTGGCTTAAATAGGATACTGTGCCTTTAAGAGAGCCTTCTAGAACTTTCTCCCAGTATCCCAGAATGCATAGCAGGTCCCTCTACTCTCAGTTCTTTTTTCCGACTCCTGCTAGCAGGACCCTGGCATTAAGCTCTCCCTTGTTTCAAGGGTTTATTGGATTTTTTGGCATTTTTGTGTTCTAAAAGTGTTTCATTTGTCTTTCTTGGTGTTTTCTTTCTCTCTTGTGTGCTGTTTCAGGCGTTTTAGGGCTCTAAAATGCCTGGCCTTTTTGATAAGTGCCCAGCATGTGGGAGGAAGAAGGCCAAGAGTGATCCCCGTGATGTCTGCATCGTCTGCCTCCCTGAGGATCATGTCCCTGAGGACTGTGTCATCTGCCAGCAGTTTACTGCTCGGACTCTGAGGGACAGGATGAAGATCAGGCTTTCTGGCCTGGAGGAGAGGCGTCTGCAGGCTGCAGGTGGGTCTGGGCAGTCTGGGAACGTTCCCTCTGCCTCTGCTGAGGCCTCTGGGGGGCTCCCCAGGGGCAGGAAGTCCAGCAAACGGTCCCAGTCTCCGTCGACGTCGATTGCATCGACGACGACGTCGAGAGGGATGACGGCGGTGTGCTCCCCTTCTCCCCGGGGCTCCGGGTCGAGCCGGCGTGACGGCTCGATGTCGAAGATCATGGAGAAGTCGCCGTCGAAGCCACCGTCGACGTCATCGTCTTCGTCGACGTCAAGGTCTTCCTATCGACGCCGAAGGCGAAGTGACAAGCATTGACTCTCGCCGTCGAGGCGACACCGTCGATCGCCGTCGAAGCACCGGTCGACGTCGAGGGGCTCCTCGATGTCGAGAGCATGACGACGGAGACGGCGACGCTCGTCGTCGAAGACAGAACTCTGGATGTCGCGGAGGCGGCATACGACGTCGCGGAAGAAGAGGTCGACGTCGAGGGGTCGGCGTTTGACCTCGAGAAAGAGGAGGTCGACGTCGCGGAAGCGGCGGTCGACGTCGAGAAAGAGGAGGTCGACGTCGCGGAGGCGGCGTTCGACTCCAGAGTCGCGGAAACGACGTTCGAGCAGAAAGCGGTCGGCGTCTGGAAGTCATTCAGCCTCTCCAAAACGGCGCAAGAGGGATTCTAGTCCCAGAAGTCACGCTGCTTCTAGTGGAGGACGCAAGAGGAAGCGATCACCAGCTGAAGGGGCTGGATCTCCGCGCCCTTCGCCTAAGGGGTCACCGGGCTCGGTGTACTCAAAGGTGTACACGCCATCTCGGCCTCGGACTCCGACTCCTCCCCCTGTTCCGAAGGAGGATCCTCCACCCAAACCTCCACTTCCTTCAGGCGACCCACCACCACCTCCAGTCCCTCCGCATGGGCCCGCTCCGCAGCCGAAGGTTCCTCCGCCGAGGTCCACTTCGCTGCCGTCTTTGCCTGTACCTCCTAAGGGGACCCCTAACCCGAAACCCCGTGAGGAGCCAAGGAAGACCCCGCCACGAAAACCGGTGGAGCGGCCACGTGCTGGCAGGTCTCGCTCTCGGAAGAGGGAGAGATCGCGACACAGATCGTCCACGAGGTCGAGACGCCGCCATAGGAGGCGCGAATCTCGCTCACACACGAGGTCCTCCGGGACCAGGGACTGTTCTCCTACCTTGTCACGAGGGTGTCCCCGATTGATGACCTGGTGGCGTTCCATGACGTCCTTTTAAGGGGCGCTGCGAAGTTGGGCATATCCTTGACGGTGCCTACTCCGAAAACCTCAGTCATTTTTGAGACATTACATCAAAAACACCTGTCTCGGCCTCTCCTGCCTCTGGTGCCGGGCCTGGAAGAACCGGCTATGGCCCTTTTTCTCACCCCTGCGGTGACGAAGGCGGCTCCATGGAGGTTGCTGATAAAGTACCAGGCTCCCGATTCGTATCCGGCCTTTCTGAGGACGGAACCCCCTCCTGACTCCGTAATTGTGACGGCGGCCCGCAAGCAACATTCTACCACCCCGTCATCCACGGTTTCCCCGGATAAGGAGTCCAGGTGGATGGATTCGGCGGGGAGGAAAGTCTGTGGTACTTCCGCTACCTCCATGAAAGCTGCGAGTGCCACGGCGCTGTTGGGCCGATATGACCGCGCCCTCTGGGACTCTCTCGAGCGATTTGCAGAGCACTTACCTCGGGAGAAGCGTGAGGACTTCCTGGAAGTGCTGACTGAGGGAATGCTGGTGGCGAACCAAATTATCAGCGCGGCAGCGGACTCTTCCCTGTTGGCTGCTCACGGATTTTGCCACGGAGTCAACCAACGACGCCACGCATGGCTCCGACTTACGTCCCTGAAACCGGACGCTCAGCAGAGGGTGGCCAACCTACCTTTCTCCGGCGAGACCCTCTTCGGGAAGCATGCGGACGATGAGATGGCCCGCATGAAGGCGGAGGCCGAGACGCTCACGGCCGTGGGCCTGGAGAAGCCTAAAGAGACCAAGAAGACGGACCGCCCCTTCCAACGGCGGTTAGGTGGGCAAGGCCGAGGACGAGGCCAGGCTTCGGGACAATCGCAACATCAACAACAGTTCCGTAAGCCATTCCAGAAGCGCCAGAAGGGCAGAGGAGGCCAGCAGTCGGCTCCGGCGCCCAAGGGCCAGGCTGGGTCTAGGCCCTAGGAACCTACTTCCCCCGGATCTGTTACCCACTCCGGTAGGGGGAAGAATTCCATTTTTTCTGGCAGAGTGGAGAATAATTACTCAGGACAAGTGGGTGCTGAATATTGTTTGCAATGGATACAGTCTTCGGTTCACCAGCCCTCCTCCAGCTATTCCACCGGTCAGCTCGCAGTTTCAGCTGCGCGAGCTTCAGGCGGAAGTAGATATTCTGTTGAAGAAAAGGGCGATAGAAGACGTACCTCTGTCTCAGAGAGGAAGAGGTCTGTACTCCCGGTTCTTTCTGGTTCGCAAGAAGGACAAGAACGAGTTCAGGCCCATTCTGGACTTGCGGCAGGCAAACAAATGGATTCGCAGGGAAAAGTTTTGCATGCTGTTGTTGCATCAGATTTATCCTCAGTTGCAACAGGGGGACTGGCTTTGTGCTATAGACCTACAGGATGCTTACTTCCATGTGCCCATTGCACACAAACACTGGAAGTTCCTGCGGTTCCAAGTCGGCACCAATCACTATCAGTACACAGTACTCCCATTCGGACTGAAGTCTGTGCCGAGAACGTTCTCGAAGTGCATGGCGGTGGTAGCAGCACACCTGAGGAAGAACAAGGTGTTCGTCTACCCGTACCTGGACGATTGGTTGATCAAGGCATCCTCCTTCTCGGAAGCGCGAGCATACTTCCAGAAGACGTGCGTTCTCTTGAACAAGCTGGGGCTGCATATCAACATGGCCAAGTCTGTCCCGACTCCGGTCCAATGCATACAGTACTTGGGAGCCTCCATCAATACGCTGTCAGCAAGTGTGTCTCCTTCGGAAGAGCGACGATTATCTCTCCTTCGGAAGGCTCAGGCTCTTATGACAACTCCATCTACAACAGTGAGGACGGTGTCTTCTCTACTGGGATCGATGGCCTCTTGTATCTTCCTGACGCCACACGCACGGCTGCACATGAGACCGCTGCAGGAGTGCTTGGAGGACCAGTGGGATCAGAGGAAAGGATCTTGGGACGACAAGATTCGACTGTCGCTGCATGCTCTTCAGTCTCTGAAGTGGTGGTGTTCGGCGGAGAATCTCCTCAGAGGGGTTCCCTTTCACAAGAACATTCCCACGCAGACTGTCGTGACGGATGCTTCTCTCCTGGGATGGGGAGCGCATTCCGGGACTCTACAGATTCAAGGAACGTGGTCGCCGATGGAGGCCACGTATCACATCAATTTCCTGGAACTCAGTGCTGTTCACTTGGCGCTGAAGGCCTTTCTGCCGTCCTTCCAGACCAACTCTCTGCTTGTACAGACGGACAATACCACCACGATGTATTACTTTAACAAGCAGGGGGGCTCGAGATCGCGCACTCTGTCACAGGAGGCGCAGGCGATCTGGCACTGGCTCCTGGCCAGAGGACTGACGACAAATGGCCACCCATCTACCAGGTGTGCAGAATGTTCAGGCAGACGCACTGAGCAGGCTGGTTCAGGAAAATCACGAATGGGTCATAAACGACGAAGTACTAGAAGAAGTCTTCGCGCGGTGGGGAACTCCAGACGTAGATTTGTTCGCCACCGCCGAAAACAGCAAGTTCAGAGACTTCGCCTCCAGGTACTTCCAGCAAGGGACGCTGGGGAATGCGTTATGGATAGTCTGGACGAACAGCTTTCTGTACGCCTTTCCTCCCATTCCCCTGATTCCGGCGGTGCTCATCAAGCTGGCCCGGTCCAGGGCTCGGATGATACTCATTGCCCCGGAGTGGCCCAGGCAGTGGTGGTTCACGGACCTACTTCACCGGTCTCTCCTTCCTCACATCCGGTTGCCGTGCAGGCCGGACCTTCTCACGAAGTTCGGGGGACGGGTGTTACACCCCAACCTCTCGTCTTTGAGTTTGGTGGCATGGCTCCTGAGATAGTGCAATATGGCCATCTGAATCTGCCCGATGGTTGCATGGACATACTGAAGGAGTCTAAGAGACCTTCCACTCGGACTTCATATGCTTACAAGTGGAAGAGGTTTTGTATCTGGTGCCAGTCTAAGAACCATGACCCTACGACCTGTAAGGAAGATGTCATCCTTCCTTACCTTTTACATTTGGCGCAGTCTGGCCTTAATGTTCATTCCATTAAGGTTCATCTTGCTGCATTGACTGCCTACAGGAAATGCCCTTCACAGACTTCTTTTTTCAGATCCCTGTGATCAAAGACTTTCTGGAAGGATTGAAGAAAGTATTCCCTCCTGTCAGGCTTCCTTCGCCTTCATGGGAATTGAATGTGGTGCTGTCCAGATTGATGAAGGAGCCTTTTGAACCTATCCATAAGGCTTCGTTGCAGCACCTGTCCTGGAAGGCGGCGTTCCTCGTGGCCATTACATCGGCCCGCAGGGTGAGTGAAATTCAGGCGTTGTGTTGTACTGAACCTTATTCTGTGTTTCATGCTGCTAAGGTTGTTATGCGTACTCACCCTAAATTTCTTCCCAAGGTTAATTCTGATTTTCATGTCAACCAGACCATAACTTTGCCTACGTTTTTTCAGAACCCTTGATCCCCAGCGGAGAGGTCTCTCCATTCCCTGGATGTTAGGAGGGTGTTGAAATTTTATCTGGATAAAACCAAAGATATTCGTAGGTCTGACCAGTTGTTTATCAATTACGGATCGGTCAGGACGGGTCTTGCGACCTCTAAACAGTCCATCTCTAGGTGGATTGTGTCCTGCATACAATTATGTTACCAAAAGGCTAATAAGACCTTAGGAGGTAAGCCTAAGGCTCATCCCACCAGGGGCAAAGCTGCCACTACTGCTCTGCTCCGTAACGTGCCGATTGCTGAAATCTACAAGGCAGCCACTTGGAAGTCGGTCCATACCTTTGCTAAGCATTACTGTCTGGACTCTGATGCCAGAGCAGATGCTCAGGTGGGGCAGGCTTTGCTGCGGAACTTGTTCGCACAGTAGTGGCGTTATTTTCTTTCTCCACCGCCGCTTTGGTGTGGGGATGGGCTTGCCATTCTATTCACTAGATTATGACTATACACAGAGATCCCCTACTACAGAAGGAGTAGTTTCTGACCTGTAACTCCAATTCTGTAGTAGGGGTATCTCTGTTATAGTCATTAGCGCCCGCCCTCCTCCCCGGTGGAGATATGTATTCATGCACGTAATGCTACAGGTCTGGCGTGCTACGCCTGTCAAAAAGAACTGAAAGTAGAGGGACCTGCTATGCATTCTGGGATACTGGGAGAAAGTTCTAGAAGGCTCTCTTAAAGGCACAGTATCCTATTTAAGCCACATAATGGCAGCCTATGGGGCTTGTCTGTCCATGCCTTCCTCTCTATCATTCCAGAGTCTTTTTTGATGGTGGAGGCAAGTTTCTCTATGGTAGAAACTGGGCTGGCTGTATTATGTGTGGTGATTATTTGGTGGAATTTCTAGTTGAAGTACTGGACAGTGTAGCCTGTGGATATAGGCTGCATTATTTGTCTTTAAATTCTCTCTTAAGTGTTTTTGCAGTTTCTGCATGATTTTGACAACTTAAGAGATTATTTTTGATTGCCGGGGTCCACGCACATGGGCGGGACTATTCACTAGATTACGACTATAACAGAGATACCCCTACTACAGAACTGGAGTTACAGGACAGAAACTACTCCTTCACCATTGCCCCCCCCAAGCAAGTCTTTGTAACGACTTGCGTTCAGAGCGATTGCGTGCTAAAAAGGCATTTGTTCTGTTACCGGAGCTGTGAAGGCACAGCGTGATTCCGGCTTTGTCCTAAAGGACGTTTCCCCTCCTGAACATCTACCTGTTTTTCAGACAGAACATCCTGTGTATGCTTGAGAAAGGGGCCCAAGAGACTATCTTCAAATCTCAGCATTACAAAGGTTTTTACTCTGAATTACTCCTGATCAAGATAAAGTAGGATAACATCTTTTGAAGTTCAACAGGTATGTAAGAAAACCATCCTTATAGATAGTTACATTGTAAAAAGTGATAGAGCTGCTGTAGGAAAAGGAGTTTGGCCTGTCTGGATGTAAAGGATTCTTATTTTCATATTTTCATACATCCCAAGCTCCTAAGATTAAACCTAACTGGTGCAATTTTCAGTTCAAAGTTTTGTTTGCCTTTCAATTACAAGTCGGGTTCAAGGAATTTCATGAAGCTCCTGGCCCGGACGGCAGGTTTCCTGCTTCAGCAAGGACACCGTCTTCCAGCACTTGGTTAATGACTGATCAAGGGAAATACTTTTTAGATGGCAGAGGTATCCATGATGAAATACACAGAGCTATTCAACCATTTGGGCCTTTAGCTTAAAGTGTCCAAATCCCTTCTGCAACCCACAACATCTATCCAGTTCTTGGACACCATTTTTAGATGAAAAGGAAATTACCTTTGATCAGAAGAGATAATTCAATGCCTCTAGTTACTCACTCAGAAAACTCAACATTGGAACATCTTTGCAAATCCTTAGTAGACATGATGCCCTCTTCTATACTGCTGATCTTCCATTGCGGGTTGCGAATGCACCCCCCACAGGATTGGTTAGAGGCCAAATGGCTTCAAAAATCCAGATCCTTCAATAAGCATGTCCAGGTGGGGGTAAAAAAGGATCTCCTGGCTGACTCGCCAACTGTTGCAGGGTGACTAAAACCTTTAAAATAAAGACACAGACTCCTCTTGGCAATGCAAAGACAGTTATTTAACTGTTGCGATAGGGAAACAAACCTTGGCTGCACACAGGCAGTCTGTTGGTCTCTTTCCAGTTGCTGCACCACAGGCAGCTATTTTTATACCCAAGTTGCACAATGCTTTATCATTCATTTTCATTTCATGAAGCTTTATTCAGTACATATCAGAAAATGACCATAAAAGCACAGTATAACATACAAATATAAACAAGCAGAGTTACAGGGGTAATTGAATCAGTTGAACACTGAAAATATTAAAACATCATACCTTTCCTTGCATGAATTGATTTGTTTAAAAAGGTAGCAGTAAAAAAGCATACATCCAAGTTATGCATATTAAAAAGCAAATTCATAGCCTCATTAATAGTGCGAGCTCCATATTTTACAAAGATAGGTTTTAGATAAACAATGCGATAATTCAGGTAAAGGTTACATATCAAAAGAAAGTGCACAGTGCATTGCTTGGATTGGACGTCACAGCGACATGGACCCACCGGATGTTTTTTCGGGGACGGGAATGCCACCAGATGATGTACTAACCCAAGCCTCATCCTTGTAAGGACAAATCTGTGCGAGGGTCTGGTCACCTGGCTAAGATATAATTGAAATCCCTCATTTCCTGCAAATTTATTGTAAAACATACAGGTGGGTTTTAAACCACTGTTGCTCATTCATCTCTCTGCCTTATATTTCATGAATATGTTCTTCAACTCATGGTTTGACATTGTTGCAGCAGCATATGGGTCGGCCAAGATGTTTATACCAAATATTTCCTGGAAGCTGACTGTGGTATATTTTAACTAGGGGGCCTTAGAGTAATTATCCAGAGGGAAGCAGTCATTAATTACAGATCTATTCATAACTGTCTCCTTCTTTAGCCAGATCGTCGCCATAACATAAGCGGTCTCAAAGAAATCAGGTCTGACAAGTGGTAGATCCCTAGTTCTCTATGGATTAAATCGTTAGGGGCAGAATTTGGTAGACACAAAAGTTTTTTGAGGAAAACATTTTCCTCAACTTGCAGGCAATCGTTAGAACAATGTCCTCAGATCCCAGACCCGTATAGAGCAATCGATACACATCGTGATTGATAGATCTGCAACATATCCCTGATGCGCCTATCGCCTATCTTGGCCGCAAATCTAAAAACCCCTTTGGCACTTTTGCCATTTTGGCCCACACATTAGCTAATTCATGTGCCCAAGTACGGTCACTGGCAAAGGTGATTCCTAAGTAGCAAAGATTTTCGACTTGGAGCACTCTCTGACCATCAATAAAAAAGCTATGCGATCTACTGCGGCCACCCCCACAGATCATAGTGTAAGTTTTGGTTTTATTTATAAGCAGTTTCCTATCCCCAATAAAAATGGAGAATATGTCAATCAAACGTTGAAGGCCGATGGGAGTCCTAGACAGAAGCACAGCATCGTCCGTATATAATAATACCGGCACGTCAAGGGCATTAACCTGTGGGACATTGGCACTAACTGTTTTTAAAACTAAATCTACCTTGTAGGAAGGTACCTCCTGACTATGGTTGCCCCCAACTTTTTGCCCTGTGTTTTAGCTGGTTTTTGACATAGTCGACCTGGGACCCTGCCAATCAGGACCCCAGGCCTACTGCTCTCTCTGTAAAATGGATTCCATGTACCCTAGGTACATTTCCAATTGGTACTGGGCCACCTTATCAGACCCTGTAACTCAGGGCATAGGTGTACCCAGGGCCTACCAGGGGCTGAAGCATGTATTATGCCACCCCTGGCTGGCCTCCTAAATTTGACACAACTGGCTGCATGACAGCTGGGGCGAAGTCGTGTAATCACCCTTTGCTGTAGATATAGTATACCTATATCTAACCCTACAATGGACACACAGATTCCTATCAGTCACTCCTATGGCAGGCCTTAACAATCCTGAAGGCAGAGTGCTTGGAATCGTGTGAGGTGTTGCTCTGGCATGAGCTGAGCCTGTCTGCAGCTTGCGGAACCAAGTCCTAATAGCTGTTCCATGATATCGCATACCATATACTCTTAAGTGCATTATAATCCTCGCGGTTAAATGCTATCTTTGGTATTGCTTTATCAAAACATGTCGAGTAAGGTGTCATACGAATTGGAATACTAACCCCTCGCCAATACTGGCGACGGGGTTAGCATTCCACCTTTCTAGAGGGACACGACATGTATGTAACTGTGAACCCCGGTTAAAGTTAAACGAAGCCTCAGCTCCACAAAATGGATGCTGCCACCACAGACACGAGTCTGACCCCCTGCAGCTGGGAGTCCTTTCTGCGAGGGGAGCCTGGACAAAGGGTTTCCTGTCAGGGGCGGTGCTAGCACCGTCCCAGACATGGTTTTGTGTATCCTGGGTAGGCAGGGCTTTACAGGAAGGTGACTGCTGAGTGGCACCCCGGTGCTCACTACGCATAGGCCGGTCAGAACCAGTTCCAGGGGCACACCAGCCCCTGGCCTGGGGAAAGTCCGGCATGGCAGAGGGGTGTAACCACCCCCCTCCTAGTCCCACCCATAGGCAGGACCTAGTCACCGGGTCAGCCCCCTTTTTTAGTATAAAGATGGGAGCGGGCCCCCTGTTAAAATTAGATCATCTTTGGAATCAAGACCCGACTTTCTGCGAAAGGCATCAAGATTTCCTTCTTCAAGATTCTCCCTTGTGGCTAAGGAGTAGTCACCCTGCGTCAAGCGGGCACCATCCTAAGAACACTGCGGTCTGCTGCAAGTCCTTCTTCACGAATCCGACGACCCAGCTCGACGAGACCCGGCTTCCCTGGCACCTCTGACCTCTACTCACCTCTACAGCAAAGCTGAGAACTGTGAGTGCGACGAGACCTCGAGGGACCGACGATCGCCAAGACTGCACGCCTTCTTTGTAACAAGCCCACCGTGTGCTCCACTGGTGAGTGCTTTGGGGTCCGAGAAGCCCCAACCCTGAGCAGCTCCAGCAACGAAGATCAGCCCTCCAGCATCTCCACGATCTGCGTGGGGCCCTTCTGCTTTTGCGTGCTCACCGCGCTGTGTGGCTACTAGCCGGCTGGCTTGTGGCCTTCTACACGACGCCCGACGACATCACTGCTGCTGGTCTGGTTGCTCCAGACTGGCCCTTGCTTCCTTGCAACAGAGAAGCGCCCCGGACCCTCCTGGTCCACTCCAGACGCCATTTTGAGTCCACTGCGTGGGCTTGAATTTGCCAAGGCTTTGTTGCCCAATCCTGTGTCCAGCGACGCCGACAGCTTCAATCTTCGTGGGACAGCTCGCTCCTCCATCCTGGTCGCCAACAACGCCTCCTGGTCCGTGAGATCTGCGAGCACAGCGTCACCCACTCACCTAGTCGAGGTGACTACCATCCGGTGCCCGCCTGGTGCCACCTGACTACTGGCTAGTAGTCACGAACTTGGTCCCCTCTGCTTTCAGGTGTCATCTTCCTTCGATCCAGGCTTGGATCCATCGAACTTTCTTCACTGGTCGCCTGCCAGCAACTTCTTTCTTCCAGGCTCCTGGTCCGTCTACGAGGATTCCCGACGTCTTTTGAGACCTATGCAGCTGCAGCCCCTGGGCTAGGTAACTTCGGCATTTCGGTGCCCCAGCATAGCCTCACTATCCAAGGGTCAGAATCCACTTTCGTTTTCCTCCCACCAGGTCGGGTTCACCCGAGAACACTAACTTTGTCCTTTACTAGCTACCATAGACTTTGTCCCGCATCACGCGTGAGAGTGCACACTCTGCACCCGAGTCCCCTGGGTCTCCTAGAAGTAATCTGAAGATTCTATAGTCCAGATCTAGCGATTCCAAAGCCTATTAGTACTGTACTTACCTGCTAGTAATTTCGCATTCCACTTTCAGAGTATATGGTTTTCCGTGCCCCTCGGGCATTTGTATATACTGTGCTAACTTAAGTATTTTCGTAAAGGTTTTGTTTTGTGCTTAGTACCCTGTCCTCATAAAGAGTACAGGGCTGTTGTGATTCTTAATAAATATCTTGTTTATTTTCATAACACTTGTGTGGTGTCCTTTCACTTGGTATTCAAGGGGTATATGTGTGGTATAACAGCTGGCTTAACACGCCCTCTCGAGTCTTTAGCCTTAGACTGCTCGTATCCACGCTACTAGGATAGCTGGTCTATAAGGTTGACTTACAACCAAACATCAATAAGGGTTGCTGGACTGATACATAGTGTTCACTAGAATAGTGAGCACTGCATATCAGGCCACCTTCTCACATTGGTGAGCAGCGGTTGGGATTTGAGCTTGCTGTTGTTTTACCACACGTATCCTAAGAATATCTTGTTGAAAGATCACATAAGTACTGTTGGTACATATAACTAAGCTTAGAATACTCTGAGTTCTACTGAACCAGCTGTTGCAGCTCCTCAAGGCTTAGCACACCTTGGCTGCAACTCTTAGCAAGGGATCAGTAGGCAAACACATAGTGTAGGTAGGTGCATCACTTACACCACACTAGAAACAGTATGTCAGACAAAGGAGGAAACTCTGAGTCTCCCCTTGTGTCAGTGGACCCTCCACAGGTCCCCACTTCCAGATATACTGTTCTTAGCTTCAGGGAGTTGAGACAGGTGTGTACCTCCAGGAAGATAAGACAGGGGTCTAACCCCACAACTTCCTTTCTGATTGGTCTCTTAGAGGCTTATGATGCCAGTAGGGCTGGTAACCCAGACCCTTCTAATCCAGATGGGAGTATGCCCTCCTTACAGGGACCCTTTGATAACCATGACCATCCCCTCCAGGAAGCAGATGATGCTGAGGATGAGGATGGGGATCAGCTGTCAGGGGATGAGGCAGATGAGGGACAGGTAGAAGTCAGCAGACTAACCAGGTCCAACTTAAGCAGACATGAGATTGGTACTGGGGGACCCCTGGGGCCACTCTCAGGTCAGCTTAACATTGGGAATGGACGAGTTAGGTCTCTATCAAGAGGCTCTAACAGATCCCTTCGAACCAATGGCTCTCACAACTCTTCTCACAGAGGGATGACTTCCCCTCAGAGGAGAGTGTATGAAGCTGAAGAAAGGGCAGTCAAACTTTGGATTGAAAGGGAAGAACTTGCCCTGGCCAAAGAGAGACTTGCCTTTGCTAGAGAGCAAGAATTATGTGGGCTACAGCCCACTGGTGGCAGCAATAAACCTAGCAATAGGGAAAGGAGTTTTGATACAAAGCACCTGAATAAGATAATGCCCCCCTTTAAACAAGGGGATGACATCCACAAATGGATAACTGCTTTGGAGAGGGCCTGCACTGTGCAGGGTGTTCCCCAAAGTCAGTGGGCAGCTATCTTGTGGCTCTCCTTTGATGGTAAAGATAGAGATAAGCTCCTCACTACTAGAGTTGAGGATGCTAACAATTACCAAGTCCTGAAGAATACACTGGTTGATGGGTTTGGTTTAACCACTGAACAATACAGGATGCTGTTCAGAGACACCCAGAAAACTCAGTCTCAGGATTGGGCTGACTTTGTTGATTGTGCCACTAAGGCTTTTGAAGGCTGGCTACTGGGTAGTAAGGTTACTGATTTTAAAGGATTGTACAATCTAATTATGAGGGAGCAAATCTTAAGTAATTGTCAGAACCAGTTATTACACCAGCACCTGGTAGACTCTGATCTGACCTCTCCACAGGAATTGGGTTAGAGGGCAGACAAATGGGTCAGAACCAGAGTCAGGCCTAAAAACCAGGGTGGTGACCAAAAGAAGGAATCAACCAAGCCTCAAGAGAAGGGTGGGGATAAATCCACAGAGAAGACTTCCCAAGGGCCCCAAAACTCCAACAAGGGTGGTGGGTCCCAGAACACTCCTTCAGAACAGAAGAAACCTTATTGCCATACCTGTAAACAGGTGGGCCATTACAAAAGTGATGCCAGTTGCCCTAACAATGGCAATAAGGGAAATATACCCCCAGGTAATACTCCTAAACCTCCTGTTACCACCAGTGGTAATCCCCCAGGTGGTGGGAGTGCCCCCAAGAATGTGGTGGGCATTACTTTGGGCAATCAGGAGGACTATGGCCTAGCCAGGTCCCCTGACCACACTCTTGTCTGTGAGACTGGCATGGGGTTTGCTAACTTCACTACTGGACCCCACATTTTGGGAAAGTATAGACAAGAGGTCATAGTGAATGGTCAGAAAGTTGAGGCATTCAGAGACACAGGGGCCAGCATCACCATGGTGATTGACCATCTGGTCCCCTCTACTCAACTGACCCCTGGTTTTACTTATCAGGTGACAGACATTCATGGAGTGAAGAGAAGGCATCCCATGGCAGTAGTCAAGCTCAGCTGGGGTAATGTCAAAGGGCCCATGAGAGTGGCAGTGACAGATAACCTACCTGTAGATTGCTTACTGGGGAATGACCTGGAACTCTCAGCATGGGCTGAGGTGGAGCAAGAAACTCACTCCAGAATGATAGGCCTATCCAGACAGGTTAGTGGGGCAGTAATAGCTACAGCCCCAGTCCCAGCACCATTCCTCCCTGAAAAGGTTGGAAGGGCAGTGGTAGCCACTGCCCAGGCTCAGACAGACTTTCCAGAACAGGATAGGAGGGCTGTGACAGTCACAGCCCAAACACAGACTGGGTGCCCTCCTGAAAAGGTTGGCAAGGTTGAAATGGTCTCAGCCTCTACTCAAACAGATAGTGAGGTTGTGAAGCCTGAAACAATGGATCACTCCACTCAAACAGAGAGCATTGAGGAGGAAGAAGAGTCTTCCCCCTCCCAGACACTAGGTGAGAGCCAGCCTCCTCAGGGAACTGACTCTACCCCTGTTGAAGGAACTGCCCCAGAGGTAGTCAGGCCTAGCCTGGCAGAACCCCTGATGGCAGTGGACCCTTCCCAGGTGGGACCCAGTCTGGAGCAGGTAACCTGCACCTCTCTACCCTGCCTCAGTCAGCCCAGGGCTGTGGAGGTCAGGGAGGCCAGTGGTGGACCCCAAAGGGCCCCCTGTCCCAAAGAACCCCTTAATCAGCAGATTAGGATCACTAAATCTGGTAAACCTAGTCAAGTGAAAAGAAATCAGACTCCTGAGGGATCCCCCTTAAAAGTAGTTAGGGACCTCCCACAGCTGGACACTGTTGGGCACAGCCAAACATGGGGCCTAAAAACCCCAGACCTGACCTGTCCCTCCAGTAAGCCAAACAGAGGGACTCAGCCTCCAGCTTTAGGTAGCCAGAGGCTGACCCTGAGAGCTCAGTGCATCTCAGCTAAAGAAAGAAAGGCACACATGATGAATGGTGATTGGAGGAAGTTGAGCCCAAAGGTAGAGGAGCCTCACTTCAGTACTCCATCCCAGCATCAGCCTTTTACTTTCCCAAGACACACCAGAGACAGAGATTCCCTATGGTGGAGACCCTCAGATACCCTTAGGGTGAGGGGTTGCCTAGTGGACCATGACACAGGGGGAAACCAAGCCAGAGCTGGTCCTTCCTTATATGGCCACTTAGGTAATAGAGGCTTACCTGGACAAGGATAGCCTTATCTCCTTTCGTTTGGGGGGGGGGGGGGGGTTGTGTAGGAAGGTACCTCCTGACTATGGTTGCCCCCAACTTTTTGCCCTGTGTTTTAGCTGGTTTTTGACATAGTCGACCTGGGACCCTGCCAATCAGGACCCCAGGCCTACTGCTCTCTCTGTAAAATGGATTCCATGTACCCTAGCTACATTTCCAATTGGTACTGGGCCACCTTATCAGACCCTGTAACTCAGGGCATAGGTGTACCCAGGGCCTACCAGGGGCTGAAGCATGTATTATGCCACCCCTGGCTGGCCTCCTAAATTTGACACAACTGGCTGCATGACAGCTGGGGCGAAGTCGTGTAATCACCCTTTGCTGTAGATATAGTATACCTTTATCTAACCCTAAAATGGACACACAGATTCCTATCAGTCACTCCTATGGCAGGCCTTAACAATCCTGATGGCAGAGTGCTTGGAATCGTGTGAGGTGGTGCTCTGGCATGAGCTGAGCCTGTCTGCAGCTTGCGGAACCAAGTCCTAATAGCTGTTCCATGATATCGCATACCATATACTCTTAAGTGCATTATAATCCTCGCGGTTAAATGCTATCTTTGGTATTGCTTTATCAAAACATGTCGAGTAAGGTGTCATACGAATTGGAATACTAACCCCTCGCCAATTCTGGCGACGGGGTTAGCATTCCACCCTTCTAGAGGGACACGACACAACATGTATGTAACTGTGAACCCCGGTTAAAGTTAAACGAAGCCTCAGCTCCACAAAATGGATGCTGCCACCACAGACACGAGTCTGACCCCTGCAGCTGGGAGTCCTTCCAGCGAGGGGAGCCTGGACAAAGGGTTTCCTGTCAGGGGCGGTGCTAGCACCGTCCCAGACATGGTTTTGTGTATCCTGGGTAGGCAGGGCTTTACAGGAAGGTGACTGCTGAGTGGCACCCCGGTGCTCACTACGCATAGGCCGGTCAGAACCAGTTCCAGGGGCACACCAGCCCCTGGCCTGGGTAAAGTCCGGCATGGCAGAGGGGTGTAACCACCCCCCTCCTAGTCCCACCCATAGGCAGGACCTAGTCACCGGGTCAGCCCCCTTTTTTAGTATAAAGATGGGAGCGGGCCCCCTGTTAAAATTAGATCATCTTTGGAATCAAGACCCGACTTTCTGCGAAAGGCATCAAGATTTCCTTCTTCAAGATTCTCCCTTGTGGCTAAGGAGTAGTCACCCTGCGTCAAGCGGGCACCATCCTAAGAACACTGCGGTCTGCTGCAAGTCCTTCTTCACGAATCCGACGACCCAGCTCGACGAGACCCGGCTTCCCTGGCACCTCTGACCTCTACTCACCTCTACAGAAAAGCTGAGAACTGTGAGTGCGACGAGACCTCGAGGGACCGACGATCGCCAAGACTGCACGCCTTCTTTGTAACAAGCCCACCGTGTGCTCCACTGGTGAGTGCTTTGGGGTCCGAGAAGCCCCAACCCTGAGCAGCTCCAGCAACGAAGATCAGCCCTCCAGCATCTCCACGATCTGCGTGGGGCCCTTCTGCTTTTGCGTGCTCACCGCGCTGTGTGGCTACTAGCCGGCTGGCTTGTGGCCTTCTACACGACGCCCGACGACATCACTGCTGCTGGTCTGGTTGCTCCAGACTGGCCCTTGCTTCCTTGCAACAGAGAAGCGCCCCGGACCCTCCTGGTCCACTCCAGACGCCATTTTGAGTCCACCGCGTGGGCTTGAATTTGCCAAGGCTTTGTTGCCCAATCCTGGGTCCAGCGACGCCGACAGCTTCAATCTTCGTGGGACAGCTCGCTCCTCCATCCTGGTCGCCGACAACGCCTCCTGGTCCGTGAGATCTGCGAGCACAGCGTCACCCACTCACCTAGTCGAGGTGACTACCATCCGGTGCCCTCCTGGTGCCACCTGACTACTGGCTAGTAGTCACGAACTTGGTCCCCTCTGCTTTCAGGTGTCATCTTCCTTCGATCCAGGCTTGGATCCATCGAACTTTCTTCACTGGTCGCCTGCCAGCAACTTCTTTCTTCCAGGCTCCTGGTCCGTCTACGAGGATTCCCAACGTCTTTTGAGACCTATGCAGCTGCAGCCCCTGGGCTAGGTAACTTCGGCATTTCGGTGCCCCAGCATAGCCTCACTATCCAAGGGTCAGAATCCACTTTCGTTTTCCTCCCACCAGGTCGGGTTCGCCCGAGAACACTAACTTTGTCCTTTACTAGCTACCATAGACTTTGTCCCGCATCACGCGTGAGAGTGCACACTCTGCACCCGAGTCCCCTGGGTCTCCTAGAAGTAATCTGAAGATTCTATAGTCAAGATCTAGCGATTCCAAAGCCTATTAGTACTGTACTTACCTGCTAGTAATTTCGCATTCCACTTTCAGAGTATATGGTTTTCCGTGCCCCTCGGGCATTTGTATATACTGTGCTAACTTAAGTATTTTCGTAAAGGTTTTGTTTTGTGCTTAGTACCCTGTCCTCATAAAGAGTACAGGGCTGTTGTGATTCTTAATAAATATCTTGTTTATTTTCATAACACTTGTGTGGTGTCCTTTCACTTGGTATTCAAGGGGTATATGTGTGGTATAACAGCTGGCTTAACACGCCCTCTCGAGTCTTTAGCCTTAGACTGCTCGTATCCACGCTACTAGGATAGCTGGTCTATAAGGTTGACTTACAACCAATCATCAATAAGGGTTGCTGGACTGATACATAGTGTTCACTAGAATAGTGAGCACTGCATATCAGGCCACTTTCTCACATACCTCATTAATAAAAAGTGTAAAAAGCAGGGGTGCAAAGACACAGCCTTGTCTTATACCGCTCCGAACCTTAAATTTAGGAGTACATTCTCCCTTCACCCCGTAACGGACACTAGTTTGGAGATTATCATACAGCCGAGCTAAAAAGAAAATAATACCTTCTCGAGGCACTAGGGGGTGCACAGCGGAATTGCTGGCTAGAATCACAGCTCCGCCGGGCAGCCACAAACATAACGGGATATCCCTCACTAAATGTCAACCAAATGACCATCGGCGCATGAATACCAGCATGGGAAGTTCTCGAGAGCCCTGCACAGTATATTTCCGGTGACAGGAATGCCGAAATCCAGAGATTGCAGCATATCGTGTCTGCCGGAGACGGCAAACACCCAAGATGGCGGCGGCCTAACGAGAAAAGACTGAACTGTCGGAATACGAAAGGTGTTGCGCTGGCGTAATCCTGTAATGTTATCTCGTTTGACCCGCGCCCACTGCTGCGGTCCCGACACTACGTCAGCTACCGGCACAGATCCTGAATACACGACAGAGGAGAGGAGGATACTGGTTCTTCTTCAGCATGCCCTTCAGCATTACAGCGTAATTGCCGGAGACGAGGGGGCGCAACGCAAAAGGCGCCGCGGTCGTGGTTCATTATACTGATGGCCATCCTCCGACAATCCGGTCACGTATCCTCGCGCTGAATTTTGGATGATTGTGTGTGGAGAGCCTGTGACACCACTGTGTGTCTTACGCAGAGTTAAGCACCTGTATAGCAGTGCGAACAAGTCTGACATCGAGCCGTGCAGACGAAGCTGAGTTTGGAGTGCTGACCCGCCTCTATCCCCCAACACGCGGCTCTACACATTGCAAAGAACTGGCGGCCCCCGGCTCACCATCCGACGGAGTGTATACTGGATGTAACCGGGATGGAGCATTACCCCAAACCGGCGTTGTGAACCAGCGACATACGTGCTGAGACTGCGTGAGACCATATCGCAGGCTTAACCAAAGGAGAACGGCGCCACAAACAACCAGCATCGCGTCTGAGCCGGTTTGCTCTGACTTGGCGGTAGGAACCTGTACCCTGCTGAGTTTGCGCTAAGGTCAGTTCTACTTCGTCCTATGTCTATCCACTAAGGGGTAAATTCTTGGTGAACTACTAACGTAAATACGGCGGCAAGTACCCGTAAGTTCTCTTCCAGGGGATCCTCATCAATAGTCATAAGCATTAGAATATTCCCGCCCATGTGCGGGACCCCGGAAACACTATATTATATGTGCCCCACATATAAATACACATATATATATAACAAATATATATATAAAAAACAAGCAATAGCAGCCAAATCACATTAGAGCTGAAATATGCTGTGAAGAATTTCCACCATACATGAAAAATAAGCATTAGAAACAGGAGAAAACAACACTAAAGTTTGTTTAAGAATTGTTTTAATGCTCAGAAAGCAGTAGAAATTCTCAGAACTCACTGGAAGCATAGGAAGCTCCCAGGCTGCATTGCAAACACACAGTCTAACAAGACTGAAAAGCTAACCTGTAGCTAAATAGCAAAAAACTGACACTGTGCCTTTAAGGCACTCATGACCCCCTGTATCCCATCATGCCTCAGGAGTGGCAGTTAGGTCAGTTGTTCTTTCCGGCTCCTTCAGGGAAGGACCCTGGTTACACAGCTCCACTACTTTTTCTGTTTTTTTACAGAAAAATTGCTTTTTTTGACAACTTTTACTCTTACTTCGACGTCTTATAACTAGTCAAGTAAGATACTGCTTGTTTTGAGCAGTTTGGAGTGCATTTTCCTCAGAAAAAATGCCTTCTCTCTTTGATAAATGTCCTTCTTGTAACAGCAAGAAGGCCAAGACAGACAGCCACGAGGTCTGTATTGTTTGCCTGCCTGAAGACCATGATCCAGAGACCTGTCCTCATTCTGAGCACCTGTCAGGAAGGACTCTCAAGGACAGGGAGTGGATTCGGATTTATGGCCTGGCTCACAGAGCTTCGAGAGGGAGATCTCCAGTGAAGAAGGGCTCCAAGAAGACCCATTCCTCTTCAAAGAAGAAGTCTTCACACCCTTCTACTTCAGCGTCGAGCTCGGCGCTGAGAAAAGATCCAGACTTGCCACTGAAAAACCTAGACATCTGTTTAAATCAGAATGATAAACTCACACATACGAAACTGTCAGTAGATCTGCTGAAGGAATGAGCAATAACTTTTCAGTAACCTCAGCTTTCCTCTTCGAAGCTGCCGTCGACGGCGGGCTCGCCGTCAGGAGGAAGGCCAGGTACGTCGACGACATCGAGGCCGCCATCGTCAACCGGGCGGCGATCGGCGTCGAGGAAGGCTACTCCGCCGCCGTCAACCGGGCGACGGCCGGCGTCGAGATCCATTACCCCTCCGCCGTCGTCAACCAGGCGACGACCGGCGTCGAGGGACGTCACCTCGCCGTCGTCAACCGGGCGACGACCGGCGTCAAGAAGGGTGACTCCTCTGCCGTTGACGGTGGCTCGTCGATCGGCGTCGAGGACGCGGTCTCCGTCGGTGCGGCAGCAGAGCTCGGCGTCGAGGGTGCCCAAAACCCCTCCGCCGTCGTCGCACAGACGTTCGACGTCGAGACACGGCTCTACGTCGGCGACTGACCATCGTCGCTCGACGTCGAGGCAGGAAGCTCCGTCGACGACAGGACATCGTCGTTCGACGTCGAGGGAGAAGCATGCGTCGGTGACAGGACATCGTCGCTCGACGTTGAGGCCGAGGTCACCGTCGACGACCGGACACCACCGTTCGACGTCGAGGCAGGAAGCTCCGTCGACGGTTGCTCATCGCCGCTCGACGTCGAAACACTCTCATGGACATTCGAGGTCGAGGTTGTTTGACCCTCCGACTCCTCGGAAGCGGTCAGCTGCTAGAAGTGAGCGCTCGACGTCGAGGCACTCGGATACGATCATGGTGACAGAATCAGCTTCTCACCATTCATCTCATCGGTCCTCGGGATCCTCTACTGCACATTCAAGGTCCCTGGCCTGTGGAACCTGGACGCGAAGGCGTGGCACTTGGCGTTTTCGTCGTCTGCAAACAAGTCTATGGATGGACGTCCCCAACAACGAAAAAGCTCTTCCACCACTTCGTCGTTTAGCACCCAGTCTGGCTGATCTTCGAAGTGCCTGCTGAGTGCGTCTGCTTTGACGTTCAACTCGCCCGGAAGATGCACCGCCACCACCGTGAGACCTCGAGCGAGGAGCCAATGCCATATTGTCTGAGCCTCCCGAGACAGTGGGCGAGATTTTGTGCCTCCTTATTTGTTCAGATAGAACATGGTTGTTGTATTGTCCGTCTGAACCAGGACAGAGTTGGAGGTGATCGCTGGCAGGAAAGCCTTGAGAGCCAGGAACACCGCTCTGAGTTCCAGCATGTTGATGTGGTAAGTCTGCTCCTGTGCAGACCACCGGCCTTGAATCTGAAGCGGACCCATGTGTGCTCCCCAGCCGTGCAGGGAGGCATCTGTCACTATAGATTGAGACGGAATGGGCTGATGAAAAGGCACTCCCACCATCACATTGTGTCTCCGAGTCCACCATCTGATGGACTCTTTTGTCGCTTGGGAAAGATGGATACGGTCCTCCCAACGACCTGTTGCCTGGTCCCACTGATCCTCCAGGGTCTGTTGCAGAGGACGCATCCTCAGCCTGGCGTGCGGGATGAGAAAAATGCTGGACGCCATGGAACCCAGCAGAGACGCCACCTGCCGCGCCGTTGGGGGTCGAGACTCTAGCAGAATCCCACATTTCAGGTTCATGGAAGAAAGTCTCTCCTCCGAAGGAAACGCTCTTCCCACGCTTGTGTCCAGAACGGAGCCTAGGTAGTGGATGGATTGCGTAGGTCGCAGGACCGACTTCTCCAGGTTCACATGGAGGCCGAGACCGTGAAGCTGTTGCAAGCACAGATGCAGATCTTGCGCTACCCGCACCAGTGATGGACCCTTCAGGAGCCAGTCGTCCAGATATGGATAAACGAAGAGACCCTTCTTGTGAAGAAAAGCCGCCACCACTACCATGCATTTGGTGAAGACTCGTGGTGCGGACTTGAGACCGAAGGGTAACACCTTGTACTGGTAGTGTTTGTTCCCCACGACAAACCTCAGGTACTTTCGATGTTGCTGCGCAATCGGGATGTGAAAGTACGCATCTTGTAGATCCACCTAACACATCCAATCTCCGGCTTGCAGATGAGGACATATTTGGTGAAGCGCCAACATGCGGAACTTTTCCTTGACGATAACCTTGTTTAGGAGTCGTAGGTCGAGTATGGGTCTGAACTTGTCCTCCTGATCTTTTTTGGGGACAAGGAAATATCTGGAGTAAACTCCTTTGCCTCTTAGAGCGCGAGGAACTTCTTCTATCGCTCTTTTCTGCAGCAGGATTGTCACCTCTCGTCGGAGCAAGCTCAGTTGGTGAGGGCTCGTCGGAGGGATGCTCTTCGGAAGAGCACGGAAACGTATCCTGTATCCATTTCGTAGTATATTCAGCACCCACTGATCTCTTGTGATGCTGACCCACTCTGCCAGGTGTTGCGAAGCACTTCCTCCCACTTGAGTGGGCAACGGCGTCAGAGGAAGCCACAGTTCAGGCCTTCCCTCCTCTCGTGGTGTTGGAGGACTGCTGGTGGCCCCCTCTGCCCCTGCTGGGCTTACCACGAAACTGGGGTTTTCCCTGTGCTTTGTTCTGGGACCACTGAGGGGTTTGAACCCTCTGCTGGGCACCACTCCCCCTGTTGGACTTGAAGCGGCGCTTGAATTCCTTTTTCTTCTCCAAGCCCACCGCCTTCACCGTGTCCAGCTCAGTCTTCATTCGGGTCATCTCCTCGTCCGCGTGTTCCCCGAAGAGAGCGGAACCCGAAAAGGGGAGATTCAGAATCCGATGTTGAGCATCCGGCTTTAGACTTGTGAGGCGCAACCAGGCCGATCTTCTGGCACAAACTCCATGGGAATAGGAATGAGCCGAAAACACCGCCCCATCCGCGGCCGTGCTGATCATCTGGTTAGCCACCAGACACCCCTCCGTAACAGTTTCCTCAAAGTCCTGCTGGTCCTCTTTCGGCAGCTTGGCTTTGAATCTGTCCATCGAGTCCCACAAGGCTCTGTCATACCGACCCAGGAGCGCAGCCGCACTGGCGACCTTAAGAGTGGAAGCAGCAGAGTTGCAAACCTTCCGACCCCAGGAGTCTTGGGTCTTGCTGTCCTTATCAGGTGGGACTGAAGATGAACCAGCCACCGCATGTGTCTTCCTCGCCGCTGCCACGATAACAGAGTCCGCCGGAGGGTCAGACCTCACAAACACCGGGTCAGAAGCCGCCGGTTTGTACTTCTTGGTAATGCGCGCTGGCACTGCTCTGATTGCTGCTGGGGTTAGGAAAACTTCCTTGACAGGGTCCATAATCCCCGGAACCAAAGGCAGCAGAGGTCTGGAGATGGCCTTTTTGTGCAAGGTTTTGAAAATGACTGTCGTCGTCACTTGAGGGACAGACATCTCGATGTTCAGCTTAAGCGCACCTCTCTGCAGAACGTCCAGGTACGTGCCAATATCATCCACTGGGGAGGACCTGGACGTAGGACTGTCCGTCAAAGTCGGTGAGTAGTCCCTCTTGGACGATCTGGTAGATGAAGTGGATGAGGTAGACGGAGTACGTCTACGTCGATGGTGAGAACTGCGTCTCCGCTCCCGCGACCTCCTGGAGCGCTCCTCCCGTCTAGGAGAGCGAGATCTGACCCGATCTCTTGCCCGATGTTCTCCTCTAGGGGATCGGGACGCCCTGGGGGATTTGGTCGGAGACCGCACAGGAGATCTGCCCCGGTTTCGACCTTCCAGTCTAGGATCCTTTGCAGGTGATCTAGATCTTCCCCGATCATCCCGCCTAGCTTTCCTTGCAGGCGAACGGGACCTTCTCGGTGCCTTGGTGGGCAGCTTCGCAGGCGTTGAGCGCCTGGGAGGGCTACGCTTGTCCATCTCCTCCACCAGGTTCTGGAGGGGTGACCTGTGGTGTGGGCTGGCATACTCCTGCATCCGCCTGGTAGCCCCATCGTCTCGCCAATGGTCCAGGGATCTGTACCATCTAGGCGACAGTCTGATGCGCCCCGCTGAAGGATCAGGAAGGCGTTCAGGAGTCCTGTGTACAGGGCTCCTGGATGCAGGGGAACGCTCTTCTGCTGGATTGGGCAGGAATGTTCGCGTACGCGTTTCCTCCCCTAGCTCTGATCCCGAGGGTGGTTTCCAAGCTCCTCAGGACAAACATGGAAATGATCCTGATTGCCCCAGACTGGCCTCGGCAGTGGTGGTATCCGGACCTTCTACATCTATCTGTGTGTCCACACAAACGACTTCCTTGCAGGTCAGACCTGTTGAGCAAAATGAACGGGAGGATAATGCATCCCAACCTCCCATCATTGAACCTAACAGCATGGCTCCTGAGGTCCTGCAATACGGACATTTGAACCTGCCTCCAGACTGCATGAGCATTTTGAGGGAGGCTAAGAGGCCGTCCACGAGAGCATCCTACGCCTTCAAGTGGAAAAGGTTTTACTTGTGGTGTAGGGATCATCATTTGGATCCTGTTAAAGGGCAGGAGGACGTCATCTTACCATACCTCCTCTCCCTCGCAACAGCTGGTTTAAAGTACGCTTCCATTAGAGTACATTTGTCAGCTATTGTGGCCTATAGGAAGTCCCCTGACCAGGTGTCTTTCTTTCAATTTCCTGTGGTCAAGGATTTCCTTCAGGGTTTGAAGAAGGTGTATCCCCCTGTGCGAAATCCTTCTCCCCCGTGGGAATTAAACCTAGTTCTATCAAGGTTAATGTCGCCGCCTTTCGAGCCCATCCACAAGGCTTCCTTACAACATCTCTCTTGGAAGGCAGCTTTTTTGGTGGCAATTACCTCTGCGCGCAGAGTCAGTGAGATACAAGCGCTCTGTGCAAAGGAACCTTATACTGTATTCCACCATAACAGGGTAGTACTAAGGGCTCACCCATCCTTCTTGCCTAAGGTCATCTCTGATTTTCATATAAATCAGTCTATTTCCCTTCCTTCCTTTTTTCCAAATCCTACGACCCCGGCTGAGCGGTCTCTTCACTCCTTAGATCTTAAAAGAGTGCTTAAGTTTTATTTGGAAAAGACTAAAGGGATTAGGAAAACGGACCAACTGTTTGTGAACTATGGTGCAATGAGAACTGGCTTTCCAGCAGCAAAGAGGTCCATTTCCAGGTGGATTGTCTCTTGCATTAAGTTGGCCTATCAACTGGCAGGAAAACCTTTGTTGATGTCTCCAAAAGCGCATTCCACTAGAGGGAAGGCGGCTACAGTGGCTTTCTTGCATGACGTTCCCATGTCCGAAGTATGCAAGGCCGCGACCTGGAAATCAGTACATTCCTTTACGAGGCATTACTGCCTCGACTCTGATTCCAGGACTGACACTCAAGTGGGGGAAGCCTCCTTGAGGAATCTGTTTGGGTAGTCTGTTTTTTTTGTCTACTCACGCTTATTGATGAGATTTCTGTCTTATCTTTCCTTTGCCCGCAGGGATGAGGAGAGGCTCGCTATTCTATTCTAATGCTTATGACTATTGATGAGGATCCCCTGGAAGAGAAGGATTAGTTACTTACCTGTAATCCTAGTTCTCTTCCAGGGGTATCCTCATCAAAGTCATAAGCAACCCTCCCGCCTCCCCGGGCAAAGGATACTCTTTAATTAGGAGATATTGTTAACCTATGTGTTCTTGAGTTTGGTTTTCAGTCTCCGAAAAGAACAACTGACCTAACTGCCACTCCTGAGGCATGATGGGATACAGGGGGTCATGAGTGCCTTAAAGGCACAGTGTCAGTTTTTTGCTATTTAGCTACAGGTTAGCTTTTCAGTCTTGTTAGACTGTGTGTTTGCAATGCAGCCTGTGAGCTTCCTATGCTTCCAGTGAGTTCTGAGAATTTCTACTGCTTTCTGAGCATTAAAACAATTCTTAAACAAACTTTGGTGTTGTTTTCTCCTGTTTCTAATGCTTATTTTTCATGTATGGTGGAAATTCTTCACAGCATATTTCAGCTCTAATGTGATTTGGCTGCTATTGCTTGTTTTTTATATATATATTTGTTATATATATATGTGTATTTATATGTGGGGCACATATAATATAGTGTTTCCGGGGTCCCGCACATGGGCGGGAATATTCTAATGCTTATGACTTTGATGAGGATACCCCTGGAAGAGAACTAGGATTACAGGTAAGTAACTAATCCAACACGGCCACAACCCGAGACACCGGACCGGTGACTAACCTGACCGCAGCAATGGTGCGCCCAGGCAGGCAACAGCCGAAAATAACATTTGAGAACAAAAAAGCGCCAAAAAACACCGAAGAACCGACGTACACTGTTAGGCTGCGGAACAATCAGCAAGCAGCAATATGGAAAACATACTACTAGCTCTACAATCGAATTTGCAGGACATCAGTGGTAAACTGGACCACCTGACGTTGTGTGGATAGCATGGCAGCCAAGCTGGAAAAACATGGCGAAAGATTGGAAACGGCCTAAACACACATCTCTGCAGTAGAGGACGAGTCACATACTACTATGAACAGGTGTGCTGGCATGGAACGGGTGCTCGACGTGATCAAGGCAAAGGCAGAGGAATTGGAAGCCCGCTCCAGGCGCAACAACGTGCGCATCACGGGTCTGCCGGAAACAACAAGCACTGGGCATATGGAATTGTATGTGGAGCAATTTGTAGAGACATTTTTGGTGCGGAGGCACTTTCTCCTATATTCGTCGTAGAAAGAGCGCATCGATCACTCGCGCCCAGACTGCCACCAGGAGCCCCGCCGAGACCCATAGTAGCACGATTATTGAGTTATCAAGATCGGGATACTCTACTGCGTCTAGCACGTGACAAAGGCACGATCACGCATCAAGGGAACAACCTGGAGTTCTACCCGGACCACACCGTAGCCGTCCAACAAGCGCGGAAAGAATTCTCATCTGTGAAGGCGAAGCTTCGAGAGCTCCACATAACTTACTCCATGTTGTACCAAGCCAGGCTGAGGGTAATGTTGGATGGAAAGGCTATCATCCTGGCAAACCCGAAAGCTGCACAGGAATTTGTTAAAAAGGTGACGAAACAGAATAAAGAAGCAGCCCGTAGGGAACAACAGCAAGACTCTGACTGAGCACGTGGTTTCGGTTTGAAAATGACATTCCTCATACAGCGGTAAGATTTTCTTTTTTTGCATGGAGGGAGTAATAAAGCATTGCACCCTTCTGGTTCGACATCATGATGGATACACGCGCCATACACAACTGGCAGAGAAAGGTACTTGTTTGAACGTAGTGTGTTCTAACTCTCCTGTGTAATTGCATGCCAGTTGGGGTACAGAGTGCGATATGACGAAGTTTCAACTGAATCGCGAACTTTGTGTACAGGTTTGATACCCCTATGATATATGACAATGGACTATGTACTAACGGCCAATGGTGATGCTTGGCCGTCATGCTCTCCGGTCATATCACACTGCAGCACCATTGGCCGCGCTACATAATCACTCGGCCTAAAGCTTCTGATGGACTCCATGACATGGTTACCTATTATTGCTTAGACTGCTTTTAATTTCCTAAGCCACTAATCCTGCTTAACGAATTTATGGTGCAATTCAAAGACAATGTCCTGAAAGGTAACAGTTATTAGGCAGTTAATCATAGCATGTACATAGCATTACTTAGGTGGACAAGAAGGAGATAACTCATAATTTTGTCAAAAAAGAACTTATTCAGTTTTATGTGGAAAAAATCATTTCATGGTCGAATACAGTTGAGGAAACAGCACTGCATAGAATGTAATGACAACCACATGGGACTTGGTGCAACAAACGTGAATAAATAGTGCAGGTGGCGACGCAAGTGAAGGAAAAAACAGCTTAATCGGCGCACTGTGCAAGTGGTGCAAGCTATTTACAGTGGGTGGCTAGAACGGCGCATGTGACATTGTGATATCACAGTGGGCACAATTAGTTTTGATTCAGGTCTTAAAGCCACTAGAAGAAAAGTGCGCCTGTTATTCAGGCTGTTGGGTCGACGGCGTTTCGATCCGGAGGAGTTAGGATCATCATCAGGACAGGTTGTCTGAATTGGGAAGTGCTGTGAACAAAGGGAGCATGTATTAGTGGGGCGGGAGGAAGGGAAGGAAGGGTATGTCCAATTTAAGGAGAATGGAGCCCTATTTACCTTTTAAGGGATCCCAGTGGATGTGGATCCTGAAGACTAAGTAGAGGAGATGGGTTAGTGTAAGGCAGCTAGGTGAGTCATCGATCAATTGGTGTCAACGCTAATGGGCCAGGCGAAAATACATGTCTATTGTGGCTGGTCCCTTGCTGAAAATAAAGCAGGTAGGAAGTAATGAATGAGGTCTCCAGACTAGCGTATTAATTAAATCCTATGTAGTGAGGGCATTTACGTACCTCTTGACAGAAGAATCAAGATTCCTGGCTTTGTGGGTTGGCCTTGCTCGGTTATCTACTTAGTTGTGGAGACTGCAATCTAGCCGGCTGAGTCGCGCTAGCGGTCAGTGCTGTGGGATAAATGGGGACAGAGTCAGTGGCCAGTCACCAAATTATTGGTTGTTCAGGCTAACTGATGTGGATGTAATAGAAACGAGGTCGAAGCTTACCTCTATTAATTAGCGCGACCGTCCGGGTATGGTTGCTGTCGGGTTCTGGACGAATGCTGCACGGCAAGACCAATACTTCCGTGTTGGGCGGGGATAGGGGCGGGGGAATGACGATCTGTGTGACGAGGTCATGTGCGATTGGAGGTAGCGGAGGGGCGGGGATGATGACGTTTCGAGAGTATCAGAAACGTATTATATTAACTGGATGGTGGGCGTGTTGCCTATCTGTATATATTTATAGTAGGAGGAACAGGTCACGACGTACAGTTTAATGAGTTCGGTAGTTTGAAATGAGGGTAAACTACTCGTAATATATTTAGCCCGTTTTGCAGTGGTAGGTGCAGTCGTTTAAACTCACACATTAAGGATGGGCTGAGACAGTTCATTAAGTCTACGGGGGAAGCTGACGAATGAATGTTATGACTTGATAAAACAGATGGCTGTTCAAGGGAAATGAGTGAGACGGGGAGGTGGGGGTGGCAAGGAGTCGATAGCTATGGGGACGCTCTGCCGGGAGGTAGGCATATAAGATGAATTCGATGCCTCACCAGGAGGCAGGATATATATATTTTGGGGAAGCAGATTGACGCTAGCATTGATATATATATATTTTGGAGCAATATTTACAACATTCTTTATAACATTATATAGCTTGAACTAGCATTGATATATATATATTTTGGAGCAATATTTACAACATTCTTTATAACATTATATTGTAATGAAACAAAATGCACAGCATTCTAAACAAATTACAATGGATTGTACACCTACTTTGGAGCATAATTCACAGCTTTTTATGAAAGTCGACATAAACTGGCAGAGATGCAAATAACCTTGTTACAAAAAAGCAGATGATTGCTTATGCTTGTTAGCGGGCACAATCTAGAGTGGGGGTGGGGGGGGGGAAAGGGGGGGAAGAAAGGGGAACTGTCCACATAAATTAGGATGGGAGAAGGGAAGGACTGGTAACGGGGTTAAATTGACTCAATTAGTGTTTGGCAGTAATTGGTAAGGGCTGTGTTCACGGATAAAGGGGACCGTGAGCGGGGAAGGGGAATGGGAAAAAAGCACAGCTCAGAGGGATGAACAGATTAGGTGGTGACTGTACTATTCCATTCGTCAATGGTGTTTAGTCCTCTGTTAATGGAATCACAGATAGTCATCCATTTGCATTCAGCCTTATTGAGGAGAATTCTAATATCCCCACCTCGAATGGGCAATGTTGGTTTTTCAATAACTTGCCACTGTATGTCTGTGTCAAGATGGTCTTGTTGTAAGTAATGTGATACCAGTGGGGCAGACATGGTTTTGCAGTTGATGCGGCTCTTGTGCTTAATGATGCGTTGTTTAATCATTTGTCGCGTTTGTCCGATGTAGATCAAGTTGCACGGACATTTTATAGCATAGATCACATTTTGTGATCTACAGTTGGTGTGGTTTTTCAGTTTATATGTACAGTCATTGGTGACGAATTCTTTGGTATTGATGGTGAGCACGCATACGCTGCAATTCTGGCATTTGTAGTGTCCAATTATAGGGTCTAGGCCCCAAGCAGCTGTTATAGTGTTCCTGTCCTGTTTTGGTTGTGGCCAGGTAATAGCGTGTACCAAATGGTTAGCCAGATTATTGCCACGTTGGTATGAGAAAAGGGGTTCTTCCTTAAATTGTTCATTTGCACGCAGAAGGGGCCAGTTTTTCCGGATTATTTTGTTTATTTTGTTGCTGTGCGGACTGAATTTTGAGACAAAAGGGATCCTTGACATGGGTTTTTTAGGTTGGGTAGTGAGGAGGTTTTCCCTGTGGCAGTACCACGCTCTCTTCTTTGCTCTGGTGACCAGACGTTTGGGGTATCCCCTATGTATCAGCTTCTTGCTGAGGACATCTGCTTCCCTGAAGTAATCCTTTTTCCACTTGCAGTTACGTCGGATTCGGAGGAATTGCCCATATGGTAGGCCATCTCGTAATCCTCGTGGGTGGTAACTGGAGTAAAGCAAGAGTGTATTTTTCTCTGTTGGCTTGCGGTACAGGCTGGTACCCAGATATCCATCTTCTGCGTGGATGGTGACGTCCAGAAATGGCAGGTCGTTTTGTTTGCAGTCACTGGTGAATTTGAGGTGCTCTTGGCTATGGTTAAGCCAGTCAATAAAGGGTCGCAGTGTCTCAGCCGTGCCAGACCACAATAATAGAACATCGTCTATATACCTGCGCCACAAATTGTGGTTGTCATTACATTCTATGCAGTGCTGTTTCCTCAACTGTATTCGACCATGAAATTATTTTTTCCACATAAAACTGAATAAGTTCTTTTTTGACAAAATTATGAGTTATCTCCTTCTTGTCCACCTAAGTAATGCTATGTACATGCTATGATTAACTGCCTAATAACTGTTACCTTTCAGGACATTGTCTTTGAATTGCACCTTATCTACCCAGTCCTGACTTAGTCTAAGGGTTATACTCCTGTCTTGTTCAAAAAATAACGAATTTATGGAACATGTTTCTTAGTCTGTTAAATACGAGTATTGTGATATTGTGTGGCATTTTGGGAATCCCTACAACGCGCGTTTATTGATGCTGATATTTAGAGTTGTCCACATCCATTAAGTTGGGTGGCGAGATGTGCCCCAAGCGGACCTCCACAAGGTTGATCCCCAACCCATTTCTGTTCTTGGGAGATGTTCTGAAGGGTACGAGGCTTCGGCAAGATTGGGTTGCTGAAGTGGGTGGGAGCGGAAGGGGGCGGGGGAATGTTAGAGTTCAAAGACTAAGTCAATTAAGATATATGCCCAAACTTCCTGTTGCGCAGCAGATGTTTCTTGTGACAGAAATGAAAATTTACTCTAATAAGTCTTGTGGGTCTGTTCTTGACTGTACCACACTACATATTTATAGATCTTTTCTCCTTCAATGCCACCACTGACCCAATGCACCGGTATAGCTCATGTGAATTTCCTCACGTGGAATGTTAGAGGTTTCACGCAGCCCAATAAAATCAGACAGGTGTTTGCCTACCTGAACAGATTGGACATAGATATAGCCTTTCTGCAGGAGACACATATTGCTCCTGGCACACATCAAACTATAGGCAAACGCCGGGCGGAATCGACCTACACAGCCAATTATTCGTCTTACTCGCGAGGAGTGATGACGCTGATTCGCAAGGGCACAAGTTTAACGACACAACAGGTGATACAAGACCCTAATAGCAGATACGTTACAGTGACAGGCATGCTCCGTGGCCAGAGAGTGACATTGGTTAATGTTTACGGACCAAATGTGGATGCTCCCGAATTCTTTCAGGGAATGTGGGAACACATGCATACATCACTAGACACACAGATCATATGTGGAGGAGACTGGAAAGTAGCACTGGTGGATAAGACAGACAGATCCTCTAACTCCACCGAGCCTCACAGACAGGCAAGGGCAAAACTCATACATATATTAAAAGATATGTCACTGACGGATCTGTAGAGACACAAATATCCAAATACACCGGGTGCGACGCATATTAATGTCATTCATAACAGCTGGTCACGCATTGACTACTGGTTGGGCACCGACAACATTGCATTATGGCTCACTGACATAAATGTTCTTCCCAGAACACTCTCAGGCCACAATCCCGTTCTATTAAAGCTCACAATTCCGACCTACACACTACCCCCCTTTCAATTCGAGCGCCCTGAAAGATCAGACCTATGCTGACACCATTCTTAAAGCGATCAAGGAATACTTCCAAATCAATGAGCCGGTGATGGATGATCCGGGCATTCTATGGGAAGCGTTCAAAGCTACAATACGGGGGTGTGCATGAGCACCACATTGGGTATATTCCGGGACATAAGACAACAAATAAAGAAACGTGAGGAACGCATGAAGGAATTAGAATTAGCCTTTGTGAACACACATGACCACGCACTGCTGGGAGACTTGCGTCAAGCACACACAGAGCATCAAACCTTTGTCGAAGATGAAATTAAATATTTTAACAAGACACATGTGGCCAGGTCTTTTGGAGAGGGTGGCAGACCTGGGGGAATACTGGCAGCCAAAATCTGCAAGGGTAAAAGTCACACAGCCATCTTGCGTATCAAATGAAAGGATGGCGCACTGCACACGCAGGCGACTAATATTTTAAATTGCTTCGCCGACACATACAGAGTATTATATGGATCACAGCAGACAGCGGCAGAGACTTTCGCATATCTAGATGACGTGGCAATTGCATGGTTATCGGATGGTCAGAGGGAATTCCTGGTGTCACCTATAACGGTGGAGGAAGTCACTGATGTGATAAAAACCTTACAGAACGGGAAAGCACCTGGCCCAGATGGGTACACTAACGAATTTTATAAACAATACGTGGACATTCTAGCTCCACACCTGGTTGCAATGTACGGTACCGCATTCGACCAGGAAGAGCTACCCCCAACGCTTAGGGAAGCAGTAATAACAGCCCTTTTGAAATCCTCCAAAGATCCCGAATCGTGTGACTCCTACAGGCCACCGTCGCTTATCAATGTTGATTCCAAAATTCTAGCGAAAGTTTTGGCTGTACGGTTGAACCCGTTGATGACTAATCTGGTGCCAACGGATCAGGCGGGCTTCATCCCGACACGATCCACGTCACATAACACTAGGACGTTATTTGCCCTCTCCCACTACCTCACACCTACTACGAAAGCAGTAGCGGTGATGCTAGACGCCGCTAAAGCGCTCGATTCTATAGAATGGCGCTACCTAATTACCATCCTGCACAGAATGGGATTCCCCAAACGGTTTGTACAATGGGTGTCCCTAATGTACACAAAACCACGTGCCAGAGTCAGAATCAATGGGTACATCTCGAACGCTTTTAACATTGAACGTGGAACCAGACAGGGTTGCCCATTATCGCCCCTACTATTTGCTCACACCCTTGAGCCGTTAACTTGCCGGATTCGACAGAAGTACAAAACATCTGCATTACAGTTTCCATCTAGACCACTCCATATCTCCTCATATGGAGACGATATGCTATTGTATGTATGGGACCCCGCGGAACATCTGAACCCATTATTGAGGGAATATATTAAATTCGGGGGCACTCCAGCCTGACCATAAACTGGTCAAAATCGTCGATTATCCCTTTAACAGACTCGACTACTCAACACGACACTGACTACCCCTTGTAGTGGCAAACAGACCCTATACGATACCTAGGAGTACATTATCACAGGGACCCAGAGGTAGTAATCCAATCTAATTATGGGTGCACGATCTCCAAATTAGAGGACAAAGTGAAGCGATGGACACAACTACCATTATCATTAGCGGATCGCATTGCGATTGTAAAAATGAACATCTTACCCAAATTCCTTTATCTTTTTAACAACATACCTATCCTCCTCCCGGAGCAGTCTTTGGAAGAATAAAGTTACTGGTGTTGCAGCTCATATGGGCTGGTAAGCAGGCTCGCATAGACCTCAGAACACTAACTCTCCCATATGAAAGAGGAGGTTTCGGAGTACCGGATTTCCAACTGTATTATTTATGTGCACAGGCGCAATACGCAGCTTACTGGTACCATGAGATAACGTACCTCATCCACACTGCTGTAGAGAAAGGTGATGCAAAACCAATACCAGTACCGGCCATTCTGACACATGTTAGGCAGCCCCTACATGCACAAGACGTAAATACCATCGACACCACAGTGAAAGCATGGCGGAAATTAGGACAGTTGACCAATAAAATCCCGCTATATGCACCAGAAATGCCGCTGCACCACCACCAAGCGCTATCGGTCACGAACGAAAGTGTAGGCATGTCGCTACCTTGAAGTGTAGGCATGGAAAAGATGGGGGACCTATTTCAGGATGGAAAATTCAGGGACATTGAGGATTTAGATTACATTCAAAACAAGACACAAATATTTTGCTTCACACATTACAGATTAAAACGGGCCTTGAAGGAACACTTCCCCTCATTCCCCAATGAACCGGACAGTTTACACACGCTGCAACTCATAATCAAAACCCAAGACCTTTCACACTTAGTGTCGAGATTGTATGCTACAGCGCAAGTAGAAATGCCATATACCACAGATAAGACTAAGACAGGATGGGACACGACACTGATAGACCCATTGACAGAGAGCGAAAGGCGACAGACATGTGCCTTAGTGCAGATTCTTACACCTAGCAGAAATCTACGTATCATTCACTACAAGTTCCTCCATCTGGCATATTATACACCTGCCAAAATGTATAAATATGGGTTGCAAGATGAAGATAGATGCAAAAGATGTGGTGGGGAGGGAGTGGATTTTGCACATTTAGCTTGGTACTGCCTGAAAATACAGGATTTTGGGAGGGTAATTACTGCTAAACTATCAGTCATGGTGGGCGTGGAGTTGGAATGTGAGATACGTACCTGCTTGCTATGCATCATACCACAGGTAAAGGCTACTAAACGTACATTCTGTAGTAGGGGATCTCTGTGTATAGTCATAATCTAGTGAATAGTCCCGCCCATGTGCGTGGACCCGGCAATCAAAAATAATCTCTTAAGTTGTCAACTCATGCAGAAACTGCAAAGACACTTAAGAGAGAATTTAAAGACAAATAATGCAGCCTATATCCACAGGCTACACTCTCCAGTACTTCAACTAGAAATTCCACCAAACATCACCACACACAACACGTCCTGACCAGTTTCTACCATAGAGAAACTTGCCTCCACCAGTAAAAAGACTCTGGAATGATAGAGAGGAAGGAATGGACAGACAAGCCCCATAGGCTGCCATTATGTGGCTTAAATAGTATACTGTGCCTTTAAGAGAACTTTCCAGAACTCTCTCAGTATCCCAGAATGCATAGCAGGTCCCTCTTACTTTCAGTTCTTTTTTCCGGCTCCTGCTAGCAGGACCCTGGCATTAAGCTCTCCCTTGTTTCAAGGATTTATTGGATTTTTTTGTCACTTTTTGTACAAAAGTGTTTGGGTATATCTTTATTGGTGCTTCTCTTCTTCCCTGTGTGCTGGTTCAGGCTTTTTAGGGCTCTAAAATGCCTGATCTTTTCGACAAGTGCCCAGCATGTGGAAGGAAGAAGGCCAAGAGTGATCCACACAACGTCTGCATCGTCTGTCTCCCTGAAGAACATGTCCCTGAAGACTGTGACATCTGCCAGCAGTTTTCAGCTAGGACCCTGAGGGACAGGCTGAAGATTAGGCTTCAAGGCCTTGAAGAGAGACGTCTGCAGGCTGCAGGTGGGTCTGGGCAGGCTGGGAAGGTTCCCTCTGCCTCTGCTGAGGCCTCTGGGGGGCTCCCCAGAGGCAGGAAGACCAGCAAACGGTCCCCGACGACTTCGAGAGGGATGACAACGGTGTGTTCCCCTTCTCCCCGGGGCTCCGGGTCGAGGCCTCTTGTATCTTCCTGACGCCACACGCACGGCTGCACATGAGACTGCTGCAGGAGTCCTTGGAAGACCAGTGGGATCAGAGGAAACTACCATTATCATTAGCGGATCGCATTGCGATTGTAAAAATGAACATCTTACCCAAATTCCTTTATCTTTTTAACAACATACCTATCCTCCTCCCGGAGCAGTCTTTGGAAGAATAAAGTTACTGGTGTTGCAGCTCATATGGGCTGGTAAGCAGGCTCGCATAGACCTCAGAACACTAACTCTCCCATATGAAAGAGGAGGTTTCGGAGTACCGGATTTCCAACTGTATTATTTATGTGCACAGGCGCAATACGCAGCTTACTGGTACCATGAGATAACGTACCTCATCCACACTGCCGTAGAGAAAGGTGATGCAAAACCAATACCAGTACCGGCCATTCTGACACATGTTAGGCATCCCCTACATGCACAAGACGTAAATATCATCGACACCACAGTGAAAGCATGGCGGAAATTAGGACAGTTGACCAATAAAATCCCGCTATATGCACCAGAAATGCCGCTGCACCACCACCAAGCGCTATCGGTCACGAACGAAAGTGTAGGCATGTCGCTACTATGAAGTGTAGGCATGGAAAAGATGGGGGACCTATTTCAGGATGGAAAATTCAGGGCCATTGAGGATTTAGATTACATTCAAAACAAGACACAAATATTTTGCTTCACACATTACAGATTAAAACGGGCCTTGAAGGAACACTTCCCCTCATTCCCCAATGAACCGGACAGTTTACACACGCTGCAACTCATAATCAAAACCCAAGACCTTTCACACTTAGTGTCGAGATTGTATGCTACAGCGCAAGTAGAAATGCCATATACCACAGATAAGACTAAGACAGGATGGGACACGACACTGATAGACCCATTGACAGAGAGCGAAAGGCGACAGACATGTGCCTTAGTGCAGATTCTTACACCTAGCAGAAATCTACGTATCATTCACTACAAGTTCCTCCATCTGGCATATTATACACCTGCCAAAATGTATAAATATGGGTTGCAAGATGAAGATAGATGCAAAAGATGTGGTGGGGAGGGAGTGGATTTTGCACATTTAGCTTGGTACTGCCTGAAAATACAGGATTTTGGGAGGGCAATTACTGCTAAACTATCAGTCATGGTGGGCGTGGAGTTGGAATGTGAGATACGTACCTGCTTGCTATGCATCATACCACAGGTAAAGGCTACTAAACGTACATTCTGTAGTAGGGGATCTCTGTGTATAGTCATAATCTAGTGAATAGTCCCGCCCATGTGCGTGGACCCGGCAATCAAAAATAATCTCTTAAGTTGTCAACTCATGCAGAAACTGCAAAGACACTTAAGAGAGAATTTAAAGACAAATAATGCAGCCTATATCCACATGCTACACTGTCCAGTACTTCAACTAGAAATTCCACCAAACATCACCACACACAACACGTCCTGACCAGTTTCTACCATAGAGAAACTTGCCTCCACCAGTAAAAAGACTCTGGAATGATAGAGAGGAAGGCATGGACAGACAAGCCCCATAGGCTGCCATTATGTGGCTTAAATAGGATACTGTGCCTTTAAGAGAACTTTCCAGAACTCTCTCAGTATCCCAGAATGCATAGCAGGTCCCTCTTACTTTCAGTTCTTTTTTCCGGCTCCTGCTAGCAGGACCCTGGCATTAAGCTCTCCCTTGTTTCAAGGATTTATTGGATTTTTTTGTCACTTTTTGTACAAAAGTGTTTGAGTATATCTTTATTGGTGCTTCTCTTCTTCCCTGTGTGCTGGTTCAGGCTTTTTAGGGCTCTAAAATGCCTGATCTTTTCGACAAGTGCCCAGCATGTGGAAGGAAGAAGGCCAAGAGTGATCCACACAACGTCTGCATCGTCTGTCTCCCTGAAGAACATGTCCCTGAAGACTGTGACATCTGCCAGCAGTTTTCAGCTAGGACCCTGAGGGACAGGCTGAAGATTAGGCTTCAAGGCCTTGAAGAGAGACGTCTGCAGGCTGCAGGTGGGTCTGGGCAGCCTGGGAAGGTTCCCTCTGCCTCTGCTGAGGCCTCTGGGGGGCTCCCCAGAGGCAGGAAGACCAGCAAACGGTCCCCGACGACTTCGAGAGGGATGACAACAGTGTGTTCCCCTTCTCCCCGGGGCTCTGGGTCGAGACGGCGTGACGATTCGACGTCGAAGGGCCTGGATGGGCCGCCACCGAAACCACAGTCGACGGCATCTTCATCGTCGACGTCGGAGGCGACCTATCGACGTCGAAGACTGCACGAGAAGCATCGGCGCTCGCCGTCGAGGCGACACCGCCGATCGCCGTCGAGACAACGGTCGACGTCGAGGGGCTCCTCGACGCCGAGGACCTCAAGAAGGAGGAATCGACGCTCGCCGTCGAGAACGGAACGGTCGACGTCGCGGAGGCGGCGTACGGCGTCTCGACAGAAGAGGTCGACGTCGCGGAGGCGGCGTTCGACGTCGTGGAGGAAGAGATCGACGTCGCGGAGGCGGCGTTCGAGGCCGGAGTCGCGGAGGCGGCGTTCGACGCCGGAAAAGCGACGCTCAGTGTCGAGAAGGAAGAGATCGGCGTCTAGGAGTCGCTCTACCTCTCCTAAGCGGCGCAAGAGGAGTTCTGGCGCCAGAAGCCAGGCTGGATCTAGTGGAGGACGCAAGAGGAAGCGGTCGCCTGCTGAAGGGGCTGGATCTGAGCCCCCTTCGCCGAAGGGGTCACCGGGCTCGGTGTACTCGGTGGTATACACACCATCTCGGCCTAGGTCGCCACCTCTGCCTGTACCTAAGGAGGACCCTCCCACCAAACCTCCACTCCCGCCAGGCCGACCACTGCCACCGCTCCCACCGCATGGGCTTGCCCCTCGGTCGGTGATACCTCCGGTCCCTCCGCCGAGGTCCACGTCATTACCTCCTCTGCCAACACCTCCGAAGGGGACACCGAAACATAGACCCCAGGAGGAACCGAGGAAGACTCCCCCACGGAAGCCTGTGGAGCGGCCACGGGCTGGAAGATCACGCTCCCGCTCTAGGAGGAAGGAGCGATCGCACCACAGATCGTCCACGCGGTCGAGACACCGCCATAGGAGGCACAGATCTCGCTCTCGCACAAGGTCCTCAGGGACCAGGGACCTCTCTCCGACCTTGTCGGGATCACCGGACACAAGGGTGTCTCCGATTGATGACCTGGTGGCGTTCCATGATGTCCTTTTGAGAGGCGCTGCAAAATTGGGCATATCTTTGACGGTGCCCACGCCTAAGACATCAGTCATTTTCGAGACACTGCACCAGAAACACCTGTCTCGTCCACTGCTGCCTCTGGTGCCGGGCCTGGAGGAACCGGCCATGGACCTTTTCCTCACCCCTGCGGTGACGAAGGCGGCTCCATCGAGATTGCTGAAGAAATACCGGGCTCCCGATTCGGACCCGGCCTTTCTGAGGGCGGAACCTCCTCCGGATTCAGTGATTGTGACGGCGGCCCGCAAACAACATGCCACCACCCCGTCATCCAGGGTTCCACCGGATAAAGAGTCTAGATGGATGGACTCAGCTGGAAGGAAAGTGTGTGGAACATCGGTGACCTCTATGAAGGCTGCGAGTGCCACGGCTTTGTTGGGACGATACGACCGCGCCCTCTGGGATTCCCTCCAACAGTTTGCGGAGCTCTTGCCCCGCGAGAAGCGGGAGGACTTCCAGGAAGTGCTTAATGAAGGGATGCTGGTAGCGAATCAGATTATCAGCCCTGCAGCAGACTCATCCCTATTAGCGGCACATGGTTTTTGCCATGGAATTAACCAGCGACGTCATGTCTGGCTCCGCCTTACGTCACTGAAACCGGACGCACAGCAAAGGGTAGCCAACCTTCCATTCTCTGGCGAGACCCTTTTTGGGAAACATACGGATGACGAAATGGCCCGCATGAAGGCGGAGGCCGAAACGCTCACGGCTGTGGGCCTGGAAAAGCCCAAAGAAGTGAAGAAATCGGACCGCCCGTTCCAACGGCGGTTCGGTGGGCAGGGCAGAGGACGTGGCCAACCTTCGGGACAGTCACAGCAACATCAACAGTTCCGTAAGCTTTTCCAGAAATGCCAGAAGGGCAGAGGAGGCCAGCAGTCGACTCCGGCGACCAAGGGCCAGGCTGGGTCTATGCCCTAGGAACCTATTTCCCCCGGATCTGTTACCCACTCCGGTAAGGGGAAGCATTCAATTTTTTCTGGCAGAGTGGAGAAAAATTACTCAGGACAAGTGGGTGCTGAATATTGTTTGCAATGGATACAGTCTTCGGTTCACCAGCCCGCCTCCAGCAATTCCACCGGTCGGCTCGCAGTTTCAGCTGCGCGAGCTCCAGGCGGAGGCAGATATCCTGTTAAGGAAAAGGGCGATAGAAGACGTACCGCTGTCTCAGAGAGGAAGAGGTCTGTACTCCCGGTTCTTCCTGGTTCGCAAGAAGGACAAGAACGAGTTCAGGCCCATTCTGGACTTGCGACAGGCAAACAGATGGATTCGCAGGGAAAAGTTTTGCATGCTGTCGTTGCATCAGATTTATCCTCAGTTGCAACAGGGAGACTGGCTATGTGCTATAGACCTACAGGATGCGTACTTCCATGTGCCCATTGCACACAAGCACAGGAAGTTCCTGCGGTTCCAAGTCGGCGCCAATCATTATCAATACACAGTACTCCCATTCGGACTGAAGCCTGCACTGAGAACATTCTCGAAGTGCATGGCGGTGGTAGCAGCACACCTACGGAAGAACATGGTGTTTGTCTACCCGTACCTGGACGATTGGTTGATCAAGGCATCCTCCTTCTCGGAAGCGCGAGCACACTTCCAGAAGACGTGCGTTCTCTTGAACAAGCTGGGGTTGCACGTCAACATGTCCAAGTCTGTCCCGACTCCGGTCCAATGCATACAGTACTTGGGAGCCTCCATCGATACGCTGTCAGCAAGCGTGTCTCCTTCGGAAGGGCGACGATTATCACTCCTTCGGAAGGCTCAGGCTCTTATGACGACTCCATCTACAACAGTGAGGACGGTGTCTTCTCTACTGGGATCGATGGCCTCTTGTATCTTCCTGACGCCACACGCATGGCTGCACATGAGACTGCTGCAGGAGTCTTCGGAAGACCAGTGGGATCAGAGGAAAGGATCTTGGGACGACAAGATACGACTGTCTCTGCATGCTCTACAGTCCCTGAAGTGGTGGTGTTCAGCGGAGAATCTCCTCAGAGGGGTTCCCTTCCACAAGGACATTCCCACACAGCCTGTCGTGACAGATGCGTCTCTCCTGGGGTGGGGAGCGCACTCTGGAAACCTACAGATTCAGTGAACGTGGTCCCCGATGGAGGCCACGTATCACATCAATTTCCTGGAACTCAGAGCTGTTCACTTGGCACTGAAGGCCTTTCTTCCGTCCTTCCAGACAAACTCTCTGCTTGTACAGACGGACAATACCACCACGATGCATTACCTCAACAAGCAGGGGGGCTCGAGATCACGCACTCTGTCGCAGGAGGCGCAGGTGATCTGGCACTGGCTCCTAGCCAGAGGAATGACGATAACTGCTACCCATCTGCCAGGTGTGCAGAATGTTCAGGCAGACGCACTGAGCAGACTGGTGCAGGAAAACCACCAATGGGTCATAAACGACGAAGTACTAGGAGAAGTCTTCGCATGGTGGGGAACTCCAGAATTAGATCTGTTCGCCACCGCCGAAAACAGCAAATGCCGAGACTTCGCCTCCAGGTACTACCAGCAGGGGACGCTGGGGAATGCGTTATGGATCAACTGGTCGGACAGATTCCTGTACGCTTTTCCGCCCATTCCCCTGATTCCGGCGGTGCTCATCAAGCTGGCCCGGTCCAGGGCTCGGATGATACTCATTGCCCCGGAATGGCCCAGACAGTGGTGGTTCACGGACCTGCTTCACCGGTCTCTCCTTCCTCACATTCGGCTGCCGTGCAGGCCGGACCTTCTCACGAAGTTCGGGGGACGGATGTTACACCCCAACCTCTCGTCTTTGAGTTTGGCGGCATGGCTCCTGAGATAGTGCAATATGGCCATCTGAATCTGCCTGATGACTGCATGGACATACTGAAGGATTCTACGAGACCTTCCACTCTGACTTCCTATGCTTAAAAGTGGAAGAGGTTCTGTATCTGGTGCCAGTCTAAGAACCATGACCCGACGACGTGCAAGTAAGATGTCATCCTTCCTTACCTTTTACATTTGGCGCAGTCTGGAATTAATGTTCATTCCATTAAGGTTCATCTTGCTGCATTGACTGCCTACAGGAAATGCCCTTCACAGACTTCCTTCCTCCAGATCCCTGTGATCAAAGATTTTTTGGAAGGCTTGAAGAAAGTATTCCCTCCTGTCAGGCTTCCTTCGCCTTCATGGGAACTGAATGTGGTGCTGTCCAGGTTGATGAAGGAGCCTTTTGAACCGATTCATAAGGCTTTGTTGCAGCACCTGTCCTGGAAGGCGGCGTTCCTCGTGGCCATTACTTCGGCCCGCAGGGTGAGTGAAATTCAGGCGTTGTGTTGCCAAGAACCTTATACTGTATTTCATGCTGCTAAGGTTGTTATGCGTACTCACCCTAAATTTCTTCCCAAGGTTATTTCTGATTTTCATGTCAACCAGATCATAACTTTGCCTACGTTTTTTCAGAATCCTTCGTCTCCAGCGGAAAGGTCTCTCCATTCCCTGGATGTTCGGAGGGTGTTGAAATTTTGTCTAGATAAAACCAAAGATATTCGTAGGTCTGACCAGTTGTTTATCAATTATGGGTCAGTCAGGACGGGTCTTGCTACCTCTAAGCAGTCCATTTCTAGGTGGATTGTGTCCTGCATACAATTGTGTTACCAAAAAGCTAATAAGACCTTAGGAGGTAAGCCTAAGGCTCATTCCACCAGGGGCAAAGCTGCCACGACAGCCTTGCTCCGTAACATGCCGATTGCTGAAATCTGCAAGGCAGCCACTTTGAAGTCAGTTCATACCTTTGCTAAGCATTACTGTCTGGACACTGATGCCAGGGCAGATGCTCAGGTTGGGCAGGCTGCGCTGCGGAATTTGTTCGCACAATAGTGGTGTTGATTTCTTTCTCCACCGCCGCTTTGGTGTTGGGATGGGCTTGCCATTCTATTCACTAGATTATGACTATACACAGAGATCCCCTACTACAGAAGGCGTAGTTTCTGTCCTGTAACTCCAGTTCTGTAGTAGGGGTATCTCTGTTATAGTCATAAGCGCCCGCCCTCCTCCCCGGTGGAGATATTTCTTCATGTAAGGAATGCTACAGGTCTGGCGTGCTACGCCTTCAAAACGAACTGAAAGTAGGAGGGACCTTCTATGCATTCTGGGATACTGAGAGAGTTCTGGAAAGTTCTCTTAAAGGCACAGTATCCTATTTAAGCCACATAATGGCAGCCTATGGGGCTTGTCTGTCCATGCCTTCCTCTCTATCATTCCAGAGTCTTTTTACTGGTGGAGGCAAGTTTCTCTATGGTAGAAACTGGGCAGGATGTGTTGTGTGTGGTGATGTTTGGTGGAATTTCTAGTTGAAGTACTGGACAGTGTAGCCTGTGGATATAGGCTGCATTATTTGTCTTTAAATTCTCTCTTAAGTGTCTTTGCAGTTTCTGCATGAGTTGACAATTTAAGAGATTATTTTTGATTGCTGGGGTCCACGCACATGGACGGGACTATTCACTAGATTATGACTATAACAGAGATACCCCTACTACAGAACTGGAATTACAGGACAGAAACTACTCCTTTTGTGTTGTATCATGTTTGCTGGCAAAGAGACAAATTGCACAATGTTGGAAAAGTAAAAATGTGCCCACAACCTCTTGCTGGTTGCGAGACATGGCAAGCTGCAGAGATAAACCTCTGACGTACGAGGAAGACCTACCGATGGTGTCTAGACCAAAAGATTACTGGAATTACTTTACAGAAAATATGAGAACACTGGAAGATGATGCAGGAACATGACCCGCAGTACGAACTGACATGTATTAGATTACTATATTGTATTTGGAAGCCTTATTGTGCTGTATGCGCATGAACACCGGGTTTCACACATAAGTCACTGGAATAAGCTTCGGATTGTACTGGTCTCAATGTATGGTTATATTTGTACCTTATATTACTTTTGTAACTTATGAAGAAAATCAATAAAAAGATTAGAAAAAATAATAATAATAATACCTTCTGGGGCCCCCAGTTCAAGCAGCTTCGCCCAAAGAATAGAATGATCAACCAGGTCGAAGGCGCTGCTTAAATCTGCAAAGCAGAGGTAGAGAGAGCCCTGTTTGGCCTGGGTATACTTCCCAAATAGCAAATTTAGGTTTAAACACTGATCTAAAGTTCCACGCCCTTTCCTAAAACCGTATTGGGAGCTGGCCATAATCCCTTTCTCCTCTGCCCATTCTTCCAACCGTGCCAGCAGTATTCTGCTCATGATTTTGACGGAGGAGTCTAGGGCGGTAGTTTTTAGCCTCCCCCTGTTTCCCCTTTTTATAGATCAGAATTATGATGGATTCCCCCCGTAGTCGGCGGGACACCATTACTCACAGCGGCATTAAATACAGTGGTTAACACGGGGCTCCACAACTTTGGGGCTGTTTTATACACGTCAATAGGAACCCCATCTGGTCCCTGGGCCTTCCCCCCTTTACTAGCATTGATTCCTAGTTCTACCTCGGCGATTGTGAAATCCAGAGGGACTACAGGCCAAGAACTATTATTGACACAGTGGGGGTTGTCAGACTTAAATATGGTAGAAAAGTGAACAACCCATGTCTCACTGGTAACATTAGATGTAATTTCAGGGACCAAATCGTCTTTTAGAAAAGGGGAATTGACTGTTGCCCAGAATAATGCGCTATTTGAAGTTTCTGCGGCCTCTGTCAGTGTTTCCCAGGCCTCTTGTTGTAGCTCTACCTTTCTACGCTTGAGGGCTGCTTTATAGTCGAATCTCAGTTGGCTTACGCTATCTTATCTCTCGGCCTGACCGCTAGGACTCGCTTTAATGCGGTTTGCAGTGCTGTACAGGCGTGGTCAAACCACCCTTTATTATGTGTAGTTATCCCCGGGCCAGTTTTCGTGAACATAGTGTCAATAACTTTATTAATAAACATAAAATTACTTAGAATGAAATCGGCGTCATGATCGGTATTTAAAATAGCATTAATTTCCCCAGTGCACCCTTTTACAATAGATTTTAAAACCTCTTCTGATTTTTCTCCCTTCCATCTTAATCGCACGCCGTTGGGTCTGTGGGGTTCAATATTCATCACAATACGTGAGATGGGTGGTGGTCTGCCTTCCCAGATAGTAATTTCTAAAATAATACAATTATGGTCACTCAACAAGGTTTCTACAATCTTTGGCGCCTTACATAGCGGGGAGATATTAGGTGATACACATACATGGTCAATCACCGTGTTAGCATTTATACCCGTATATGTAGGGATAATATCACCATAATCATTCTTGCCATAAGTCAAAAGTTCCAAATCTTGGTCCTCCATTATTTTATTTAGTGACTCACCATATAAGTTATGAGGGAAATGCAAGTCATCCTCCTCTAAATTACCTTTTACCCCACACACCCCTAGGTTGGACAGTGGACAAGTAGGTATATTAAAATCACCCACCCAAATGAAATCAAAAGTAACATTTTCCCCTGCTATCAGTTCACCTAGAGCAATCTCTAGATCCTTCACAACTAGGTGCCGCGTATTGTCAAAAACATTATTATAAAAGTTAATTAAAAGGACATTGCGGGCTTGTTTTTCTAGCAGCCATAGAACCTGTGAATGTGCCCCAACCTTCAAGTACCTCTTCACAATAATGGGGAGGTTAACTGATACCAGTGACAAAAGGCCTCCTTTGGCTCTGCCAGAAACAGAGCCCACCGCTGGTAAATTATAGGAGGCGTAACCATTGTAGGTAATCTGATCCGGACACCAAATTTCCTGGAAACAAATGATGTCATAAGAATTAATAAAGTCTGACCAGCCCAATGTATCCCCTTTTGAGGCTAGTCCGGCAATTTTCCAACTAACTATAGAGCAATGGGAGAGATGATTGTCTTTGTTCTGCGGGACAACTATTTGCTCCGGGTCAGGGGCTCCTGACCTCTCGCCCCCCTCTGATTGCATAATAATCAAGCTAGCCCTATCCTGGGTGTCGTTACTGGATTCAGCCATATATATGGCCCCTGACTCCCTTGTATAGACCCCCTCAATTTCAACGCATGTGGGTCCAACCACCTCACCCTTTGTAGTATGATCCTGATTGAGCCAATCATTTGCGTCTAGGGTGCTTAGGGATTGATATCGATTAAATACGGGTACCTGAAACGTGCTGGGTAAGTCAGGGGGTGGGCATAACTCTCTAATAGGTCCAACACTATTTTGATACATTAGGTGGCTATAAAAATAACCAAGGGGGCGTAATGTAATTCCTTGTACATTGTGTGGTAATGATGTTGCTCTGATCAAGGATGTTGTAGCAAAGTGAGGGTTTCTAAAATTAATGATAACACAGTCTCCCTTGGTGTTCTTAGTTGATTTCCCAATCCAATTGACCCTTTAAGTGGTAAGGATCTGGTCAGATAAAGCCACCGGGAATCCACACTGGTTATTAAGCCACGAGACAGTTTTGTTTTTAAGGGATTCATGGGACTCCATCTAGTTTGGAGCCAGGTTTTCGTTTAATGGTGGAACATTGGTTAGGACAGCCACGTATGGGGCACAATCAGGGGGTAGGTTGATACCCTTACTTCGTTTATGTAAATGTAAATGTACAGGAATTTATATAGCGCAAATCACCAACCGGTTTCTAAGCGCTTGCTTAGGGAACCCGTCCTGGTATTCCCCTGTGAGATAACCCCGGCAGGGTATCCGCAAGGTGAAAGCCAGGCATCCCACCGCGAGGGGCCGTTGTGGAGATTAAGTAAGCTATTGCCCAGAGTCGCAGAGTGTGAACCCGTGAATCGAGTAGGCACCGGAGCGAGAATTGTCGAGTCCATGGACATTTTAGGACTCAAGACCTCGCCGAGCCGGGAATTGAACCCTGGTCCCGGGCTGACCTCTGCTTCCAGGTCTTCCTCCTCTAACCAATGAGCCACACTTCTCCACTGAAGCATTGTGATTTATCCCACCCCCTCCCCCGGGTTCAAAGACTGTTTTACTCTTTTTAATTTCACGAATTTGCCTATTTAATTCTTCAATAGGTACATTTGCATGTACATGTGCCCTCCCGTTTCTATTTCGGGCTTCGGGGTTGACCATTTCTCCTCTTACCATGCTAACCTGACAATTTTCCAGGGCTTTCGCTTGCTTCTTAGTAATTCGTTTTGTAGGGTAATCTCAGCCCTCACCTTATTGAATTCAGTAGTTAAGTTGTCCACTCTATCAGATATGGGTTTAATTCTTCAATTTTGACAACAAAGGTGTTCATAAGTCGCTCAACCTGTAAATCGGTTAGAACCACTGAATTTGTATTACCTAAAGGATCAGCTACAAAGGATGCATACTCTACTGGTTTTTTGGCACCCTTTCCCAAATTAATAGGTTCTCGCTTGGTTTGGGCTTTCCTACAACCCCTTCTGGTTCTTGGAGCGGGTGATGGACTAGGGGTAACAGACTCTGTATGTATCTCCGCTAAACTAGTTTGCGAAGGGGTATCTATGCTGCCATTCTCCCTACTTTTATCAGACGATACTAGGAGGGCTGCAGGTGTTACTGTTGGACAACCCACATCAAGTGAGAGTCGCCGCTCTGCTCTAACTATTTGATCATTAATTACACTCACTGCTCTCACCAGATAGTTATCGAGGGTGGAACTGGCATGGTCAACTGGTGTTTTACATCCCTTACGCCGTGACATTATTAAAAGTATTATACCTTTATTAAAAGAGAAGCCTATGAAATGAACCAAGTACTCAGTACTTTAAATGTTAGGAAGAGTTAAAAATAAGGAGCGTTCTGGGTGTAGACCCAAAACCAGTCCAGTCCAAATGCGTATAATTCAAGGAGTCCTTACTCGCCGGACAGTCTTCAGTGTTCTTTCAATAGTGTCACAATTACAATGTTAGGAACCAAGAGTCCTGGCACAGCCCAGCCTCTTAGGTCTCGGACGGGCTCAGACGGGCCCGGCTCGTCCCGCGTCGCGGAGGACTTGCGGGGGCTATAAGCACCTCCTGGACCTGCAGCCCACGTTGTTGGAGCACGCCGCGCCGCTGAGGCTGCCGGGAATTGTAGTCTAGGAGCGGCGACAGCGCTGTTGGTGGCGTGCTAAGACTCTTGGCGGTGGCGGCAGCAAAGGTAAGCCCCCCGCAGTTCTTCCGGTAAAATTAAGACTCTTGACGGTGTCGGCAGGGCAATGCAGGCTCCCTCCTGCTTTGATGATACAGATTCAAATTGGGTACAGTCCACGTAGACCAACAAAGGAGGCGCTTTTTCTGTAGATCCCCCTCAAAATGAACAAGGCCAGCGGCTGTCTTGTGCCTGCCTTGTGCCAGAATATAAGCAATGACCAGGTGGCTTCAGATGCAAAAAAAAAAAAGTTTTTTATCCGCTTTCACTTTTTCCTTTCTTGGACTTTAGACCTTATTAAAGCTGTTATTCAAGGGCACAGTGGGTGAATAAGCAAGTATTGCAGGTATTACTGGCTGTCAATCCATCTTGTATTACAGTCTCCAGCCAGCAAAAGTGACAGAAGGAGCCCGGAACCAGCCTCGAGGCCTCAGCACTAGCAGCACAACCGAGAAAGAGGAGCCCAGCGCGCCAGCATCAGGGAGACAGCCTGCCGTCACTTCCAAATCTCCTGCCTCCCTCTCCTCACCTTCCTGCCTCTGGCCGGCGTCCAAGAAAAAGCAGCAGCCCAGGCCCTTTGAAAAAACAAACGTGCTCCTCCGCACCAGACTTAGTCCAAGGAAAGCAGCAACGCTCTGACACGAAAACTAAGCGAAGGAGCAATGACTCTTCTCCCGGTTCAGATCCAGCTCACCGCCACACCGCACTGCCGCGCAGAAGCTACGGCCTCTGTTGGGGAAGGAGAAGCTTCATCACAAAACAGCAAAAAATAATTGACATTCAGTTTACTGATTGAAGACTGAAAAACACTCAAAGACCTTTGACCTCATAACCCCAAACTCTGACCTAATCCCCTACAGACTTTTTAATGGAACTTACCTCAATGCTCAACAAGCGAAGCATTCTTCTACTCGTGAATGCACGTGTATTTGTGGCAAATGTGATTTCAGTTGAGTGTGTGCTTTCATCGTTGTGAACCTAATACCTCCATGTGTTCTAAGCTATTTTGATTTCCTGGACACATTGTCTAATCAGGTTCCAATCTCTTTGGAAGTGTGCTAAATCCATAAATATGTTTATGCTCACTACACAGAGTTGGCCTTAACTGAAACCCTTTCAAGTTACCTATTTCATTGGGGCCATGAGTGAACTTTTCACCTTTCTCTGGTCAGTGCAAGATTTGGGTCTGACTTGTTCTTTCCCCACGTACAGTGTGTGTTTTCTGCTGGTGTTTGGTTTCGCACCATGTTTTCATTTATTACATTTTCTACTGTGGGTTTATATTTTACATTTCCTACAACACCTGTCACTAGTGCACTATAAATCAGAACTGTGGTGGCCTCTCGAGAGTGGAGATCAGTGCACTCTCACATCATTTTTTTTGTTGAATTTTTGGCGAACCTTTATTGTTCTTTCAAACAAGTACAGGCAGAGGCCTACAACCACCCTGGCCGGCCACTAAATAAGTCATGAGTACCGCAAGTCAATTACAAGATAACAAGGCAGCACGATGTCAGGAGTTCTAACAAAGGTTCAGGATATAGCATGTGTTCAGGTGTGCTTGTAGACAATCAGGATCAAAGAAGGTTCATTTTATAATATCAAAGAAACAGGATCAATGCCATACGATCATACCTGGTCCTACCAGTAGCAAACATAAAGCGGAAGGTCAACAAGCAATGCAATCACAGTAGGAGTGATGGAGATGAAGTATACAATCAGGATTAACGTCAACACAATCACGTATCAGAGCAAATCAGCGCCCCATCCCTCGAAGCTGGATACACTGCAAGACCCACAGGAGACTATAACACCACCACAGAAAAGAGAAAAAAGGGCCATAGAACCAATGAGGAAACAAAAGAAATTAAAAGAAGAAAAGAACCCCCTCCCCCACCCCGCACCCCTGCAGAAGGCCACGGCCTACCCCCCCAGCAGTGTGCCTGTTGCCCTAAATAAGAGACCCGAAATATAGCAAGAAGAGAAGTAATGAAGACGGAGGAGGAGAAGAAATCACTATACGAGCTCCCAGCCACCGACCCCCCCACGAGCCCCGGACTGCCAAACCTACACAGAAGTAGAAAAGGAAATGGGAGAAAAGGAATCGTGGAGGAGAGCCGTCAAACAGGCTCTCGGCCTCTCCCTCCTGCAAACTACAAGCCCCCCCACCCGGTAGTCATCAATCTCGGGAATAATAGTCAATTAACATATAGTAATGCAAATCGTAATTTGCCACATGACGCTAGTCGTTATACTCGTTATAATGCGTGTCCCACCTTATCACCAGCCAAACAAACACCAGAAAGCCCCGAAACATCCTCAGCCCTGGCCCGTGCGATCAAGTGTACATACAGAGTTCAGCTGGCCAGCCGCCATTTTAGGTGGTTTGGGTGACCAGGATAATCCGTTGGACTGCCCATCAAAGCCGGCTGGAAACAACAGTGTGTAGTCAAAGTCAGTGTGGGAAAGTTCCATGCACGACCGTAAGTCCCCAATGCCTGTTATCTGGCTCAGCCCAATTCTGGGAGAAGAGGGAGGGCCACCCCATCGATCCACAGCTGAAATGTCGGAAGCAGCATCCGGAGCCGAATCTCCACCCACGGTGCAGGTCCAAAACCCCCGGGCCCCTCCTTACCGGCAGCAATCAGCCCAGTAGCTGTTGTGTGGTCCTGGTCCTCCAGCATCACCATGTCCGCCGGAGCAATCAATACACTCCGCTCGGGTGCAGGGTGTGGCCCAGTGCCCTGCTCCTGAGAACAATCCCGTATAGCACGTCCCGCAACGCGAGTCATGGCGTCCAATCTTCTCCCCAGGTCGCGGGCGGTGCAATCCAGGGCGACACGTAGGGCATCAAGAGCCGCCATAACATCCCCGATCCCTGGCGTTGCCCCGTAGTCATGAGCCGCAGCACTCCTCCTCACAGGTAGCTCCCCGGCAGGCTGCGGTTCAGTAGACAGGACGTTGCTCTCCCGAGCGTCCAGCCGGTCACCATCCTGCCGCCCACATAAATACGGTCGAGTCGTGACCAAAGGAGTGGCAGACTCCATGGCGTTGCAGACATTAGCGTGGAAGCGGACTCGACAAGCGCCAGGACGGCTATCACCAACTAGAGCCCTCAGTGCCCAAGCATAGCTCACGTGATGCCCAAAATGTCACCCACAATAACATCGGGAGAAAGAGAAAGAATGTCCGAGCGGCACACGGGCAGGAAAAAGATGAAATATGAGCACCCGGGTCCACGGTGTCATGCATGCACTCGACCCGCTAGGTGAGCTGGAAAGTTGCGGCAAAGGTGATTAATTCAATCGACTTGTTCCGGCAGGCCGACTCCTCCCCGCAGCAGATGGCCGCTGTGGTTGCGTCAGGGACTGGCCGTCCCACTCACCCAAAGCCCCGGTTCCATGGCTGTTCGGGGCTGGAGACTGAGCGAGGACATTTCTCCGGTTCTACAGCTGGTAGAAATCTCGGGAGCACACTACCGGAGGCAGCATCATTTCTCCGTAACAAAGTTGTGGCTCGGGTTCAGGATAAGTTGCAGGATGAGTGCAGGACAAGAATGTCGGCGGAGCTGAGAGCCTAAGCGGCCATTACGGTCGCTAGCTTGGCTCCTCCCACTCTCACATCATTGGTCAAAGTTTAGATCTGTTTGTGCTATCAAAAAGCTACTTTTTTAAGTTTCTTCTAATTTGATTTTGTTGAACTGCTCTGATAATACCTCAATGGGCCTTCCAGCTTGATGACGAGGAAGGATTCAAGCATGTGAATCTATTACATATACCATCATTGGAGTACTGTAGTTAAAGGTATACCTACTTTAACCACATCGCTGCTGTGGTTATTTTTCCCCTGTGCTGGAAATTGCCATTTTGCTGGTGTCATGACGAGCTCAGCTCGTCATCAGCACAGCTCAACTGTGCCTCATGACGAGCTGGGTTCGTCATGAGCATGGAAGGGGTTAAGGCTTCAAAGTGATGTACAAGGATGACCAGTATTTTGCTTTAATGGGTGGCCAAATTAGTTCTCCGTTCTGCTTCCTGAGGTCACTTCAACCTCAGCAGATTGTACATCATGGTACGCTTATTTTTGTTTAGGATCCACATATTTTATTTTTGCTTGGCAAGTATTAAAGATGTTGAGTTTCTGATCAGGAATGTCATCTTTGAATATTCTGGGGATATAAATACATCTCTTAGCAGGATACCTGTTGTCAATAATGATTATTTAAATACCAAGTACTGATTAGGAAAGGAAAACTGTTAATGGAGCAGGAAGCAATTAGTGGGAAAATTATGATGATAATGCCACTGACTATGAAAGCATACATCTTTTAGTCTCTGAGCAAAATATTGGGTCTAAACTCTTCAGAATGTAATTTTCTTTAGATCTTTTTTCAGCTAGTTTGCTCTTCTCTTTTCCAGCAGGCAATCACATTTGAAGACATCGCCATTCGTTTCTCTAAAGAAGAGTGGGAGAGTCTAGAAGACTGGCAAAAAGCACTCTACAAGGATGTGATGAAAGACAACTATGACACACTTCTCTCAATAGGTGCAGCACCTTTCTGAAACTCTTTGTGATATACTTGGTGCTCTTCCTCTGACCTCCTCCCCCTCCACAGTGTCTTAAAATGCTGGCAACAAACATAAAGGGCAATGGTTCATTCCATACTGTGATGTGTATCACTTTGAAACTTTAAGGTTCTTGATATGTGTTTATGAGAGCAAATTTCTTACCTGCAGCCAATTGTAGTTGACCTTATAGAAACCTAAAAAGATATTTATGGTATAAAGGAAGAAGAGAAGGAGAACATATTGTATATTTTGAAATACGTGGTTTGGATTGAGTAACAAAATCATAATTAAGCAAGCCAAGAATGCCAGTGAATTAGCCAAATCAATCTGAATAACAATTGCAGAAGGCATTTTTGATTGTTCATTGTAAATAACAGATTGGTTATCCAGGTAACCAGTTAAAATTGAAAATTGTTAATTAGTCTGTAGTTTGTAATTCATGTTCTGAATCTTTATTTTTTTTTAAAACATCTCAATGTATATCCTGGCAAAGATGCCGATGGACAGCAGCACTATTGCAGGAAGTTGTCCTCTGCCAGGGTGAAAACAGAAGTGCAGGCAATAACTTTTTTGACATTACAAAATTAAACAAGTTCAGCCTTTGTTTTACTTTAAAATACCTTTGTACACATAGCCGTTATTTAATACAAAGTCATATGTGTGACTTTGTAAGCAATACCTTATAGTAGACTGAATATTAAGTTACCATTAATAACCAAGAGTAATTTTAAAATAGTCCTAAAAATTTGCACTATTTCTACATCAATGTTGTGCATGTGTTAGCATTTACATGCAACACTGCTTTAATAACTATATTAAAGTAGACACATATTCACTGCTGACTCAAAACCCCCATAATCTAATAAAAATAAGCACTTCACCAATTTCACTGCGTACCAAAAACACACTTAAATGCATGCTACCCATCTGCAGATTGGCAGCCACAGATAAAATCAGAATAAGAGATGCCCATACTTTTACTGATTTCGATACCTTTGAGACCGATTTAGAGTTTGGCGGAGAGCATAAAAGCAGTCAGAGTAGGTGTGGACTATATGTCTGCCAACCTTCCTTTACTCTACCGGTCATACTTAGAGTTCACTGCCGGTCCTGTCTGGAAGTCTATGTTTTGGTATGAACTGCAGTTCATGCAAAGCCATTTAAAAGTTTGGCGTCAGTCATTGATGACAGATGCATACACTAAACTTTAAAAGTTTTTTTTCTTTTTCAAAAACAGACTTTCAAAGCGGGATCTTGTTTTTGCAAAAGAAGAAAAACTAGTGACCAACAATTTCTCCTATGGTGTTGGGATCATTTAAAAAAAATATATATTTCACCTTTACCGCCAGAAAAAAAGCAATTTTACCTCTCACACTAAGTAGGGTGGATGTTGGAATGGCTTACCTCCAAAGACACAATTTCTCTGACCGTCAGGGGAAAGTTTACACTGACAGAGTAAATGTTACTCAGTTGGCATAAACCTGGCAGTCTGCCCGACTCAAATTGGACAGGTGGACCAAGAGTTTGGCTCACAACAGGATCCAGTCTAACATTTGTACTCGTATGCAATGCAGCATATCCTAGAATAGGAAGCTTCCTTGAGGAAGTCGTCCAATATACACTGCTCAGGAACGTCTAAAAACCAACAACTTCATTATATACAACACTGTCTCTGTTGTGGAGCTTCTCCATGACCTTCAGACATTGATAACAGTGAGTCTTCTTCATCCCCGATGCAGCCTCTCTACGTGGGACGCCAGTTCCTATCTCTCCAGGCATCCCTAGAACACTTGAAAAATCTGGACTTTCATCTCTGCCCTGGAGTTCAGCCTCATCGCCTGGAGAAACTCTTCCTGTTGCCATAAACTTTGTAACTATCTTATTAGCTGGTTCCGAAGATTTCATAGTTTAAAGCCCTTGTCAATACCCACTTTACTTCCAAATGCCTATTGTGAGTGCAGCTGAACTGTGAGCACTGACACCTCTGGAAAATATTGACCTTGACCGATGGGTTTCAAAATGCGTGGCCTGTATCCACTAATCATCTACAAAGGGACATCTGGACTAAAATCACACATTAACCAACCATCTTGACCTAAGCACCCTAAATCAATTTACAGCTACTATTATAGCTGTAGTTGTAGTGTACCTTTAATAGAATACAAAATACAATTTAACCTAACTTCTCTATGGCTGTCTAATCAACCTCCTGTCTCTGGCTTCTCCCAAAAACTTTTTGGAACCGTAAACTTCTTTTCAGGCAGAAAGACGATTCTCCATATGTACCTACTCAAACAACTACAACAATTCCTAACCTGGTTTCCAGAAACCGAACCACAAATCTTTAAAAAGATAATTAAATACTAAAAAAGCTCTTAAACAGTCAAAAGTTCTAACAGTACAAGTATTGCTTCTGATAATAATAGCAGTGCAGTCACAATACTCACTGTCTATGTATGACGTAGACAGACTTATGAACTTGTTCTTCTCCTTCACCTTTCCACTTGCCTGATATTGTGTGTCAATGGATCATGAACCGGTAGGAAGATAGAGGACATCTAGAATTAATTCTGCAACATTGTGACTCACCACTCAGGCCCTCCTATTAGGAAGCAGATGGCTTCAAATCAATAGCAGTAAATACAGAGTGTATATTGCCTTGTACACTGTTGCGGGGAAACAATGAGAGGCCCGACACCTGGTCGTGATAAAGAGGGTTTTATTTTCCCCAACACACGTCTACTCCTCAAGGACAATTTTTCAGGGGCATATGGAGTTGAGTCCTGCTTGTGGCTGGTCATTCATCTTCTAACGGACTTCAGTAGGCTCCTCCTCCTCTCCGGGTAGTAGGCTGTAGCAGGTGATGCAGGAGACACGGTGGGGAATAAAGAAAATAATACTATGTAAAAGGGGCTGAATTTTAAAGAACTTTAGGGCACGGGTGTGAGGGGGGCTCCGCAATTCGTGACGACCGTCTAAGAAAGCAAGTGTGAGTGCTCAGGAAAGGGGTGCAAGCAGGAAAAGTAAAGCAGGAGACGGTTCTATTTCGCTGGACTCTCCCGCCTCCTTCTCCAACCCGTGTACCGTTCCTGTACCCGCGATAGCCACACTCCTCCTGGAGCGTGGCGGGATGAAGCGTAGTATTGTTGGTCTTCCGGTGTTTGTACGTCTCTTGATGGTTTTCTTCCCAGGCTCCTAATCGTCTCCAGCGGTCTTCTCTCTCCGGGCACCTACACGTCCTCACGCTTTGCTTCCGTCTTCTTCTCGATGTTGACACACACTGGCGTCATCTGGCCCTCACTTCTTCTTGGTCCGAAGTTGAAGACGTCATCAGGAGGCGGAGTCCCGACATCAAGGGATTCCCCAGTTAAAGGAGCTGTACTGGAATTACTCTGCCGGCTTCAGCAATGGTGACGTCGGTGAGTCCCACTCGTCCTGTTGGGGAAAGACAAGAGGGGGAGAGAGAGGGGTCATAGTCCACCAGTCTTTGATATCCTCGTTTTCTGTCCTGGTCACCCCAACCTTGTTACACACCTCCCCCTAGGATTCTCCTGATTGGGGAGAGGAAAGATCCTTGATAAATAGTCAGCACTCCCATTATCTTTCCCCTTTCGGTGCCGGATCTCAAATGAAAACTGTGGTAGGGAAAGAAACCAGCAAAGCACCCTGGGATTTTGTGACTTGTTTCTACACATCCACTGCAGGGGGGCGTGGTCTGTGTACAGAGTGAATTGTTGGCCCTCTAGATAATATCTGAGTTTATCTATTGCCCATTTTATAGCCAAACACTCTTTTTCTGTTGTTGGATACTTAGTCTCTCTAGTGAATAATTTTCTGCTCATGTACAATATGGGGTGTTCCACGCCTTCCTCTGATAGTTGGGATAACACAGCCCCAACCCAGAAGTGTCAGTGTATAGTATAAAGGCTTTGTTGAAGTCTGGGGATACTAACACTGGTTCTGTTGTAATGTTATGTTCGAGGCATATGGGCTGCAGATGGTACATTATGAATAGATCGCCATCTGGTGTTGGGCTCGGATGATTGCACTTTGTTTTTCTCTTGGAGAGTCTTTTGTATCTTGGTGACTCCTCCCTTGGTTGGTAGTGCGCATGGGCATCGGCTCCATCCTTAGATTGTTTTTTTCCGCCATCGGGTTCGGTGAGGATTTCCTTCGGGAACCCTACCCTTGTATAGAGTTCTAGCAGCCGGTCAGCAATGGCTCTGATAGTTGGGGGCTCGGAGGGGAAAAGCCTCCAGGAACCAAGTGGCATAACCCACTATTACCAAGGCGTATTATTTCCCCTTCTGTGTCTTGGACAGTGATCCAATTATGTCCTATTCGCTCAAAGGGGTTGCCTATCAGCGGTAGCGGCTGTAAGGGAACGGCAGGTGGTTGCTGGATGTTGTTCTTCTGGCATATCTCACATGTATGGCAGTAGTCCTTTATATCTTTATATACCCCAGGCAAGAAGAAGTGTCTTAGGACGTTTTGGGTTGTTTTTTCTGCGCCTATATGCTCTGCAATAAGGTGGGAATGAGAAAAGAAAAGTATCTGTTCCCGAAACGTCCTGGGAACCAATAGCTGGGGTGGTTTGTCTTTACTGCCTCTTCGATACAACAGTCCATCCTTTATAAAAAAATTAGGGAAACTTGGGTGACAAGTTGGCCTGGTCTGAATGCACTGCTTCCCAGGCGTTAAACAGGGTAGCGTCATTGACCTGGCCAAACCTGAAGCTCCTATCCAATAACCAGGGGTCCTGCATGGTGAGGGCGGGAACTGATAGGCCGATGTTTCCCCCTCCCTCTTGTCTTGGTCTACCAGGATATAGGATACGCTGAACTAGAAACATAAAATCAGGATTGTCAGTCCCTAGTATGAGTTCTTCGGGTAACCCATCTAATACCCCAACCCGGACAGTACAAGGAGTCCCGTGGGAAGGCAACAGTGTCACAGAGACCAGAGGGTACGATATCACATCCCTGTGAACGCACCTAATGTGCACCTGGGTATCGGGAATATATTGAGAGGGTCTTACAAGCGTTTTTTGTATCACTGAAAGTCTACAGCCTGAATCTAAGAGTGCTTTTACCTTCCTCCCATTCACCTGTACACTTACATAGAAGGTGGTACCCAACTTGGCAGTGTATAGAATGGACTTAAGGATATACCCCACATCCATGGGTTCTTCTGCTGGTTTCCGCTTGGGACACAGACTGGCAATGTGGCCCCATTCAACCCACTTAAAACACTGTGGTCCCTTAAAAGAGGGCACATCCGATTTGGTGGTTCTGGGTTTCACTGGGTCCAAGACAGGGCGTTGTTTCTTCTCATATTTCAGGGGGTTTGATCGACTTAGTTTATCGGTGTCCCACACTGGATTACGTGGCTGGGCTCATGAATATGTTGCAGCAAATTCAACCGCTTGTTCTGGGGTGAGGTGTGAATGCTGTTTCAGCCATCTCTGCGTGCTATAGGGGAGTGATTCATAGAACTGTTCCAGGTATATCTGGTTCATTATTTCCTTTTTTGTGCTTGTGGAGGAGGGTTTCAACCATTTGTCCGCTACCATCTTGAGTCGGAAGATAAGTGTCTTGGGTTTTTCCCCTGGAACGCCTTTCTCCTTTCTTAACCTAACTCTGTATGCCTCAGCGTCCAGACCGAGATGGTCCAGAAGAACCTCTTTTATTTCCTGGTAGAGGGTTCCTCCAGTAACATTGGCCCCTTGATATGCTGATTGGGCTTTTCCAGTCAGCAAGGGAGCCAAGAAGAAAGGCCACTTCTCTTCTGGCCACCCGCAGGCTCGAGCGGCGCGTTCAAAGTTCAACAGGAACGCGTCTGGGTCTTCCCCAGGCACATACTTTTGAAGAGAAGCACCCGGGCCCTGTGAGGAGTACCACAGGGTTCTCTTTGGGGGAGGACAGCAGGTTCTGATATATACTTTTGTAGCCCCTCCATTTGTGCAGAAATGCTGCTTTTGAATTCTTCCCTATCGGCCTGGGCCGATGTCATCTGTCGCTCAATTGCCCATTCAAGCTTCTCTTGTCCTTTGATGAGGTGCTGGATGAGCACACCCATCATAGGAGTACTGATGGGCTGTGTAGTTATACCCGCATTCTCCACCAGTTGTTGCGAGGAAACAATGAGAGGCCGGACACCTGGTCGTGATAAAGAGGTTTTTTTTTTTCCCCCAACACACATCTATTCCTCAAGGAAAATATTTCAGGGGCAAATGGAGTTGAGTCCGGCTTGCGGTTGTCATTCGTCTTCTAACGGTCTCCAGTAGGCTCCTCCTCCTCTCCAGGTGGTAGGCCGTAGAAGGTGAAGGCTGACTAGGTCCTCACAGATGACTGTCCATGAAGGGTAGCTTGCAAAAAAAACCCTGCTGAACTAGACTTGACCAACAGGTACCTGCACTGCATTCTCTGGTCTTCAAAAGAAAATATATTAACATAAAAATTCATATGTGAATTCATAGTGGCAAAGCCAACATTGGTATGCTAGACTCCAAAGCAGATATCCCCTCCCAAAATAAATTACCACTGTCATTATACCCAAATAAGTTACATAGGAATACATATGAATGCAAGAATATTGCTATGTCAGTTATCACCCCTAATACAGTAGTAATGGAGGATGATCTCAAACTTTTCCTTGTGCATTTGACCATGCACATCTGTTTTCAGATCAGCACTCTATTTTATTTAATAGTGTCGATTTTCCGGTCATGTCATTTCCTTAGACTTAGCAGACAATTTTCTGAAATTGGTCCCCCTCCATATACTTGACTTTCTCTGCCTGGAAACTTTCAAATCTTTTTCCTTTGAAACCTTTGGAATTCTATGATGAGTGGGAAAGGTTTTTGACTCTCCTTTGATCATAGTGTTGGTAGGTTCTCTCTTTATTTAAATAAATCTGCCTGATGGAATATTTAAAGCCAAGGAAAACCAGATATTCAGAGATTGTATCTAACTGACTTTTGTGCGCTCTGAAATTTTCTTTGACCAGTTAACGTAAGAAAAGCAAAACCTCTTTTTCCCCTAGTAGAATACTAATAATTAGTCTAAGAAGTACATATTTCTGTTCCATCATTTAAAAAACTATAAATCTCTCATCTAACTTGAAACTAAACAGATTGGTATTTTTAGTGTTGTCATTCCTTTTCATTTTCTTCTTCATGTCTCTTAAGATGTCTTCTTTCAGGAGACCTGATTCTGCTTCATCTTCTCCTTTATTTACCTTACCTGATTTTGAAAAATGACCATACACCTTACTTGGCATCTTGTTTAAAATGCAGATGTGCTCCACTCATTACCTTCAGTATTGTGGTTTGCCAGCTTGACAGGAATTCATCTGCTCTGCCGCTATCCATGCTGGTGTCCATTCTCTAAGTAACTTTGTTTTCAGACTTAGCACAGTGTATTCATTTCAGTAAATGGTTATGCATTTTCTCCCTCTAGGTTGTCCTGTACCGAAACCTGGCATTTTATCCTGGATTCATCAGCAGCACTACGGGGAGTGTGACAGTCCTGGAATCTGGAATGAGAGAGAGACTTCCAGCAGAAGCAGCGGTGTCAGTAGTTTAGGAGGTGGGCTTTACTAAGTGTGATTCAGATCTGTTATGTTCGAATGGCTGAGTGCAAGCCCCTGCTTTCCATTTTATGTTTCTTGATGGTTCTTTGAAGACTCCTTCCCTTTTTGTCCCTCCCCACAATATTTTATCCGTCATGGATATCCTCCTTGCATGTCTACTTTACTGTATTGTGGTAGGTTTGAGACCAACACTAGTGAGTACATCACTTGACTCGTTATACAAGAAATTCCTACCTAGTGAGTACTTAGGGGATTGATGAGAAGATGTGTCCCTCTGCTGGCATGGTTTATTCTGAGTAAAGACGTAGCAGAGGTAGTATAAAAAGCAATTTTGAGGCGGGGCTTGGTGATGAGTCTTTAATATCATGGTCGGCCAATGAATCAGGAATTTGAGATGTTGGGTAGCTAGGGAAAGCATGAGGTGGGAGATAGCACAGAAAATAGGCAGATCCCCACTACAGAACTAGTATGACGTGAAAAAAAACATATAAAGCTCTCTGACAATGATCAAAGCCTTAACTTCCCCCTATGGTCCAGCAGAAACACTTAGCATTTGTAATGGCCTACCTTTTGAATTAAAAGGGTCTTTCAGACCAAAAATGGTAGTGAGTGCAAAATACTTTTTACTTTCTAGTGGCAAATAAACATGGAGTGCCCACAGTTTAGCTAAGCTGTATTACACAGAACATTCTCACCTTACATGTTTGTGCATTGGCGGCACTGTTTCCTTTTATATTGTTTCATTTAAATGAACGAAAACAATCTAACAAGTTAGCTTTAGGTTCGCAGACTTTCCCAGTTTGCAGCTGCTTCAAGGAAAGCAGTATGAAGTCTCATTTGTGAACACATGGCTGAGGGCTGAATTGTCTCTGCCCAAACACCTGAAGTAAAATCCTGCAAAACCCATCAGTATCAGACTTACGGTAATCCAGTTTGGTAGGTGTGAGGGTGTTGGGTAGTTTCCACTAATTAGTAGGAACTGCGCATTTGCGAACGACATAATTGTAGGATGGTGCCAGACTGATTCCATGCACCCCCGTAGGATATGTCATCCCTTGGACGAGCTTGCTCGCAGTGCCACTGTTAGCCCTTAGCCCCCCAAACCTAAACAGGGAGCTAACAGTTCTGGCAACCACTGGACATGACAGCTCTTTTCCCCTCAGGACCTCAGGAACCATGGTGACAGATTTCAAACTTTCACCCAGTGACTTGTGTTTTTTTTTGTCACGCAGAAAAACATATAGAGAGTACATAATGGAGCGTTTTCTGTATTTATTAAACCAGAGTGATTTTTGTATAAAAAATATATGGGCTGTGAGGATTGATAGACAGAAGCAGATGAAAGTTATAATGAGTGTCAATACAGGGAATAAAACAAAGAGTTCCACCATCATGTTGAGAAAGGTTACATATGCATACATGTAATAGGTTATAAAAATTGAGCGTATCCCTATGATGCCACTCCTTGTGTCTATGGTGTGGATGCATGGTCTGCTCAGAAAACCCATGTCTGTGTGAGGTAACCCCTGTACCTGATGGGTAAGAGTGTAAGACCCTGTCTTGGTCACGAATTGGACACCCCTCACAGAGACCTCTTTCAGCTGCTGGGTAAAAACTTCAGCATGCAGAAGCTGCCCCCCCCCCCCCCCCCCCCCCCCCTGAGATCAGCAGAAGTGTCTCCATTATTATGTTAGGAAACAAAAGGCTATATATTGAAAATGGCATCCTTTCATCAGGCTGCAATTGTGACCATTGTTTGTGTTCTCCAGATAGTGGTGTCGCCATATGGATGTAATATTAAAACACATTTGTATTATGCACGTTAGAGGCCTTGCACCAATGCCAAGGCAGTGTGATAGTATTCTCACGAAGTATTCCGTGTCAGCAAGATCTGCTACGCATTGGGCAAGAAGCAGTCCCTTCAGAGTTTACATGGTCATTCTACCAGAGCTAAGGCTGCAACCACTGCGTTAGCTCGCGGAGTACTTGCCTATACATCTGTCAGGTAGCAACATGGGTATCTTTGGACATGTTTATCTTGACAGTTGGATCCTTTGTGACAAGCACTTTGCCCATTCAGTCCTACAGGGCTTTGATTTAAATAGGCTTTGCAGACCCACATCCGGGAGGGCATTGCTTGGTTATCTATTCTAAGGTAAAGAATCTGCAGCTAGAACTGTCTATCAGATCAACAAGATACTTACCTTCGGTGACATCTTATCTGGCGTCTAGGGGTAGGAGGAGTGCTGGTGCTTTCACCTCATTGACTGAAGTGCAGGTTGCTGCAGATGAGGTGAATGTGCTACCAAATAAAAATGGTTGTTTAGGCCTATGACCATTTTAACACTGTTTACTGCTATTTCAATGTACCAGCAGTAAATAACGTGTGATCCCCCTTTAAACATGGTTAATTAGGCAAATGTATAAAACATAAACGATTTAATTTAAACTTGTCCTTATAGTGACTAGCACCTCAAAGTTAATTTCACTGTAGGAAGCAGGCTGACCCAAAAAGAAACCCAGATTGCAGATTAAAATACTAAAATTGTATCTCGGAAATGGATCTACCTAGAAAAATAATTGAACTGCTATTTTAATAGTTATCAAAAATCCAATTCAATGGTTGAATCGGATTTTCAATAAATATTAAACAAAGGTAATTTTTAGAATCTTAACTTTTCCCTGCCTGAAGTTGATGGATGCTAAATTTGCATTTGTTCTCTTAACTATTGCCAGCCAGTAATTAGCATTTGAATAATTGTGAACCAGGAGCAAACAGTAGACTGACCTTAATGGGCAAAGATGACTCCTCTGAACCTCCCAAAATATGCAGGTTGAAGGAGCTGTGAGCAGGCTTTTTGACATTTAAGTTTCAAATCCTGCTTGACACGTTTGCTCGGTTATATATAACACTTTGGGGCACACTTGAAAGGAAGGGAAACTGAATGTCTATACAGTTCTACCAGACTTCATTATCTAGGTTTATTGTAGGACTGAGGCTGCCCCAAACTAGATCTTAGTGTTAGATGTGAGAGGACGCTAGGATTACCTAGTACACTTGTAGCCTTTAGAGCCTAGGTTTAGTGTGGTTGAAGACTTAAACCATCTTGAAAAAAATGCCTACAGTGGGTGGGGTTGGCCAGAGAACCTTTACTCCATTGGTTAGTGCTTGCCCATGAGTCATTCCCACCCACTACCTCATTCCAGGCATAAATGTGACATCTTTGGACGCCCACTTCAGAACAGTCCTGGACATGAGAAAGAAAAGAAGAGGGCTGGACCTGCTGTTTGTGACCCCAGAGGAGCCCTGAAGGACAGGATCTGCTCTCTCATATCCAGGACAAATAAGTGGACTCTAATGGCCATAAGCAGACCACCTGTGCAAGCTATAGGGATATAACAAACTGTAAGAAGCCTTTCCTATAATAGATCAGTGGCAACTGGACCTGGACTGTAACCTGTTATTGGCTTCGGCCTGACATCCTGTTAGTCTCCAAGTGCCTCACCACGAGTCTTGGAGGGCTTTAGAAGTGTACTCCTGTGGTGGATTGTAACTTAAAAGATTAAACTTCGAAGGTAAAATCTTTGACCAGGACATACCTGAGTGGTGTATCTGACCCGCACTTCATTTTCGTCGCTTTCAAATTGTGCCTTGTCCCTGTCTATTGCAACTATTTACTATCATTTGTACTTTGTGTGTGCTTCATCACGCAACTCCTACTTAAAACTTAAAAATGGTATCTCTGGTTACCCTCACTGTATTTTTGTCATGTTAGTATAATTTAGTGTTCGAGGCATGTGAGCTGCAGATTACACACTATGCATAGATGGCTACCTAGTGTTGGGCCCGAATGTTTGCAGTTTGTTTTGTTGTAGAAAAGTCTTTGGGAGTCACAGGATAGGTGACTCCTCCTTAGGATGATACTGCGCATGGGCATCGGCTCCATCCCCAGATTGTTTTTTTCCGCCACCGGGCTCGGATGTGTTTCCAGCGCTCCGTGTTGGAACCGATACCTTCGGCGCACAATCCTCAACAAATTACAAAACGTAGTATTGAACGCTTTACCAGTCGACCCTACTCTTCAAGATCGAGGATCTCAACGTCGTCTGCCTTCGGGCCTAGCTAGGCCTCGACTCCAGCTCATGGAAAGGATGTCATTTAAAAAGTGTCCTCAATGTGGGTTGAAGTTTCCCCACACTGACCTTCGTGAGGTGTGTAACCTCTGCCTCTCTCCGGAGCACGAGGCGAAAGACTGTTCAGCTTGTGCCTCTTTCTGCTCCAAAAAGACTATTCGGGACCGAAGAGCCAGGAGAACAATGGTTCAAAGATCTTCAGCTCCGATTCCGGACGACATCTTCGAGGAAGGCGTCAACGTCCGAGAACAGCACGACGTCGACAGCAGCTCCGAGGCAGAAGATTCAGAAGTCGAGGACATCACTCCAGCGCAGCGGGTCGTAAGTAATACCGTCGACCCCATGACCCTTCCTTGACACACAAGACCCTGGTCACACCCTCGCCCTCGGGCTCAGGTGCACACCGTCACTCTGCTTCTACTGCCCCACTTTCGGGCCCGGCTAATTAGCCAATTAAGCCTTCCTGTCGACTCGAGCTCGAGTCGACCTTCACACGGTGCCGGCGCACATATACCTGCACCGAAAAAGACAACGGTACCGACATCCAAACCATCGGTGCCGAAACATACCACTACTCCTTCGGCACCGAAACCCAGGTCGGAACTAAGCAAACCCGCTTCGGATTTCAAAAAACCACCGGAACCGAAAAAGTCATCAGATCCGGAAACATCATTGGATCCAAAAACCATACCGCTACCGAAAAAAGGTTTGGAGTCGAAAAAAACTGCTGCTTCCCCAGTGAAAGACCTTGTCAAGAAACCAGAACAAGCCATTTCGGTGCCCAAGCCCTTCCTCCGCACCAAAAGATCAACCCCTTTCAGAGGATTTACCCTATCCAGACCCTGCTCAAAAGACTGCAGGTAAGGATCCAATCACTGGACACTTAATTTTGGCTTCAGAAAAGCGACCACTGGACACACCAGCTCCAGATCCACATTCAAAGAAGAAGGACATGGATACCTCTCCCTTAAGACTGCCTTCCCCTTCTCTTTCACCTGTACCATCACCACATGCTCCCATACCACAGCATTCCCCAGCATTCTCTTTCATACCAAACAGGGATGATAGCTCTGATGATATGGGGGGGTAACATACCTGATCCAGCCACGCCCACAGGATCCCCAGACCCGTTGGATGATTATACCACCCCAGAAGTCCCAAATGTCCCTCAGGATGACATATACCCCTCAAGGCCTTCCCCACCAGAAGACACTATAGGGTTTAATTAATTAATTCACAAGGCTGCACAATATCATGGGGTAGACAGACATACATACAGACCCTGTTGAGGAAGACTTCCTAATGGATACATTTGATAACGCAAAAAGGTCCTCATCCATTTTACTGATGCTTAAAGGAGTAATCAAGCATGCCCCTGAAGTCTTCAAGGACCCAGTCAGAACTTGAGTATTGAACGACTTCCTTGTCACTCTAGATCTCAAGGACGCCTACTTCCATATTCCCATCCACTCAGTGCACAGAAAATATCTCAGATTTGTGCTAGACGGACAACACTACCAGTTCAAAGTGCTCCCATTCGGAGTCACAACAGCGCCAATGGTGTTTACCAAATGCCTAGCAGTAGTAGCAGCACAATTAAGAAGACAACATATTCATGTCTTCCCATATGTGGACGACTGGCTCATAAAAGCCAGCTCATACAGCCAGTGTGTGCAACAAACTCACGCTACTATTCAACTGCTTCACGACTTGGGATTCACGGTAAATCACGTCAAATCACATCTGCAACCCTCGCACATAAAACAGTATCTCGGCGCTACAATAAACACCCAACTAACACTAGCATATCCCTCTCCAGCCAGGATAACAAGTGTACAAACTCTCCTAACAAAATTCAAACCGCAACACTCGCTACCAGCTCAAGTGTTCATGCAGCCCATAGGGATGATGGCATCTTGCATATTTGTAGTACCTCACGCAAGACTGCAAATGCGTCTACTTCAAAAGGGCCTAGCACGCCTATGGAACCAGGCTCAAGGTCAATTAACAGACCTAGGGCCAGATGTAGGTGTCAAAATACCGGTCGGAATCGGCAGAAAATACCGATTTCCGGCCATTTCCGGCCGGTATTTTGACATTGGTATGTAGGGGCACTGAAAACATACAGATTCGGTAATTTTACCAAATCTGTAATTTTACCAAATCGGTATAATTACCGATTCTGTAAAATTACAGAATCAGTAAATTTTACTGATTCGGTAAATTTACTGATTCGGTAAAATTACCGAATCTGTATTTTCCTATGTAGGTAGCACTTCTAACAGTGCTACAGGGCCTTTAGAATTTGTTATTTACCATGTAATACAATTGCATGATAAATAACGAATTTAGGTGTACATGCACATATGTGCATGTACACCTGTGCCATGTGGCACACAGACATGCCCTGAGGGGAATGTATGTGTGCCACATGGAGCACAAGCCAGTTACAGGGGTGCAACAGGGTGTCAAAGTGACACCCTGTCCCCTTTTGCAATTCGGTAGTTTTACTGATTCGGTAAATACCGAATTGGTATTTGCTATTGAATCCTATGGGCTTCAAGGCCCATAGGATTCAATAGCAAATACCGATTCGGTATTTACTGAATCGGTAAATACCGAATCTTACCGATTCGGTAAAAAATACCGAATTATTACCTACATCAGATTTATCGATTCTAAAATACTGAATCGGTATAATTCGGTATTTTAGAATCTGTAAATCTAAATTACCTACATCTAGCCCCTAGTGTTGGTAGACGGTCGGACTCATCGTTCTCTGCAATGGTGGAACACCAAAAACCATTCCAAAGGGCGACCTTTTCTAGAGCCAGTTCCTCAAATAGTCATGACCGCGGACGCATCGCTCTCCGGCTGGGGAGCCCATCTACTGCCTCACACCATGCAAGGCACCGCAACAAAAGCTACTCCACATCAACCGCTTAGAATTGCTAGCTGTGTTTCTAGCTCCGAAAGTATTTCAAACTCAAGTGTCAGGCAAAGCTGTCTTAGTCCGCACAGACAAAATGACAGCTATGTACTACATAAACAAACAAGGGGGGGGACACACTCTCTGCAGCTCTCTCACTTAGCACAGCAGATATGGAGATGGGCTAATACCGCTTAAGATCTTCCTCTTAGCCCAACACATCCCATGAGTGTAAAAACACTATTGCAGATCTGCTTAGTCGACAAACACAGCAGATCCACGAGTGGGAACTTCATCCGCAAGTTCTTCATCCATTCTTCCAAATGTGGGGACAACCTCAGATAGACCTCTTTGCCACCCACGAAAACGCAAAATGCCCAAGCTTTGCCGCCAGATACCCACATCCATTGTCCAAAGGCAATGCGATATGGATGAACTGGTCAAAACTATTTGCTTACGCTTTTCCTCCTCTCCCACTACTTCCGTTAGTGGTACGCAAACTACAACAACATTCCCTGATGCGCATTCAAGTCGCTCCAACTTGGGCCAGTCAACCTTGGTACACCATGCTGTTGCAAATGTCTGTAGTACCACACCAAAAACTAAACCTATCTCCACGCCTATTAACACAGAACCATGGAGAGATCAGACACCCAGACCCAGCTCAACCTATCGATCTGGCTCCTGAGGTCATAGTTTGGTTACCTCAACCTTCCTCCAGAATGCATGAACATCATTAAAGAAGATAGACGTCCCATTACTAGAGCATGTTATGCTGCTAAGTGGAAACGCTTTGTCATATACTGCCAAAACAACCAAATAAATACCTTAGACGTGTCTATTCAACACATCATAGGATATCTATTACACCTTCAAAAGTGTAATTTAGCCTATACCTCTATCAGACTACACCTTGCTGCTATTGCAGCATACTTACAAAATAGACAACATCTATCTCTTTTTAGAGTACCAGCTATTAACCCCTTAAGTGCTGATGACGGAACTGCTCCGTCATCAGCTGCGGTGGTGCTGTGCTGATGACGGAGCGGTTCCGTCATGGCCCGCCCGCCGCTCATGCGCGGCGCGAATTCCGCGCCTGCGCTGAGCGTTCTATTGAGCGGGCGGGGCCATGACGGAACCGCTCCGTCATAAGCACAGCGCAACCGACGCTGGTGACGGAGCGGTTCCGTCACCAGCACGGCCCGCCGCGCGGCCGCCCCGCCCCCTTAGCACTGCGGCAGAATAGCCGCCGCAGTGAAGGGGTTAAAGCTTTCATGGAAGGACTCAGAAGAATAATTCCTCCCAGAACGCCACCAGCACCAGTGTGGAACCTGAACATTGTTCTTACAAGGTTAATGGGTCCTCCCTTCGAACCATTACATAAATGTGAATTGCAATTCCTAACCTGGAAAGTAGCTTTCCCAGTAGCAATTACTTCTCTCAGAAGGGTTAGTGAACTACAAGCATTTACCATTCAAGAACCTTTTTTGCAAATGCATCATAACAAAGTGGTTCTTCGTACTAATCCTAAATTCCTTCCTAAAGTCATTTCACCATTCCATCTAAATCAATCAGTTGAGCTGGCAGTTTTTTTTCTCGCAGCCTCAAACAGTCGCAGAAAGAGCTCTACACACCTTAGACGTCAAAAGAGCACTGCTGTACTATATCGAAAGGGCACAACCCTTTCGTAAAACAAAACAACTTTTTGTGTCTTTTTCACCGCCACATAAAGGCAACCACATATCAAAATCAGGGATCGCCAGATGGATTATTAAATGCATACAAATATGTTACCAAAAAGCAAAACGTACGTTAACAATTCCTCCAAAAGCCTACTCAACAAGAAAGATAGGGGCTTAAATGGCATTCTTAGGGAACATTCCCTTAGATGACTTATGCAGAGCAGCTACATGGCTTACACTGCACACATTCACAAAGCATTGCTGTGCAGCTGTGCAAACTAAACAACAAGTCACTGTGGGCCAGGCTGTACTAAAAACACTGTTTAAAAACATCTGTAACAGATACTGGTGGTCGCCGCTAGGTGTGGGTACTGCTATGCAATCTATGCATAGTGTGTAATCTGCAGCTCATATGCCTCGAACGGAAAATGCTACTTACCAGTATGCATCTGTTCTTGGCATGTAGAGTTGCAGAGTTACACATGCCCACCCGCCTCCCCGGCTACCTTTATCCGCTCCAGTATTATCTTAATTAGATCCTCTCCCTGACCAACGACCCCGCCGCCGCCAGAGCCAACCTTCACGAAGGGATGAAAGACGTAGCCGAGTGGATGACGACCAGCCGCCTGAAACTGAACTCTGACAAGACGGAAGTCCTCATCCTGGGCTCCTCGCCCTCCGCCTGGGACGACTCCTGGTGGCCCCTCGCCCTGGGCACCGCACCCAAACCGACAGACCACGCCCGCAACCTGGGCTTCATCCTGGACTCCTCCCTCTCCATGACCAGACAAGTCAACGCCGTCTCCTCGTCGTGCTTCAACATCCTGCGCATGCTACGGAAGATCTTCAGATGGATCCCCACCAAGACCAGGAAGACGGTCACCCAGGCCCTCGTCACCAGCCGTCTGGACTACGGCAACGCCCTCTACGCCGGAACCACCGCCATGCTCCAGAAGAGACTCCAGCGGATCCAGAACGCCTCAGCCAGACTCATCCTCGACATCCCCCGACGCAGCCACATCTCCGGACATCTGAGAGACCTGCACTGGCTCCCCGTCAGCAAGAGAGTCACCTTCCGTCTCCTCACCCACGCACACAAAGCCCTACACGACCAAGGCCCGAGCTACCTCAACAACCGCCTCAACTTCTAAGCTCCCAAACGCCATCTCCGATCAACCAGCCACGCCCTCGCCGCCGTCCCCCGCATCTGAAGAGCGACAACAGGAGGAAGGTCCTTCTCCTACCTGGCCGCCAAGACCTGGAACTCCCTCCCGACCCACCTGCGCCTGACCCAGGACCACCTCTCCTTCAGGAAGAAGCTCAAGACCTGGCTGTTCGAGCAGTAGCGGCAAGTCTCCCCCCCCCACATATGTGCCTTGAGACCCTCCGGGTGAGTAGTGCGCTTTATAAATGTCTTTGATTGATTGATTGATTGATTGATACAAATCACATGGCCATCACTACCTCTTGTACAGCTCCATCACTTCCCTAATGGCGAAAAACAATCTGGGGATCGAGCCGATGCCCATGCGCAGTATCATCCTAAGGAGGAGTCACCTATCCCGTGTCTCTCAAATACTTTTCTACAACAAAACAAACTGCAAACATCCAGGCCCAACACTAGGTGGTGTAACTCTGCTGCTCTACATGCCAAGAACAGATGCATACTGGTAAGTAGCATTTTCTTTATTACATTTTAATCTATTTTTCTATTTGAATTTGGAATTTTTATTATTTTGCATTTTAATTGTAATGCTGTTTTGGTACTGCATGAATACTTTACACAGCTGGGATAGTAAGATGGGGAGAACTAGTAGCAGAAAATGAGCTAATCCCACGGCAGTGCCTTTCTGCTTTAACAAATAACTTGGTATCAAGATTTAAATATCTGCAGGAGATTCATTTGCAGAGGGGATGTTGGTCCCTTTTGGAACGCTAGCTGCTGACACAGGCCTCCCGGTAGGGCAGTTACTGCTACACGCTACGCTCATACGCACACTAACACGGACCTGGGGCGACCTTTCTGAAGAGCTGCCAACCCATTTGCTGATACAATATATATATATTTTTTGATTTTCAAAAACCTTTATTGTAGTTTAAAGGTACGGTACATCAGTTCAATAAGTACATCTAATCTGTAAACGGATAGCAGCAAAAGCAGTTAGCACCTTCCCATACAGGATATCTTACATCTGCAGGATCAGAAAGTCATACATGTAAACAAAGTAAACAACGCCCCCCCCTCCCTCCATAGGTCGCGTGCATGCTTGTACCAAGGTGTCTTGTATAGTAAGTCGTCAGCTGGTGGGTGACAATGTGACAGGTGTGGCGATGTCTAGCAGTAGAGTCGAAGGCGACTCGTCCCCGAGGGTCAGTTGTGCTGGAGTGCGTCATGTGACTTTACAGGTACCTTGTCCGGTCTGGCCGTTCCATTCGGGTGTGTGGGACAAAGTCTGCGTTGTGGCTGGTCTGCGTACATTACGCCTGGTATGAGGATTCACATGTGTGAATGTGCCTAGAGGGATCCGTGGGTCGTCTGGGTATCCAGTGTAGGCGTATCATCTGCCCCTCCCAGTCCCTTGTATTATCTGTTTGCTGTTTGAGAAGGTAGGTTGTGAGGGGTCCCCAGATATCTTTAGGGCGTGATTTGTGTGGCAGCAGCTCTGCATAGTTATGTAATTGGTCTTGCCATGTAGTCATGGTAGACATCCATGCCTTGAATTTGGGGGCACGGCCTCGACCCCACCTGCACGCCACCTGGCGTTTGGCTAAGAGCAGGCTCATCGCCAGGAACTTTTTGTGTGTGGTCGAGATGGTGTTCACCAGGCCTAGCAGCGCCACCAGCGGGCACGGTGCAAGCTCCACACCTAGCATGTCAGATATGCCTGTAAAGACCTCAGTCCAGTATTTGGCAACCGCAGGGCAAGTCCACGCCAGATGAAAAAAATCTGCTCCCTCCCTCCCTCCCACAACGATAGCAACAGTCATTATCTCGTAAGTGAAATCGACAAAACTTAGCCGGGGTGTAATACAGACGGTGTAGAAACTTAAAATTAACTAAGCGTAGTCGAGCGTTGCCTGTCACTGCGTTTGTCTGAGTGCAGCTAATCTCCCATTGCTCGTCTGTCAGAGGCTCGCCGAGATCGCCATCCCAGTCTGTGCACGCTCGTAGCGTAGTAGTCAGCTTTGCATTCTGTACGTGTTTGTAAAGGAGTGATACAACGTGTTGCGGGGCGTCTTTCTGTAAGAGAGCTTGTAGGGGTGCAAATGTGCCTGGCTCATCGAGGAAGTTGGGGTGGCGGTTCGTATGCTCTGGTGAAGTCGGGTGTACAAGAAAATATGTATGTATGTATTGGCATTTATATAGCGCACTACTTACCCGTAGGGTCCCAAGGCGCTTCGACCGCTGCGAAACCCTTCCTGGCTTCCCTGAGAGATGGTCCCTTAATGGGTATCTCCAGGGTGAGACCAGGCATCCCCGGCGGTCTGGTGGGGCCGTTAGTGAAGATGAGGCAAGCTAATGCCCAGAGTTGCCGAGTGTGATCGCTGATCAGAGTGGGCACCGAGGCGAGAGAATTATCGAGTCCGCTGACCCTGGTCCAGAAACCTGCCGCGCTGGGAATCGAACCCTGGTCCCGGGCCGTCCTCTGCTCTCGGGTCTGCCGCCTCTAACCAGTGAGCCACACTACTTCACCTATATCCATTATCGTGGGTGTTTGTTCCCCAAATAATTGGTTAGCCGTGCGGAATTGGCCCTGGACATACAGATCCCCCCAGGTGTGATATGCTAGCTTAGTTAACATCTTGCGCCCAATCTCCTCATGGGTGATCTGCAATCGGGGGTCTTTTGTCAGTGTCATGAGAGGTGAGTATAGGAACGATGCGCCCATGGCGCTGGCTAGGCGTTTCCACGCCAACACCGTGCAGTCGACCGTGGACGGATCACGGTCTCTCTCCCGTACTTTTGTGTGGACATATCCGGAGGCTATCTCAGATCTCATAGAACCATCTTCAACCGCTAGGTGCGCAATATACGGTGGCAGGTGGAACCAATAGGTGGCAAAGTGACTCTGAGCACAGTCATAATAATGTTCAAAGTTAGGAACCTCAAACCCACCCTGATGGTACGGAAGCATCAGTGTAGCCAGGCTAATTCTGGCCTGCTTTCCTCCCCATATGAGCCTCGTTAGTAGAGCTCTCAGGGCGCGAAAAAAGTGCTGCCCCGTGTTATATGGGATATTAGTAAATAAGTATAGAAATTTTGATAACACCACCATCTTAATGAGGGAGATGCGGCCGACCATTGAGAGCGGGAGGCGTATCCACCTGGTAATATTATACGTGATTTTATCAAAGACCGTTCCGTAGTTGGCCCTGATCAAGGTGTTTCTTTGTCTGGTAACAAGGATGCCGTTCTATTTTAGCTCATCGGTCTCCCAAACCAGGGGTAGTCCAGCGGATACAGTTGTGTTTTGACCGTGAGGGGAAATACCGCCGACTTGGACCAGTTTATTTGTACCCCTGCAACGCCGCCAAATCTCGTGATTTCGCGCAATATTGGGTTCAGGTTATCATGAGGCCTCTTAACATAAAGCGTAATGTCATCTGCGTATAGTGAGATGAGTAACTGCCTTTCCTGGTAGATTTGTGCCCGGTGATTATGGTGCTGGCGGAGTTTGGCAGCTAATGGTTCTATTGCCAGTGCAAAGAGGATTGGGGATAATGGGCATCCCTGCAGGGTGCCTCTGCGAATGTTGAATGGGGTAGATCGTGTCCCATTCAGTAGTACGGTAGAAGTGGGTTGACAATATAGTAGTCGAACCCAGTCTAGAAAGCTAAAGGGCATCCCCATACGCTCCATCAAGACCAACAAGTAATCCCACACGTGCGAATCGAACGCCTTGGTGGCGTCCAGGAATGTGGCGGCAGCCTCGCAGTTGGGATCAATATCTTGTAAGACCGCGTGGAGCGTACGTAGGTTGTGGGTTGTCGCGCGATTAGGGGCGAATCCTGCTTGGTCCGGCAGTACAAGCCTTTCCATCAATAAATTAAGGTGCGTAGCGAGGACTTTCACGAGAATTTTGATATCGGAGTTCAATAAGGACAAGGGCCGGTAGGAATTGCACTGTTCAGGGGGCTTGCCAGGTTTGAGTAGGGATGTGATCAGGGCTTGGCGCATGGGGCTGGGTAGCCTGCCCTCCTTCAGAGCCGCATAGTAGACTTGTTTAAGAATGGTGGCAAGTATATGGGCGTATGTTTTATAAAAGTCAATCAGAAGGCCATCCGATCCAGGGGCCCTTCCGGACTTTGTCGCCATGATAGCGTCAGTAATGTCATCGAGCTCTAGTTCCAGATTGAGAAATATCTGTTGGGTCGGACCCAGCCAGGCAATGGCGGTGTCGTCTAGGTAAGTGTCTAAGTCGAGTAGCATGTTCCTAAGGGAGGTGTAGAGAGCAGTATAGTACTCTTTGAAAACTCTGAGCTGATCCACTAAGTTCCTATACACGGTACCCTGCTCGTCGTGTATTACAGTGACATAGTTGACAAACCGAGGGGGTCTAACTGAGGATGCCAAGGCTTTTCCCGGGCGGTCCCATTTTCCATATATGCGTGCAGTGTGCGGCTTCCCCCGGAATTTACACTCCCTATCAGCCACAGTTTCGTACTCAGTTAACTTGTCCCTCATATGGGCTTTGATGTCGTGGCTCTGTGAGTCATGTCCATGTGCATGTTCCAGGGCACGTAGTTCAGTTTCTAGCTTCCTAAGGTCCCCCCTTAGGGATTTAAGAATTCCCCCCCCCCTTTTGCAATGCACCAGCTCCGCATGGTGACTTTGAATGCCTCCCACACCGTTGTGATGCTAGCCACTGAAGTTAAGTTACGTTCAAAGAATTCCTGAATTTCTTGTTCTAGTTCGTCCCTAAAGGCCGAGTCATGGAGGTGTGAGGGGTTGAGCCGCCAGTTCAGATAGGGGGAACAGTCAACAGGGATTTGGAGTTCTACGAGGACTGGAGAGTGATCTGAGAATGTGCGGGCCAGATGTGTCGCCTGTGCTAGCCAATTAGTTAGCCCAGCTGTCAAGAAAACATAATCTAAGCGCACCCAGGTGGAGTGTACCGCTGAGTGGTGAGTGCCCTGCCTGACTGCGGGGTGTTTGTGCCTCCATGTGTCCAGTAGGTAGTGTTCTTCCACAATGTCCCTAAGCGTTCTTTGTGTGGTCGTGTAGTGCCCCGGGAGGGGGTGGGACCTGTCTGCAGAAGGGTACAGCTCTGTGTTAAAATCTCCCCCAAGTATGACATGTGTAATGTCCAGTGCTTGTATTTTTCCTCATAATACCATTAGGGCGTTGGGATTGTCAACGTTAGGCTTGTAATAACATGCAACGAGAACAGTATGTGATAATTGTCTCCCCCAGACCATGCAGAATCTGCCGTCCGCGTCCGTGTCTGTTCCCAATGGCGTAAACTCCACTCCCTTTTTGATTAAAATAGTCACCCCTCTGGAATAAGTGGAGTAGGAGGCAAACACGCGGCACGAGGCCCAGCGTGTTGCGAATTGGGGGGTGTCCCCAGGCACTAGGTGCGTTTCTTGTAGCATGGCAACGGTTATCCCGTGTCTGTCCAGGTACCCCAATATTCGTCTCTTCTTCCTGGGATCATTGAGCCCTCGGACATTCCACGAGACCACCTCAATGCGTCGGAGTGCCTGTGCGTCACCTGTCATCCCCATGGTAATGTGTAGCGGTCAATATATCATAACAGCTGTAAGTCTTATCTTTGGTTTCTAGCAATACAATAAGGAAGGCTAAGTATCCCCCACCCACTCCGGCGTCCCCAACTTGATGCCCACCCAACATAAGTGACAACTTTGCAAAAAAAAACAGATATCCCCCGCCCAAAAGGGGGAGGGGTACCAGGGGTTCGCCCTTAGGGGGATGAAGTCACTAGGGGCGCCAGACCTGCCCTTCCACCTCCCTACTTGCACCCACAGGCACCTGCGCAAGGAGCTAGGTAGCCCAACCGTGGGACGGAGGTGGGCGGCCGAGAAACATGTAGTTCATAGATCATAGAACTAATGTCCCCTTGTATACATCACCAGTAATGGAGTAGTCCGTCACCGCCTGAGTGTTCGTAAGAATGTTCTATCTTGTAATCTGCAAACTTGTAAGTCAATCCTGCTGGGACATGGGCGACTGTGATCTGGAGCGGGGTTGGTCTGCCTGTTCCCTGGACGCCGCCTTTTTGTGTTGTTTGAGGTAGTCTTCTGCCTGCTGCGGGGTGGTAAAGAAAAACTGTTTCCTCTGGTGGCTAATTTTTAGCTTGGCAGGATAGAGCATTGCATAAGGGATTTCCTGGGTCTGGAGTTTCTATTTGACTCCTGCGAACTTGCTTCCTGCACCAACGGAGTGAAGTCCAGGAAGAATGATAGTGTTGTGTTTTCATGTTGGACCTGCCCTCTCTCACGTGCCAGGCGCAGGACGGTGTCACGGTCGCGGTAGTTGAGGAATCGGGCTATAATGGGCCTCTGAGTCGCTCCAGGGGGAGGGCGGGGCGCAAGGGACCTATGTGCGCGTTCCACAATGAAGTGAGGCGAGAAGGATTCTCTCCCGAAGATTCCCACTACTAGGTTTTCCACAAAGTCCTCCATTTTGCCAGTATTGGTGGATTCCGCCAGGCCCAAAATGCGCACGTTATTTCTTCGAGACCTAGCTTCTAAGTCCTCATTTTTGTCTGCTATGACTTTGAGCAGTTTGTCCATTTGCGTAATATGTTGCCCATTGGTAGTGGCGCCATCTTCTAGGTCCGAAATCCTGCTTTCCGCTACTTTAATGCGTGTCTTGTTTTGTCCGAGTTTTGAGACCACAGTGTCCATTCTCATGTTGAGAGTGTCTATCTTCGAGTCTATAGATGTTAGGCTCTGCTTCATGCTGAGAAGAAGCGCTTTCCAAACTTCCGCGGATTACCCATTTTCCACAGATTGGGATCTGGGGGTCTTCTGTGCTTCAAAGGGGGTTTTTGATTGTTTGGCCTCGTTCCGGCCCATCATTAGGTGCGGTGGAAGGATCGTAGTGCGGAAGATTTTCCGGGGCACATGGAGAGTGGCAAGTTTGTGATGGTCTGGCTGGTATGGGTGCCTTTTATCTCTCAGCAGCCGGGTTTCGGTGCACAGGCACTAACTGGGTTGAAGGGCAGTAATGGCAACATCTGTAGGAGCGCGGGCAGCCTCCCTTCCGGAAGGTGGTGAAGACGCAAAGGGTTTCGATGGCAGCAGCCCGCTGCAAGTTAGAAATGCGCCCGCTGAGGCAAGGGGTGGCGCCCCAGAAGGCAGCTGATGGGTAGTCGTCCGGGTTCTTGGCGGCGGGCTGTAAGTTGTTGTTGGGGTCACCTGCAGCTACCCCCCCCCGGGAGACGCACTACAGGGGTGCAGCTTATTGTGACCTGCGACACGTGGGCCACCTCCGCATCTAGTAGGCGATGGGGGGGCGTCTTGGCGAATCCCTGAGCCAGAGTCTGCGCGTCCCCCTAGTTCTTACAGGGTGAGTCGCAAAGAGTGTGTCAAGAGGCCCAGCAGCACTACCGGCGGCCCGTCTGAGCAAGGGGCAAGATGGCAGCTGTTCCTGATCTCATCTTCTGCAATGGCGGGCCCGCTGCACTCTCCGGCCCCACCTGAATCAGGATCTTCTGCAGGGGTCAAGGCCACAGGCACCGCGCTGCCGCACGTTCGTTTTCCGTGCAGTGGGGTGCTTCGAGGCAATAAGCGCTGTGTGCGGCGTAGCGGCGCCCGCCTCAGGTGGTGCCTTCCTCCCGCTCCGCTGTGTAGCTACTCGCTCGACCAGCGCGGGATGTGGCAGGGAGGGGAGAGTCTCACCGCGATGGGTCGAGGTCAGCAGCGGGGCGAGTCTTCTGGGGCTGGCGTGTGGTGCAGCAGCACTCCGGCGGCTCCCCCGCAGCACGAGGCAGCTCTCCCCTTGCAGGCCGAAGATCTCCGGTCTCTCCTAGCGCGTCTCCTCCGGCAGGCAGTCACATCAGCCCACCACCAGAGTCCGCGGGCAGGATTCGAAGTCAGCGACGTGGAGTCAGGATACAGCAGGCAGGCGAGTTTGGTATTGCTGTGTGCCTCGTAGCTTTGCGGTGACAGCCAGGTCGTTTTTGAGGGGTTTAATTGGGGCAGGATGTCACTTAAGGATAATAAAGTGCTCGGCCAGGCGAGAGCTTCGCTAAAGGTCGGCCATCTTGGTCTGGCGCCACCTAGCGCCCCCTTGCTGATACAATATTTGCACGTCATGGGGAACGGGTCCCACGTGGTGCACCGGCTAGCGCAGGCCCTCCACATCCACACACAATTTTCTTCCCAACGCCTGCGGGACAGGTGGGCGGAGGACAGGGGACGGGAATGGACGGACAAGGAATGGGCGGTGGTATTGGCTGGAGCAACAAATATACAGCACAACTCCCGCTTTAAACTCATTGAATTCTACATCATACACCGTGCATATCTGTCTCCAGACAAGATCAACCGCTACTTCGGGCTCACAACGACTGCATGCCCAAGATTCGCACTAGTTGCTGCAGATCTTTTGCACATGCTTTGGTCCTGCCCCTCGCTGCACGGCTACTGGCGTGCAGTGACAGCCTCCTTGGCTGCAGGAGTGAGTGGGGAACTGCAATACACATGAGAGACATGCATACTAGGTCTATACAAAGGACGAAGCAGACAAAAGTTCCCAATAGATTTTGGGACCTTGTTTTAATCACGGTGAAAAGGTTAATAACTAAACGCTGGAAAAACTGCGAGCTCCCACAGGCGGCGCATTGGCATAGCTCTTTTGATAATTGGGCGGAAAGAGCGGAAAGCATAATACTGCATAGGGAAGAAACGGCAGGACGACGTGCATATCCCATAGCACAGTCCTGGGATGACACCTCAGCTGCCTTTCACCGTGCATGCCTCCAATGCGGCATCGCATAGATGCACTCCCTTTGACCCAGCCTTCGAGCGAGACACTGCCACAAGAAGTAGTTCAGGACTATCGCCTTGTGCCTAGATCCCACCAGAGGGAATAGCCTTTGACAGAGCAACATTGACATACCCGCATATTGAATTTCGATAGCTCGGTCCCTAGCATGCTGGAGTCCCACTGCCGGCGCCACTGCAGGCGCTGGGACCGTTGTTGACCCTTTGCACCTTCTAGATGCCCCCCCCCCCTTCCTCGGACCGCGCCACCTGCGTGTTCTCCTGCTTCCCAGAATAGTCACATTACGCACTAGACACTATATATTAGCAGTAGCACAACATTGACAACCAGCCTCTCTTTTGTTTCTTTTCTTTTGATTTCTTATATTTTATGTTATTATCATTTATTAAGTTCTTGTTGCAGTTTTTGAAGAAAGTTACATTGTTCTGAATATTGAATTGTACAAGTACCCCTTTGGGCTCGCCCCGATGACTATTTGAGTGGATTCTGTTACACTGATTCTATAACTATATGATGATACACATTACTAGAGGCGTATGACTGAAAATACACCATTGAGACAGGATCACCGGCTGCTAGAACAAATGACTGGATAGACCACGATGCCATACATACCTTGCACTTTTTTTATTTCATGTGTCCTCTACACCTCTCGGCACCTTAGGCAATGTGGCACTGATTTATTTTGAATTGTATCTTCCTTATTATTTTTACACGTGCCTTCCACTTCTCGGAAGACTGATTCATAGGTATAAGTGCCTTAGGCCATGCATTTGATTTGTACAATATGGAGCATGAATAATACCATCGCAGCAAACTTGTTGTTGCTACAGTATGTTTTTACTTGATTACAACCTGTAACGATATGTTTCATTGAAGATACTTTGATATGTTATGCAATCCAAATAAGAAATGCAATAAAAGATATTCAAACAAAAAAATCAAGATTTAAATATCTGCAAATTCTTGGCTGGACAAAATCAATGAGTAACAAATTAGTCGGGAACAGGGACTTGATAAAAGCAATTTGTACAAGACCATCACAAAATGAAGTAGCAGTATGGTACTGGCAAATGATCGAGATTGGAGATAAAAAATCAAACCTATTTACAGAGAGTTGGAAGAAGGGCATGCCGGGTGATGACCTCGAAATTCTCGGGCAAGTATCCATGTCTACCCTTTGGTCATATGTGAAAGCTGCCCCTCTAAAAAGAAATCATCTTTTCACTCTTCACAAAGCACACCGGACGCCCTTGAAACTTTCTAAACTGGGGAATGGAGTGACAAAGAAGTGCCTGAAGTGTGATGACATCAATGTAAACGAGGTTCACATGTTCTGTCAATGTCCTTCGATCAAGCTCTTCTGTGTTCACATGAGAAATATAATCTCTGAAATTCTGGGTAGAAAAGTTGGTCTAACATCATCTACTGTTATCTTTAGGGTAATTGCAAATTAGATTGAAAATATGGCTTTCTCAAGAAACCAGAAGGTTTTACTATTTGTCTTGATTCTTTTGGCACAAAGGGAGATTTGCATTAAATGGATCTCACCCGTTTCACCCACTAAATCAGAATGGATAAGCTCGGTACAACACATTTCAACCCTTGATCGAGCAAGCAAAAGGGCCAAAAAAACAAAATTCTGGGATCTATGGGATAGCTGGTTCACACTTTTTGCCTTCACATAGTTTGTTTGAATAGTCTCTGTCATTTGTTTTTTTTTTTAACACAATTAGAGTTATCCTTTACGGGCATATGTTCTCTGTCTTCTCTCCTTTCGTGGACACACTTGCTTTTGCTAGTTCTATATTTACTATACTTAGTGGTCCAATGATTATGAATCTGCTTGTTTGGCCGAAACGTTGGAAAACTAGCCAAGCCTAGGTGTGAATGGCCCATTGAAGAGGAGGAGCCTTGGTCATTACCGATAAGCCCTGTTGAAAAAAGTGCCAGTGGGAAAAATCCTTACATCCTTCAATGAGAAGAGACCGGACTTCTTCTTTTCTCTTCTTATACTGGGCTGTAGTTTATCGGACCGACCGGCTTTACATTCTTGATTTACGAGCATGTTTTGTAGAATGAGGACTAAATAAAATAAAAGTTTTAAAAAAATATGAATACTTTACACATTGCCCTAATTTGAGCCTTTCTTCTTTGAGCCATAGATACCAGGGGGTTGGGCTCAGGTTAATTTAGTGACTTTGAGGGCTCACTCTGACAAGTGTTGTGATTATTCCTTGTGATGAGTAGTCAAACCCCCCTTCCCAAATAGCAATCTAATTTCTTACAGATGAGGGTCATCTTCGGTGGAGGCTCTGATGTATATTTGGTGTACCTCCTGGTCCCAAGACAAGACTTGAAAAGTTCTTCAAGTTGTCATGAAAGAGGTTCATTACCCATTTAAGGTGTTATCACTTGGGATAAAGTAAGCAGCAAGGCTTTTTACAGCAACGTTGGTGGTGCTGGCCACCCATCTAAAAAGTGGATCCATTAGTGTTTACCATTATTTGAACCACTGACTGTTCAGAGAGAGTTCCTTAAAGGAGTTTCAGCACAGTATTCAGAGAAACATAGATGTACTAGTGCCTGCTGGCATTCACCATCAACAAGAAAAAATGCTCTCCAATACTACAGAAGAAAAATACTTTTAGTGTGAGAAGGTGATTCTAACCATTTGAGCTGCCCGGAATTTTCGCTTTTTGAACACCTGATTTTGAAGCGTTTACTCAGGGAGAGCGTCTTAAGTTGGGACTCACCCATGGTAAACTCATGATAAAATGGACTGCATGTGGGTTCCACCGGTGTCCGCCTTGTGTTATAAGGCCTCTGCGCTGCAACCACGGTAAGGGGCACTGGACTGATACATGTAGATACATGTGTACACGGGTGTAAAGGTTGTGCGGGAGAAACTCTGTTGTGTGCAACCCCGTAGCTTGTACAGATAGAATGGTGTGGAAGGGAATATGCAGAGTTGGGTGATGAGATGGAATAGCCTTTATAAGGTGGGGAGATACGTCAGGGATAGTAAGGGTGCTTTACTGTTTCACTGTAGGAACATTCCATTATTCTCCTATGGAGACAGAGATCACATGGGGTAGTTTCAGCTCCGTATGGCCTACAAACTCCAGACAGGCACCAAAGTACACTGTAAGTTGTGTGAAATAACCAGTTTGAGGCATATGAGCTGCAGATCTCACACTGAGCATTAGATCGCCACCTGGTGTTGGGCTCAGATGATTGCATGTTGTTGTCGTCTTGGAAGAAGTCTTTGTAGTCACGAGATAGGTGACTCCTACTTTGGTAAACAGTGTGCATGGGCATCGGCTCCATCCTTAGATTGTTTTTTTCCGCCACTGGGTTCGGATGTAACTTTTCCACTCCGGTTCGAAATCTACCTTTAATGGTAGTTCGACGCGAATTTTTTTTACAAACAACTTCCGATATCAACAATCATCGACTCGGCTTCATCTGTTCGATTCCGGTCGTCGACGCGGGCCTTTTGGCCTATCCACGCCGTGAGGCCTTCAACCCATGGAAAGGACGCCATTCAAACGATGCCCCGAGTGTGAGCAAAGTTTCCACACAGTGACCATCACGAGGTCTATAACATGTGCTTATCGCCAGAACACGACGAGTCAAGCTGTACAGCCTGTGTACCCTTTCGATCAAAAAAGACAATTCGAAATCGGAGAGCCCGTCGACACGACATGCAGAGATCGGCTCCGGAACCGGTGGATTACTTTGACGAAGAAGCTCCGCTCGTTGCAGAAGAAGATTCAGACAATCTCCAAATTGTATCTGGGGCAGACGACTCAGATGACTCCATACCATCAGGTCAACGCGGGAGTACTACTGCCTCTGCCCCATACCCAGCACCCAAATCGAAGGCAAAGATCAAGACTCCGCCTCCAGGGCCCAGTCGCGATCGAAAAAACACTTCGAAAGCCCCGCCATCGAGCCCAGCTCCGAAGAAAATACTCAATCCTTCCGGTAGCTCGATACCGAGCAAACCGCAATTGCCGATCCCACCAGCCCCCTCGGCACCGAAACCGAAAGAAGCCCCGGTTCCAAAACTGTCGACTTCCAGGGACAAAACTATGAAGCCTGCTTCTGACGCCTCAAAACCGACGAAACCAGCTTCCACTCCGAAGCCAATGACTTCGGTACCAACATCTACAAGGCCTCATTCCGATGCGCTCAAGCCCTCGAAACAGCCTTCGGCTCAGGAGACAATACCTTTGATGCCAAAAACTATGCCAAAGGATCCTATCACAGCTCCTAAGGCTAAAGATAAGCAACAACCATGCCCGGAACCGAAAAATCGGCGCCTGCAGCTGTTCCGCAAGAAGACCTTTTCCAACCTGATCCTCTACAAAAGATGATCTACATTGATCCAAAGTCTGGTCATGTATCCACTACAACACACAGGAAGAGGAAATCAGACACAGCACCTACACCTGCAGTGCCTGTCAAAAAGGAGGACTCTGCCACATCTCCTTTGCACCCTTCTTCTCCTGTTATTCCTTCTTCTTCATCTCCCCTTCCTCTTAACATTTCACCTCCAAGTTCTCCTGAATATTCTCCTCCTCATTCTTCACCACATATACCTCAAAATGATGATGAGTATAGCATGGGGGGAGGGGCAGACCCAGATGAGCCTTTTCCCTACCCTAGTGATGATCCAGACTGGGAGTAACCAAACCCACAGGATGTGCCAGATATTCTTGACCCACACACATATCCATCCAAACCTTCTCCCCCAGAAGACAATATTGGTTTTGGACATTTACTGAATAGGGATGCCATCTACCATGGGGTCACCATGCATTCAGATGAGGCAGAGGAAGACTTTTTATTAGATACTTTTGAACAATCACAAAGGTCAGTTCAAATTCTTCCTATGATTAAAAGGGTCATTAAACATGCTCCAGAGGTATTTAAAGATCCTGTACGTGCTAGGATTCTAAACCCAAGAATAGAAAAGAAGTACAGACCTGATCCTGGGGATCCTGCCTACATTAAAGGACAACTGCCCTTAGAGAATCTAAGGTGATAGATGCTTCAGGCAAAAGGATAGCTGCAGAAGCTAGCAATACATGGGGTATAGCTAACACACAAGTCCTCCTTGCAAGATATGACAGGGCTCACTATGATCAGTTAGAAACACTATTACAACATCTACCTGATCAGAATAAAGTGCAGGTAAATGACCTTATACAAGAAGGCAAGTTAATTTCAAATGTCTCAATCAAGTGTGCACTTGATGTAGCACACACTGCATCTAGAGCTATAAACACTAGTGTCCTACTTAGACGTCATGCGTGGCTACGCATTTCAGGATTTAAGCAGGAAGTGCAAACTACCATCTTAAATCAGCCTTTCAACAAACAACAACTGTTTGGACCAGAGGTAGACACAACACTAGAGAAAATGAAGAAAGAGACTGAGACAGCCAAATCTATGGGTACTCTACAATCCACCCAAGATAAAGGTTCCTTTTGTCGCTCCTTCTATAGAGGAGGCTCCAAACAAGCTGGAGCAGACAATTCAGCTTCCTTTAAATCCAATACACAAACATCCTCCAATAAAGGATATTTTAGAGGAGGCTATAGAGGCAACAACAATAAGGGAAGAGGTCGAGGGAATAACAATAATCGAACCTCTTCCAACACAAAACAGTGACTTTCCTCTGTTCCCCCAACAGCATTCCACTCCTGTGGGGGGGCAGATTAACACAGTTCCAACCCATCTGGAATTCCATTACAACAGACAAGTGGGTAAGACAAATTATCCAGTATGGCTACTGCCTTGAACTTACAGCTACCCCTTCACACTTACCACCCAAGCAGCGTCCAATGTCTGCAGAACATCTTACGCTGCTCAAACAAGAAGTTCTATCACTTCTTCAGAAAAACGCAATAGAAATGGTTCCTTTACAACATCAAGGAACAGGGGTTTACTCGCTGCATTTCCTAATACCCAAAAAGGACGGGACACTAAGACCATTTCTCAACCTCAGGCCCCTCAATTGCTATATACACTCGGAGCATTTTCATATGATCACTATACAACAACTGTTCCCATTATTGCAACAAGGCGACTTCCTTACAACACTAGATCTAAAGGACCCCTACTTTCACATTCCTATACATCCTTCTCACAGGATGTATCTGAGGTTTGTACTGTAAGGACAGCATTATCATTTCAAAGTCCTTCCATTCAGGGTCACAACTGCACCAAGAGTGTTCACAGAGTGCCTAGCAGTAGTAGCAGCACATCTCAGAAGACAACATATGCATGTCTTCCCATATCTAGACGATTGGCTCATAAAAGCCAAGTCTTTCAATCAGTGTGTCCAACACACATCTCAGACAATTCAAACATTGCACGACTTAGGGTTCATAATCAACTACACCAAGTCGCATCTACAGCCCTCTCATGTACATCAATACCTAAGGGCTACAATAAACACATCTACAGCTCTAGTGTATCCTAGTCCAGCAAGAATACAGAGCATTCAAGCCTTAGTCACAAAATTTCAACATCAACACTCTCTCCCAGCCAGAGTGTTCATGAGACTAATAAGCAGGATGGCATCTTGCATTTTTATTGTACAATATGCAAGACTGCAAATGCGCCCGTTACAAGAATGTCTAGCACAACAGTGGAACCAGGCTCAAGGACAACTGACAGACCTGGTGTTGGTGGACAGCCGCACACATCGCTTTCTGCAGTGGTGGAACACCAAAAACTTGACAAAAGGGCGGCTGTTCCTCGAACCTTGTTCCACAAATAGTACTTACAGCAGACACATCTCTCACAGGATGGGGAGCCCATCTCTTACATCATACAACTCAAGGGCAATGGACCACTCAACAAAAAGCACTCCATATCAACCACCTGGAGCTGCTAGCAATATTCCTAGCGCTCAAACCTTTCCAAGTACAAGTACAAAACAAAGCTGTCTTAATCCGGTCGGACAACATGACAGCCATGTACTATATACAAAAATAGGGGGGGACTCACTCTATACAACTGTCCCAGCTTGCACAAAACATTTGGAGATGGGCCATTCCACAAAACATATATCTGTTAACAGAACACCTTCCAGGAGTTCACAATCAGATAGCAGATCTGTTAAGTTGACAGACACAACAGATTCCCGAGTGTGAACTACATCCGCAAGTTCTTCTACCATTCTTTCACAAGTGGTGTCACCCAGACATAGAGCTGTTCGCCACACACGAAAACGCAAAATGCCCAACCTTCGCCGCCAGGTTTCCACACCCGCTGTCAAAGAGCAATGCGATATGGATGAACTGGTCAGGCAGATTTGCGTACGCTTTTCCGCCACTACCACTAATACCACTAATAATGCGCAAGCTACGACAGCAGTCGCTCAAACTGATTTTAGTAGCTCCCACATGGGCACGTCAACACTGCTAGAACTATCCCTAGTTCCACACCAAAAACTTTGTCTAACACCATCCATGCTAACGCAGAACCATAGAGAAATCAGACATCCAGATCCAAGCCAACTGAATCTGGCGATCTGGCTACTGAAGTCGTAGAGTTTGGTTACCTTAACCTACCACCAGACTGTATGAATATCATTAAAGAAGCCAGGAGACCTACTACTAGAGCTTGCTATGCTGCTAAATGGAAAAGATTTGCCATTTACTGCAACAATAACCAAATTGATCCTCTAGATGCTTCCATCCAAAATATAATTTGCTATCTTCTACATTTACAAAGATGTAACTTGGCATATTCATCTATACGCCTACATTTTGCAGCAAGTGCAGCATACTTACAAAATAGACAACATCTGTCTTTATTCAGAGTGCCTGCTATTAAAGCATTTATGGAATGATTAAAAAGAATCATTACTCCCAGGTTACCACCCTCTCCAGTGTGGAGCCTAAATATTGTTCTTACCAGGCTCATGGGACCCCCTTTTGAACCTTTACACAAATGTGAACTGCAATTCCTCACATGGAAAACAGCTTTTCTTGTGGCTATTACCTCTCTTAGGAGAGTTAGTGGAATTCAGGCTTTCACTATACAAGAACCATTTTTACAATTACACCGTAATAAAGTGGTTCTAAGAACTAATCCTAAATTTCTACCAAAAATCATTCCATTCCATTTAAACCAATCTGTAGAGTTACCGGTGTTTTTCCAAAACCCAGACTCTGTGGCAGAAAGAGCTCTATACACCCTAGACGTTAAAAGGGCTCTTCTCTATTACCTTGATAGAACCAAAGCATTCCGTAAAACAAAACAATTGTATGTAGCTTTCTCTCCACCACATAAAGGCAACCCCATATCTAAAGCGGGAGTTGCAAGGTGGATTGTCAAATGCATTCAAATATGCTATCATAAATAAATAAAAAACAAAGCGTATACTAACTATTCCTCCTAGGGCGCATTCCACGCGCAAACTAGGAGCCTCTATGGCTTTCTTAGGGAAGATTCCTTGGAAGACATATGTAAGGCAGCAACATGGTCTACAACACATACTTTCACTAAACACTACTGTGTTGATGTGCAAGCCAAGCAGCAACCTGTCGTAGGCCAAGCTGTCCTCAAAACTCTATTTCAAACTACTGCAACAGATACAGGCGACCACCGCTAGGGGAGATACTGCTATATAATCTATGCTCAGTGTGAGATCTTCAGCTTATATGCCCGAACGGAAAATGCTACTTACCAGTATGCATCTGTTCTTGGTATGTAGAGCTGCAGAGTCTCACACGCCCACCCAACTCCCCGGGACCTGTATCTGTTCCAGTTCCATCTTAATTAGATATACACACATGGATATCTCTTCTTTCTTTCTACTAACTCCATCATTTCCCATCATGGCGAAAAACAATCTAAGGATGGAGCCGATACCCATGCGCGCTGTCGTCCAAAGGGGGAGTCAGCTATCTCGTGACTACAAAGACTTCTTCCAAGACAACAACATGCAATCATCCGAGCCCAACACCAGGTGGCGATCTAATGCTAAGTGTACAACTCTGCAGCTCTACATGCCAAGAACAGATGCATACTGGTAACTAGCATTTTCCTTCTGCTATGTCCAATGCCATATCTGTACTGCTTATGGGTAATACAGAAATGTCATATTCCTGTGACTCCGCTCAGAACCAGAGCCCGGCTGGGTATGGCCCTGCCAGGCTGGATTAATTACCTTCTTCCCCAAGCTGTAGCATTAGAAGCCTAGCCCTTCACTGCAAGCATTCCCAAGGTCGAAGGTCTTCTCTCCAAGAGGGAGAGTTTGGGTGAAGCTGCAGGGCATCAATCAGCAGCTGCCACCCGGTGCCATGCACCAGGCCTGCTCCGGACCAGGGCCTTGAAGTCAGCAGGGGGTTAAGGGGGCTTTTCAGGGACCATGTGGCATGAGACCTCTCGACTATGCCATCTTGAAGTATCCCAGATGCCTATGCAGGAAGGAGGGATCAGGGGCAGAGAGGTGGTGTGTCACTGCAGGATAGGGCAGAAGTGCATTCCTGCCAGCCCCCTCTAATTTCTTTTACAAAAGTTGTGCACTGGAAGAGAAGCTTTCTTTGGGGTGTGGTCCTGCTGAGGAAGACGGGTGCTGGAGACTGGCACCATGGGCAGTTGGAAGGAGGAACCCCCTGAATGCCCCAAGACTCTGGGCTGCGCCTTTGAGGGATACAAGGAAGAGGAAGCCTGGGCCTCTGTGCAAGGAGAAGAGAGGCCCAGAAGGAGAGCCAGGTGAAAGTCTGGCGCAGGGAGCCAGTAAAGACCACTCCTTGCTGAGTTCACCCTCTTGAAGGCCAGAAGGGTGGCGAAAAGGGCTCCAGGTGGCTAGAGCTGGCCACCAGGAGTGAGAAGAGGCCAAAATTGTCGAAATTGTCCCCACGGGGCCGAGATATGCTCCCCAGAAGGTAGGCGACCTTTGATCTTTAATAGGACCGACAACGGATCATGTGGGGCTCCGCTGCCAGTCTCCTCCGATGTGCCTCCGGGTAGCGTCAGGTTCCGGGGGCTACCCTCAATAGAAGGTGATATCAGGGAGCCCAGCCAGGGCCCCGACGAAAAATAAAGTTGGGGAGTGCCATTGCCTCCCCGGCGATGAGGTTTCAGGGTCGGGGGACCCCATCTCCGGGCCCTGCAAAAGACGAAGTTGGGGAGCACCATTGAGCCCACTATAAGTGGTTTCAGGGGTCCTAAACCCCATCTCAGTCGCACTCCTCTGCAGCAAGAAGGAGGGGGGTAGTGCCATCGCACTTCCCTGAGGCCCGCACAATCGGCTACAGCATCCATGTGTGGACGGAGGAGTGGGCATACCAGAATGAAAGGCCGGCTCCCGCAGCAGCACGCGAGGGTGTTGGCCAGGCGGGGAGCTGGCGAGAGCAGCCGGGGGTGGGCGGAGAGGAGGAGGCAGAACACATTCTTTCCTAATGCTTTTAAAAAACATTTATATCACGGGCGCCAAACGCATTTACAATGCTATAGGTCACAATTTTCTTTACATTTTTTATAGCATGGCCCGAAAGCATTTGCAATGCAATCAGTCTTGCAATTGCGGGAGTTTATATTGCCATTGTAAATGACAATGACTTTTATTTATCTGTTTTAAAAACAACAAATAAATAAAAGCATTGTCATTTACAATGTCAGTAGCTCAAACTCTCGTAAATGTGACACCTATTGCATTGCAAATGCTTGTTAAATAGACACAGGGCCACATCTTTCTTTTAAAGACAAGGGAAGGCATTGTTTATTTTACATTATGATGTAGGGCTTGATAATGAGCAGTGCTGGAGTCAGGTTTTTGACCCAGAGCGCACAGAGCTAATGAACTGAAGCAGTGAGGTATTTCAATCTTAAATAACAATCCTTGTCAACTCAGTATGGGAGCATGAGAACAAAATGATGTTTCTGAATGCTTTTCTATTTGAGGAAATTGAGTTAACTTAATGATTAAGTTACCTTTTCATTTTAATTGTATCCCATTTCAAAGTGTTGCATATAAAACAGCAGGCCTCATGCTCCCAGTGGCCACTAGGCACTGTGCCATATTTATAACAGAAAGACCCTTTGATTCTTATCAAATGCGAAAAATTTTAAGTGGATAAGAATTTTCCTATGAAACATTGAGTCAATGTTTTTTTCCACTTTCAATTAAGCCAATTATGTCTTCATATTTTAGGACGCCTACTGCTTCACTTTACATTCCTGCTTTTTAAACAAATGGCTGTATTTTTCACTTATAAATATGGTACCGTGTTTACAGGCCACTGGGTGCAAAATGCCCGCTGTTTGTGAATGCGACACTTTGAAATGGGGGAAAATGTAAATGATGACTTCTGTGGAATCCGTAAAAACATAAAGTTAACTTTTCAGTTTACTTTTCTCCCATTTCAAAGTGCTGCATATACACACAACCAGCATCTTGCTCCCAGTGGCTGGTAGACACGGTTTCATATTGGTAAGTGGCAGAAATTTAAAGTGCAGAAAAATTTCCCATATTACATTATGAAAAAATAAATGTAGAACATTTTTCTGCACTTTAAATTTCTCACATTAAAACAAAAATGGTTGTATGTTTGAGTTATACATTTAACAATTCCACATATGGTGAAAGATATGTCCTGTGCCACAAGGACACATTACAAACTCTCATTATCCATAATCATACATCCCATTCATACGCACACATGTTCATACATCCTCAGAGAGCACATTCTCACTGAAATACATGGCAGCCCTGTCATAGTGCCCCTAGTCAAAGTATTTAGTTCAAACCATAGTCTTTCGCTCTATGAACATTAGGCTTAAATTCAGTGAACCTAGACGTGCGGGTGTCGGGTAACATTGCACGGGTGGCTTACCCTTGGAGTAGCTCACAATGATTTTTATTGATCAGAATTAGCTCTCACTATAGAAAAGGTTGAAGACCCCTGCCCTAGTCAAAGTATTGTGTTCCAACCATAGTTTTTGGCTCTATGGATATTAGGCCTAAATTCAGTGAAACTGGACGTGGAGGTGTCTGCTAATATTGCGCAGATGGCTTGGCCTTCAATAGCTCACAATAATTTTCACTGATCAGAAGTAGCTCTCACTACAGAAAACTCTGCATATTTCTCCAAGTCATGTGATAAGTGTACTGTCATGGATCTGAAGGCTCTCCAAGAGCTGGAGGTGAAGCTGTATGTCGCAGCACAAAAGACGAAGTTGCAGTTTGTTTGTAGGCCACTGTCCGAGTCGCAGGGCCAGACTCTTTCTCAATGCATCTCCCAAAACTGTTCAAATTCGGCCCTCACTCACATGTTGACTCCCGTATTGGACCTTAAACTGACATTGCCCCGACTGCTGTTGCACTATGAAATTACTAAAGCTAATTATCATGCAACCTAACTCTAACCCTTCAATTTCAATTCAAATCTTTATTCGATCTATGTACAAACAGAACATAAAAGTACAATATCATTGGTTAGGTCACAATAAATAATTTATATGAAACCAAAGACCTTTAAAAGATTAGATTTAAATCTTATTTAGCTTTTGTTAGTTAAAATCAAGATTGTCTGTACATTTTAATCCGTAAATACTAAAAATTCATAGCAGCGAGCCCATCGCCCTTCTCTTTCTCCAGCAAGCCCACAAGAGGGATGCTACCATAAAACAGATGTGGGGATTTGGAAGAACTTTTAAAAAATATAGTGCCACCCTGCATTGCAAAAAATGTTGATGCCTTAAGATTGGAAGGAGAAACCTCACTCTTTCAGTGTGATAAAGCCTACAAAACAATACTAAGTGTAGGTCAGACTGGGGAGAACAATTATCACATGGGCAGGGGCCTAAGTCTGCATGCTTATACCTCTTCTCTGGAAAGCCGAATATCAGGGGAATCCGATTCAGGCGAAAGCCCAACAGAACTCTAACCTTTATCTTTTTGGTTCTACTTCAGATCCTAAGCCAGGGTAGGGGGCACACTGAGATGTTGATGATGGTGATTGGAATGGAACTTGCTTACCGCTCTCTCATTATTCTGATAATGCCTTATACCTTGATTTACAGGATGCGAGGGAGCTTGATACCTGACGTGAGACAGAGCTTGACTTAACCACATAGGCACCAACAGAATAGAGTGCCTCTATTGCACATCCAATTTACAACACATAATTCAACATCATACCATAAATTTCAACAGCACACAACATAATTAAACTCCACTACATAACACTCCACAACACAAAATACCAATTATCATAATTACACTCCATTACACACAATCCCACTCCACATAATTGCAATACACTCAAAAACACATTATTACTATCCACATAATACAACTGCACACCATGCCACATAATGCCACACAATGAAACAACTAACAATTCCAATCCAACCCACATAATTACACTGCACGCCACATACATCAACTCCAATCCATAACATTTAGGTAAGAGACATTTAAATTTTCAACTCCAATAGCTTACACTCCTTTTTTTATACCCAAACACACAGATCTGAACCTTAGCTCCTACCTATTTCTTCTTTTTCGTCAAATAGGTAAAGCTACCACACAGTTCCACTCAAGCCAATTCAACTTCACACATTTGCAATCCACACCACAAACTCAACCCAAAAACACATAATACAACTCAACAACACAGTTATACAACACACCACATACATTTAATCCACACCACACAATTCTGCATCGTGCCACAAAATTCAACAGCACACCATATAATTAAACTACACTACATACCACTCCACAACACAAAACACCATTCACATAATTACACACCATAACACACAATCCCACTCCACATAATTCCAGTATAATCATTACCACATAGTTACTATCCATATAATTCCACAACACGCCATGCCACTAAATTTACACATTGCAAATCCAATCCACGTCATACCACACAATTCCATGCCACACGATTACACAACTAGCTAATCCAATCCACATAATTCAACTACTCACCATATACATGCATTCCATAAAACATATGTAAAAAACATTGCCATTTACAATGCCAATAGCTCTAACTCAAACAAATGCGAGATCAATTGCATATTTAATACTAGTTTGCATTTATAGATACTCTTACTTAAGGTGGTTACTAATTTTCGTATAAATCAGGACATTATATTCCCATCTTTTTCACTAAACCTCAGAGAGCAGCATAAACTGCATTACATACAATAGTTGTTAGAAGAGTAGTTATCTACTATATTCAAAAGACAAAAAAAATCGAAAGGCAATACCTTTTTTTACCACATAATGCCCAATCACTGATAGGGATGTAATGCACATTCACTTTCCTTGCTCTTGGCATAGCACATGTGCTGCCAGTGCTCAAGCAGCTGAGGCAGGAGCGTAAAGAGAGGGTGCCAGTCAACCGAGTAGGTTGACTGGTATGAAAAGACCCTCAGGCATGGTCCTGCATAGATAACCAGGCAGCCTTGGTTGTGTTATCATGGTAGTCCTGCCTATTTTGCCGTGGTAACTGAGAGAGTGGCTCTAATCTTACTCAGACCAGTGACTTGGGTAGCATAAAGACATGGATGACCAGAGAGAAGTTGTTATGAGCCAAAATATATGTTTCTGAAATGTTAAGACCCTACATTTCTCCTTGTTTAAGGTAATGAGTGGTTGCAGTTGAATCATGAGGCTTTTGAGGACTTTATTATGGACCCAGATATGCAGGACATCTGTGCCCCATCTGATGGTAAGATGTTTCCATTCAGTGATTACAGTACAACTTGGTGAAACCTTTTGATTGTGATCAGTATGCAATTAGTTACAGAATCTAGGTGGTGGATTATGAATGGGTATGATATAACTTATTACACAATGGAAACGTCCTTTGTTTTTAGAAGCATATCCTAACACACAGATTTTCATTTGACGTCTACAGTTAAAACAGTGGCTGTAAGGCTCGGAGTGCCAGTACCTAGCTTAATGTGTTAATTTTTATGCAAACTTGAAAAGTTGTCTCATAACTATTTTGTCCTTTTATATAGCAAATGTGGCAGATCGATTTGTTTCATGGAGCATAAACATTAGCTATTATCGAGGTATATGAAAAGTATAACTGTTGAGAAAGTCCTGTTGGGAGTCAAAATTGTGATGTACAGCATATATTCAGGTTTCTGTACTAGTTGATCAATAAGCTGAGTGTTAAAACCCCTTTCGGAGGGCCACAGGACACGCAGTGAATGCTGGGCCTAACCATCGTGGTTGAGGCCTTTTACTCCTTATGTCCAGGGGCCTTACCTACTATGGCTGCTGCACAACTGAGCCAAGTGCCCCTTCTGCACTTGACTCACAGTGGTAGCTGTGGTAGAGCAGTAAAGGCTCCCTCAGGGGTATGTAGATACAGGTCAGTGAACACAGCTCAAAGTACAAACAGTGCAAACAGTAAATCACTGTCCTGTTTAATACTCGCTTTTATAGAAAAATTTGAATTTTATTTCTAACTATGCACATGCAAAGGTATACCACATTCAGAATTATTAACACAAACCCCCTTGAGGTCGGGCCTCTACTAGTTGTCAGGCAAACCTCTGTCCGTCCCTCCTCTGTGTTTTGTGTTTGCTGTTATTTCCTATTCACTTGTGGCTGTATCCAGGGAAGGCAAACTATTAGGCCGTACTCAAGAGTTCGCTCTTTTACACCCGTTTGGGAATTAGTCGCATGTGTCTATGGAGCTGCTGCACTGTTAGCTGCTGGTCCCCCTTGGACCCCCAAGGCCCAGTTCCAGTATTACACGCTGTGGCGGTATGGCAATCTTCAGTGCTGCAGTGAGAGCCCACTCCTTGGTTGCTCACAAGTCAGGATCCTCTACGGTGAAGTCAGGCCATTCGCGACGTATGTGGCAGCACCCTCTGTCGAGCAGCGCTATCAGTTTGTTCAAGTGATTGGAGCTGCTCCTGCTCATCAAACACATTGGTAGTTTGCCTTCCCCTTAGCATAGGGATGGATTGTGTGATCCTCCGGCTCCCATCGTCCTCGGCGGAGTCCTGGCGATACTCAGGGAATCTGTCAGGTGCAGATCACAGCATGCGGGCCTGATTTGATGGTATCAGCAGTATTCCTTATTTCCGGGCAATGACCCAAACCCTAAGCCAAAGTGGTACAGACAGCCCCAACTGGCATATGGTATTGCCATGGTACAGTCTGGGCACACACTCTGCTTATGTGATTGCGCTCACTACTGCGGCTCCTCCTGACCTACGGGGTCACTGATTTGTCTGTCACAAGTCCTGCGCTCCTGGCCCAAAATCATTTAACCCTATGACCATTAGTGCCTCACTTGGGCAATATAGACCCTCTGAAGTGCAAGGCAAGGGAAATGTGGCAGCAACACAGGACAGGGTAGCACTTAGCACATCTTCAAGATTAGCTTCCCTGACCCCCAACAGGGCAGGGCATTCATGTACCACAAAGCCCCTGAGTCACTACAGGTAACACATGTATCCAACCACAAGCAAGGTACTCTCCCACCAATTCCAATTTTTCTGACTAATGTTCCTAAAGCCGATCCCCTCTGCCTTAGATACGAGAGCGGGGACGTCCTGAAAAATAAAGCCATAAATTGGCTGAGACATACCAGGGGGTGCAGATCCATAATAAGGGAGAATTTCATCTGTGCCAAGAGGTGCATCGTGGCTCACAGCCAAGTGGATGCAATTGAACTAACATTAACTTCCAACCAACTAGTGCACAATCTAATTGCCTTAGAAGCAAGATCTCAGTACTACGCACCAACAAAGATTAGGCCGAGGCTGACTGTCCCCACCGACCCAAATGTACGTTGGAGCAAAGCACCCCTGACTTCCCTGACCTCATCACTCTCACAGATTGATTGACTCATTCTTTTGCCTCCCAAGCCAGTACTGAATAGCTTTAGTATGGCCCCGACGATCTCCATAGCCCCTTTCCATCTGCACCCTGAGGGTTGTCCGGTTGAGCAAGAGCGGAGGAGTTGTTCCCCTGACCATTTCAACTTATCATTATCAGCGAATACTAGCTCTCAGGTCAGCGATCTAGATAGAAGGACTGACAGTGGAGTTGTGCCTATTTTGCAAGTGTTACCATCTCTCCAGGTCCGGGTAAAATCAGGTTCGAGGCATGTGGGCTGCTGAATTCATATCTGTGCATAGATCGCCGCCTAGTGTTGGGTCCGGATGATCGCACATTGTTGTCCTGGAAGAGTCTTCGAAGTATCACGAGATAGGTGGCTCCTCCCCTGGACTACAGTGCGCATGGGCATCGACTCCATCCTCAGATTGTTTTTTTCCGCCATTGGGTTCGGATGTATATTGGTTCCCTCTAGTCGGAATCGGGAAAAACTTTTCTTAAGACCAAAAAGTCTTTAGTTCCACGTCGGTATTGTCTTGCCTTCGGTGCCTAACTCTTCCAGCTCGGTTCCAAGCCGGATTCCATCACCCGCGTGCTTTCCACGCGGAGGGCCCAGTCGACGCCTCAGACCCTATCGACTGTTCATCATGGACCGAAGTCCGTTCAAAAGATGTCCCGTCTGCAACTCAAAGTATCCTCACATCGACGTCCACCCGGTGTGCAACAAGTGTCTGTCGCCGGACCATGATGAAGCCAGTTGCCTGGCTTGTTCCCGCTTCAGGTCCAAGAAGACGCTTAAGCGTCGACGCGCTGCGCGCCAGGAGGCCCAGCTCACTGCACCGGCGCCTGCGGACATTTTCGATGCCGGGGATGTCGAGGAAGAAGTTACCGGGGACATCGGTGACAACCTGTCGAATCCTGCGTCTGACGTCGACTACGACTACGATGCGGACGTAGAAATGTTCGAAGCTGAAGAAGTCATCGACGAGGTAGGGGACGACGACGGGGCCTTCGGGGCCATGGAGGATAGCTCGGACGAAGAGCGACCTCGCTCTGACACTGGGGTCGTACCAATTCATAAGGCTCATGTCGAGGGATCGCCACGAGGCCTTACCCAAGATCTTACGATGGGTTCTACGGCCCCGCCTTCGGGCTCGGCCACGGACATTGCTATTGAGCCGCACCCTGGAAAATCGAAACCGAAAGTGAAACCTACGGTCTCGACACAAGAAACAGCGCAGGTGCCTGCCTCGAAACCGAAAGTGCGCATTACTTTGGTCGGATCCAAGGCCTCGGAACCCTCGGTGCCGAAGAAGCAAAAGGGTGTTGTCGAGACGAAGGCTCAAGTCAAGGGCGTCGAGACGAAGTCTGCCGCGCCGAAGACTAAAGTCAAGGTGGTCGAGCCGATTAAGTCGGCGCCAAAGGCGGTCGACACCAACAAAGGACTCGGTGACCCGAAGAAAGGACTCGGCGACCCGAAGGTTCTCGAGACTCCGCGTCAACAGGACAAGGCCAAGAGCGGCGCACCCCGAGAGTCCACTCCTAGTGGGGCCTCGAAGGATCCCGTCGACTTGGCGCGCCCGTCCGCCGCGTTTACCAAGAAGGTGACGGACTCCCTACAGCACATCAGGGAGAAGGCCTCTGCGGTCGTACCAACAGATCCTCCACCTCCGAAGCCGGTCGAGAAACCTCACAAGGCGTCAACGCCCATTCACTTCACGTTGCCGCCGAAGGCTTTCACCCCTAAAGCAGTCGCCAGCGTCCCCGAGAAGGTGTCCTCGGTGCCGAAGGCGTCGACGGTGGTGTCCATCTTGAAGCATCGACAATCTTCGGTGGACGAACAACATGAACATTTTATTGATGCCGAAACGGGCAGACTTTCCCTCCACAAGCGGAAAATTGCCCCGGAACAACCAATGGAGTCCTACATGATTCCCCTAAAGAGAAAGAAGGACTCTGCTTCCACTCCTGTCCTTGTGGAACCAATTTCTCCACATACTCGTGATGTCTCGCCCACTTACTCTGATGTGGACGCTGGGGAGGGCGATGATGAGGATGAGTACAGCTATCCTGTCTATACAGACCCTGATGATACCATTGAACCCTGGGCAGCTGGTGCTGACCCAGGTGATCCTAATTCTGGACAAGACACTCCACTCTATTCTGTGAAGACATCTCCTACGGAGGATTCTGCAGCATTCAATGCCCTCATTGAACGGGCGGCTAAAAATCACAACGTCCAGCTCCATGCTGACCCTATTGACGTCTATTTCCTTTTTGATACCTTTTCAGTCTCGGAGAGGACTGTTAAAACTCTACCTATGTTAAAGGGTGTCTTAAAGCATGCTGGAGAGATCTTTAAAGAGCCTACCAGAGCAAGGGTGATAAACACTAGGATTGAGAAAAAGTATAAGCCAGCGCCTACTGATCTTACCTACATTAAAGGACAGTTGCCTCTGGACTCTCTTGTCGTCTCGAATGCCCGGAAGAGGGCTAATTCTCAGACAACGGGTGATGCTCCTCCCCCAGACAAGGAATCTAAGGTCTTTGAGGCATCAGGAAAGAGGGTGGCAGGACAAGCGGCCAACATCTGGCGCATTTCCAATACACAAGCGCTTCTAGCGAGGTATGACAGGGCACACTATGACACACTGGAGACCCTGTTGCAACACCTGCCAAATGAATACAAGGAGGCAGCTGAGATGCTTATTCAAGAGGGGAAGCTGATCTCTAATGCTTCAATTAAGTGTGCAATGGACGCGGCTGACACCGCAGCCAGGGCTGTCAACACTAGTGTTATGCTTTGACGACATGCCTGGCTGAGAATCTCCGGATTTAAGCCGGAGATACAGACCACCATCCTTAATCAAACAGTGAATCCAGATCACCTGTTTGGCCCAGAGGTTGACACCACCTTGGAAAAGATTAAGAAGGACACTGAAACTGCTAAGTCCATGGGTTCCTTACAGTCCCAGCAGTTCAGGGGTGGGTCTTTTCGTCGCTCAAGCACTAGAGGCGTTTCCAGAGGCCAGCTCTCCCAAACCACGCAGTACTATAAAGGCAACACACAGTCCACATACACCAACAAAAGTCGAGGTGGATATTGTGGAAACAGCGCCAAGGGCAGGGGTCGTGGAAACAACAACTCCAGATCCTCTGCCACCAGAAAACAGTGACGCCTTGTCACTGCCCCCCGACCACACAACACCGGTCGGGGGGAGACTTCAGCAGTTCCTGCCGGTCTGGAGAACCATCACCACAGACAGGTGGGTCAGACAACTTATACAGTACGATTATTATCTGGAGTTAACATCCACTCCACCCAACATACCCCCAAGATACCGTCCTATGTCTGCCGAGCTTTTGCACTTATTGCAGCAGGAGGTCATCGTCATGCTACAAAAAGGGGCGATAGATCTCGTGCCTGTGCAAGAAAGAGGCACAGGAGTCTACTCCCTGTACTTCTTAATACCAAAAAAGGATGGGTCCCTCAGGCCCATACTGGACCTCAGGCCCCTCAACCAGTACATCCTATCGGAGCACTTCCATATGCTGACCCTGCAGCAAGTGCTCCCGTTGCTCAGTCAGGGGGATTTTCTCGCAACTTTAGGCCTAAAAGATGCGTATTTTCATATTCCACTGCACCCGTCTCACAGAAAATACCTCCTGTTCACCATCCAAAACCAACACTACCAGTTCAAGGTTTTGCCTTTCGGAGTCACCACGGCACCCAGGGTGTTTACAAAGTGCCTGGCGACAGTGGCGGCGCCCCTAAGGAGACGGAACATTCACGTCTACCCTTATCTGGACGACTGGCTCATCCAGGCAAAGTCAGCCCAGCAGTGTGCCGCTTACGTGTCCCATACCATTCACCTCCTTCACGACCTGGGATTCTCACTAAATTACCCAAAGTCACACCTCCAGCCCGCCCACATACGGCAGTATCTGGGTGCGACGATAAACACTCTGGCAGCCACAGCACAGCCAAATTCAGTGAGGGTCAGCAGCATTCAATCGCTGACACAACGATTCAAACCCCAACACTCGCTTCCAGCGAGTGTGTTCATGCAGTTGATAGGCATGATGGCCTCCTGCATCTCCATAGTTCCGCACGCGAGACTACATATGTGTCCGCTTCAGGAGTGCCTAGCACGTCAGTGGACTCAGGCTCAAGGGCAGTTGAAAGACCTAGTGTTGGTGACCGGTCGGGCATACAACTCTCTGCATGGGTGGAATCCACTAAACCTTTGCAAGGGACGACCGTTCCAAGAGCCTGTGCCACAGATCATCCTGACAACGGACGCTTCTCTCCAGGGATGGGGAGCTCATGTACTCCATTACACTGTGCAGGTACTATGGACGCAACAGCAACGGAGGATGCACATCAATGTTCTACAACTGATGGCAATCTTCATGGCACTGAAGGCTTTCAAAGTACATCTGTGCAACAAGGTCGTGTTGATCCGGACGGACAACATGACTGCCATGTACTACATTCAGAAACAGGGAGGTACCCACTCTCCGCAGCTGTCTCATCTGGCTCAGAGCATGTGGAAGTGGGCCATTCAGAGGAACATCTTCCTCATGGCAGAACACCTCCCGGGCAAAGACAATCAGATGGCGGACCTGCTCAGCAGGTACAGCCACCAAATGCACGAGTGGGAGATACATCCATCAGTACTCCACCCGTACTTCCAAAAGTGGGGTCATCCAGAGATAGACCTGTTCGCCACAAGGGAGAACGCAAAATGCCAAAGCTTCGCCGCCAGGTTTCCACACCCACAGTCGCAGGGCAATGCGATATGGATGAACTGGTCAGGCAGATTTGTGTACGCTTTTCCCCCAGCACCTCTGATACCGCTGGTGGCACGCAAACTCAGGCAGCACTCCATGACTCTCATCCTGGTTGCCCCAACGTGGCTCTAGAACTGTCCTTGGTACCGCATCAAAGGCTACGCCTCAGACCCAGCCTTCTGACGCAGAGCCATGGCGACATTCAGCATCCAGATCCGCAACAGCTCAACCTGGCGATCTGGCTCCTGAGGTCTTAGAGTTTGGCTACCTAAACGTGCCTCCTGACTGCATGGACATCATCCGGGAGGCGAGAAAGCCCACCACAAGAGCATGCTATGCGGCGAAGTGGATGCGGTTTGTCATTTACTGTGCAGACCACAACATTAACCCGCTAGATGCATCTATTCAAAACATCATTTGTTATCTTTTCCATCTGTACAAATGTAATTTGGCCTATGCTTCCATTCGCATACATCTATCTGCAATGGCTGCTTATCTCCAAAACAGGCAGCACCTCTCACTTTTCAGGGTGCCTGCCATTAAAGCCTTTCTAGAAGGGCTCAAGCAAGTCATTCCTCCGCGGACTCCGCCAGCTGTGGAGTAGAACCTCAACGTGGTCCTCACCAGGCTGATGGGTCCCCCTTTTGAACCGCTGCATTCCTGCGAGATTCAATTCTTGACATGGAAAGTAGCTTTCCTTATAGCGATTACATCACTGCGACGAGTTAGTGAGCTCCAGACACTAACTATCCAAGAGCCATTTATTCAAATTCATTCCAACAGGGTGGTGCTTCGCACTAACCCTAAATTCCTTCCTAAAGTAGTATCTCAATTCCATATAAACCAAACTATTGAATTACCTGTGTTCTTCCAAAATCCTGAGTCATTGGCGGAGAGAATGCTCCACACCCTTGACGTCAAAAGGGCCCTGATGTATTACATTGATAGGACCAAGGATTTTAGGAAAACTAAACAACTCTTTGTTGCCTTTGCGCCACAACACAAAGGTAACCCCATTTCCAAAGCTGGTATAGATAGGTGGCTAGTTAAATGTATTCAGATCTGCTATCTGAAAGCCAAACGTACTCTCACCATTCCACCAAGGGCCCACTCCACCAGAAAGTTGGGGGCCTCCATGGCTTTCCTTGGAAATATTCCTTTGGAAGACATATGTAGAGCAGCCACATGGTCTACCACACACACATTTACGTAGCATTATTGTGTTGATGTGCACTCCAAACAGCAGGCAGCTGTAGGGCAGGCTGTTCTAAAAACACTTTTCAAAACTGCTGCAGCTGGCACGGGCGGCCGCCGTTAATGGATGGACTGCTATGTATTCTATGCACAGATATGAATTCAGCAGCCCACATGCCTCGAACCGAATATGCTACTTACCAGGATGCATCTGTTCTTGGCATGTAGGGTTGCTGACATTCATATCGCCCGCCCTCCTCCCCGGCGCCTGTAGCAGCTGCAGAATTCACACTTACTTCTAGCATGGTCATCATTCGCTTAGTTTCACTCCATCTTGGCCACAATGGCTAAAAACACACTGAGGATGGAGTTGATGCCCATGCGCACTGTAGTCCAGGGGAGGAGCCACCTATCTCGTGATACTTCGAAGACTCTTCCAGGACAACAATGTGCGATCATCCGGACTCAACACTAGGCGGCGATCTATGCACAGATATGAATGTCAGCAGCCCTACATGCCAAGAACAGATGCATACTGGTAAGTAGCATATTCGTTAATGGGGACACAATGAATATCCTCTCATGGAACCTGGCAGGTATTAGTCGAAAGTGTAACTTTCCACATTGGTTGGATCTGGTTTCTCAACAGGAAATATGTCTATTTCAGGACCCTGGTCCCAGACTCTCATACATATTCCTGGGTTTAAGTCCTTTTTGAAAACCAGCAGTATCTGCTAAAGCGGGTCAGGCTTCAGGGGGCCTACTTATCCTGGTAAATATTTCCTCTGAACTGCAAAATAAATGAGCTGGCTACCAATAACCCGGACATTTTGGGGATTAGGCTAGCCCAGGGGAATGGATTAACTGTTGATATGTACAATGTTTATGCCAGGAGCACTAGAGGTGGTAGCTCACCGACTCTCCTTGCCTTGGATAACCTATTGGGAGACAGGAATGTCTGATAATTGGTGGTGATTTTAATGTTACATTCGAACCTCTTGATTGGGTCGAGTCCCTTGGCGTGTCCGAAGAGGACAACGTTTGGAGGGTACCCTAGTTGAAAATACCCCCAATCAAAAAATGGTCCCATGCTGCGCTCCAACTGAACGCAATCTCCCTGGAATACAGGCTAAGGGCTACCAATGGACAAACCAGTTCCAACAGAAGTGGTGCGATGACTTTTATAGGAACAAAGGGGTCAAGTCGGAACAACTATATATTAGTGGATCTGACTCTGTGGTATCAAGTCCAGGACATGTTTATACACCAGGCCTGCGACAGTGATCACAACTCCCTACACTTATCTATTAGCCATCTATGGGGGAGTATTCGGCAGTACTCTACTGCCCCACTATGCACAAGGTAGTTCAGTGCCACAAATGATCAGCGTTGGCTTAAATGGCCCATGGTCCTGGCTGACGAACTTAAAATGCAAAAGATCAATGAAGTTCTAGTCGAGCATTTAGCGACATTAGAACCAGCAAGTAGCGACTCTAACTCTTTGAACACCTGTAGTGCCCTTCACGGAGCATTCTTCAAGCAATTGGCTACCTTCTTTTACATCCCCTTTTCAAAGACCAGATCCTTCCAGGGTAGCCTCCTTGGAGCAAATCTGTGGTACAATATAGACTGTGTGCTTTCTAGAGCAAGATTGGCCACAGCTATTAAAAATAGAGACCAAGTAAGCATCTGTGACTGCAGAAGGGCCTAATAACAGGTACAGGGCATTGCCAAAAAGCTATGGGAAGAGCTAGAGGAGGCTATTGGTCATCCTGACCCTCGACAATTCTAGCTGTTAGTGGCCAAGACACATTTTGAATGCAACCCTCCCCTAGCCAACAACATTATATCATTAGAATGGTACAATCATTTTAATGAGCTATATTCTTTAGGTAAAACTACCAATAGTTTTCGGATGCCCCCCCCCAGCCTGGACACCCAACAAAGCATAATTGTATTTACCAGGAAAGAAATTATGAGCTCCTTAGATGCCATTATACCTGCTAAAGCCCCAGGCCCAGACGGCATCCCAGGTGATATCTACCGCACTGACAGGGCGAACTGGGCAACTTATTTTTTGAACTTGGCCAATGACCTTGCCGGAGGAGGAAAGATGCCGGACTCGTGGAAGGGGAAGGAAGTGATTCCAATCTTCAAAAAAGGGGACAGATCTAAGCCCTCCAACTACTGCCCAATTAGCTTGATAGATTGAGCTCAAAAGGTCTTCTGTTGCTCGCTTTTAACAAAAATCCAAACCTGGATGGATGAGAAGAACATCCTCTCTCCCTTACAGGCAGGCTTTCGACGGAAGACCAGCACTATTAACCAGGCTTTTCGCCTTCTCTTGCTATATTGGAAGGTGGCTGTGTTGGGCAAAGGCATCTTGCCTTTATAGACCTCAAAACCGCCTTTGACCTTGTCCCCCATAGACCAACTCTGGCAAACCCTCATGAACATGGGAATGCCCCTCGAAATGTTAGAACCTTTGGTCAGGTTGCATGGTGATAACTTTGCACGTGTGAGGTGGGGCAATTTACTGACCCAATGAAGATCCGGCGCGGGGTACGCCAAGGGTGTGTTTTGACCCCTACCCTTTTTTCCCTTTATGCCAACCAGATTGTCGACCTTTTATGTTCAACTCCAGCTGATGCCCATTCGTTGGCAAACCAGAAAATAGCTACTTTGCTGTTCGCTGATGATACCCTTTTGGTATTTAAAATTCCTATGGGTCTCCAGTAGCTCCTGGACAAATTTAAGGCTTTCTGTGATGCGAGGGGCTTGGTTTTTAATACCCTCAAAACCAAGTTGATGATAATGAACCTTCGTAAATCCTTTAAACGGAACCTGGTCCTAGATAATGTCCCTTTGGAGAGGGTTAGCTCCTTTGAATATTCGGGCATAGTGGTGTCTGATAGAATCACCTGGAATAATCAGTTGAACAAGGAGTCCCTAAAATTCTCTCAGCTAGCAGGGGCATTGCGGCGCGAGATTTGCTTATCCTATTCGAAGCCCGTAGCGCCAGCTCTAAAACTCTATAGCTCAAAGGTTGTGAGTAGTGTACTCTATGGGGCAGTACTGTGGGGTCTGGTAGACGCAAGGAAATTAACAACAGTTGAAAACAAGTGTTTGAGGCATAAGAGCTGCAGCTTACACACAGTGCATAGATCGCCACCTAGTGTTGGGCCCGGATGTTTGCAGTTGTTTTTGTCCCGAAAAGTCTTTAGAAGTCACGGGATAGATGACTTCTCCTTTGGACAATAGTGCGCATGGGCATCGGCTCCATCCTTAGATTGTTTTTTTCCGCCATCGGGCTCGGATGTGTTTCCTGCGCTCTGGTTTGGAACAGATTCTCCTTCGGGCCGCAATCCTCACCCAGTTCGACTGTATTGTCTCGATCACATTTCCAATCGACGCAACTCTTCACGACTTCGAAGTCTTCGATTCCGGACATCGACAAACCTTCGGGCCTACCTGGGCCTTACTCTCTGGCTCATGGAAAGGACGCAGTTTAAGAAGTATCCTCAATGTGGGTCGAAGTTTCCCCACGCCGATCTACATGAGGTGTGCAACCTTTGCCTCTCACCGGAGCACAAGGCCAGACAGAGACTGTTCCGCCTGTGCCTCCTTCCGCTCCAAAAAGATGATTCGGACCGACGAGCTCGAAGAATTATGGCTCGCTCGACATCTTCTATCCTGGACAACATTTACCAAGAGGGCGTTGACATGCCAGATTAGGAGCAAGAACATGGTGTCGACAGCAACTCCGAGGCCGACGACTCAGACGTCGAGGACACCACTCCGGTACAGAGGGTCGTAAGTACACTTGTCGACCGCAACCCTTCCTCGACTCCCTCCAAAAAGACTTTGGTCACACCCTCGCCTTCAGGCCCGGGTGCACACCAAGAGACTGCTTCCCATGCCCTGCTTTAGGGCTCGGCAAAGAAGCCTAATAAGCCTTTAGGCGACTCGGGCTCGAGTCAGCCTACCCCCGGTGCCGGCACACATCTACCGGCACCGAAAAAGAAGCCATCTTCTTCCACCTCCAGGCCAGCTTCTTCCACATCTAAGCACTCGGCGCCGAAGACTGGCATTGGCTCCTCGGCACCAAAACCACACTCTGTGCCGAGCAAGAAATTGCCACCGAAAGCACCCGACTCCCATTCTTCGGAGCTGAAAAAAACACCTGATGCTACTGGTTCAGTGCCGAAAAAGCCTACGGAACCAAAAACCTCAGCACCGAAGGATCTACCTCCCACAGAGGAACTATTCCATCCAGATCCTACACAAAAGACTCTTGTTAAAGATCTCAAAACTGGTCGATTGACTCTTAGTTCTAAAAAACGACCATTAGAGACGCCTGCACCGGCTCTTCATCCTAAGAAAAAGGAAATTGCCACCTCTCCTCTAAGGATACCTTCTACTCCTCCTCATCCTCCACCACCTCCTCTCCTGCCACATCACTCCCCTACACCATCTCCTACTCCATTAGAATATGATGATAACGGGGATAACACCTCTGATGACACAGGGGGTGGTGCAGATAATGAGCCACTAGATAATACTAGGCCTCCTAGCGCACCTGACTCTTAGGATGATTATAGTACCCCAGATGTCCCTAACATCCCACAAGATGACATATACCCCTCCAGGCCTTCCCCACCAGAGGGCACTATGGGATGTAACCAACTTGTCCATAAAGCTGCCAATATCATGGAGTTGCCCTACATACTGACACAGTAGAGGAGGATTTCCTTATGAATATCTTTCATACCACACAAAGGTCTGCCTCAATTTTACCCATGCTTATAGAGGTCATTAAGCATACGCCAGAGGTCTTCAAAGATCCAGTTAGGGCTCGAATCATCAACCCCCGAATTGAGAAGAAGTATAAAGCTGCCCCCTCTGATCCAGCCTACATTAAAGGGCCTGCACCACTAGACTCCCTTGTAGTCCCCAACGCACGCAAAAGAGCCAATTCCCAAACAACAGGCGAGGCTCCACCACCAGATAAAGAGTCTAAACTCCTAGACGCCTCAGGCAAACAAACGGCGTCACAGGCAGCAAACATTTGGCGTATTGCTAATACTCAGGCACTGTTAGCAAGGTACGACAAGGCACATTATGACGAGTTAGAATCCATAATGCAGCACCTTCCTGATAAGTACAAGAATAGGGCCAATGAATGTATACAAAAGGGAAAAACCATCAACAATACCTCTATTCGTTGTGCCCTAGATGCAGCAGATACCGCTTCAAGGGCGATTAATACCAGTGTCCTTTTGCGTAGCCATGCCTGGCTACGCATTTCAGGTTTCAAACCTGAAGTACAAAGTGCTATACTCAACCAACCCTTTGATGAGCAACACTTATTTGAGCCTACTGTGGACGTATCCCTTGAAAAAATGAAAAAAGATACGGACACAGCTAAATCTATGGGAGCCTTGCAGTCGCAAGCTCCCAGACACTCTTTTCGTCGATCATCCTATAGAAGCACCACTAGAGGCTACTCGTCAGATAGTCCCTCTGCTTCTTACAAAGCCCCTACCCAATCCACCTACAGTAAGGGCTACCAAAGAGGGGGTTACAGGGGTAACAACAATAAAGGTAGAGGCAACACTAACAACTCCTGCTCTGCCTCCACCCCTGCCCAATGACTTCCCTACACTTCCCCCACCACATTCCATTCCAGTTGGGGGAAGACTGCAACAATTTCTTCCTGTCTGGACCAACATCACATCAGACAGGTGGGTGCGACAAATAATTCAAGCAGGTTACTCTCTCGAACTAACATCCACCCCCCCCAAACATACCACCAAACAGCGTCCAATGTCACAAGAACATTTGCTACTGCTCAGGCAGGAGGTAATTTCCCTCCTACAAAAAAGAGCAATAGAACCAGTTCCACTGCATCAACAAAACAAGGGAGTTTACTCCCTGTACTTTCTTATCCCAAAAAGGACGGCTCTCTAAGGCCTATTCTAGACCTCAGACCACTAAACCTGTACATACAATCAGACCACTTCATATGGTCACACTCCAGCAGGTCCTTCCTCTCCTTTTACAAAACTACTTCCTTGCCACCATAGATCTCAAGGACGCCTATTTCCACATTCCCATTCACACAGCTCACAGAAAGTATCTCAGATTTGTACTGGACGGTCAGCACTATCAATTCAAAGTACTCCCATTCGGAGTCACAACAGCACCAAGAGTGTTTACCAAGTGCCTAGCAGTAGTAGCAGCACACTTAAGAAGACAACACATTCACGTCTTTCCATATCTCGACGATTGGCTCATAAAAGCCAGCTCATACAGTCAGTGTGTACAACACACTCACACCACCATCCAATTACTCCACGACTTGGGGTTCACAGTAAACCACACCAAGTCCCACCTCAACTGTCCCACATACAACAATATCTTGGTGCCACAATAAACACCTCAACAGCACTAACTTATCCCTCCCCTGCCAGGATAACAAATATACAAGCTCTTCTAACCAAATTCCAACTGCAACACTCTCTTCCAGCTCGAGTGTTCATGCAACTCATGGGAATGATGGCCTCTTGCATATTCATAGTGCCTCATGCAAGACTACAGATGCGTCCTCTTCAAGAGTGCTTAGCACAACAATGGAACCAGGCTCAAGGTCAATTAACAGACCTAGTGTTGGTAGACGGTCGAACTCACCACTCTCTGCAATGGTGGACCACCAAAAACCTTTCTAAGGGCCGACCGTTCCTAGAGCCAGTTCCTCAAATAGTCATGATAGCAGGCGCATCGCTCTCCGGCTGGGGAGCCCACCTCCTGCAGCACACCATGCAGGGCAGGTGGACATGACAACAAAACTTACTCCACATTAACCACCTGGAGTTACTAGCCATTTTTCTAGCCCTAAAAGCATTCCAAAAGTACATATCGGGCAAAGCTGTCTTAGTCCGCACAGACAACTTCACAGCCATGTACTACATAAACAAACAAGGAGGGACACACTCTCTGCAACTCTCTGATAGCGTAGCAGGTATGGAGATGTGCTATACCTCTAAACATCTTCCTCTTAGCCCAACATGTTCCAGGGGTACAAAACACCATAGCCGATCTGTAAAGCCGTCAGACACAACAGATCCACGAGTGGGAACTTCATCCACAAGTTCTTCAACAGTTCCTTCAGATGTGGGGACAACCTCAGATAGACCTCTTCGCCACCCACAAAAACGCCGAATGCCCAACCTTCGCCGCTAGGCATCCACACTCGCTGTCCAAAGGCAATGCGATATGGATGAACTGGTCTGGCAAATTTGCGTACGCTTTTCCACCTCTCCCACTGCTTCCACTAATGGTGCGCAAACTTCAGCAACATTCCCTCGCTCTCATTCTAGTTGCTCCAACTTGGGCCAGACAACCGTGGTACACCACACTGCTGCAACTTTCTGTGGTACCCCACCAAAAGCTATACCTATCTCAACGCTTCCTAACCCAGAACCATGGATAGATCAGACACCCAGACCCAGCTCAGCTAAACCTAGTGATCTGGCTCCTGAAGTCCTAGAGTTTGGTTATCTTAACCTTCCCCGTGACTGTATGAACTTTATTAAAGAAGCTATTCAACACATCATAGGATACTTACAACACCTCCAAAGTTGTAACTTCGCGTACACATCTTTTAGACTGCATCTTGCTGCCTTTGCAGCATACCTACAAAATAGACAACATTTATCACTTTTTAGAGTACCTGCCATAAAGGCTTTTATGGAGGGCCTCAAAAGAATAATTCCTCCCAGAGCACCACCTTCACCTGTGTGGAATTTAAACATTGTTCTCACACCGTTAATGGGACCTCCCTTTGAACCTTTACTTAAATGTGAACTGCAATTCTTAACTTGGAAAGTTGCTTTCCTAGTAGCTATTACTTCTCTAAGAAGAGTTAGTGAGCTACAAGCATTAACCATTCAAGAACCTTTTCTGCAAATGCATCATAATTTGGTTGTTCTCCGTACCAATCCTAAATTCCTTCCAAAAGTCATTTCTCCCTTCCATCTCAATCAATCTGTAGAGCTGCCCATATTCTTTTTACAGCCACAAACAGTCGCAGAAAGAGCTCTTCATACTTTAGGCATCAAAAGAGAATTACTTTACTACATTGAAAGAACACAACCCTTCGCAAAACTAAACAACTTTTTGTGTCTTTCTCACTACCACACAAAGGCAAGCCCATACCAAAATCTGGGATAGCTAGGTGGATTGTCAAATGTATACAGATCTGCTACCACAAAGCTGAACGTCCGTTATCTGTTCCTCCTAAAGCCCATTCTACTAGAAAGATAGGGGCTTCAATGGTATTCCTAGGGAACATTCCCTTAGATGACATCTGCAAAGAAGCCACATAGTCTACACCGCACACATTCACAAAACACTATTGTGTGGATGTGCGAACTAAACAACAAGCGACTGTGTGCCAGGCTGTACTCAAAACACTGTTTCAAACTACTGCAACAGATACAGGTGGTCGCCGCTAAGAGTGGGTACTGCTATACAATCTATGCACAGTGTGTAATCTGCAGCTTATATGCCTCAAACGGAATATGCTACTTACCAGTATGCATCTGTTCTTGGCATGTAGAGCTGCAGAGTTACACACTCCCACCCGCCTCCCCGGCTACCTTTATCTGTTCCAGTATTATCTTAATTAGATACAGCTTACATGAGCATCCTTCCTGTTTCTTACAAAACTCCATCATTTCCTTGCTGGCGAAAAACAACCTAAGGATGGAGCCGATGCTCATGCGCACTATTGTCCAAAGGAGGAGTCATCTATCTTGTGACTTCCAAAGACTTTTCAGGACAAAAACAGCTGAAAACATCCGGGCCCAACACTAGGTGGCGATCTATGCACAGTGTGTAACTCTGCAGCTCTATACTGGTAAGTAGCATTTTCCTTCCTAGGAGTCTTGTAGCCCTTCCCCAAAGCACCCCCCTCCTTCCTTTGAAAGTGGACCTGGGAGTTAGGGCTATACATGACCAAGCGAGTCTGCGCCCCTTGCTTTTCTGGTGTAGTTTGGTCACTACCCCCGACATGGCCCCTTATGTTGCTGCTTTTAACGAAGTGTCCGCCCTAGACAGGAACAAAAAAATTGGGTGGATAAAATATGTTAACACTGTTTGGGCAGCAATTGGCCTCCCTAATGAGCCTGCTAGCTCTCCACCAGGACCAGCTAAAGCGTCAAGATTGGCTATGGGTAGAACAGACCACCTATTTGAGGATTTGTCATGGTTGTTTAACCAATGTTTTTTTAGACATAAAAGCCTCTAAATACCTCTAGAAATATCTTGATATCATCAAAGTGCCTGGAGACAGGAAATAGTATACCCAGTTTAGGTTTGGCTGCTTACCCATCAATGCCTTAATCAACCTTTGGCTAAACAACACCAGCCAGCCCAAGGGATGCCCATCCTGTCCCGACCCAAACAAAACTGTGGGCCATGTTTTCTTTGCATGTCCAGCCTACGACAGACCGAGAAGAAATTGGTTGGTCCCACTATGCAGATAGTTGGGGACCCATAGCCATCTTGACGCACTACATATTTTAAGATCGATACGAGACCATCCTTTGCGTGTGCCATTGCAAAATTTCTTGGCCGGTTCTGGGCCAATAGGCGAAGGCTCCTGTCCACTTTTCCTTGTGCCAGGGACCAGCTGTAGTAAAAACCTTACAAATCGAGGGTGCTTTAATCCCCAGGATCCTGTTTTTATCTTCCTTTTCAAAGTTTTTATCAACATCTTTTTCAATTGTGGACATTGTTAGTCATTATTGCACACACTTTATTCCTGTTTTATCCTTCTTACTTGATTTTGAATTGAGTGCACACATCCTGCACAGTTCTTTTGGCACGGCTCAGAACACGGCAGCCCTCCCCTGGCATAGGGGGGGGTCACAGAGCAGATACTGCTCATGGGCAGCGACGTGATCAGAGCACAGCCTCAGACCTTGTTCAGGTAATCCTCGAGCAGGGCTCCCCAATGGACCTTGCTCCCTTCAATACTCTCCTGTCCTTCACAGGTACACTGGTCTTGACAGGTATGCATGTTATGTTTCTCCAGCTCCAGGGCAGGTGATCTTGGTGTCCTTGCTGATTGCCAGCAGGGAGACTATTAACTCATGTTCCTCTGTCCTGGTCACAGGCAGAAGTCTTGCAGAGCTTCCCCTCATCATACAGCCTGTCTGACTGCTTGGCAGATGACAGCGTTTGGGGTCTTAACCTCCCCTTCTTATAGGTCTTTGGCGTTTTATGTAGGGTGTCTGCTTCTTTTGAAGTGAACATCTTTCCTTTTCTTCTTTCATCAGAAAGGATGTCTTGTCACAGCAGTCATGACTCCAAAGCTGATTGACCCACAATACAATTCATGGGAGTGTAGACACCTGGATATCAGCCACAGTGATATGTGCAGAAAAAGGTTAATCCCGGGCTTCCAGTCCCATTCATTATGATTCCCTTATCGGTCCTCTCTCCCTTGCTGAGATGTGTCCAGGCCCCTTCCCTGTGATCTATCACTGAATCAAATAGCAACCTTTTAAAATATAAATTAAGAATATCTTCCCACCTTCCTCCACTGTGTCCCACCCAGCTTACAGGAAAGCAGCAATACACAAATCTGTCTGGTGGAATTCCTCCACTCCTCATGTCTTTACCGGGCAGGTTTGGGCCTCCCAAAACGGAACCCAGGGTCCTCCATGTAATGTACGATTACAGGCCTATTTCCACCCGTACTTTCATAGCATGCTTACTGCATATAACTGTTACTTCCGTGTACTATACCATTACAGGCACAAATACATTCAGCACACTTATTCATTCTGCATGCACTATTCAGCATAGTAGCCTTTCTGCACTGTACCAGGATGTGATGTTTTAAAACAAACACACTGCCAGCACACACACTCACCACTCATATGTGCAGTGCACAACAATTCCCCCTTCATGTATTGTACTTCAAGCAAGCACACATAAACTCAGCACATGCTTTCCTTGTGCATATACTGTACAGCACTACATCTTCCATGTATTGTATCCCAACCGGCATACATAAATTCAGTTAATGCACTATCCATAAATATACTGTGCAGTACTGCTCTAGCCCTGTACTGTACCATTCACAGGCACACATACAACCAGGTTCATATACTAGGAGTACAGAGGGATTTACAGGACTAGGTCGCCCTCCACTCATGCAATCAAGAAACACAGTGACCTAGTCCACAAGGCAATCGTTTTATGTATATCTGTGGGTATACGTGGATATGTCAAGAGATCATTCCGAACACACCTTTGAATTTAACAATAGGTGTCTGACTCCAGATACTTGCCAGAAAAACTTTTTAAAAGTAGCCAATCTCTGATACATCTAACTTTAGACAACACAGGACAAACATTCAGAAGAGAGACGACATCTGAAAAAATGTGTGAGTAGCTAGAAGACACCTCACGGGCGCACCACCATTGGGGCCCCTGGTTGGTACTCACCAGGGTGGCCCTGTTCTCATCATTGGTATCAACTAGCTTAACGTAAACGTGACCGACTCCCAAAAGTAAAAGACAGTGAATGGTGCAGTGTACACAAACTTATATGTGACAAGGACTAACAACGTTCAACATATAACAAAACAAATACTGAGCGCACAGGAATGGGAACCTTTTTATTTGTATTCTCCTGTCCGCCAACAGTAAACACATATATAAAACAAAGAGAGAAGCGAATACTCCCTATCGATCCGCTTTCAACTCGCAGCCGACATGTTTCATTGCCATGGTAAAGATTCAGGCAATTTCTTCAGGGCAAAGATGTTTATAGAAAGCCACTGCCAGCAAAGTACTGCGTTTGAGGTGCTGTAAATCAAAGAGAGGAGGAAAGCACGTGTGAGGGGCTATCTGTGATTGCACTGCGTGCTGTATATTATTGCTATCCGATCACACTGTGGAAATCTAAATTACTTGGCTTACAGCTTCGACTTTCATACCATTGTAATCATCTATTTTGAAAAGTCAAGGACCCACTCCCAATCGGTAAGTGTAGTCTATTCTCCCATCAAAGTTTATCTAATCAAGACAAAAGAAAAGAAAAGAAAAGAAAAGCCCCGCGTGGGCGGACATTAGAAAAAGCTAATCTAGTCTCACCGGGAGCTCCGTTTCCAAACGCTTCGTGTGCAGCAAGGTAAATACCAGTGGAGAAGGATTCACCGGCGTCTTCTCAGCACCGGATCGCCGAGCGTTTGGGGCGTGTAGTATTTATTTTTAGCTCCAGGTTTCTCATTGGCTAGTAGCGTCACGTGGACACATACAACCAGCCCTGAGTCACTACTCTTGATCAGCACTTCCACATCTACGTGGTGTAGGCTAAGGGTGATTTTAACACACAACAGTAGAACTTTTAAAAAGGTGAGTGAGACTTTTGGCCTCACTCCTGTGACACTGGATAACAAGCATTGGCATAGCCAATAGGTCTTGCTTTTGGGATCTTATAAGTGTTTAGCCATGCAACAGTTGAAGTTTTTGCACCAAGGATATTGTGCTGCATAACGGCGATCTGTGAACCTGATAAGTGTTAGGACAGTGCGTGGGGCAGGGAGTAAGCACGGCCAGCTTTGAACCTGATGATAAGTGTTAGGACAGAGCAGGGGGGGTAAGCACGGCGAGCTTTGAACCTGATAATCAGTTTTAGGACAGAGCGGGGGCAGGGAGGTAAGCACGGCGAGCGTTGAACCTGATAGGTGTTAGGACAGAGCGGGTGTCAGGGGGGTAAGCACGACGAGCTTTGAACCTGATGATAAGTGTTAGGACAGAGCGGGTGTTAGGGGGGTAAGCACGGCAAGCTTTGAACCTGATGATAAGTGTTAGGACAGAGCGGGTTTCAGGGGGATAAGCACAGCGAGCTTTGAACCTGATGATAAGTATTAGGACAGAGCTGGGCAGGGAGGTAAGCACGGCAAGCTTTGAACTCGATGATCAGTGTTAGGACAGAGCGGGTGTCGGAGGGATAAGCAGGGCGAGCTTTTAATCTGATGATCAGATTTAGGACAGAGCGGGGGCAGAGGGATAAGCACGGCGAGCTTTGAACCTGGTAAGTGTTAGGACAGAGCGGGGGCAGGGGGGTAAGCACGGCGAGCTTTGAACCTGATGATAAGTGGTAGGACAGAGCGGGGACAGGGGAGTAAGCACGGCGAGCTTTGAACCTGATGATAAGTGTTGGTACAGAGCGGGGGCAGAGGGGGTAAGCACTACGTATTAAGGGTAAAGTGGCCGCTTCTATGACATACCTAAAGCTGCTGGTTGAGAAGCTTGCAATGGACCCAGCCTCCCTTCAGACTCTGACCTTGAAGCCTAGAGGTGGGGCCAGAAGAGTGAGCAGCCCAGAGTAGAAAAGGAGACAGGGACACTTGTTTTCAAGAAATGAAATGCACTGTTCATGCCCTATTGACAAACTTCCATGGCATGAATAGTGGTGAGGCTTGCAAACAGGAGCAGTTTCCCTCCTTCCTATCCAAAGGGAGGGGTCAAGAGGTGAAAGAGCAGGCTGGAGAAGGTCGGCGCTGGGTTGTTTTCAGGAATGCAGAGGGAGGAGAGAACAGCCAGGGCCTGTGACCCATGACGGGAGAGGAAAGCCATATGGCGCATGTGCCCGCGCACATGCACGCAAGCTCTAGGCCACAGTGGTAGCATTTTCTGAAGCCCTTACTAATAGTCTCGCCAGAGCACAGTGCATGCGCTGCTCTAGGCTCGACCTAAGTCTCGCCGGAGCACAGTGCATGCGCTGCTCTAGGCTCGACCTAAACGGATCTGTTCACTACTACTGATCACTACGCTGTAGGCTACTACTACAGCGCTTCTGCTGCTTAACCTAGCAAAGGTGGTAAGTAACCTTTCACCGCTATGAGTGTAGCACTCTTGGTGCCCCTCCCAGTAACCAACACCGCTGTCTGTGAAACAATTCTATGTCATGGCGCACATGCATGATCCATGTTCGCCTATAGCAAGAAAATCAGCATTTGGGATCCAGAGAACAGCACAGTTGGGCAGTCAGGGTACTGGTACAAGCCTCTTACCATGCAAAGGACTTTTCCGTCCCAGCACACTCTCTTTCCGAGTAACATAGAGGAAATGTATCAATGTAACCTCACATAGAGCATGCCTTGCTGCTGTGAAGCATGCTGTTTCTCTGATGCTCTTCTGGTTAATGGAGGATTAAAATTCCGAAGGTGATGGGAGGGACACACGTGATTAAGATGTAGTTCTACATTATGTTTTCTGTGGCATTGATCCAGTCTTACATCCTCATTTAGGAGGCCATTGTATTCCCGGAACATATTTGTTAATTGGACAGTACATCAGCATTAGTAATGCCAATTTTTGTATGCGCCATTTTAACCTACAGATTGTGCACCAGTGATTTTTACACAGTGTGATTGCTAGTGCAAAACGTGTGTGCTAAAATTACAGATGATGTACAACATTGTTCTAAAAGCAGATGCTTGAAGCTCAGTCGTGCAATAACATCTGAAATTCAAATCCACTCAAAAGCAGGTGGTAAACACATTACCTTCAACTTCACCTACAAACAGTCCTACCATGTTTGCTCTCATACAAACAAGCAGCCTGAACACATTTTTAAACAACAATCAGGACTTCTTGCAGAAAAAATGGAATACAACAAATCTTTAAAAAAAGCTGGGAGACTGATGCCATTAGATGTATTTGCTGTAAGATGTCATCAATACTCTGGCCTTTTAACACACACTAAGTTGTTATTCAATTGTATTCTTTTAAGTTGAGCTGCAAGATATTTGTTTGTGAATGTTTAGACTATTGGGCCCGTAAAGCAGTTTGCTATGCGCATGATTGTGAGCTATTAACTCAGTCAAAGCATGTTTCGCTTGTGGATTTACTCGCTTTTCCTAAGTTATCAAACTAACCTTAGAAACAAATGAAATAGTGAGAAAGGGGATTTTCCTTTTGAAAAAGCAAAGTATTCATGAATGCGCTTTGTTTGACTGATCCCACCTAACAAATAATTTAATTTGATTCTTTGTAAAGTACTCTGAAGGTTGAAGTTTTCAACATTCGATCCACTAAGTGGGATATCAATTTGAAGGAATATGAAGAAAAAGAATAAATCAAAGGGATCAAAATGAACTAGCATAAGGGAACACCCCAAAAGAGTTGCATCTGTATTATTTAACAGCCTCTTAAGGTATATTTGCTACTGCAAAGATGAACTTGAAGATGGCGCCTAACTAAGTCATGCACCCATATGGATGGTAAATTGATAGTGCATGAAGTCGTACCAGAGTTGTTGAAGAAGCGGTATACCTGCTCTAACAGATGTAATAATAATTTAACAAGGGTTCACAGTATTCATGTGGAGAAATGTCTGGTACATAGACAATATTAGCACAACTTGTCTTTTGTCTGAATGAAGGAATCCAAGAAAAGGAATCCGGTAGAAAAATATAGGCCCTCATTACAAGTGCGCCAATAAATTCCGGTACACAAGGTCTCCTTTTTGAATCTTCAACACAACTGGTAAGCTTGCATTTCCTCATGGCTTCTACATAAAAATTGTCATTGCCAGAGTGCTGCTCCTTGTTGTCTGTACACAGATAAACATTATTCTTTAGCCCAAGAGCCCACACAAAGCCTTTCTGTCTATTCTGGACTGGTTCAGCAACAACCATTAACTTTATTGTATGACAAAGAAATCAGAGTTGCTGTCAACTCTGTGAAATGTTCAGGAGGCACAGAAAGGCCTAAATTCAGAAAGCATGAAGGCAATGGGAGGGGCAGAAAACAGAACAGGACTGTGGCTTTCTGGCTCTAGTGAGACCTGTCTACCTAAAGTGAAGCCTCGCTCCTGCAGCATCCTTGGATCACTTCATGCTACTTAGTAGACTGATTGTAGCAGAGGAATAATGGGTGTGCAGGTGACAAAGAAAGACCAAGTTGTCTTTTCAGACCTACTCATCAAGGATATTCTTGGCTTGTACCTACAGTGAGAGAATCAGTTCACAGTGACTGCTTTACAAAGCCCTAAATAAGTGAATAAAATGCATTGAACTACTGGTTGTCTGTGGAGATGTTGTAGAGATGCTGATTCTGGTATGCAGACACTGTACTACAGGGTGTAACTGTTGTTGAGCTATACAAACGTTGATGCTATTTTTATAGGTGGGAAAATACCCTCACTATGCCTATAGCGTTCTGTAGCCCTCTGTTGTTTTATTTTTAGCGAACTATGCAAACGTACATTATACGTCCTATCTAGCATATGCAACGGCCTGTCATTTACATGCTTTGAAGTATGAAAGCCGTAAGCATTCCAGACTTGCCATAAAATTTCATGTTGTCTTTTTAAGGATAGTTTTAAAGAGCAATGCTTGTCTGTAAGACACTTAAAGTTCTAGGATTCCTTAGTTTCCATCCACAGTATTTAATATGGGTGACTTGCAACTCCTTTACAGCTAGCCCAAGTGCCTTGTTTGCCCAAAATGTCCAGGGTCTTTTCATATCAAGAGGGTTGGCTTTGCCCAATGCCCCTGTCCAATTCACCCATTCCTTTAAATAAAAGAGCTCCTTCAACCAGTGGATCAGCCGGACCTGTCATCCAACGCATTGCGTTCTCCCAACAGATGAGGTCCGCAGGGGCACACATCTCAGCGCCCTGATGAAACTAGTGAAGGAGATTCCAGAATTCCTGTTTGGAGGTTCAGAGATGACCAGCAGCCCGTCGCCTGCTGGAAGTGTTGACGAAAAGGCATGGCTCAAGAAATTAGACTCTGATGGTAAGCACCGCAGTCTCTTCACATTCAGTTGCTGCTACAGCTATGAAAACGCTTGGGCTTGGAACGTTCTGCAAGATGTGGTGCAGTTTGTTTTCAAGGCTGTTTAATGTTGATGTCTTCACTTAGACAACACATTGCAAAGGATGTGGTTTATCTTACTCTCTGGCAAAGCAGAGAATACAGGACCTGTACTGTGAGTTCATGGAAAGCTCTGGCGAAATTAGACCTCGATCATCTTTTACTCAGTGGATAACATTTGTGATTACTTGACTGTTGTAATTAATGAAGTCCTTGAGCCAGGTATATATATAACACGCTGGTTTTAATTAAGCTTAGTTTCATGTTAGGTTTCAAGTAAATAAGTAAAGATGACAAAAGCCCCACCAGGAGCAGCCTCCCTGCTGCTCATCCTGCATCCACCAACTACCACTTCACATATCTCCAGACCCCAAGCATCCTGTGACATCACACACATCCAACATTCCAAACATCATCAAGTACACCAGCACTCACTCTGGCTGAGCAGTAGGGAAGAGACAAGTAAGTTATAACATCCCCCTTCCTTAGGGAAACTAAAAGCAGAAATGATGCCCATAAATTGAAACATCATTAAAACATTACGTAAGAAGGGATGGAAGCAATCCACCATGTACATGCATAAAATAGAAATAATGCAGATAAATTGAAAACATCAGAAAATCTACAACATCAGAAAGAAATGGAATTCCACCAATACATGCATGAAATTATGGAGTTAACCAAAAACAAAAAAATAAATACACTGATAGGGATTTACCCCATCCCCCAATAAATACACTAATAGAGATTAACTCCATCCCCCTTCCTTAGGGAAAAAAACAACACCACACCAAACACGCTGAGCGGTGAAACAAAACTGGGGCACACACCACCCCATAATTACGAGATGATACCAACCCATAAGCTAACCAAACTCACCAACATTGGACACACACCACTCTAAATAACTAGCACTAGGGGTACTCACCACCCCACAAACTCACCACCATAGGGCACTCACCACCCTAAAACAAACAGTACCAGGGCACTGGCCACCCCAGAAACTCACCTCCGTAGGGCACTACCCACCCTAAAAAAAACAAGCACTGGGGTACTCACCACCCCACAAACTCACCACCATCCATAACATTGACCAAGCATGAAAAGTGAAGAACTACAAAGGTATCAAGTGTATAGAACAATAGTACCTAGCAGAAACTTTTTCTCTTGCTCCAAATGGTTTGCTTAGATATAATTTCCTCTTGCACAGTGAAATCTGAGACAACTTCAGACAGCTCTCACCTGCCAGTTTTGGAAGACCGACTGACTGAGCTATGGAGTGCACCCAATACGCCAAGCAGCATCGTGCAAGCAGATCTGGAGGAAAGTAGGCTGGACACTACAGGAAAAAGGCCATCAGCAGAAGGTAAACGCAATGATAGCCATCGAGGAGCCATTTTCCCACACTGGGAGGCATCTGGAAATACTCTATTAATGACACTTATAGAATTTTTTTATTTTTTACTCAAAAAGCGCTGGGCGAAGGTTTCCTGCAAAATGTAGAATCAACTGAATCTTTAAAACCATATGTTTGCTCACACACAAGAGGGATAGCTCCTTGATTTACACATTCTCTTAATGACAGTAAACAATGTCTTTCATCTTATTAGCCTTAATGTTATGTGGTAGATATCCGATTAGCTTACTTATCAACTTGCATTGTGACAGTATGTTAGACTTCCCTATCCCTTTCATATTTGTGTACATTCTCTTCAGGTAGATCTGCCAGAAATCTGTATAAATATGCATTTATAGCACCCTTTTATATTTAACTATTTATGACAGGGGCAGTATTACATGAGATTTCACTTGAAACAATACTGTCAAAATTATCCTGTTTTTCTTTCTGACAGTTGTATGTATAAAACATTTGGGCTGATCTAGAAAACTAGTAAACCTTTACGTGATAGTGACATTTCTGAATAACATCAGTTCTCTTATGCAAACACAAAATACAGGGATAATATTGATGTACAGAAGTCTCGCCAACATTCAGAAACTATTCAGATCTTAATTTTCATGGCTCTTTATTTAAATGTGGGCACAAGTAATTATGCATGCCGCCCCTCATTTTAGTAGACCACTTGTTTTCCAGTTAAGTTTTGATAGCCTCGTAGTTTGAGCCTGGTAAAGAAGTACCAAGCATAGTATTGGTAACCTTATAAAGTACTGGCATTTCCTACATTAAGACTACAAAGTCAGCAGTTTTTCTAGAAAACAGCTTTGATTCCCATAGAGTCAGTATTCCTGTAAGGCGATAAAAAGGAATGGAATGACTGCACTCAATTGTACCCGCTGATTTTGCAGAGATAAATAATGGTCCTGAATCATTACTATTAGCCATTACTGATGCATTTGGATGGCAACGGTTTAAATAATATTGTTTAAGAATCGTGACAGAAATAAATGTTTACTTAATGCTTGCATTTAAGGCTGTTTCAGATGGTTGGAGATAATTTTGTATGCTGATCAGGAGGGCTGCTTGAACTTTGTTCAAAGATTGCCACCTGAAATGTCCTAAATGATTTCTTCAGCAAGCTACGTCCTCACAAAATCTGACTGATCTTCCTTAATTTTTTGTGGAAGTACTTTCTGTAGCATCTAGACATTCATCTTTGTGCATATTTTAAAATGTGCCTTTTTAGTGGACATTTCCCATTCAAAAGCTGCAGTTCACTGTCATTGTCACCTTAAAGCTCATCAAACATTGTTTTTCTTTGGGGCTTCCATATTTTGCCTACCTATCTCACCCTCCCCAAACCACTGCTTACAATTTGTGAGTGGTATTTTTTAAACTCTTCCCTGGATCTTTCCTATTTCACAGCTGTGCTGGCATTTCTTCTAGTGTGCCTCAAAATTGGTGACTACCTTGATTTGCAGCTTCGCTTTGAGTTCTGGAAATTGACTCTGAAGCTATACCTCCTAGTCGTGGCTGTGGGCCCAATTCAGACCATAAATCATTTCATCTTGATTGGCCAAATGAGGGCTGTACCACACAGGATAGGTTGTGCCTGAACTTTGGCCCATGCTGACATCACCAGATTTCGGTAAAATTACTTGTCTTCACCACATCCTTTATTCAGCAAAAGCTACATGTTCAAGTAATGCAGAGTGTTCGTTTAAATGCTCAGAGGAGCAGAAAGCAAATTCTGGTATTATTATTTGCATTTTATTTTTTATAACAAAAGCTAGGTGAGCGCAATTTGTAATGATAATGATGTGTTATCTCTCTCTGACAGTTAAAGCTGGAGACATTTCTGCGGCTGATACCTGCTTCCCCTACTTGACAACCTGTCTGAAGCAACCATCTCTAAACAGCTCCTCCAACAGCAGCACCCCTACAAGGACCCTACCAAGAGATCATGAGCAGGGGAAACCAGTGATGGAAACCAAGAATGCACATGAAGAAGGTGAGCTAGAACCCTTGCATCATCTTTAAGAGTGGATGTGGTCAAGTGCCAAGATCATAGACAAACATATCATTTGCCACGTGTTCTGATCCTTGCTTCCTCACGTGCCCAGATTACGTGATCTAAAGCAATCAACTATATGCCTCTGTTTACCTGTTCCCTTATCTACAAAAGCAGAAATGATTAGAAACATACTTGTTCGAGGCATGATTGCTGTAGATACACATGCTTTGCATACTCCTGCCATCTAGTGTCAGATCTGGGTGTTTGCGAGTTGTTTTTCTTTGAAGAAGTCTTTCCCAGTCACATGGTAAGGTGACTCCTCCTTTCGGTGATAATGCGCATTGACATCGACTCCATTGTTAGTTTTTTTTTCTTTCTGCCATTGGGTTCGAACGTGGTTTGCTGTGCTCTGGTTTGAAACCATTCTTCGGGATCCCCTCAGTGCGCAACACACTTTACCCTTGTTGTTATTGCTTTCATACGCGTTACACTATTCTCCACGTGCCGAATAAACTGGAAAACTCTCCATCTTCTGTCAAGAACTTCGGGCCTAACCGCGTCAGTTGACTTCCACTCCGTTGCTTATTATCCAGCCTTCTGCCAATGGAACGGACTCTATTTCAATTCTGTCCTTTGTGCTACTCCAAGTATCCGCTCTCCAACCTGAATAAAGTCTGCGACATGTGCCTCTCACCGGAGCAGAGGGAAGAAGATTGCGACGCTTGGCGATCATTCTGATCGAAAAAGACTGTTCGAGGCATATGAGCTGTAGATTGCACACTATGCATAGATTGCCACCTAGTGTTGGGCCCAGATGTTTGCAGTTTGTTTTGTAGAAAAGTCTTTGGAAGTCACGGGATAGGTGACTCCTCCTTTGGATGATACTGCGCTTGGTCATCGGCTCCATCCCCAGATTGTTTTTTTCCGCCACCGGGCTCGGATGTGTTTCCAGCGCTCCGTGTTGAAACCTAATTCTTTCGGCGCGCAATCCTCACCAACTTTCAGAAAATAAGTTTCGAACGCTTCTCCACTCAACGCTATTCTTCAACGTCGAATACTTTGATTCAGGTCGTCGTCGACGGCCTTCGGGCCTAAGTAGGCCTCAACTCCAGCTCATGGAAAGGCCTCCATTCATAAAGTGTCCTCAATGTGGGTCGAAGTTTCCCCACACCAACCTTCACGAGGTGTGTAACCTCTGCCTTTCTCCGGAGCACGAGGCAAGGGACTGTTCAGATTTGTGCCTCTTTCCGCTCCAAAAGACTATCCGGGACCGAAGAGCGAGAAGAACAATGGCTCGATCTTCATCCTCCATTCCGGACGACATCTTTGAGGAAGGCGTCAACGTCCCAGAACAACAGGACGTCGACAGCGGTTCCGAACATGAAGAAGATTCGGATGTTGAGGACGTCACACCAGCGCAACGGATTGTAAGTAAGACCGTCGACCCCGACCCTTCCTCGACACACCCAAAGAAGGCCCAGGTTACACCCTCGCCCTCGGGCTCGGGTGCACACCAACACTCCGCTTCTACTGCCCCACCTTCGGGCCCGGCAAAGAAGCCAATTAAGCCTTCGGGCGACCCGGGCTCGAGTCAGCCTTCCCATGGTGCCGGCGCCAACTTACTGGCACCGAAAAAGACATCGACACTGGTTATGCCGACGCCCAAGCCATCGGCGCCCTAACCCACAACTCCTTCAGCACCGAAACCCAGGTCGGAACCAAGCAAAGCTTTGGATTCCAAAAAACCGCCAGAACCGAAAAAAGCATCGGATCCAAAGAAACAACCGGATCCGAAAACAACACCCGACCCGAAAAAACCTTCGGAACCGAAAAAACCTTCGGAGCCGAGAAAGACTCCTGCTTCCATGACAAAGGACATTGTCAAAAAACCAAAGCAAGACACTTCGGTGCCGAAACCTTCCACAGCACCAAAAGATCGGCCTCCGGCAGAGGACTTGTATATTACGGACCCTGCCCAAAAGACTCTGGCTAAGGGCCCAATAACTGGACAGTTGATTTTGGCATCAAAGAAGCGACCACTGGACAAGCCAGCTCCAGCTCCGCTTACAAAGAGAAAGGACATGGCTACCTTGCCTTTAGGACCGCCTTCCCCTTCTCCTCCACCTACGCCATCACCACACTCTCCCATATCACAGCATTCCTCTGCATCCTCTCATAGAGCTGATAGTTCTGATGATATGGGGGTAACATGCCTGATCCAGACACACCTATAGGATCACCTGACCCATGTGTTGATTACAGCACTAGAGATGTCCCAAATGTCCCTCAGGATGACTTATACCCCTCATGGCCTTCCCCACCTGAAGACACTATAGGGTTTAACAAATTAATACACAGAGCTGCACAATATCACGAGGGGTGAACATGCATACAGACCCTGTAGACGAGGACTGCCTGATGGATACCTTTGATAACTCACAAAGGTCATCATCCATTTTACCAAAGCTCAAAGGGGTAATTAAACATGCTGCTGAAGTCTTTAAAGACCCAGTCAGAACTAGAATCATTAATCCTCGTACAGAGAAGAAATATAAAGCAGCCCCTTCAGACCCAGAATACATTAAGAGGCCAGTACCACTAGACTCACTTGTAGTTTCCAGCGCCCGCAACAGAGCTAACTCACAAAAATCTGGTGATGCTGCCCCACCAGATAAAGAGTCTAAGTTACTAGACGCATCAGGGAAGAGAACTGTGTCTCAAGCAGTAAACATCTGGCGTATCGCCAACACACAAGCATTGCTAGCCAGATATGATAGGGCACATTATGACGATTTAGAGTCAATAATGAGACACCTCCCTGATAAGTACAGGGATAAGGCACATGAACTCATCCAAGAGGGTAAACACATTACAAATACCTCCATCAGATGTACCCTTGATGCAGCGGATACTGCGTCTAGAGCAGTTAACACCAGCGTCTTGCTACGCAGACATGCCTGGCTACGTATATCAGGATTCATACCTGAGGTACAAAATGCCATTCTAAATCAACCTTTCGATGAGCAACACCTATTTGGACCCAACGTGGATGTATCTCTTGAAAAAACGAAAAAAGATACAGACACCGCAAAATCTATGGGAGCCCTACAATCGCATGCTGACAGACGTTAATTTCATCGCTCATCCTATAGAGGTGCCACCAGAGGATATTCCTCAGACACAGCCTCTGCCTCATACAAAGCCATTACACCATCCACTTACGGCAAGGGCTACCAAAGGGGTGGGTCCAGTGGTAACAATAACAAGGGCAGAGGTAAAAATAACAATTCCCGCTCTGCCTCCACCCCTGCCCAATGACTCCCTTCCCCTTCACCCGCTGCACTCCACTCTGGTCGGGGGAAGACTCTAACAGTACCTGCCAGCTTAGGAAAACATCACATCAGACAGGTGGGTGTTACAAATTATTCAATCAGGTTGCTGTCTGGAACTACAATCTACCCCCCCCCCCCCCAACATACCACCCAGGCAGTGTCCAATGTCACAGGAACATTTAACATTGCTCAGAAGGAAGTAATATCCCTCTGGCAGAAAAATGCAATAGAGATAGTCCCAAAGCACCAGGAAAACAAAGGAGTATACTCACTGTATTTCCTAATACCAAAAAAGGACGGATCTCTAAGACCCATCCTAGACCTCAGACCTCTAAACATTTACATTCAGTCGGACCATTTCCATATGGTCACACTTCAAAAGGTCCTTCCACTACTGGGACTAAACGACTTCCTTGCCACTTTAGATCTCAAGGACGCCTACTTCCATATTCCCATCCACGCAGCGCACAGAAAATATCTCAGATTTGTGCTAGACGGGCAGCACTACCAGTTCAAAGTGCTCCCATTCGGAGTCACAACAGCGCCAAGGGTGTTTACCAAATGCCTAGCAGTGGTAGCAGCACACTTAAGAAGACAACACATTCATGTCTTCCCATATCTGGACGACTGGCTCATAAAAGCCAGCTCATACAGCCAGTGTGTACAACACACTCACGCACCCATTCAACTGCTTCCCGACTTGGGATTCACAGTAAATCACACCAAGTCGCATCTACAACCCTCACATATACAACAGTATCTCGGCGCTACAATAAACACCCAGTTAACACTAGCGTATCCCTCTCCAGCAAGGATAACAAGTGTACAAACTCTTCTAACAAAATTCAAGCCGCAACACTCACTACCAGCTCGAGTGTTCATGCATCTCATAGGAATGATGGCATCTTGCATATTCATAGTTCCTCACGCAAGATTGCATATGCTTCCAAGAGTGCCTAGCACGCCAATGGAACCAGGCTCAAGGTCAACTAACAGACCTAGTGTTGATGGACGGTCGGACTCATCGTTCTTTGCAATGGTGGAACACCAAAAATCTTTCCAAAGGAGGACCGTTTCTAGAGCCGGTTCCTCAAGTAGTCTTAACAGCGGACGCATCGCTTTCCAGCTGGGGAGCTCACCTCCTGCATCACACCACTCAACGTAGGCGGACACCGCAACAAAAGCTACTCCACATCAACCAACGAGAGTTACTAGCTGTGTTTCTAGCCCTAAAAGCTTTTCAAACTCAAGTGTCAGGCAAAGCTGTCCTAGTCCGCACAGACAATATGACAGCTATGTACTACATAAACAAGAAGGGCGGGACACACTTTCTGCAGCTCTCTCAGTTAGCACAGCAGATATGGAGATGGGCCATACCACTAAAGATCTTCCTATTAGCCCAACACGTCCCAGGAGTACAAAACACCATGGCAGATCTGCTAAGTCGACAAACTCAGCAAATCCACGAATGGGAACTTCATCCACAAGTTCTTCATCCGTTCTTTCAAATGTGGGGACAACCTCAAATAGACCTCTTTGCCACCCACGAAAACACAAAATGCCCAAACTTTGCCGCCGGATACCCACACCCATTGTCCACAGGCAATGCGATACCTAGTAAAGCAGAACCGTGGAGAGATCAGGCACCAGGACCCAGCTCAGCTCAACCTAGCGATCTGGCTCCTGAGGTCATAGAGTTTGGTTACCTCAACCTTCCCCCAGACTGTATTAACGTTATCAAAGAAGCTAGACGCCCCACCACTAGAGCATGTTACGCTGCTAAGTGGAAAAGGTTTGTCATATACTGCCAAAACAACCAAATTGATCCTTTAGATGTGTCTATTCAACACATCATTGGAAATTTACTGCAACTACAAAAGTGTAACTTGACCTACACAGCTATCATGTTACACCTTGCTGCTATTGCAGCATACTTACAAAATAGACAACATCTATCTCTTTTTAGAGTGCCAGCTATTAAAGCTTTCATGGAAGGACTCAAAAGAATAATTCCTCCCAGAACACCACCCGCACCAGTGTGGAATCTAAATGTAGTTCTCACAAGGTTAATGGGACCTCCCTTCGAACCACAACATAAATGCGAATTGCAATTTCTGACCCGGAAAGTAGCTTTCCGAGTAGCCATTACGTCTCTCAGAAGGGTTAGTGAACTACAAGCATTTACCATTCAAGAACCCTTTCTGCAAATGCATCATAACAAAATGGTTCTTCGTACTAATCCAAAAGTCATTTCCCCTTTTCATCTAAATCAATCTGTTGAGTTGCCCGTGTTTTTCTCGCAGCCTCAAACAGTCGCAGAAAGAGCTCTACACACTTTAGATGTCAAGAGAGCATTACTGTACTACATTGAAAGAACACAAACCTTTCGTAAGACAAAACAACTTTTTGTGTCTTTCTCACCGCCACATAAAGGCAATCCTGTTTCAAAGTCAGGGATCGCTAGGTGGATTGTTAAATCTATACAAATATGTTATCAAAAAGCGAAACGTACATTAACAATCCCACCAAAAGCCCATTCTACCAGGAAAATAGGGGCTTCAATGGCATTCTTAGGGAACATTCCCCTAGATGACATGTGCAAAGCAGCCACATGGGCTACACCGCACACATTCACGAAGCATTACTGTGTAGATGTGAAAACTAAACAACAAGCCACTGTGGGCCAGGCCGTACTAAAAACTCTGTTTCAAACCAATGCAACAGATACGGGTGGTCGCCGCTAGGTGTGGGAACTGCTATGTAATCTATGCATAGTGTGCAATCTGCAGCTCTTATGCCTCGAACGGAAAATGCTACTTACCAGTATGCACCTGTTCTTGGCATGTAGAGCTGCAGAGTTGCACACGCCCACCCGCTTCCCCGGCTACCTTTATCTGTTCCAGTATTATCTTAATTAGATACAGCTTACATGAGCATCCTTCCTGTTTCTTACAAAACTCCATCATTTCCCTGCTGGCGAAAAACAATCTAAGGATGGAGCCGATGCTCATGCGCACTAAGGTCCAAAGGAGGAGTCACCTATCCTGTGACTTCCAAAGACTTTTCTACAAAACAAACTGCAAATATCCGGGCCCAACACTAGGTGGCAATCTATGCATAGTGTGCAACTCTGCAGTTCTACATGCCAAGAACAGGTGCATACTGGTAAGTAGCATTTTCCTTTGTTGGGCTCGAGGAAGGGATATGCAGAGACAAAACATTGAACACACTCCAGATATCTTCAGGGAAGATACCAAACACGAAGAAATGGAGGCTTCTGTATCTAAGAATTGGATTCGGAGCTTGAAATCGAGTTAGAATCCGAAGACGTTCCAGTGGGACTGGTTGTCCTGAGTAACAAAACCCCTTTGCCCCTCAAACTCTCTTTGATTGAACTAAAGACTTCCGACCACCACTGCCTTCTGGCCATGGTCGGCACCGAGACCCTGCTTCCAGCGCCCTACCCTCGGCCCCGAAACAGACAGTCAAGCCTTCCGCTGGGGACCGAGTCGAGAAAAGAAACCTTCGAACAGAAACCTTGAGCTCCAAAAGACAAACAAGCATTTGCAATACAATAGGTCTCGCATTCATTACGTTTGAGCTATTGGCACTGCTAAATATTGCAACAGCAATTGCAACAAAAGTCTAAAATTTGTTGGCCACAAAAAGTGTATTTATTTTTGTAGCAATGGTGGCATGCTGCACTTTAGATGAATATGTTTAAAAGTAAAATACGTCATACTGCGATTGCTTCAATAGTTAATTGTGGATGCGTTAACAATTGATGTGTTCACTGATGGATGTTGGTGTGTGTGCCTGTAGGAATTGTGCACTGATGGCTGGTGTGCCTTGTGAAAGCGTGCACTGACGGCTGGTGGGTTGTGCCTGGTGAAAGCGTGCACTGATGGATGGTGGTGTGTGTGTGCCTGGTGAAAGCGTGCATTGACGTCTGGTGCTGTGCGCCTGGTGGAAGCGTGCAATGACGACTGAATGGTGTCTGTGTCTGGTGAAATTGTGCACTGACGGTGTGGTTGTGTGGTTATGTGTCTGGTTGTATGTGTGGTTGTGGGTGTGAGTGTGGGTGTGGTGGTGTGGGTGTGGTGGTTGTGTGTGTGGTTGTGTGTGTGGTTGTGTGTGTGGCTGTGTGTGTGGTTGTGTGTGTGTGTGTGGTTGTGGTTGTGTGTGTGTGTGGTTGTGGGTGTGGTTGTGGGTGTGGTGGTGTGTGTTTGGTTGTGTGTGTGTGTTTGGGTGTGTGGTTGTGTGTGTGTGGTTGTGTGTGTGGTTGTGTCTGCGGTTGTGTGTGCGGTTGTATGTGCGGTTGTGTGTGTGTGGTTGTATGTTGGACATATTGTAAATGCATGTGGAGTGTTGCCAACTGTGGGGGCAGAGAGTATCACAGACGGAAGCCCTCGAGCATCGCCCAGCCACAGTAGCACCCCCGAGATTGAACACAATAGCGAGGCTTTGTTATCAGTGGGTAAAGTGCACACAGGACAGGACACGTAGGACAGTGCACAGAGGTGGTGCATCCAGGGCAGTGCACACAGGGCAGTACACATGCAACAGTGTTCAGAGGTGGTGCATTAGGCTAGTGCACACAGGACCATGCACAAAGGAAGGTACACAGGACGATGCACTCATGACGTTGCACACATACTGTTGCATACAAGCCAGTGCACACAGGACAATGAACACAGGAGGGTGCACACTGGGCGGCTGGTGTGCAGCTCTTGCAACTGACCTGCTGCATGCGAGCTAAATGTACCACGTCTGAAGTGTGACTGGGGAAGAGAAGGTGGGCGGTGAGCACGGGGCCCATTTTTATTAAGGGGCAGTTGCCCTTAGATTCTTTAGTGGTATGTAATTCTTACAAAAGAGCAAACTGTCAGACTTCAGCAGATGCACCTCCTCCAGACAAGTAGTCTAAATTAATAGATGCATCAGGCAAAAGAGTACCTGCTCAATCCGCCAACCATTGGCGCATTGCCAACACACAAGGCCTATTAGCCAGATATGATGGGGCCCACTCAGACGAAATGGAGGAACTGCTCCAACACCTCCCAGAGGATCATAAGAAAAGAGCTAGTACGAGAAGGTAAAATAATATCGAATCCCTCCATTAGATGTGATCTAGTTTCTGCTAATACTGCAGCAAGGTGAATTAACACCAGCAAGCTCCTTAGACGACATGCATGGCTCATGATATCTGGGTTTAAACCAGAGGTTCAGCAATCTATTCTCAATGCTCCTTTTGATGAGCAACACCTTTTTGGACCTCAAGTAGATGAGGAACTCGAAAAAAGACACTTGACCTCATATAAATCCAACACACAACCCTCTCCATCTAGAGGTTTTTATAGAGGTGGGTACAGAGGAAACAATTTCAAGGGCAGAGGTAAAGGCACACCAACACGTACCTCTCCATCTCCCACTTTGCAGTGACTTGCCTACAATTCCCCGATCATTTTACACCTCTCGGGGGAAGACTTCGACAATTCTTTACCATTTTGCAATCAATAACATCAGAAAATGGGTATTGGACTTTATTCAACATGGTTATTGCCTGGAGCTTAACAGCAATGCTCCCAATATTCCACCTCGCACTCACAAACTTGGTTACAGCACCAACAGCTCATCAAACAAGAAGTGCAAGCTTTTTTAACAAAAGGAGCTTTAGAACCAATTCTATTACAACACCAAGGGTCAGGGGCTTACTCGCTGTGCTTCCTAATCCCCAAAAGGGACGGGTCCCTACGACAATATTAGACCTCAGAATGTTAAACCTATTCAAACTGTCAGATAATTTCCATATGGTTACGCATCAGCAAGTGCTTCCACTACTACAACAGGGCAACTTTATGTCCACGCTAGATTTAAAGGACGCATACTTCCACATTCCTCTTCACCCAGCGTATCACAAATATCTCAGATTTGTGATACCAGGAAATCACTATCAGTTCAAAGTACTTCCATTCGGAATTACTACTGCACCCAGAGTGTTCACAAATTGTCTAGCAGTAGTAACAGCAGCTCATTTAAGCAGACAACAGTTTCATGTCTTTCCATAACTGGACGATTGGCTCATCACAGCTAATACACATCATAAGTGTTTACAATACACTCAGACTACAAAACACCTTCTCCCTCAATTGGGATTTACAGACAATATGCAAAAGTCTCATCTTCAACCTTCACAAATTGAGTCCTATCTGGGAGCGACACTAAACAGTCACACAGCTCTAGCCTCTTCAAATTCAGCCAGGATTCAAGATTTTCAAACTCTGTTACTACAATTTCAAACCAACCAAGTCAGGGCTTTCATTCAGCTACTAGGGATGATGGCATCATGCATTGCAATAGTGCCTCACGCAAGATTACACATGCGTCCTCTACAGGAATGCTTAGCACGTCAGTGGCGCTAGTCACAGGGTTAATTAACAGATCTAGTATTGGTAGACAGCCGCACCCATCACTCTCTGCAGTGGTGGAGCACACAAAACCTATCAGAAGGGGGCCCTTCATCGACCCTATTCCTCAAGTCAAACTAACAGAGGACGCATCTCTCACAGGTTGGGGTGCCCAGCTACAGAATCTAACAGTACAGGGTCTATTAGACAACAAGCACAAAAGTCTCCACATCAACTATCTGGAGCTTCTAGCTGTATATCTAGCACTAAAAGCTTTCAGCTTAACCTCTTAGGGAAAATTGTCCTAGTCCGCACGGACAATATGACAGCCATGTACTTTGTACACGAACAGAGGGGACACACCTCTCTACAACTGTCACGCCTTTCTCAGACCATTTGGCGTTAGGCAATGCATCACAAAATTAATCTTCTGGCAGAACACCTCCCAGGCATGCACAGTTAAATTGCAGACCTCCTTAGCAGGATGCAGCAGCAAATACACTAATTGGAACTTCATCCCCAGGTTCTCCTTCCATACTTCCGAAAATGAGGATTCCCAAAAATAGATCTCTTTTCCACAGCAGAGAACTCAAAATGCCCAAACCTCGTCCCCAGATTCCCACACCGTTTATCCAAAGGCAATGCCCTATGGATGAACTGATCAGGGATATGTGCTTACGCTTTTCCCCCTCTCCCTCTCCTTCCATTTCTGGTTCGGAAACTCAAGCAGACATCCCTCTCATTCTGATTCTAGTGACTACCACATGGGCTTGTCAACCATGGTTCACCACACTGTTAGAACTGTCAGTGGTTCCACATTAAAAGCTGCACCTCACTTCCAGCCTTCTCACTCAGAACCATGGAGAAATCAGACACCCAAACCCCAAGGAGCTCAACACAGCGATTTGGGTCCTGAAGTCACAGAGTTTCAAAACCTAAACTTACCACAAGATTGTATGACAAATCTTAAAGAGGCAGGAAAACCTACCACTAGAGCATTTTATGCAGCAAAGTGAAAGAGGTTTGTTATATATTGTAACAACAACACTACTGAACCCCTAGGTGCAGCTTTACAACATATTATTTGTTACCTTTTGCATCTACAGCAAGTTGGATTAGCCTATCATCCATTCAGCTACTGTAGGAAGCTGGCTCTGTATATAATATATCAAAGTAAGGTATAGTGTGCACAGAGTCCAGTGAAAGCCCAAAGGTAGGCAGAGGTAAGAGTAGATAAGACCTTACTCTCTATTTGTGGTAGAGTGGGCGAGAAGTAAGGCTTTATCAGAGGGTAGTGTTAAGCATTTATTGTACAAACTCAGGCAAGAAATGATGTCACACACTCAAAGACCGAACTCAGACTAAGTTGTTTGTATAAAAATAATATTTAGTTATCTAGAACCAAGACAGACCTGGTGCAGGTAAGTGAAATAATACTTTGCAATACTTATGCAATAAATTACAGTTGAATGCATGTTCAAATGCAGTTGGTTCATTTAGAGGTAAGTCAATAATCTGAAGTTCGAGGCATGTGGGCTGCTGAATTCATATCTGTGCATAGATCGCCACCTAGTGTTGGGTCCGGATGATTGCACATTGTTGTCCTGGAAGAGTCTTCGAAGTATCACGAGATAGGTGGCTCCTCCCCTGGACTACAGTGCGCATGGGCATCGCCTCCATCCCCAGATTGTTTTTTTCCGCCATTGGGTTCGGATGTGTTTCGGTTCCCTCTGTCGGAACCGATAGTTGTTCTATTTCTACTCGAGACCAAAAGGTCTTTAGGCTGGGCGTCGGTATAGTTGCGTGCGGGTTTTCTTTCTGACTCTCAGCTCCGATTTCTTGCTGCCCTTCCACGTGCCTTCGGCGCGGACGGGCCTACATTACACCTCTAGCCATGGAGCGGACTCCATTTAAAAAGTGTCCGCTGTGCCACTCAAAATATTCGCACCTCGACGTGCACCCTGTGTGCAATACCTGCTTGTCGCCGGATCACCGCGAGGACACCTGCATGGCGTGTTCGAAATTCCGGAGCAAGAAGTCATTGAAAATTCGCCGGGCCAATCGACTCCAGGCTCAACTATCGGCTGCGGCGCCCCCTCCAGAAGACATTTTCCAGGAATCTGTCGAGGTAGAAGACGACGCGCAAGACTCGGACTCCGGTCCCGTGTACGATGAGGAGACCTACGACGCGGGTGAGGAGGACTTTGACGAAGTCTCCGACGAGGTAGGGGACGACGATCAGGCTTGTGCCACGATGGGGGATAGCTCAGAGGAGGAGCATCCCCAACCAGACTCAGGGGTTATACCCCTTCAAACGGCCCAGGTCGAGGGATCGCCTTCGGGCCTTACCCAAGATCTCACTATAAGTCCTACGTCCCCGCCTCCGGGCCCGGTCACGGACATTTCGGAACCATCACTTCAGTTGATAAAACCGAAAGTGAAGCCAACTGGTCACGCGCCATCGGATCCGAAACCGAAACCGAAAGTGGCGCAGGTGATGAAGGTTCTGGAGGCGTCAAATACAAAGGCATCCAAAATGGCCGACCAGAAGCGTCGCGCCAAAATGGCCGACCCGAAAGCATCCGGGTCGGCGCCGAAGGCGAAGATCTCAGATGCGGCTGCATCGGCGCCGAAAGGGGTCGTGGACCCGAAGACGGCTCCGAAGAAACGTCAGGGCGACGACGCCGATGGGCATGGGCCGCCGGCACCGGAGAAAGTGCCCTCTGTCGTTGTGGATCTCGAGGATGAGGATTCGCTCGAGCCAGTCCAGCCCTCTCCAGCCTTCACAAAGAAGGTGGCGGAATCCTTGCAGCGGATTCGAAAAGCCGGGGTGGTTCCCGCTCAGGACACTGTGGCGCCTCAGACTACCGCGGGCCACAAGCCTATCCGTTTCACTCTCCCGCCCAAGTCGGCGCCGAAGGCCTTTGCGCCGAAGCCGGGCGGACCCGCTAAGGAACCATTGACACCCAAAGCTGCCTCAGCGGTGCCAAAGCCTCGACTCCAGTCACTTGCGGTCGAGGAACGTCGTGCGGTGTTCATCGACGCCAACACCGGAAAACTGTCGCTCCTCAAGAGGAAGATCACGACGGAGCCGGCGTTGGAACCCTTTAAGATCCCTCTTAAAAACAAAAAGGACTCTGCGGGATCTTCGGCTATGGTGGAACCTGTGTCCCCCCAGGCCCTGGGGCACTCGCCGGCGCATTCAGTCGCAGTCGATGCCGACGAGGAGGATGCCGAGTACACCTATCCGGCGTACTCGGATCCGGAGGAGGAGCCTGTGCCCTGGACCACCGGGGCCGACAACGAGGACCCGCAGTCGGGTCAGGACACTCAGCTTTTCGCCGCCAAGACGTCCCCTACAGAAGACTCGGCGGCCTTCAATGCACTGATAGAGAGAGCTGCGGCCAACCACGACGTCGAACTACACTCCGACCCCGTGGATGTGGACTTCTTGTTCGACACCTTCTCGGTGGCTGAAAAGTCGGTCAAAACGCTGCCGATGCTTAAGGGGGTGCTCAAGCATGCCGCAGATGTCTTCAGGGAACCCACACGGGCGCGTGTGGTCAACCCTCGGATCGACAGGAAATATCGGGCAGCACCCACAGATCCAACGTATATCAAGGGACACTTGCCATTGGACTCCTTGGTCGTTTCCAACGCTCGGAAGAGGGCAAACTCTCAAACAACTGGTGACGCTCCTCCCCCAGATAAAGAGTCGAAAATCTTTGAAGCCTCAGGCAAAAGGATCGCTGCACAGGCAGCTAACATCTGGAAGATTTCTAACACCCAAGCCCTGCTCGCACGTTATGATAGGGCACATTATGACACACTTGCATCCTACAACACCTACCTGACCAATACAAGGAGGCAGGGGAGATGCTTATTCAGGAGGGTAAACTCATTACTAACGCATCCATCAAATGTGCACTGGATGTGGCAGACACGGCCTCCAGGGCTATCAATACAAGCGTGTTGCTTAGACGCCATGCCTGGCTTAGGATTTCGGGGTTCAAACCCGACATCCAGACTACTATACTAAACCAAACAGTCAATCCTGACCATCTGTTTGGCCCTGAAGTGGATGCCTCCCTGGAAAAAATGAAAAAAGACCAGGAAACTGCCAAGTCAATGGGGGCTTTACAAAGTCAGCAGTTTCGGGGTGGCTCCTTTCGCCGCTCAAATTCAAAAGGCACCTCAAGAGGACAGGCATCCCAATCCACACAATATTACAAGGGTAACACCCAAGCCTCGTTTAACAACAAGGGCAGAGGTGGTTACAGAGGCAATAATGTCAAGGGCAGGGGACGTGGAAACAATGGCTCCAGGTCCACCACCACCAACAAGCAGTGACGTCTTGTCACTGCCCCCCGACCACACAACACCAGTCGGGGGGAGACTCCAGCAGTTCCTGCCGGCGTGGGAGTCCATCACCACAGACAGGTGGGTGAGGTCTCTTATCCAGTACGGGTACTGTCTAGAGCTTACGTCCATTCCACCGGACATACCGCCAAGAAACCGTCCTATGTCCAGCGAGCACTTGACCTTGTTGCAGCAAGAAGCTCTACTCATGCTGCGAAAAGGGGCGATAGAGCTCGTTCCATTGCAAGAACAGGGAACAGGGGTTTACTCCCTCTATTTTCTCATCCCCAAAAAGGACGGGTCCCTCAGACCGATCCTGGACCTCAGGCCCCTGAACTGGTACATCCTCTCGGAGCACTTCCATATGCTCACGTTGCAGCAGGTGCTTCCCCTGCTTCAACAGGGGGACTTCCTGGCTACACTGGATCTGAAGGATGCATATTTTCATATCCCCCTGCATCCTTCACACAGGAAGTATCTCAGATTCACAATCTTAAACCAGCATTACCAGTTCAAGGTTCTGCCGTTCGGGGTCACCACAGCACCAAGGGTATTTACAAAATGCCTGGCGACCGTGGCGGCGCATCTCCGTCGCCAGCACGTCCACGTCTTTCCCTACCTGGACGACTGGCTCATTCAAGCAAGGACAGAACAGCAGTGCGTCGACCACGTGTCACGCACCATTCATCTCCTGCACGATCTGGGATTCTCTCTGAACTACCCAAAGTCCCATCTCCAGCCCGCCCACGTGCGACAGTATCTGGGCGCGACAATCGACACTCTGGCAGCCACTGCGCAGCCAAATTCAGTGAGAATCGCCAGTATCCAGGCGCTGATCCAACGATTCAGACCCCAACACTCGCTTCCAGCGAGGGTGTTCATGCAGTTGATAGGCATGATGGCCTCCTGCATCTCAATTGTCCCGCACGCGAGACTACATATGCGTCCGCTTCAGGAGTGCCTGGCACGTCAGTGGACTCAGGCTCACGGGCAACTGACAGACCTAGTGTTGGTGAGCGGTCGGGCGTACAACTCTCTGCATTGGTGGAATCCACTAAACCTTTGCAAGGGCCGACCATTCCAAGAGCCTGTCCCACAGATTATCCTGACAACGGACGCCTCTCTCCAGGGATGGGGAGCGCATGTACTCCATTACACTGTGCAAGGACTATGGACGCTACAGCAACGGAAGATGCACATCAATGTGTTGGAACTGATGGCAATCTTCATGGCCTTAAAGGCGTTCAAAGTACATCTGTGCAACAAAGTCGTGTTGATCCGGACGGACAACATGACAGCCATGTACTACATTCTGAAACAGGGAGGCACACACTCTCCACAGCTGTCTCATCTGGCTCAGAGCATGTGGAAGTGGGCCATTCAGAGGAACATCTTCCTCATGGCAGAGCATCTCCCGGGCAAAGACAATCAAATGGCGGACCTGCTCAGCAGGCACAGCCATCAGATGCACGAGTGGGAGATACATCCATCAGTACTCCAACCGTACTTCCAAAGGTGGGGTCATCCAGAGATAGACCTATTCGCCACAAAGGAGAACGCAAAATGCCAAAGCTTCGCCGCCAGGTTCCCACACCCGCAATCACAGGGCAATGCGATGTGGATGAACTGGTCAGGCAGATTTGCGTACGCTTTTCCCCCAGCACCTCTGATACCGCTGGTGGCACGCAAGCTCAGGCAGCACTCGATGACTCTCATCCTGGTTGCTCCAACGTGGGCTCGCCAACCATGGTACACCACGTTTCTCGAACTCTCCGTGGTACCGCATCAAAGGCTTCATCTCACTCCCAGCCTTCTGACGCAGAGCCATGGCGACATTCAGCACCCAGATCCGCAACAGCTCAACCTGGCGATCTGGCTCCTGAAGTCCTAGAGTTTGGCTACCTCAATCTTCCTCCCGATTGCATGGACATCATTCGGGAGGCAAGGAAGCCCACTACTAGAGCTTGTTATGCGGCTAAATGGAAGAGGTTTGTCATCTACTGTGCTAACCACGATATTGACCCGCTAGATGCTTCCATTCAAAACATCATCTGTTACCTTTTTCACCTGTATCGATGCAATCTAGCGTACTCTTCCATCCGCATTCACCTGTCTGCTATGGCAGCATACCTCCAGAATAGGCAGCACCTGTCACTCTTTAAGGTCCCTGCTATCAAGGCCTTTCTGGAAGGACTCAAAAGGGTCATTCCACCAAGGACCCCACCAGCTCCAGAATGGAACCTCAATGTGGTTCTTACGAGGCTGATGGGCCCTCCCTTTGAGCCACTGCACTCTTGTGAGCTTCAGTTTCTGACTTGGAAGGTTGCGTTCTTAGTAGCAATTACATCGCTACGGAGGGTTAGCGAGCTGCAGGCGCTCACCATCCAAGAACCTTTCTTCCAAGTACATGCTAACAGGGTGGTGCTCCGCACTAACCCTAAATTCCTACCCAAAGTGGTATCACAATTCCACATGAATCAAACAATTGAATTGCCGGTGTTTTTCCAAAACCCAGAGACGCTGGCGGAGCGCATGCTCCATACCCTTGATGTGAAACGGGCTTTAATGTACTATGTAGACAGGACGAAAGATTTCCGCAAAACCAAACAACTTTTTGTTGCTTTTGCCACACACCACAAGGGAAACGCTATCTCCAAAGCGGGGATTGCTAGATGGATAGTAAAGTGCATTCAGATCTGTTACGCTAAAGCTAAGCGCACTCTCACTATCCCACCGAGGGCCCACTCCACCAGGAAGTTAGGGGCCTCTATGGCTTTCCTAGGTAACATTCCCTTAGAAGATATCTGTAGAGCAGCCACATGGTCTACCACACATACTTTCACTAAACACTACTGTGTAGACGTGCATTCCAAACAGCAGGCAGCTGTTGGTCAGGCTGTTCTAAAAACGCTTTTTCAAACTGCTGCAGCTGGCACGGGCGACCGCCGATAATGGAGGGACTGCTATGTATTCTATGCACAGATATGAATTCAGCAGCCCACATGCCTCGAACTGCAAATGCTACTTACCAGTATGCATCTTTTCTTGGCATGTAGGGCTGCTGACATTCATATCGCCCACCCTCCTCCCCGGCGCCTGTAGCAGCTGCAGTGTTCATTCATATATACACATATGCTCATAGCATGGCCATCACTCACATTCTTCACTCCATCTCTGCCAATGGCTAAAAACAATCTGGGGATGGAGGCGATGCCCATGCGCACTGTAGTCCAGGGGAGGAGCCACCTATCTCGTGATACTTCGAAGACTCTTCCAGGACAACAATGTGCAATCATCCGGACCCAACACTAGGTGGCGATCTATGCACAGATATGCATGTCAGCAGCCCTACATGCCAAGAACAGATGCATACTGGTAAGTAGCATTTGCATTACTTTTCAGTTACTTTGTACATTAGGGTACACGTCAGTTCTTTGATTACTTTTTAAGTTACTTTTGCTAATCAGAGTGATATGCCTAGATGTCACACTGGGACATTTCCTAGACAAAAGGTAAGTAATTCAGTTTTGGTACATTTGCTGTTTTTCAAGGTTTAATAGAAACCAACTCCACACACGAGCAGGCCACAAGGTTGTTGGAGCAAAGCTCCTGGTGTTAGGCTCGGGGCAAAGGGAGATCAAGTTAGCACAGAGTGCACCCTCAGTGGTACGCGGGCAGCTGGGTGCAGAGTGCTGTTTTGGCATCTGGTACCCTGTTGATTTCAATGGGGATTCTCGGGTTGCAATGAACACTGCAGGCTCTGGAACAAAGATCTTCTGGAAGTGACCACCAGTTGTAGAGGTAAGTCGGGTTGTCTGGGGATGCTGGGATACCTTCAGGTTGGGCCACCCAAGTCCGTGGGAAGTCTGGTGCAGAGGTGTCTTTGGCCGTTGGGTTTTTCTTACTATCTCCGGTCCCGGTCTGGGGGATCCTCTAGAAAGGGGCTGCAGGCGTCGATAGGAGATTTGAGGCAGGTCAGAGATCGCCAGACCTCAGTTCTGGAATGCCAGGGAGACCACCTTATGGTGTTGGGCCACTCGAAACCGGGCAGTGGGCATCGGGTGCAGAGTGGTGAAGACTCATGGATTTGGCCGGAGCCACAGTCTGTGGGTGAGCAAATCCGGTGCTCACAGGAGACAAAGTCTTGGTTTGGGAAGGCTGGGCAAGTACTTCGGGTTCTTGGAGGATGCTGGCTGCAGACCACGCCGGTATTTCGCTGGAGCAGGTTTGAGGTGGGGACAAGCCGTTAAGGCTGGGCCAAGTCAGTGGGTGTCTTCTTCTTAGTTCTGCACGGCTTCTTCAGTCCTTCTTCTCTCCTCTTGTCTGAGGAGGCAAGGTTCAGGGTTGCCACTTAATACTAAATTTGGGGGCGTGATAGGTAGATACTGGTTGGGACTAATAGGTTCCTTCCTTGGGGTGTGTACACCCCCTATTATGCCACCCTCCAGTCGGAGGGGGCATATGCCTCACTCTGGTTTGCTGGGTCCCCTCATCGGCATGATGGTGGGGACTGAGAGTTGTGCTTCACCTCGCCTCCCCCACCTGAGGAGTGGCGTTGGCAAAGCTGGCCCCACCTCTCCTCCTAACTTGGTTTTACCGCGATTTACCTTCCCAAAGTGGGGGTTGGAACCGGTGGATGCCAGTTGCTGGGAGCAGCAAATAGCTGGGGTAGCCCACAAACGCGCAAGCCTTTGAAGCTTCCCCTTCGTGGACCCTGCCCATCCTGGGGGATGAAGCTTAGCACCTCATCCCAGGATGTGTATTGTTGCGGCAGACTCTCGACCCAGGGGTACAGAAACATGTCTGGTGGTAGCAGACTAAACTTAGGTCATTTTTCCGGGGGCATCTCTAAGATGCCCTCTGAGTGCATTTTCATTAAATCTCACACTGGTATCGGTTCGGGTTTAATGTACTGAGAAGTTTGATACCAAGCTTCCCAGTTTTCAGAAAAGCCATTATGGTGCTGTGGAGTTTGTAATAACAATCTCCCAGTACCATATACTCTTAATGGCATTACTGCACTTACAATGTCTAAGAATTGGCTTAGACACTGTAGGGGTACAGGGCTCATGCACCTGTACCCTCACCACTGGTATAGTGCACCCAGATAGAGGGGTGGCTTACCGCCAGGGCAGTGATTTGTAGACATGGCACACAGGGATGTGCGCCATGTCGACTCTTCACTTTGTTCTGCAACAAAACACTCAGCTTGCAATGGCAGTGTGTGTGTAAAGATACAGGGACTCTAAGGGTGGCACAATGCGTGCTGCAGCCCTTAGAGGCCTTCCTTGGTCACAGTGCCCTTGGTACCTCTGGTGCCTTTTACAAGGGACTTACATGTGACCACATTGTTGCCAATTGGGTTTTGCAACAATATAATTTAGGGAAAGAACATAGGCCCTGGGTACCAGTTTGGCAGGAACCCAGGGCACACTCAGTCAAAGTACATGAACAGTTTGGCAAAAAGTGGGGGCAACCATGCAAAAAAGTGGCACTTTCTTACAGCTATACCTTGTGGCAGTAGCTGCATATCTTCAGAACAGACACCATGTATCCTTGTTCAAGGTTCCAGTAATTAAATCCTTTATGGCAGGTCTTAAAAGAGTAATACCACCCATGGTACCAACTGCACCTGTTTGGAACCTTAACATAGTTCTCACAAGGCTCATGGGTCCACCGTTGAGCCATTACACATTTGTTCATTACAATTTCTTTCATGGAAGGTTGCCTTTCCAATTGCTATCACTTCATTAAGGAGAGTTGGTGAGCTGTAGGCTTTAACCTTAGAAGAACCCTTCTGCCAACCTCTATTTCTTCATACAAACCCTAAATTCCTTCCAAAAGAAGTTTCTGCTTTTCATATTAACCAATCCGTTTAGTACCGGTGTTCTTTCCTAAACCTGATTAAGTAGCAGAAAGGGCTCCTCACACACTTGTTGTCAGAAGAGCACTATTATACTATATTGAGAGGAAAAAAGATTTTCGTTAAACAAAGCAACTTTTTGTTGCATGTGCTCCATCTCATAAAGGCAATCCTATCTCTAAATCTAGTATTGCTAGATGGATTTTTAAATGTATTTAAACTTATATTAAAGCTAAAAAGACTTTATCTATACCTCCTAGAGCACATTCCACTTGAGAAATAGGACCCTCTATGGTCTTTATAGGTAACATTCCCATAGCTGACATATGTAAGGCAGCAACATTGGCTACACCACACACATTTACTAGACATTATTGTGTGGATGTATTAGCACGTCAACAAGCTAATGTTGGACAAGCAGTGCTAAAAACAACTGTAACACATACTGGTTAGCTACAGCTTTGGGACTATACTGCTATATAGTCAAGGCAAAGCATATGTGTCTACAGCACACGTCTCAAGCGGATTATGTTACTTACTTTGTAAGTATCTGTTCGTGGTTTGTAGAGCTGTAGATTCATATGCGCCCTCCCTCCTCCCCGAACACCCTTGGTTGTTGCAGTTCTTATTATTTACATTACATATGCATGACATCTCTATACTTCACTTACTTACTCCATTATTACCCTCTTGCGGGAAAACAATCTGACAATAGAGTTGATGCCCATGCGCATTATCACGGAAAGGAGGAGGAGTCACCTTACCTTGTGTCTGGAAAAGACTTCTTCAAAGAAAAACAACTTTCAAACATCCGCACCCAGCACTAGATGGCATAAGTATGCAAAGCATGTGAATCTACAGCTCTACATGCCAAGAACAGATGCTTACAGGGTAAGTAACATAATCCATCTCTTATATTAAGAACTATATAAAGTTGAAAATGTAGAATGGGGCGTGGCCGAGACAGCGATGTGAGCGGACGCGTCTCGTGCGAGCTCTGTCGCCCCCCTGTGTAATTAGCCTGTTTTCGCGAAGTCCGAGGGGGATTTTTCTCCTGGGGGCCCCCTGTGTGCTGTGAGCCCTGCCAGCATTGTATCCCGGAGGCGAGTCCTGGCCGTTGGGGATCCCGCTGCAGACGCCCGGAGCCCCGGGACCTCCGCGATCGGCCCCTGGCCGCCATCTTCCTGAAGGGTCTGCCGCCGAGACGCCTGGCCCAGCTCTCCCAGAGCAGGCCGATCGCCGACGTTGGTGAGGTGCTGGAGACTCCCTGTGCCCCGCCTGCGGCGGATCCCCTCCCGTGGAGCTGGTTAGCTGCTTGGGCGGCTCCACCGAGGCTGCTGGCGCCGGGCTGCCCCAGGCGGAGGGCGCTGTGACTGCCCAGGCGCTGTGACTAAGAGAGGCCCCGGCTTTGGCGGGAACGGGAGGCCGGGCCCGGAGAAGTCGCCGGAGGCCCTCCCCCCACGAGACCCGGCTCCAGATCTCTCAACCGCCGCGGGACACTTCTGGTGAGCTGCAACCTTCGCGCCGCCCCCTCCCCCTGTTTGTCCCTGGAGGGGTCCGGCCGTATAGGGGCCCTGCTGCAGAGCCGACCGCCATCTTGTCCCCCTGATCGGCTGCTTGTGGCGGTGCACCAGGAGGCGTGAGGCCAGCTCATTTGCCCACGCGACCCCCTGCCCTCGAGCTCCCTGCTGCCCTAGAGTGAATCGGTGGAGGGCTGTGGGGCTGCTCGGGCGCTGCACTTGGGGGAGGCCCTGGCTCTGGCAGGGACGGGAGGCCGAGCCTAGCTACAGTCACCGGAGGTCCCCGTCCTGCGGGATCCGGCTCCTGACCACCGCGGGACGACTCCAGGGAGCAGTCTTCCTCCACCCCCCCTGTCTGCACGCCGTCTTGTCCCCTTGGTTGGCTGTCTGTGGCGACGGACCCGGAGGTGAAGAGCCATCTCACCCGCTCACACAGCCCCCCTGCGTGCCGGACCCCTGTTGCCCTGGCGTGCCTTGTGGACTGATAACAGAACAGCCCTGCCTCTGGCTTGCGGGGACCCCTGCCACTCCCCGCCATCTTCTGCCTTGTGGCCTGGCGCCCCTGATCTTAGGCCCTGTGTCGCTGGACCGTTGGGACATTCGTGGGACCTCCCTTGGACACTCTACCAGCGCGGACCGGGGGCTGCTCGTGACAGCTTACCCTACCCCCGTAGCCCTCGGGCACCCCGAGTGGACCATGACCCGTGGCAAGGGAAACAAGCCAGACCCCCCAGCAGCGACGACCAAGGGCACGTCGGTGGCCGCCATGTGGGGCAAAGCGGGCTCGCCACCTTCTTCCGGGGGTCCCTCATCGTCAGGGGGGAAGCCTCTGCCGCCCGCCGACTCCCCCCCGGTGACCCAGGCCTTCATGTCCTCCTTCATGACTGACTTGAAATCCGAAATTGGGTCCCTCAGGTCGGAGGTCCACTCATGTGTCAAGGAGCTGCGCAAGGAGGTCACCGATCTGGGCGACCGGGTTGACGGTCTGGAAAAAACGGTCGACTCCCGCACCGAAGACCTGGAGCAGATCTGGCAGAGGGTGGCGACCTTGGAGGAGCAGCATATCCAGCTCCAGATCAAGCAGGAGGACCTGGAAAATAGGGGGCGCCGCAATAACCTCCGCATACGGGGTGTGCCACTCGGAGAAGAGGGGACCGATACCATGGCCTACGTGGCCCAACTCCTGCACGCGGTGTGGGGCGAGGACGACGCTCCCCCACCGCGCCTTGACCGCGCACATCGAGTCTTTGGTTGGGGGGCAAGGCGGGCCTCCTGCCCGACATCGTCACCAGGCTCCACTACTTCACGGAGAAGGAGGCCATACTGAAAGCAGCAAGAGACAACCCGGACCTGCGTTATGGAGGACACAAGATCCAGATCTTCCACGACCTGGCTCCCACCACGCTCCACAGGAGGAAGGTCTTCCGCCCGATCACGGAGAGACTCCGGGCCCTCAATGTTTCCTATCAGTGGGGCCACCCCTTTGCCCTCATCTTTCGGTGGGAAGACAAGCGTAGGGCCCTCCGGTCCTACCGAGAAGCGGCGCAACTGCTTGGCATGCCGGAGTCCCCGGACCACAGCCCGCCCCGCTCTCATCACCCGGAGAGAGCCCCTCCACGCCCAGACTGGTCCACGGTGCGCAGACATCGCCGGTCCCCCCCGGTGGATAACCTCTCCACATCGCAGGCCAAGCAAGACATTATCGCGCACATACGCTCCCTTGAGGGCGACCAGATTTCACCCACCCAGATCTCCGCTCCCTCACTTTGTCCCGTAGGAAGTGACATTCCTGTGTTCATCCGAACCCTCGGGTAGAGGATGTCCGGTACTTGGGACACTGTACGATGGCCCTGTTGGCCTGTTTTGGTTGTGTTTTTTCTATGCACCCTTTATTTTCCTTCTCTCTCTTTTCTCCCTGCTTTTTTCTCGCGCTGCCTTTTCTTCTGGTTCTTTCTCCGCGCTTGCAGAGTGGTGGCATGGTGGGACCTGCGGGTGCTGGCGCAACGGGGGCGGGGGGAGGCGAACGCTGCCCTGTCTGAGGGGGGGGATGCTTCATGGGTGACTGCGCAGCCCCGCCTCCCTTAGTGCGATGACGGCGAACATCCCCGCACCCCTGAAGGTCCTGTCACCAAATGTTAAAGGGCTCAACTCTCCCAACAAGCGGAATCAGCTATGGCGCTATCTCCTGCACCACTCCCCTGACATTATCCTCCTCCAGGAGACGCACCTTCTGAAGGGGGATACCAGGCACATGGCGCACCCTAGATACCCCACGCAGTTCTGGGCCTCTTCTGACACTAAAACGGCGGGGGTGGCAATTCTCTGTAGGGCTGGCTTTAGACGGGGACCCACGAAACCCTTCAAGAGTGCTGACGGGCGTTTCCTCCGAGCCACAGTGCAGATGGGTAGTGCACAGTTCACCTTGGGCTGTGTATATGCGCCCAACCAGTCGCAGGATAAATACCTCCAAGCGCTTCTGCGGGACCAGTTCCCACCAGGCGACCCTTGCACGATCTTGGGCGGGGACTTCAATCTAGTGTGGGACCCGGAGTTGGACTGAGCGGGGGCCTCCTTTAACGGCGCGGGGGCAATGTCTTCTGCCCTTAGAACGCAGATTACAGACCTGGGGCTTGTGGATGTATGGCGCTACCACAACCCGGGAACCCGGGACTACTCCTTTTATTCTCATTCCCACAGGACGTACTCCCGTATAGATTATCTTTTCACTTGAATTGACCAGAGATTCCTTGGCTGCCGCTATCTCCGACATTTCCTTATCGGACCATGCGCATGTGGAACTTCTGTTACAGGATCCGCTGGCCCATGCCGCTCGGGAGCGGAGGTGGGTACTTCCGCCGAGTATCCTTCGGGACCCGGAGGATGTTGCTAGCATCCGTGACGCCATAGACTCATACTTCGCCATTAACGATACCCCGGATTTGCCCTTCCATACGATCTGGGATGCCTTTAAGGCCACCATTAGGGGCCACATTACCTCCCTGGCGGTGGCGCGGAGGCGGGAGGCGTTTAAGCTGGAAACCGACCTGGCCAGTGAGATCAAACAAGCGGAAACTCGGGACAGGGACTGTCCCTCGCAGGCGTCTAAGAGAACGCTCGCCAGCCTCAGGGGGCAACTCCGCACGCTGCGCACCAACAAGGCAGAGCGCTCCCTACTGGCGCTCAAACAACGCTACTACGAGGGCGGGGACAAAATAGGACGCCTGCTGGCAGGCAGACTTCGGGCACGTGCAGCCAGGGCCCACATCGCCAACATCAGGCGGCAGGATGGCACCTGCGCCACCACTGAAAAAGCCAAGCAGGAGGCCTTTGTCACCTATTACTCCTCCCTGTATGACGAGGAGCCTACCTCTGCGGAGGCGCGGGAGGCCGTTCTTACGGATTTCGAGGGATCTCCGCTGTCTCCGGCATGTGCGGCTGCACTGGAAGCTCCCCTGCAGGAGGAGGAAATATCAGCGGCCGTTAAGGACCTCCCCCCTGGGAAAACCCCGGGACCGGATGGCCTGCCGTTGACCTTCTACCGCTTATTTCTGACACAGCTCCGCCCGCACCTGCTGCGGCTGTACGGTTCCTTCTCTGACACCACTGGCCCGTCCACCGATATGGGCCTGGCGGAGATCGCCCTGATCCCTAAACCTGGGAAGGACCCCGACCTGTGCGCCTCCTATCGCCCTATCGCCCTCCTGAATACTGATCTTAAGATCTACACCAAGATCCTGGCCAAACGGCTGGACCCGTACATGCCGGGATTGATAAACCCGGACCAGGTGGGATTCATTCGGGATCGACAGGGGGCCGACAACGTGCGCAGGTTGGCACATCTAGTGGGGAAGGTGCGACATTGGGACATCCCGGCCTGCCTTCTCTCGCTTGACGCAGAGAAGGCCTTCGACCGGGTCGACTGGACCTTCTTGAGAGCAGTCCTCCAGAAACTTGGTTTTGGTCCTAAAATGATCGCCAGGTGCATGGCCCCCTATCTAGGACCACAGGCCAGAATCCGGGTCAACGGCCAGCTGACACCGCCGCTCTCGATTCACAGGGGCACGAGGCAGGGGTGCCCGCTCTCGCCGCTCTTGTTCGCCCTCGCGGTGGAGCCGTTGGCGGCGCTGATTAGGCGCACTCCTGACATTCACGGAATCCCCCACGGGGGACGTGACAACAAGGTGGCGCTGTTTGCTGACGATCTGATCCTTACTCTTACACGCCCTCGGGACTCCCTCCCGGCGGTGCACGATGTCCTCTCCCTATTTGAACGAGCGTCCGGCCTTAAAATTAACCACACCAAATCCTGGGCGCTCAACCTCACCATCCCTGAGGAGGAGGTCAATTTCCTGAAAGGGGTAGCGCCCTACCGTTGGGCGGAGAGCCACATCAAGTACTTGGGTCTGGACCTGACGCCCCACCTGGACTCCTGGTCCGCGCGGAACTGGGCGTCCTGCCGCAAAGAAGTCCTGGCGGACCTGCGAAAATGGAAGCCCTTGATGGTTTCCTGGCTAGGGCGGCTCAACGCGGTCAAGATGTCGGTCCTCCCCCGCATTCTCTATGTTTTTCAATGTTTGCCCACCCCCATCCCGCTCCACTGCATTAAGAGTCTCCAACGTGACCTCACGTCGTTCATTTGGGGAGGTAAACGCCCCCGATTTTCGCAGAAAGTCCTCATGGAACCGAGGGATAGGGGCGGCCTCGCCTGCCCAAACCTTCTCCACTACTACTGGGCGGCACATCTTCGGTTTGTCATAGAATGGGGTGCGCGTGAGAGCGACAAGCACTGGTTCCACATGGACCGGGTGGTCATGGGGCGCACCATCTGGGACCTGCCTTGGCTGCCGCGAGTGGCGCGCTCCAGGAGTGCGTATATGGCGGTCCCGACGAAAACGGTCCTGGACGTCTGTGACAGGGTAGCGGTGCCCAAAGGCCTTACCACGTTCCCCTCTCCGCACACCCCCATCGCTGGTAACCCGCACTTTCCCCCCGCAGCCCGGACCCGCGCTTTTGAGAGCTGGACACAAGGGGACTGCAGAGTCATAGGGGACCTCTTTCTTGGAGGATCACCTAAATAATGGCCCGACTACAGGGAGGAATTCGGTCTACCCTCGACCGCCGGCCTACAGTACGCCCAACTGCGCCATTGGACTATGGGAGATGACGTGTACCGGGCTGCCACCAGGGCCTATACGCCCTTCGAGAAACTGGCACGCTCCCTAGGGGGGCTGAAGAGGCTTATTTCCCAGATTTATAACATACTGCAGCACCCCACCTCTCCACCCGCGCACCCCTACCAGAGGCAATGGCAGTCGGCGGCGGGAGCCGACATAACGCCTTCTCAGTGGACCAGGCTGTGGAACGACATCCCCAAAACCTTTTGCAGCATTCCGCAGAGGGAAAACGCCTACAACATGCTTACGCAATGGTACTATACCCCCCTGAGACTCAGCAAAATGTTCCCGACTGCCTCGCCGCTGTGCTGGAGGTGTGGCACTGCGACTGGAGACTTTGTGCACATCTGGTGGACGTGCCCTATCCTAGCTGTCTTCTGGAAGGAGGTCCTCAGCCACATCAAGAGGGTGCTAGGCTTCCCCCTGCCTGAAGAGGTCTGCACGCTCTTGCTGGGCGTTCGACCCCCTGCGCTTAGGGCCCTCACGCGCAGCGACTGGATCCTCACGCTTCACATGCTAGGCGCTGCCAAGCAACTCATCGCTTTATACTGGAAACGGGCTGAAGCGCCGCCGATAGCCTCCTGGTTTGTGCGCCTCTGGCAGGTCCTGGCTATGGAACTGCTCACGGCGCGGATACAAATGAGGGGCGTGCGCTTCAAGGTAGTGTGGGAACCCCTCGTGCGCCACCTGTGCTCCATCAGCTATGCGCGCCACATGCCCCCTAGGCTTCGTGCACTGCATCTATTTGAGGACGCCCTTATCCCTGCCGACCCGAGCAGACTGTGCCCTTAACTACTCCCCCTAGTGCAGGCACTGTTGCGCCCCGCCACACCGCACACCCACTTGTGTTTTGCCCCCCCACCGGCAGCTGATGTCTCTCCCCCTGGCCCCCCTTCTTCTTGCCTCTGCTTAACCTTCCTCTGACTTTTCCTTCCTTCCTACCTGCCACTCTGGCTTCCGCCCCCCTTAGGGGCAGTTTGGGCCCCGTTGGGCCTTTAGAAAACGTGACACTGCAGTTTTCAATTCCATGCGCGCCTCCCCCACACAACGGTGCAGCACTCGCATGTGGCCAACTCTTGCCATCACTACCCCTAAGCCACGCAGCCGGCCCCCTCTGTGGGGTTGTAGGCAAGGCGCTGTGTTAATGCCCCATCCCCCCCCTGGGTGGCATTCACCTACAAGTTCTTTTACGCGCGGCCGGCCCCTGCACGGGGTTGTAGGCTTATCGCTGTGTTCACAATAAAAACAGATTTGAACGAAAGTTGAAAATGTAAAACAATAAAGCAGTCCCTCACTTAGTCTCACTCCTTTTTCTTCACATTTTTACAGCCTTCATCAGCACCTCCTAGCTTGACACTAAGAGCTGATCTTTAAAAGAAAATATATTTTTTGTAAAACCTCTTTAAATACCCTAGCAGCTCCTATTTTTACTCTGTCCACAGTGATGTTTTGTGCAGCGAAATGATAAATATTGCTACTTATTTTTAAACCATGTGTAATGCTTGTGTCCCTTTTAAAAGAGGAACACATGAAAAATGTATACATTTTTGTCACATTTGTGTATTTTTCCATGTGTGCATTTTTAGCTTGTAATTTTTATGTTTGGTAGGATAAAAAGAGACATTTGGCAATATGGCACATAATAGAAGATGTAATTCTAGTTATGACAAGGCTAGATTAGTTTATAGAATAAATGGAAAGTGTGAGCAAGAAGATACAAAAGTACTTATGAAGGCTGTTTCCAGGTAGCTACATAGCTTTACAGTGCTGTTAAAGGAACGTAACCAGTTAGTTTTGGTCTGGTAAATTTCAATGAAATAAGCAATGTCATCTTGAACAAACTGTTATGTCTAGAAAGCCTTTCAAGTATACAGAGTATATGTAATAAATAAAGTCCATTCATAACCAGTACAAAAAATACACCAGTCAGGCAAGGTTGTCTGCAAGGTGTAACATTGTGAGGCAGTCAAGACAACATCAGTTGTTGGTGCTTTCAAACATCACTATAGTCCAGTCTTGTACTTGGTCATCAAAAAGGTCTCTCGGAATCTTTCATACAAATAAACAGTGTGACCAAATGCCACACCCATTCATGTTTTTTCACCAATATATCTGAGTCTGTTGAGTTCTCAGTCTAAGGGTGTGTGTGTATTCAAGTTACAGGGTTGAAATCCAATAGTTTTTGGTTCAAATTTCCAACCTTTTTACATCAATAAAATAAGTACCAACCGAATGGATAATAGTAGCACATGTCATCAGTCAACAACAGACAATTGTGTTTTTAATGTTTTAATGTGTTTTATGTCAGTAGCTACTGCTAATATTTTGTTCCATTGCATGACTGTTTACAATTATCTCTAGAACTGCACACAAGTCGAGTTCCTCACCTGTCTGATCCAGTTGCCACCTTAAAGGAAATTTCTGCGAGTACGCCTAAACCTTGCAGTACACCAGCTAGAACCTCAACTCCCAGCACAATACCCCGGGAGGGTGAGATCATGAGACCTGAGTCAGGAAGCAAGAGACTGTCTGGAGAGCGTAAGCCACAAACCATTTACTACTATGTTCTTTCACAGTATGTTGATTTGAACAACTTATTGAGGAGAACCCCTTACTGAAGAGGCCCTTGCATGGTCTTCAAGGGGTAACAAAGCAGTGGAATCTCAGCTGGTGCAATGCAGTTTATGTTCTTAATCATGACTGTAGCAAGGTGGCTCTTTATATGGTCCCAAAAGGAGGTATGCTGTGTAAAATATCCAGGTATCTCCTATGAGTGGCCAGGGGCTTGCTCTAGCAATCCCAAGGTGCTCTATCTAGGGTGGTGTGGTAGAGCAGCTTCAGTGTTATCAGAGAGGAGAGTTAGACACTTGTTGCACATACAGAGTCTATAAATGATGCACATACTAAAAAAGGATATCCACACCAATTTAGAAAAATAACAGGTATTTTTATATATATTTTGAACCCAAGAACTTTGCAAACAGACAAGTACTTTTTCGTAGTAGACTTTCTAAAGTTTTAGCCATGTTAACCAACAGTGCGCTTTTACGCGTAATGCTTTCCTATGGGAGGGAGAAAGAACATTTACTGCATACATCAACTTGCAGTGCATTTCCGTGGGCGGCTACTAAGTCTATTCTCAATATTGTAAGTGCCAGAGAACTCATAGAGAGTACATAGGCTGAAAACTCGACAACTCAAGTTCCCCAGCACCACAATGGCTTTACTGAACCCAGGAGTGTTTGATACTAAACAACTCCACTCAATAAACCCACACTGATGCCAGTATGGGATTTATTGAAACATGTACACAGAGGGCACCTTAGAGGTGCCCCCTGAAAACCTACCAACCCTGGTGTGGTCTCTGACTGACTTTAAGCAGTTTGCCACCAGCAGACACGTTTCTGGACCCCTGGGTCAAGAGCCCCATCTCTCCTGAGGACAAAAACAAAACCCATCCTGGGCGAAGGTGTCACCACCTCCCCGAGGATGAGAACAGTTTTGAGAGGGAAGTTTTAAAGGCCTTTCTGCCTTTGCAACGTGACCCCAGTCTCTGATTCTAGCAGCAGATGGCAGCCCCCGATTCAAACCCCCACTTTTGGTGGGAGAACTGGCAGGAAACTGTAGTGAGAAAAGGAGGTGTGCCCCTTATGTGCTGGAGACCAAGTGAAGCACAGTTGTAGTGCCCACTATCTTGAAGATGGCGGGACTTATCCAATCAGGGCTAGGGCTGTTCCTCCACCCCCACCGGAGAGTGACATAATAGGGGGTGTAGACAACCCAGGTAAGGAACCCATTGGTCCTTACCTGTTACTCCCCTATAACACCCCTACATCTAGTATTAAGGTAGCACCCCCAGACCCTAAAATCAGATTCCTGATGACCTACAATGCCCAGACACCAAAGAGCTGCATTAGGAAGAGAAAAGGAGGACAAGTGACTGACTTGGTGCCAGCCTGTCTGCTTCCTTTCGTCCTTTGCTGCAAAATCCTTCTGATGGATACATCTGCCAGTGGATTCCTCACCTTGTGAATATCCCCCTGCATCAGCAACATTAGAAAAATTCTTTTGTAGCACGCCGGCGTGGACGACGTCATAGGAGCACGGCATCGCGCGCGACTCCGACTGACGTCACTGACTCCTTATTAGGCCTACGTCGGCGTGATGACATCAGGTTCGAGGCATGTGGGCTACTGAATTCATATCTTGTGCATAGATCGCCGCCTAGTGTTGGGTCTGGATGATCACACATTGTTGTCCTGGAAGAGTCTTCAAAGTATTACGAGATATGTGGCTCCTCCTCTAGACTACAGTGCGCATGGGCATCGACTCCATCCCCAGATTGTTTTTTTCCGCCATTGGGTTCGGATGTATATTGGTTCACTCTGTCGGAATCGCTATAAAAAGTTTCTTAAGGCCAAAAGGCCTTTAGTTTTTCGTCGGTATAGTCTAGCGTTCGGTGCCCGATTACTTCCAGCTCCCTTCGGAGCCGGATTTCCAGAGAGCGCGTGCTTCTCGACGCTGAAGGCCCGGTCGACGCCAGAGGCCTTATCGACGAACTATCATGGAACGGAGCCCGTTCAAGAGATATCCCGTGTGCAACTCAAAGTATCCCCACATCGACGTCCATCCGGTGTGCAACAAGTGTCTGTCGCTGGATCATGATGAAGCCAGCTGCATGGCTTGTTCCCGTTTTCGATCCAAGAAGACGCTTAAACATTGACGCGCTGCGCGCCAGGAGGCCCAGCAGACGGCACCGGCGCCTGTGGACATATTCGATGCCGGGGATGATGAAGAAGCTGACCGGGAAGTTCGTGAGAACCTGTTTAATCCCGCGTCAGAGGTCGACTCCAACTACGACGAGGATGTTGAAATACTCGAAGCGGAAGAAGTCGTCGACGAGGTAGGAGACAACTACGGGGCCTTTGGGGCCATGGAAGATAGCTCGAGCGAGGAGCTAACTCAAACTGACATTGGGCCGAAACGCTTCCTAAGGGTCAGGTCGAGGGATCGCCAGCAGGCCTTACCCAAGATCTTCCAATAAGTTCTACGACCCCGCCTTCGGGCTCGGCTTCGGACATTACTATGGAGCCACAACCTGCAAAATCGAAAGTGAAAGCTCCGGTCTCGATGCAAGTGAAAGCACTGGTGCCTACATCGAAACCAAAAGTGCATATTGCTTTGGTCGGCTCGAAGTTCTCGGATCTGTCGGCACCGACAAAGCACAAGGCCGTTATCGACCCGAAGAAACAGCTCAAGGGCGACGAGACGAAGTCTACCGCGCCCAAGGCAAAGGTCAAGGCAGTCGACCCGAACAAATCGGCACCGAAGACAGTCGACACCGACAAAGGACTCAGTGATCCCAAGGTTCTCGAACCTCTGCGTCGACAGGACAAGGCCTAGAGTGTACAAGCCCACGAGTCCACGTCTGGGGGTGCCCCAGAGGAATCCGTCGAGTCGACGCAACCGTCCGCCTCCTTCACAAAGCAGGTGACAGACTCCCTGAAACGCATCAGGGACAAGGCCTCGGGTGTCGGGCCTAAAGATCCTCCACCTTCGAAGCCTGCCGACAAACCTCAGAAAACGTCGACGCCCATCCACTTCACGTTGCCGCCGAAAGTGGCGCCGAAGGCTTTCGCCCCTAAGATAACCACCGATGTGCCCAAGAAGGCGTCTTCGGTGCCGAAGGCCACAACAGCGGTCCGGGCCACAAAGCATCGACAATCCTCGTTGGAAGACCAACTGGAACACTTTATCGATGCCGAAACAGGCAGACTTTCCATTTATAAGCGGAAAATCGCCCCGGAACAGCCGATGGAGTCCTACAAAATTCCACTGAAGAAGAAAAGGGACTCTACTTCGATGCCCGTTCTTGTGGAACCGGTGTCTCCTAATGGCCAGGATGTCTCACCCACTTATTCGGATGTGGACATTGGGGAAGGTGATGATGATGATGAATACAGCTATCCTGTCTACACTGATACAGATGATAACAATGAACCCTGGGCAGCTGCTGCTGACCCAGGTGACCCTCACTCTACCCCAGACACTCAAATGTATGCGGTAAAGACATCACCCTCTGAGGATTCGGCTGCATTTAATGCCCTCATTGAAAGGGCAGCTAAAAATCATGACGTCCAGCTCCATGCTGACCCCATTGAAGTAGACTTTCTTTTTGACACCTATTCCGTCTCAGAGAGGACTGTCAAGACTCTGCCTATGTTGAAGGGTGTCTTGAAGCATGCTGGGGAGATCTTTAAAGAGCCTACAAGAACCAGGGTGATAAACCCCAGGATTGAGAAAAAATATAAACCGGCACCTAGTGACCCTACTTACATCAAGGGACAGTTGCCGTTGGACTCTCTTGTTGTTTCCAACGCCCGGAAGAGGGCTAATTCACAAACGACTGGTGATGCTCCTCCCCCAGATAAAGAATCTAAGGTGTTTGAGGCATCGGGAAAAGGGTGGCAGCTCAAGTGGCCAATATTTGGCGCATTTCAAACACTCAAGCTCTTCTAGCCAGGTATGACAGGGCACACTACGACACACTTGAGACCCTGTTACAGCACCTCCCAGATCAATATAAAGAGGCAGCTGAGATGCTCATCCAAGAAGGGAAGCTCATATCTAATGCTTCTATCAAATGCGCACTGGACGCAGCAGACACTGCGGCCAGAGCAGTTAACACTAGTGTTATGCTGAGACGACATGCCTGGCTCAGAATCTCCGGGTTCAAGCCAGAAATACAGACCACCATTCTCGATCAGACGGTAAACCCTGATCATCTATTTGGCCCAGAGGTGGACACCACCTTGGAAAAAATAAAAAAAGACACTGACACTGCTAAGTCCATGGGGGCCCTGCAGTCCCAGCAGTTCCGGGGTTGGTGCTTTTCGTCGCTCAAGCAATAGAGGTGTTTCCAGAGGCCAGCTCTCCCAAACAACACAATACTATAAAGGCGACACGCAGACCACTTACACCAAGCAAAGTCGGGGTGGATATTGTGGAAACAGTGCCAAAGGCAAAGGTCGTGGAAGCAACAACTCCAGATCCTCCGCCACTACCAAACAGTGACGCCTTGTCACTGCCCCCCGACCACGCAACACCTGTAGGGGGGAGATTTCAACAGTTCCTGCCAGTCTGGAAGTCCATCACCACAGACAGGTGGGTCACACAGCTTATCCAGTACGGTTATTGTCTGGAGTTAATATCCACTCCACCCAACATACCCCCAAGACACTGTCCTATGTCCGCCGACCATTTGCACTTATTGCAGCAGGAGGTACTCGTCATGCTGCAAAAAGGGGCAATCGAGCTCGTGCCTGTGGAAGAAAGAGGCACAGGAGTTTACTCACTGTACTTCTTGATACCAAAAAAGGACCGGTCCCTCAGACCCATACTGGACCTCAGACCCCTCAATCAGTACATTCTGTTGGAGCACTTTCACATGCTAACGCTGCAACAAGTCCTACCGTTGCTCAGTCGGGGATTTTCTAGCAACGTTAGATCCTAAGGATGCGTATTTTCTTATTCCACTGCACCCGTCCCACAAAAAATACCTCCGGTTCACCATCCAAAACAGGCATTACCAGTTCAAGGTTCTACCTTTCGGAGTCACCACGGCACCCAGGGTGTTACAAAGTGCCTGGCGACGGTGGCGGCGCACCTACGGAGACAAAACATTCACGTCTACCCTTATCTGGACGACTGGCTAATCCAGGCAAAGTCAGACCAGCAGTGTGCCGCCCTCATGTCCCACACCATTCACCTTTTTCACGATCTGGGATTCTCACTGAATTACCCAAAGTCCCACTTGCAACCCGCCCACATACGGCAGTATCTGGGTGCGACCATAAACACTTTGGCAGCCACAGCACAGCCAAATTCAGTGAGGGTCAGCAGCATTCAATCGCTGATACAGAAATTCAGACCTCAACACTCACTTCCAGCTCGAGTGTTCATGCAGTTGATAGGCATGATGGCCTCCTGCATCTCCATAGTCCCGCACACGAGACAACACATGCGTCCACTTCAGGAGTGCTTAGCACATCAGTGGACTCAGGCTCACGGACAGTTGAAAGACCTAGTGTTGGTAACCGGTCGTGCATACAACTCTCTGCATTGGTGGAATCCACAAAACCTTTGCAAGGGACGACCGTTCCAGGAGCCTGTGCCACAGATCATTCTGACGACGGACGCTTCTCTCCAAGGTTGGGGAGCTCATGTACTCCATTACACTGTGCAGGGACTATGGACACCACAGCAAAGGAAGATGCACATCAACGTTCTAGAACTGATGGCCATCTTCCTGGCAATGAAAGCATTATCGGTACATCTGTGCAACAAGGTTGTGTTGATCCGGACGGGCAACATGACGGCCATGTACTACATCCAGAGGCAGGGAGGTACACACTCTCCACAGCTGTCTCATCTGGCTCAGAGCATGTGGAAGTGGCCATTCAGAGGAACATCTTCCTCATGGCGGAACACCTCCCGGGCAAGGACAATCAGATGGCGGACCTGCTCAGCAGGTACAGCCACCAAATGCACAATGGGAGATACATCCATCAGTACTCCACCCGTACTTCCTAAGGTGGGGTCATCCAGAGATAGACCTGTTCGCCACAAAGTAAAACGCCAAATGCCCAAGCTTTGCCGCAAGGTTCCCACACCCACAGTCGCAGGGCAATGCGATATGGATGACCTGGTCAGGCAAATTTGCGTACGCTTTTCCCCCAGCACCTCTAATACCGCTGGTGGCACGCAAGCTCATGCAGCACTCGATGACTCTCATCCTGGTTGCTCCAACGTGGGCTCGCCAACCATGGTACACCACGTTTCTAGAACTGTCCGTGGTACCGCATCAGAGGCTACGTCTCACGCCCAGCCTTCTGACGCAGAGCCATGGCGACATTCAGCATCCAGATCCGCAACAGCTCAACCTGGCGATCTGGCTCCTGAGGTTTTAGAGTTTGGCTACCTAAACTTACCTCCTGACTGTATGGACATAATCAGGGAGGCAAGAAAGCCCACCACCAGAGCATGCTATGCGGTGAAATGGAAGCGGTTTGTCATTTATTGTGCAGACCACAACATTGACCCGCTGGATGCCTCTATTCAGAACATCATTTGTTATCTCTTACATCTGTACAAATGTAATCTGGCCTATGCTTCCATTCGGATACATCTATCCGCAATGGCTGCCTATCTCCAAAACAGACAGCACCTCTCACTTTTCAGAGTGCCGGCCATTAAAGCCTTTCTGGAAGGACTCAAACGAGTCATTCCACCGCAGACCCCACCAGCTCCCGAGTGGAACCTAAATGTGGTACTCACCAGGTTGATGGGTCCCCCTTTCGAACCACTGCACTCATGTGAGATTCAGTTCTTAACATGGAAAGTGGCTTTCCTTATAGCGATTACATCGCTACGACGAGTTAGTGAACTCCAGGCACTAACTATCCAGGAGCCATTTATTCAAATTCATTCCAACAGGGTGGTGCTTCGCACTAACCCCAAGTTCCTTCCTAAGGTGGTTTCTCAGTTCCATATCAACCAGACTATAGAACTACCTGTGTTCTTCCAAAATCCGGAGTCAGTTGCGGAGAGAATGCTCCACACACTTGACGTCAAAAGGGCCTTAATGTACTACATTGATAGGACCAAAGACTTTCGGAAGACTAAACAACTATTCGTTGCCTTTTCGCCACAACACAAAGGCAACCCCATTTCCGAGGCTGGTATAGCCAGGTGGATCGTTAAATGTATTCAGATCTGCTATTAGAAAGCCAAGCGCACTCTCACCATTCCACCGAGGGCCCACTCCACCCGGAAGCTGGGGGCCTCAATGGCTTTCCTTGGAAATATTCCTTTAGAAGACATATGTAGAGCAGCCACATGGTCTACTACACACACGTTTACAAAACACTACTGTGTTGATGTGCACTCCAAACAGCAGGCAGCTGTAGGGCAGGCTGTTCTAAAAAATTTTTCCAAACTGCTGCAGCTGGCACAGGCGGCCGCCGTTAATGGAGGGACTGCTATGTATTCTATGCACAAGATATGAATTCAGCAGCCCACATGCCTCGAACCGAATATGCTACTTACCAGTATGCATCTGTTCTTGGCATGTAGGGCTGCTGACATTCATATCGCCCGCCCTCCTCCCCGGCGCCTGTAGCGGCTGCAGTTTTTCACACATACTTCTAGCATGGTCATCATTCACATAGTTTCACTCCATCTTTGCCACAATGGCTAAATAACAATCTGGGGATGGAGTCGATGCCCATGCGCACTGTAGTCAAGGGGAGGAGCCACCTATCTCGTGATACTTCGAAGACTCTTCCAGGACAACAATGTGCGATCATCCGGACCCAACACTAGGTGGCGATCTATGCACAAGATATGAATGTCAGCAGCCCTACATCCCAAGAACAGATGCATACTGGTAAGTAGCATATTCGTTCCCTTTTTTCCGCGTCGTCGAAGCTAACATTTACGGGGAACCTCTGTAGCTGTTGGTAACTTAGTTACTGTTTTTCTCTGTTTGGCTTTTTGCTTCTTTGTTTCTCGCAGAAGTTGTCGACTAAGAAGACCGGGTTCAAGCCTTGTGGGGAGTGCGGCAAGATGATGTCGATTACGGACCCGCATGAAGATTGTATCTGGTGCCTGAGCTCAGACCACGATGTCAAAGGCTGTTCTTCGTGTAAGAAGATGAATCCGAAGGCTCTTCGAGAGAGGGAAGCGAAACTTCTAGTGGCGAAGTTGAAAAGTAGAAAAGAGAAGAAGACTTCGAGATCGCGTTCGAGCAGGGCGAGGTTGAAGTCGAGGTCGAGGTCTCGCATGGCGTCAACTTCGAAGTCGTCTTCTGGTCATGCTTTGATGTCAGCGAAAAAAAAGCATAAGAAGCGAAGGCATGGATCTCATCATCACTCCGGTAAGGACTCTGAGTCGATGCCGAAGCCGCCTAAGAGGAGGCATAGAAAAGATGAGGTGTCTTCTTTGCTTGGTGTTCCAGATGGTGAGGCTTCGCCCTTGGAGTCGCCGGTGCATTCTCCGGCTCCGGTGTTGGTTCCCTCTATGGTGCCGTCCCCGGCTCTTGAGAAAGAAGAGGCTCCTTTACAAGCGGGCTCGGTGACTCCAGTCAATCCGCCTGTGGAAGAGGAGGCGAATTCGGAACCTCCGAGAGGGCATCCTATGGGTTTTTGCCCGCCCTTCCCAGCTCCAGGTCAAGACCCTACTTCGTTTTAAACGTCTACTCGAGAGCTTTGTACCCCTCTGGTGCACCTTCTGGTCCAATGGGTCCATTGGCATATAATTTAGGAGTTACTCACGCCGATGCTCCAGCTCTTTTTATGCCATTTATGCCGGCACAGGCTTCGCCTTGGCTTTTCTCGGCGCCGCTGGAGTCGTCGACGCCGATTCCATCGACGCCGGCTCCGTCTCAACCTCGTGAGCAGCAGCTTGTGCTTCTGGATTCGATCTCGACGCTGGCTCCGTCGGAGTCGGTCACGGATCCGACGGCGCGGCTCGTGAAGGAGAGATCGAGGCGGGAGGCTCTGCGTCTTATAGAGGAGCAAAGATATAGAGAGGCTGAGGCTGAGATGGAAGAAGGTGAGCTTCAGGAGGACTATTTTGATGATTTGAGGGAAGCTAGCGGCTTAGAGCTTTCCCCTGAATGGGAGCTGTCCTCTGTTTCTGATTCTCCTTCAAAGGACGTTGCACCATACCATGTGGTTATTAAAAAGGCTGCGGCTCTTTTGAATGTGACTTTGCCTACAGCTGAGTTCAAGGCTAATATATTGACTGAGGTCCTTCATTCCCCATCATCGATTGTAGAACCATTGCTTCCTTTTAATGAGGCTTTGACAGAACCTATATTGGAGGTTTGGAACAGGCCTCTTACAGCTCCTGCAGTGGCTAAGGGTGTTGCTAGGCGGTATAGGGTAGCTCCTGATGATCCTGAGTTTTTATCCTCTCATCCTTCGCCTGAAAGTCTGGTTATACAGGCAGCCTGTTCGAAGAAGTCTGTTGGTGCTTTCCCTCAAGTGCCTGGGGATAAAGAGTCCAAGAAACAGGATCCGACTGCGAAGAAGATTTTCTCTTCTGCGAGTATTGCTCTAAAATCGACCAATGCCACATGTCTCATGGGGAGATATATACATGCTCTGATGGACTCTGTATGGCTTTTGGCTCCAAAGATTCCTGAGGACAGCAGAAAGAATTTTGATGAGGTGTTGGCTGATGCACAGGCAGCAGCACGTCAAGTGATTCAAAGTGGACTTGACACTGCTGATTGAGTTGCTCGCATTATGGGAACTTCTGTTGCCTCTAGACGGGCTGCTTGGCTGAAGTCATCTGACTTTTCTGCGGTCGATTAGGCAGCTTTGTTGGATTTGCCATTTGATGGTACTGGTTTATTTGGAAAGAAAGCTGATACAGCTTTAGAAAGATTTAAGGACAGTAGGGCTACTGCCAGATCTTTAGGGCTGCAGTCCAGAGGCTCTGCGACTAAGAGGTTTAGAGGTTTTGGGCGTGCATCCTTTTGACCCTACCGTGAAGTACAACAGCAGCAGCAACAGCAAAATCCACTATATAAATCCTACAGAGGCAGACAAAGAGCTCGTCCTCGAGGACGTCAAGCCTCCTCCTCCTCCTCTTCCTCCTCCGCTTCCCAACCCCCTCCTTCATCAGCAAAGCAGCCCTAGATCCGCTATTCCGGATCATGCGGGTCCTGTAGGGGGTCGGCTTACCCATTTTCTACGGGATTGGGAATCGGTTACATCAGATCTTTGGGTTCTCAATCTCGTAGAGAATGGGTATGCTCTTCCCTTTTGGGAATTTCCACCTGATTACCCTCCTTGCCAAGGTTTTTGCTCGGAGGACCACCTACTTCTCCTGCAGGAGGAGGTCCTGTCACTGTTACGAAAAGGTGCGATAGAGGTGGTTCCAGGGCAGGAAAAGGGTCAGGGATGCTACTCCCGGTATTTCCTGATCCCCAAAAAGGATGGCAGACTTCGTCCAATCCTGGATCTCAGGATCTTGAACCTTTACCTGAAGCAGGACAAGTTCAAGATGCTCACCCTTGTGCAGGTTCTTCAAGCTCTGCTGGAAGAAGACTGGATGGTGTCGATCGACTTGCAGGATGCATATTTTCACATCCCAATCCTGAGGTCGCACTGGAAGTATCTCCGTTTTAAGGTGAGATCACAGCATTACCAGTTTGTGGTCCTTCCATTTGGTCTTACTACTGCGCCTCAAGTCTTCACCAAGGTGATGCTGTGGTGGCAGCACATCTCAGAAGATCAGGGATTCCAGTATTCCCTTATCTGGACGATTGGCTGATCAAGGCGGAATCTCCAAAGCAAGTGCTCCATCATCTGCAAGACACAACTCAGTTGTTGTACCGGTTGGGTTTTTCGATAAATGTACCCAAATCTCGCCTGGTGCCCTCCCAGCGCAACCTGTTCATTGGTGCAGTACTGGATACAACTGTATGTCGGGCATTCTCTCCTCCACAACGGATTCGCGACATACAGGAAATGATTCCTTTGTTTCACAATGGAGCGGTCGTTCCAGTCTTGAAGGCCCTTCGCCTGTTTGTTTGATTGCTTCCTGTATTCTGTTGGTCAACCATGCACGCTGGCACATGAGGGCACTCCAGTGGTGTCTCTGCAGGCAGTGGTATCAACACTACGGAGATCTCAGGGAGTCTGTGATGATCTCCAGAGGAGCTGCGGCGGATGTATCTTGGTGGGGTGTGGAAGGCAATCTGTCTCAAGGAAAGCCTTTCCATCTACCTCCATTGGTTGCCACACTGATAACGGATGCATCCACTCTAGGGTGGGGTGCTCATCTGGGGGATCTGGAGATCAAGGGTCTTTGGTCTCCAGAGGAAAGGTTGCTTCACATCAACCTTCTAGAATTGAGGGCAATACGTCTAGCACTCAAGGCCTTCTTCCCTTCCCTTCGCGGAGGTCGGTTGAAGTCCTGACGGACAACACCACCATGATGTGGTATGTCAACAAACAGGGAAGAGTGGGGTCGCAGTGTCTCTGCAGAGAGGCTCTGCGTCTCTGGTCCTGGGTTCAGGACCATCAGATTTGTTTGATGGCAAATCATCTGGCCGGATTTCTGAACGTGTGTGCAGACAGTCTCAGTCGGCAGTTCTCAGCCGACCACGAGTGGAGGTTTCATCCAGAGGTGGTTCGTCACGTCTTCCGGACGTGGGGAACTCCTCAGGTGGACCTGTTCGCCACTCACGAGAATGCTCACTGCCCGTCATTCTGCAGTCTCCAGTTTCCGATGCAGGGAGCCTTGGGGGAGGCGTTTCAGTTGGGTTGGGTCTCACAGCTCCTTTACGAGTTTCCTCCAATATCCTTGATTCCTCGGGTTCTGAGGAAGATTCGCCAAGACCGGGCCCAAGTTATATTGATCGCCCCGGATTGGCCAAGAAGGGTGTGGTACACAGATCTTCTCCACCTCTCCTCATGCCCGCCGCTCCGTCTCCTCTCGGAGCAGATCTCCTCTCTTAGACGGAGGGGCAGGTTGTACACCCCCACCTCCAGACCTTACACCTCCATGCCTGTAGATTGAACGGGGCAACCTGAATTCCTTTTCTCTCTCGCATGATGTGGTGGATGTCATTCTAACGGCCAGGCGTGATTCTACCAAGTCAATCTATTCATACAGATGGTCTAAATTTGTGACTTGGTGTGGGGAGAAGTCCATTGACCCTTTAAGGGCTCGTTTGTCAGATATACTTCTATTTGCTCTTTATTTAGCGCAGCAAGGGTTTGCTGTGGCTACAGTTAAAGGTTATCTTTCGGCGTTGTCAGCATTTCTCTGCCTGCCGGATCAGCCGTCCTTATTTAAATCTCCTATTATTTTGAGATTTCTGAAGGGCCTTAGAAATACATTTCCTCCCACTCCTTTTATTATGCCTCAATGGGACTTGAATCTGGTGCTTACTTATCAAATGGGTTCCCCTTTCGAACCTTTACATAATTGTCCCTTGAGGTTGTTGTCTTTTAAGACGGTTTTCCTAGTTGCAATTACCTCGGCAAGGAGGGTAAGTGAGCTTCAAGTTCTAAATTCAAAGCCCCCATTCTTGACCATTCATGATGAACGAATGGTTCCCAGGACCAGGGCTGCTTTTCTGCCTAAGGTGGTAACTCCCTTCCATCTAGGACAGTCTATTACCCTTCCTACCATCTATCCTCCCCCTCACCCTTCCAAGGAGGAGGAGCGGCTTCACCGTTTGGAACCTAAGAGGGCGGTGAGCTTTTTTCTTGATAGGACAAAGGACTTTCGAGATGGATAATACTATGCATCAAGATCTGCTACGCCCTGGCTGGTAAGGAACCTCCAGAGGGTATACGAGCCCATTCTGCTAGAGCAAAGTCTTCTACATCTGCTTTGTCTAGGAGCGTTCCTGTTGAGGACATTTGTAGAGCAGCAACTTGGGCCTCCCTCCACACTTTCGCGAAGCATTACTGCTTGGATACCGAGGTGAGGAGGGACTGCCACTTTGTGCGTTCTGTCCTCCAGGATTTTCTGGTATAGGAGAGTGGACACCCTCCTCCGGGAGTGGGGACTGCTTTGGGAATCTATTCACAAGGTGATTAATCCACTGGCAGATGTATCCATCAGAAGAACAAGTTACTTACCTTCGGTAACGCTTTTTCTGGTATTTACAGTATCTGCCTGTGGATTCCTCACATGCCCACCCGCCTCCCCGTTGTCCACTCTTCTATACCTGTGCTTATGACATTATTTTAATGTTTTTATATGTATATATATATATATTTATATTTGTATATATATATTGTGTTTCTCATGCATTGGCTACACACTATGTGTGTAATTTTGGATATTATGTACTGTGTACACTGTATATGTATATATCTACTGTCATTGGTCTGTCAGGGTGCCTCGAAGGCACGGAAAAAAGAGCGGAACTGATGTCATCACGCCGACGTAGGCCTAATAAGGAGTCAGTGACGTCAGTCGGATTCGCACGCGATGCTGTGATCCTATGACGTCGTCCACGCCGGCGTGCTACAAAAGAATTTTCCGAACGTTGCTGATGCAGGGGGATATTCACAAGGTGAGGAATCAACAGGCAGATACTGTATCCACCAGAAAAAGCGTTACCAAAGGTAAGTAACTTGTTCGCCTCGTCCTGCAGGTCCAGCGACCTCTAAAATCCTGGGAGGACTGCATGCCCTCAACAAAGAGTCTTAATCTCCCATGGACGCATATCTGTCCAGAAGAAACCAACTTTAAAGAACAAAGAACTCTGCCTTTAGGAACCGCCTCCGGATCCACCTCTGCACCATACACCCATGACCCGAGTCCAAGTGACCTACCGGTCCTGAGAAGGTTCCCCAGTTATTCTGACCCAGGGTCTACCGTGGCCTTACCCCTGTCAGACTTTACCTCGACGCCTGCAGCCTCAACCCAAAGACAGTCCCTGTCTGCGACCTGCCCAGTAAGCTGTTTCCTAGCGCCAAAGGAAACCTCTGCACCGAAGCCCCTGGGCCTTGGGAAGTTTAACCAACGGTGTCCCTATGTCCCTTAGCAGTTCTACCTAAATGGGCAGCTCTGGGTATTCTTCATCCGGCCTTCTGGGCTGAGCCTGCAGCCTTTCTTTAAAAACTGACCCTGTGCCGCAGATTGTGTAAGTTTGGTGCTGACTCGTGCCCTCATGCTTACCTTTACCTCAGGAGATCAACCACTGACACCACTTTACTCAACTGTGAGTAGCGCATCTTCGATTACCCACATTCTTCATTGGTTATCATTGGGCGCCCAGCCCAGTATTTGACCTCTGTACCTGGCCGCCCTTGTGCTGCTGTTGGTGCAATCTTGGTTCTAACCTGAATCCTGCCTGGTGTTGACCACAGACTCAGAAGACTGGATTTGTAAGTTATGTACTTGCCTGCTAAACTGCATTATTGTATTCCTCCCATATGTTAATACTGGTGCAGTCTATTTTTGAAAGCAAAATGTATTTTTCTTTAAAAACATACTTACCATTTAACATACATCTTGGGCTCAAAATAAATATTGAAAGAAGCTTATTTTTATATAATTGGTGTGGATCTCCTTTTTGAGTTGTGTGTCATTTATTGGTCACTGTGTGTATAGCAAGTGTCTTACACTCTTCTGTGTTGGGCCTAATGCTGCTCGTCCACACTACCACAAATAGAGCACTATGGATTTACATTGAGCCCTTTACACGTCTGGGGAAATCACTGGACGCTTTACATGATATAACTACTTAGTGGTATAACACATAAATTGCCAGCTTCCTACGCCGGCACAAACAGCTTAAGCTTTGAATATGTTTTTATAAGGGTACTTTGTATGTCTACCTGTTTTTTCTTTATTCGCTTTCCTTTTTTTAAAATTTGCATTGTTCTATCCTGTAAAGGTTTTAATTAACTGTATTGTGATCATTGAAATTCAATTCACTTAGCATCCAGTGAGCGGACACAAACATTTACAATGTGGAGTTCCACTTCACAAGTTGTTAAGAAATAAACAGATTTTAAAGTGTTTTTGATTTTTTAGGCTGTAGGTCTTAAATGTTATATTTTTTGTACGTACATTCTAGATATACTATGTATGGTTGTCGATGTGTACAGTTATACTGTTTATAACACACACAGTAGAGATTGCTTATTTTGTACTTAATACATTTATTGCTACCCCTCAGTACTCATTTCAACCACCCCTAAAAAAACAAAAGATGAACTAAAACCTTCATGTTTTCAGGCTTATGTTGTTCCGTGTGCATGAAGCCATATGAGACGTGGCACATAAGATATAGAGACATAATTTTGCGCTACTTCTCTGGGAATGTTCGCCAAATCTCTGGGGGATGAGGGCAGAGTTACTGCCTCACCTGCTTAGTTGTCCGCCCACTGATTTGAAAGTTCCCTGCTGTGTCTGCAGGGAATTTTCTCTTCAAGTGCTCTTATCGACCCAACAGGATCACTTTCGGTAAAGAATAATTCCCGAGTGGGCCGTCGTTTTATGGACCACTCAAAAACATTTTTTGCTTCTCAGATACAAACCCCCAAGCTTGAGGTTGTTTTTTGAGATATAAAAATGTAATAGGCCATATGTGCAAGGAGTTTACTCCTTCTATGTCGTTATGTTTCTGCTGTTTCCGGTTAGCACTTGCAAATGAACTTCAGGAGCCCCACCTCAATTAAAGTGCCTTTCAAGAAAATTGTACATTATCTATGCTGGGTTGTCATGCTTGAGCGATTTTCCCTGAAAGTATCCTCAGGAGAAAGTCTGTCACAACCAAACATTCCAAGTTTTTATGTTATTTTGATGCCTTTCTGCTTACTATTCAGACATGATTTGTTGAGGAGTCAGACTTTTTCTAGTAATTTGCTCCAATTTTGAGCAAACGTTTACCTTTATCAATTCACAGTGTTCCATCCTTGACGAACATTTGAGTGCTGCTGATTGTGTTCTTTGCTATGTGTTGCTTTTGAAATAACATTGTGCCATGCCTGGTAAATGGCCGTGTCCCTGCCCTGGGTAACTTGACAGCATTTGAAACTGGCATCTTGGCTTTTTGTTGGTCAATCAGTCACTCAAATTTAACCTCTGCTCACCAATCCTGCCCTCTTTTGTTGACATGGGACTGCTATCAATGTCCTGTATTGATGACATGAAGCGGTAGTGGCAGCATACATATTGTAATTGATTAATAGTCCTGAACAGACCTTTCTCTTTTCTGTGGGGAGGGAAAGGCAATTTACCAGCCCCACTCATGTAAATGTCCCACTGTGTGTCCAGTAAATATATGTATGGTGTAGATGGTAGCAAGAGTCTGTGAGAATGTGTTTGCTGGGATCCAAACTGAATCATCCATGGTTATGAATGGCATAAGTTGAAGAATGTTAGACAGCTTCTCAGTTATAGGAAGTGCATTGCCTACAGACCCAGATGGTGATATGAGGTATGATGAAGGCAGGTCTACTCTTAGAAATGATTTGAAGAGATTTCATCAGGGGAACTGCTCATTATTGCTATCTGAACAATGCCATTTGGTGGATGGCGGTGGAGAGGGCATGAGACAGTACATTTTGTTGTTAACGGTGAGAATGTTTCGAGGCAGGGCTGCCCTGTGGATTTTCCCTACTTGAGGAAAACCTTGGCAGTCAGGTACAGAGTGTTCATATTTACTTGTCTCATGTTATGGGTAATCCTGCTTGGAGTTAGCATCATGTATACTTGCGATGAGAGCCACTTGCACTAAGGCTATTTCTGCACTGCAGTCATAAAACGACTTTTGGAAAAGAATCACCTTAAACCTACTTCCAGCACCTTAAACAGTGGATCAACATCCACTCTCTGGATAATGAGTCTAAAAGTGGGACCCAAACCACCCTACTTTGTTTGAGTTCCAAGTTCTTGACCAAGTCAAAGGCTTTCCCACAGTGGGAATTGGAGAGATGCTGTGACGGAGGGTAGGTGTCAGTTTGACAGGCAGTCTCCCAGAGGTTTAGGGGACATCACCTGAAGTCTGTGCAAATTGCTGAAGAAGCTGTGGGCCTTCGTAGAATGTAGAGTGCCAGGCTCTGCAGGAGAGACTACCCAGGAGGAGAAGCCCAGCTATGTTCCTAATGTGTAAAGTTCCTAGAAGGGCTAACTGGCATTGGAAGCACAACCAGCGAGGGACCAAGTCGTGAAGTGACACAGATCCTCTGCATGGTTCATTTTTAAAAAAACATATTTTATTGATTTTAGGTACGTCATATATCCATACATTACATTGTGCGTGAAGTATCTCACCCTCAAGTAGTCGTGACCCATTACTACCATATAACAGCTTACATGTACATTTCTATTATAAGACGTACAAAGTGCATCATCATTATTAACGCTTTACATGTTCAACCAATGTATTCGTAATTGGGTCTTACTTGGAATATGTATTTGTCTTAAAGGGAAAGAAAAAACTCCCATATAAAAAAAACCTGAACCCCCCCAACCCTTACAACTCTGGTCACAGTTCTTTGAATTACAGCATTTCTGAACCATGCGCTCTATACCAGTTTTCCGGAGTGCATGTGGGGAGGCAGACTGTATATCTATATGACACTTTGTGCCAAGGCATGGGCACTCTATGTCTCCATTTTACGTACAACACAATTAAACCTCTATGTCTATATCGGCGGATTTCAGCTCCTCTACCATAGTCTGCCATTCTAGTGCTATTGGCGTCTTACGCAGTCCCCTGATCTCTTCCCTGCGCAAGTTGCACCCTCTGCACAGCTCCAGCGCACCATTTCCGCATGCCAGCTCGACACCTGTGGAGTTTTACTCGACTTCCAGCGCATGGTAAGTGTTCTAATAGCCAATATTAGTGCAATATCAATCAATCGGTATTGTATCTTGTGTTTAGATAAATGTTTATGTAGTCCCAACAGGCATTCTTCCACAGTGTCTTGAATCTGGTGATGTGCTGCCTCCCCAGTTATCCCCCTAATCTGGGTCCAGTAACCCTAATTGGTGGGCATGCCCACAGCATGTGTATTAGGTCTGCCCTCTCTGTCTTACATCTTGGGCAGTAATGTTGTGCTTGTGGGAACATTTTATCCAACCGACCCGAGGTCAAATAAGCCCGATGTAACACCATAGTTTGTATAAATTTGAATTTAGAGTTCCTTGATACTTTTCTGGGATGCTCAAGTATTGTGGTCCATTCCTTGTCTGTCAGGTCTCTAACTACTTCCCCTGTGCATGTGACCCTCAGGGCGTCCAGAGAAACCTGTGTGTGTGCACTAATACCAGTTTATATCCAACGTACCAAGTGTCTCCCTCTCCCCATGTAGTGCCCCATCTTAACCAGCTTGTTGCTCTCAGGCTCCCTTCTCTGTGGCGCCCAGTATTTCTTGATATATTGTACCAATGCAGCATGCGTTAAATAAAGGTGCGCCGGGGCCCCCGTATCGTTGATGAAAGTGTCATGATAGAGCAATGTCTCATCACCAAAGAGGTCCGCTACTATGGTAATGCCTGTGTCTGCCCAAGGCACCAACTTGCGTCTGGTGAGTTTGCCACTAGCCAGCGGAATACCCAATAGTGGGATATTGCCAGCGTATGTAGTGGTCGCAATCGCAGTGCCGCTTTCCAACATTTAAGCGTAGTATCTAGCAGGGGGGGGGGGGCAAATCTCTTGGGGGGTCTATGTCCCGGTAGTAACAAAGCGTGTAGTATGCCATTATCTATATCCGCGTCAGTGTACCCTATTTCCTGGAGGTTGCGTCCCGCCGTCCAGTATGATAACCATTGCAATTGGCAGGCGTAGTAATAGGCACGGAAGTCTGAAACTCCCAACCCCCCCATACGAGTGCTCACTTGCAGCCTCTTCAAACTTATACGCCTCCGTCCCGTACCCCATATAAGATCTATTTGCATAGGGTTCAGTGTTTTGAAAGTGGATAATAGCACTAGTAATGGCAGGTTAGTAAAATAATACAGCAAACGCGGCAAGACAACCATTTTCGTTATGGCAGCTCTCCCCATAACGGATAACAGCAGTACAGTTCAAAAGGTGACACTGGACAGTAGAGACCTAATTAAGGTTACCTTCTAGCATATCTGCATGCTCCCTATACATTTGGATGCCCAAATACTTGAACGTGGTTGGTGCTATCTGCAGTGAGGTATCACCGAACGCTATGTTCATATCATCTGCACGGTTCGTGAAGAAAAAAGCATGTGATTTTGTAGTATTTACTGCAAGTCCTGACAAACTTTCAAATTGTTTGTACAATTCAAATATGGGGGTTAAGGGCAGGCGGAGGTCTCGTATGTATATAATAATATCGTTGGCATAGGCCGAGAATAGATGTGTTATATTCCCTATCGGTATTCCTCATCCCGGGAAGTTCCTTCGCATTGCCTGCGCCAAAGGTTCCAGTGCCAGTATGAAGATAAGAGGCGACAGCGGACACCCCTGCCTTGTCCCTTTATGTATCGTATATTCACCCGATATTTGTCTACCCGTTCGGGTACGCGCTGTTGGGGCCTTGTAAAGCAGTCGCAGTCATGCTATGTATCCTTCCGGTATCCCAAATTTAAGTAGCATCTGAAACATATATTCTCAACTTATCGAATCAAATGCTGGTCTAAGATCTAGGGAGATGCACCCCGTGGGGGAACCGTTTCGGCGCTTCCGCCATTAAATAATGTAATTTCCTAATGTTTAGTGATGTACTCCGCGCAGGTAGAAACCCGGTCTGGTCTATATGAACCAATTTTGAAAGGTATGGCATTAATCTATTGGCCAATACCTTACTCAGTATTTTGTACTCAGTGGGCAACAACGATAGCGGACAGTAGTTAGCTATATCCATGTGGTCTCTCCCTGGCTTTGGTAGTGATATCACTAGCGCCTGCACAGTGGCGTGAGGTAGGGAACCCTCCTCCCAGACCGCTTTATACAGATCCGCCAATTGGGGTACTAGTGTTTCTGCATATGTGGCGTAGAATTCGATGGGAAGCCCATCCATACCACGAGTCTTATTACGTGGGAGCCCTTTCATCGCACTTCTGATTTCTTGTGGTGTAATGGGCCCTGCTAGATCTTTTTGTGCCGAAAGCGGGAGCACTGGGAACGTCAATGAGGACAGGAAAGTTTCCATCCGTTCGCTGGGTGCTGCGTCTGTCGCACTATATAATGTGGCGTAATATTTCCTGAGTGCCTCATTAATCACCCCCTGACTGGAAAACATTGTTCCGTCTTCCGCGCTGATTTCACTGATCACTATTGTGGGAGGGGTGTCCCTGATCAACCTAGCCAGCAGAGAACCTGCTTTGTCTGTCTCTGCGTGTGCCCGTCGGGTATATGCCTGGTAGTCTATGACTCAAAGTGATTCCAGGAGTTCAGCATGTTTAATTCGCGCTTCCTGGAGCGGACCTTTTTGGTTCACATCAGTCGCAGCCTCTTGTTCTAGTCTACCCATTCTTTCTTCTATTTCCACTAGTGACCTATGGAGTTCCTGTCTCGCGCCTACCGTCACACTGTTCGCCTTGCCCCGTATTACTGCCTTGAAGGCGTCCCACTCCATCAGTCTACTCGTTGCCGTATTACTGTTTTCTGCAAAATAATAGTCTATTGTGCGTGAGAGGTCACTGCGGAACACTTCTTCCAACAACTGTGGCCACAACCGCCACGTAGGAACTGAGGTGGGGATTTTGCCTCAAGTAATAACTATCTCCTGTGGATTGTGATCTGAGAACGTCTTGGGCAAGTACGTAGAGTGAACTACTTGCATGGCTATGTTAGAGCAAAAAATTCTGTCAATTCTAGTGTGCAGGTCATGTACCACCGAATAGAAGGAATATTCTCGTTAACCCGGATGACGCATCCTCCACACATCACATAACTCCCATCCCGTAGCCCACCTAATCATTGCTTCAGTCTGCTTAAACACCCCCGCATCACGTATTGGTGGATGCGACCTGTCTAAGGTCACATCCATGACTGTGTTGTAGTCTCCTCCTATTATCCATGGGCATGTGTCCCAACCAGCCAGTGCTCCGCTTACTGTGTCCCAGTACTTATCCTGGTCGAAGTTAGGGGCGTAAACTGACCCCAGCACTACCAATTGTCCAGCCAGGGCACCCCTCACAAAGACATATCTACCCCATTTATCAATCCTTTGATCATGCGCCACAAACGGTACACCATGCCGCACCCAGATCGTGGACCCTCGTGCATATTTTGAATAAGAGGTGGAGAAAATTTGGCCACGTCATTTCTTTCTGAGTTTCATTGTCTCGCTTTCCACCATATGTGACTCCTGTAAGTACACTATCTGTGCTTTACGACGCAAAAGGTGCACATGTATCCTGTGTCTTTTGTGTATCGTGCTCATACCTCTTATATTCCATGTTACTATGGTATATTTACCCAACACATGCATTGTTCCAGTTGTTGTATCCATACGGGTATTATCATGGTTCGCAATGGAGCTAATGTATCCACATACTCATGAATGATGTGACCGTCCCACCCCCCAACAATCCCAATACACGGTCTGGTCTCCAAACTATACCAGGCCATAACAAAGAACTGAACTAAGAAAAACAAAAAAGGCATGTAAAGCGCCTTCGCCATATGGGGGGCTGCGCCTGCACTTGGTGAGGTGTATCTGAGGTTTCCCAGTTTTAAGCTACTACGGCACCGGAGCCCTAGTAATAACTTGCCTTCTGTAAAGAATCTAAGAAAAATTGGGAAAGGGGCAATCACAGCGACAGCTTGCAGTTACATAAGAGAGACAATACTTGCACAAGTTCATCATCCAAACAGGTCCGTGATCAGCTGTGGAGTCGCCGAGGGGAACAGGCCACACTACCCTCAGATTCCGACCCCTGCGATGCCTCATCCTCCGTAGAGGACTTACTTTCTGTCCCTGGGGCGTTCGTGAAGGTTGCCGTAGCAATGATCACCTGCTTCCTATTCTGTCTTATCTGTTGCGAGGTGACCTGTACACGCGTAGTGGTTCTTCTTGGTCTACCACCTCTGCAGCCAGTCGAGGCGCCCTCAAGGGATCTCTGCCTATCCTCAGTTTGTGCTGCAATCTCCGCAGTGTTGGTTAGTTCCATTACCTCAAGCCAGTCCTCAACATCTCCAGGACTTTCAAAAAAGTAAGTTTTCTGTTTGTGTAATATTTTCAGCTGTGCTGGGAATAGTAGTGCGTACTGTATATTTTGGTCCCTGAGCCGTCGTTTCACTGCCATAAAGGAGGACCGCTGCCTTTGGACTAACATCGTGTAGTCTGGGTATAAGGAGATTCTTGCATTTTCAAAGTTGATCGACGCAGCCTCCCTGGCTTTCTGCAGCAGAGTGTCCCGGTCACGGAAATGCAGTAGCTTTACTATAAGGGGCCTCAGAGGGGCACCCATTTCGGCCTTCCGGTGGATATTCTGTGCACTCGCTCTATATAGTATTGTGTGGAGAGTCCCTCCGTCGTGACGTGATCTTTGAACCATTGTTCCATATATCCAGATGCGTCAGACCCTTCGCTTTTCTCCGGTAGTCCAATCACTCGGATGTTGTTCCTTCTTGCTCTCCCTTCTGCGTCCTCTACCCGTTCTGTTAAGGTGGCCACCTGCGTCTGTAGCTGTGTCACGTCCGTTTCGGTCTGTTTCTGCTTTGGCAGTATCTCTGCCAGTGTCTTGCCATGGTCTTTCACCTTTTCCGCCGTTTTCACATGATCTGCCCTGAGCAAGTTCAGACCAGTGGTCAGGGTCCCTATTTTAAGCTCAAGTGCTTTCCTGGAGTTCCGCACTTCCTTCAATATAAGATCCAACTTTTCCTCCGGAGCAGGCACCGTAATTGGGGGGATACAACCAGACGCCAGCGTGCTATCCGTACTATATAGGCCTTCTTGTACACAGTCCGCACCACTTTGGTCCTGTTGTTTCGCCCTGTTTCGCCCCATATTGTCCAGTTAATGTAATGCACGGACACTCCCGCCTTATCTTTCAGAGCAGCAGATTCGCACTATACCCCGCTATCCTGTCGCCGAAGTTCCAGTTGCTCCCACGGGTAAAGTTGTACACGTGCAGCCCACAGCGCAGAAATGTGACCACGTACCAGGCTAGTGGTTCTCACTGCAGCAGGCAGGGGTTCGCAACTAGGGAAGGACGTTAGGCACCTCTCCCTGTTCAGCACATGCTATGCCCCTCGACTCCTTTATCGAAGTGTCTGTCCTTGGCCTCTGCTACGACCCCGGGTCCGAACACGTTACGTCAGCATACACAGGGAATTCACAAATTACACCATCCCAGGCAAGTCCCCTAGGTTTAGGCACCGGAACAGGCCAGTCGCATTACCATATACAGCCCACTTCTCATCGCTTTCCCCCCGGCTCTCTCTCCGCCGCAGCACAGTAGGGGGGAGGGGTGTCAATCACGCCATCGGGGAAGTTCCACAGCGCCTGTCTCGGCACCTTTTGAGCGCAGTAATATGTTATGGCAGCACACCATATGTCCCACTAAGTCTCAGCAAGAGACTGCGCCCTTATCTGCTCGCTGATATAGCAATGAGGTTCACCTCCGCACTCCTTACTGCACCCGTCTTCTCGCCGTACTCCGTGAGTTGATCCGTGAGCAGGACTCCGTGGGTGCACGCTGTGTGGTTATATCAGTCCCAATAGAAGATCAGTTGAGACCGTGTTTCGCCTCTCCGAGTCAGACCAACCAGCGGTAAGCGGCACAATTGCAAATGGCCGCCGCAGCAGGGAGGTTCACCCATTAGGCGTCTGTTCCGCTTTTCACCAGCCCAATCCCCCCCGTCGCGGCAGAGTTCAATAGCGCTGTGTACACCGCTTCCTCCTCCAGTCTACAATGTGTTGCAGGAAGGGGGCCCCAGTGCCCCGTTTTAGGCTTCGTCTGCCAGGGCCGCCGCCAGGGAAAGGAGGTCGCCGGGCATCCACAGGCTTGCGTGATTGCGCTCCCCGGATCGCGGGTTCACCAGCCCCCTTTCCTGCCAGCGAGTCGTCAACCACAGCGCTCATCTTTTCCGTGCATTTTTGGCACAGAAACACAGTTACCCGTCTGTCGTGTGTGGGCGTTCCAGTTCTGATCCTCGTATTTCCAGAGGACGTGGTGCTAATTTTCCGTCTTGTGCTGCCGCGCCGCCCTCGTCCACGTTATGCGGCCGAGATGGTGATATCTCAGCACTCCTCTCCCAGTAACTCGCATCAGAGCGGCACCAAGTGTCCGTGTCCGTCCCCTCGGCCTCTTCCCGCAGCTGTAGCCGTCTTCTTACAGTGTGGGGCTCGTAATTTACAGGATTTTGTTGGCTCGGGTCTGGAGCTCTCCTAGCAGACAACCGCCATGCTTGGCTGCTGGCCACGCGCCCCCATCCTCTGCATGGTTCTTGTGGCATGCTGTGTGAAATAACTACAAGTCCGAACAGCAACATACTGTTTGCTTCCCCTGCAGCATGCCTAGTGGGACTCATTTTTCCACTGTCTTGATGTGTGGGCCACTGTTGTCGGGATCAGCGCCACCACCCTCGCGGAGGTCCGGTCCCACAAACCAGGGATATTCATACTGCTGATTCATCCTCAACTTGTTGTGCTTCAATGCCAAGATCAATGTAGCCACCATAGCAGAGGACATGCCCCACGGCCCGAGGGCAAGCACCTACCAATCAGGCCTGCTAGGATGTTTGTGCTCTCCATGCCACTGGAGTCAATCTAGCCTGGCTGATGAAGAGTGATGCCCTGGAACCTGTCTCAGGATGCTTGTTTCCATTCCATGGAGGACCCAGCCAGAAAGATCGGGCTGAACTGTTCCCATGGGGAACATGGTCAAGACTGATTTGAGTATGGCTGGGTCTGAACTGGAATAGCATGCAGAGTACAAAAACAATGGATTTAGGCCCAGTTCTTTGTACTGGGGTGAATGTTTGACATTGTGCAGCATTCTGCCCATCAATTGTTTTTTTGCATTTGTCACCCTAAGTGGGACGAGTATGCCCAGATTTGGGCCCGTGCTCTCCATGCCTCTGGAGTCAAGCAAGCCTGGCTGATGAAGGGGGATACCCTGACACCTGTCCCAGGATGCTTATTTCCAGTCCCGGGAGGATATGGCCTGGCAGTTTGGGCTGGACTGTTCCCATGGGGAACAGGGTCGAGGCTGATTTGCATTCGGCTGGGTCTGAACTGGAATGAAAAACGATGGATTTAGGCCCAGATCTCTGTGCTGGGATGAATGTTTGACATTGTGCAGCATTCTATCCATCAATTGTTCTTTTTGCATTTGTTAGCCCGAATGGGACCGGTACCCAGACGTGAGTCCCATGCCACTGTCAAGCTAGCCTGACAGATGAGATGTGATGCCCTGAAACCAGTCCCAGAATGCTTGTTTCCAGTCCCAGAATGCTTGTTTCCAGACCAGGGAGGATCTGGCCTGGCAGTTCGGAGTGGACTGTTCCGGGTGAAGACTGATTTACATATGGCTGGGTCTGAACTGGAATGACAAACAATGGATTTAGGCCCAAATGTCTACTGAGGTGAATGTTTGACATTGTGCATCATTCTGTCCATCAATTGTTCTTTTTGATGATATTTGTTTGTAGCAGCCTGATAGAGGCTGTTAGCCGTGATCCTGCACCACTGGCGAAAACACTGATGGTGTGACTTTGAGGGGTTCACCATCCCACACCACACAAAGCAGCATCCTTTCTGAACAGGTAACACAGGGCCTGAGGTTGAAAGACTGAGAAACTGTGTTTTGATTCTACAAAGATAATCCTGCTAGTAGTAAGCTCACATTTGCCAGCATGATCACTTTTGCTAAAGAACTGAGTGAATTAAGCTGTGGTTTACCAAGCATGATGATCACTTAGTGAAATTGGGCCTATGCCCAACTATTGCCAATTACTGTTTATCTCTGCTGAGCCAGTGGGGATATAGGGGGTGGGGGCTCCTAAAAGGTAGAATAGGTCACTGTACACAGTGTGAAACTTAAAGGCCTTAGATTGGATTGTAGAACCCTGTACTCTGTAGTTAAACCATTATTAGTGTTTGTAGAATTAAGTTCTGAGGTCACATTAAAGTACTTTCATTTATCTGAGAGTAGCAGTGGGCTGGAAACTGAGTTGTTCTATCTGTTGCTTACATTTGAGTCCTGAACTCTGCCCCACACACTATGTTACTGCTTTCTTGATAGCCAAGTGAAGAAAGGGTGTACTTGGCCCACTTTGTAGAGCCATTGTAGGTTGTACACCAGAACACCTGAGACAAACAACCTCGACCAACATGGTTTTCACCCAATTACCCCTGTCAAATCTCTGGCCCCTGAATGAGGTTTGACAGTTGCATTTTTTAAATGTTGTAGTTCTCAGTTCATGACAGAGATATAGAGTGGCTCCTCATTCTACTACACTCCCTCCGATTCACGAAGTCCATGACATAGGTGTTTAGAGGAATCTATAAAAAAATTTTTTTAAAGATTATATTCTTATCTATTTGCATGTCTTCCATTCAAAAACAGAGTTGTCTCCTGGTAACGCACACCTGCATGGCCTAGCCACCTGCCTTCAGGGGATCCCTCTGACCGAAGCAAACCCACCAAGCCCAGCCAACAACAGAGAACCTGCTAGCGCCACACCAGAACAAAGTGATCCGAGGAGACCGAAATCTGCACAAGCCAGATCATATTCCGAAAGTAAGATATACTCACTCAGCTTTGGGCACAGCATATTTGTTATATATTTATACAAAGTGAATAAATGTAAACATGCTCCAATTCTATTATATTAGTGATATTTACATAACTTGCTGATAAGTCAGTATGTTCAACACCTACCGCATATAGTTTTGTGTAGTCTACAGGTCATATTTTTGAAACCTGGAAGGTCAGTCTCAGTTTTTTATTCTTCTCTGTTCCATGAAATGGATACCATTTAGTTTGAGTAACAACACTTGTTATTTAGGTTGTAAGGGGTAGTTCCGTTTGTGTTTTATCAAACGATCATTTTGTTCAGCACAGAAGGCAAAGAGAGAGCTTTTGTGTATTTTTTGGTAGCTTAAATTGAAGATTCACATGCTGTGCTTTTTTTCTGCATCTAATTATTGAGTCTGAACAAACTATTTAATAGTAAGGTTTTTTATTTTTGGGATGTTGACCATAAGTGTAGTTTCTATGACTCCTGCTGACATTGCCCACATTATCCCTGATCTTCACATTTATTGTTTTGCCACTGGATTTGTCGGAATGGCAGACTATCTCTTTTCCAAACTGCAGATAGTACAAAATGCCGCGGCAAAGGCTGTCTGTAATAAAAAGTAATTTGATTCGGCTAAAAGCTGCATGCGAGAGCTTCATTGGCTCCCGATGCGACAAAGAGCCAATTTTAAATTACTATGTATCACACACAAGGTGCTATATAACGCAGGCCCTACCATTTTACATAATAAAGTTGAATTCCACAGACCACAGAGGAACCTCCGATCTAGTACATTAGGAAGAGCCACCACCACCCGGGTGAAGACTGTCAGGATGGGAGAGCGAGCCTTCTCGCATCTGGCGGCTACTAAGTGGAATGAACTTCCTCCCAGTCTTAGACTGACAGATGACCTTCTGTCTTTTAGGAAACAACTAAAGACACTACTCTTCCCTAAATCAGAATAAATCATCACTCAGTGTGGTTATCGTACCTCTCAGCATCCAACTTTAGCGCCGTGATATCCTACTCAGGATGATTGTTAGCGCTCTATAAATAAATTAAATACAAATACAAATACAATTTGTAAGCATGAGAACATTCAAGAGTAGTAATTGTTATCAAAGATTTTGGAAATGCAGTTTGGTAAATAAACCAATACACAATTCAGATTCAGTTGCACAAGTAGTAACATCAAAGAAATACATACCAAAGTTGGAACAATCTGACAGTTGTTTCAAAAGCCTGTTTTTTTTATGTTGACCACTGGTTATACTTTCAAACCAGAAATCTGTGAACACTGGTGTTTGAAAGTACTGAAGACTTCGTGCCATGCACAGAGGTCACTTCTGGATTCGCTGCCAATTTCAGAAATGACTGCTGAGGGTACTGGTTACATCTCCTGAGATGTGGGCACAGATTCTAAGCATGATCAAGAGACTGACAATGTGATTCTACCCTTCTCTGTCCCAAAAGTGGTGGTAGCGCTGCTCGAAACCCTTAAATTGCTGATTCAAACATTTCAAAATTCGAACACCACAGACCATCGGCAACTTCAAAATTAAAAAAATTCAAGTCCTCGAATGACTCATTATTTTCCCAGTCAAAAAATGGATACTCAAAAAATACTTAAAAAGAGATCTGACCTGAGTGCAAGTGAGGAGAGCCGAAGTGAGGCAAATAAGATATTTGTACCAAAAGGCTCATGATTGCCCACCGTCACTGTCAAAGCAGCTACTAAGACTTGGCATCAAAAAAGCAACCATAATTTTATAAAGTCTACACTCAGCAGCAAACTAGAAATTAATTTTTTTTTAACTGATGGAACTTAGAGAAATTATCTCCTATCATTTGATCCTGAATGCTAGGATTTTTCTTCGTGCACCAGATATTTGTCTTGAATGCCATGTAGTAAATGCAAACATGTTCAAGTGGAATGTATTTTATTCTACCGCTTGTCACACCTCTTAGGAACATCCTCGGGTCTCTCCTTATACTGGCATTCTCTGTCTTTTCTCTTCTGCTCCTGTAGGTACCTTCTGTACTCTTTGTCATGCTTTGAATTGAGATGTTGTGTGCTTTATGTTCGAAAGGAGTAATGCCCTTTTTCAATTGATCTAAGTTTTTGGTCACATATTTTTCAAGGGGCCCTCCTTGCAGTCAGCTTCTTCTCATGTAGATATGTGAAGAACTCCCACTAATCTAAGTTTTTGGTTTCTCCACCTCTTTAGTCTCCGCCAGACATGGAATATCCTCTTCCTGAGCCTTCCTTGATAGTTACCTCAGTTTTTTGAGTCCTCCATAATCACCTACCTCCTCCAATTACCCAAAAAGACTCAGATGGCATTCCAGACCTAAGTGGCTATTTTTATGATTTTAAGTTAAAACAATGCCTAAGTGTATCGATAATCCACTGACTTTTTTTGGCGACATCAGACTTGACAATCCTAAAATGACATCCATAGTCTGCAGCCTATGGGAAAGGAACCCACCACAGGCCTAATAGTTTTACAGAATTTCTTCTACCATCTAAACTTCTCCAGCGTGCAAGGGACAAGCCCCTAATACAAATTACAAGGTGCAAGTACTGTCAACGCCAGATGTCATTAACGGACACTCAAGATGTCTATCTCTGGTGTCTCTGCTCCAAATATGACTGTGCTTTGTGTGATTGGTGTGCGAAGATGAACCAAAAGGTCATCTGCGACCACAAAGCCAAACTAGCCATTGCGGAACTCTGACGTAAGTCTCAAAGAAGTGCAGCTGCGGTCTTGAGGCCAATCCCACGACTGATGGTCGTGAAAATTGACATTGTCAGGTAAGTCGAGGAAATCCAAAAACACAAAAATTCCAAATATGGCTCTCCCTTGTCCTGCCACTCCCACTACCCGGAGTCATGCGAGACTCTGTGGGGACCTCTAGGCAGTAAAGTTGTTCCCTGATCTCAAAACCAACTGAAATTCTGCTCTCAAGGTGCTACAACATTACCGGGCTATCAGTGACACCATAGACTATTTTATTAGACCTTATTACTTGCAATTTTTTATTGTTGCAGTCCCTTCTTGGCTTTATCAGAGATCGCGCCACTATACAGTTAACGTAGCAAAAACTTGACCCCATGGATAGGCAATGCACGGACTGTAATATGTAGGCCTTCCAGTGATGTATGTTTGGGTTAAATAGTGTAAACATAGTTTGAGAGCAAAAGAGCATTGTATAGCAATGGAAATGTCCACATATTTTATTAGCATTATATATAGACGGGGAGTGCCTGTTGTTGTCCTGGTGGAACTGGGATCACCTCAACAACCTTTTGAGAGCTTCTGCAGCCATACAAGGTGATACTCAGATCCTGTTGTGCATATGACATAGTCATGATCTGGGGTAAGCCGCTACCGGCGTTTCCACCGCCGCTGCAGACAACAGGTCCCACAACTCCCTCTGTTACACCTGTTCCTCATCCAGTGGGGATTTAAGGATCGCTGCAGTCCCGAAGCGAGGGAAGTGCCCGGCCAAGCCAGGGCCAAAAGCGAGCCCGCAGGAGCCAGTAGAAGGCTGGGCCAACCCTATTCCGTTCTTTTTCTTTTGGGCTGACCAAGGTACTGTTTCTTCTGAACTTTATATAATTGACTTTGATTATTGTTTCTATTGAGTTGAATGGAATTTCAACGATCCGTGATAGTGATGCCTAGACTTGATTTAGTTCTCTGTACAGAAAACGTTGTGACGTTGTTTACATTTTTCGGCATATCATTGTTTCCAATGCCCTTGTTTTAGGTTTAAAGTATTTTATTCAACATAACACATTGGGACAAGACATATCTTCAAAGAGCAATACGGTAGGGCGAAAAGGACCCACAAAGTGCAAATGCATCGTCAGCCAAGATCATCCTAACGGGTCATCCACCCAATGAATTATACATCATGTTTTGCCACAATATGAAATGACTTTTCCCACACAACCTCACCCCAAACCCCAACTACCCAACTCCTTCCCCCAACTCCCTTCCCCCCTCACCTCTCACCCCTCGTCCAGTGCACCGTCCTAAAGCAAAAGGAAAATGCAGCAGGCTATGCCTCACGTGGAAGAGGGGACCAGTAGCAAAGCATTAGGCAGGCTCCATTGGGCCCGGAAGCCGCAGAAGACGGAGGTACCTAGGGCAGGTGAGTTCTCTAAATTCCGTGAGCAATAGGGAATGAAATGGCTGCCAGAGCTCCCTGAATTGGTTCACATCCCCCGCTACCGTGAGTGACATCCTCTCCATCCCTAACACATGCCACAGCCTGTGAAGCCAACCTGTGGTGGACGGAATCGTTGCCGTGTGCCAGTGTATTAAAATGTTCTGGACTGCAGAGCCTAGGGCTATTGCAATCTGTCTGCCCTTACTGGATCTGAGGGGGTACATCAAGCCGTTCGGAAGCCCCAACAAGGTGTAAGCAGGAAAGCGTGGTAATTCGATGTCGAAGTGTGTGTCAATATTATCCAGCACTTCTTTCCAGTAAGGCTCCAGCAGCGGGCATTCCCATAAAATGTGCGTGAGTGTCCCCCGGTGCCCGTACCCCCTCCAGCATGTGTCATCCTTATTATGATCAAATTCGTGGACTCGTTCAGGTGTGTAATACCAGTAGGTGGAGACCTTGGTCAGAGTATCAGTGAGCCCCATGTGGTATGCCGAGTGCCGTGCCCTGTAAGATATGTGTTCCCATTCCTTAGGGCTTAGGGTCCTCCCCAATTCCCTTTCCCAGCGCTCCCTCCCGGGGTGATAACTGTGTGTTGCAGGTGGTTGCAGTAGCTTGTAAAGGTCTGTGATCAATTTGGCATCCGATGTGCGGGATAACAGCCATTTTTCGTAAGGAAGGAAAAGCCTATCAGCCGACTCTCTTACTTGCGGCTGGAGGGCCCAGTGGCGGGCCTGCATATAGTGGTATCTGTCGCTCTCTGGTAATGAAAACTCCTGACGGAATTGGGAGAAGGGGACCACCCCCTCTGGACCGTACAAATGACATAGGGCTCGACACCCCGCCTGTCTCCAATGCGTGAACGCCCCTCTTTCTAGCCCTGGCGTGAAACCTGGATTGTCTACTAGCGGCGTGAGCGGGGACGGGAACGTGGTGAGACCGTATAGGATGTTAGTAGCGTCCCAAACTCGTAGGGGAACTCTCGTAATAAAAGAAGCGTAGAGATTTTTAGGCCTATGAGGACGGCGCAAGAAAGGAATCTCTTGTAGGGGTCTCCCCGCCACCGCCTGGTCCTGGAAGAGCCAATGTTTATCGGACTCCCACCTACTCCACTCCACTAGATAACGGGGCTGCGCAGCCTGAAAATATTTGCGGAAATCCGGTATCCCCAAACGGCCTGCCTCGGGGGCCAGCAGCGAGAGGGCTCTGCGCATTCTGGGCTTCTTGCCTTGCCAAACAAAGCGTGAAACATCCGCCTGTAGTTGCGGTATCCACCCGACCGGCGGTTGGAGCTGCAGGGCCCTGAAAAGATAAAGTACTTGTGGCAAAATAGTCATTTTGACAGCAGCTATCCTGCCAAGCCAGGAGAGCGTCCCGCGATTCCACCGCCCTAATTCGTCCCTAATTTTTGTTCCTAGTACTTGGTAGTTGGTCGAAACCATGGCTGGCAGAGTGAGCGCAATCTGAATCCCCAGATAAGGTACCGCACCAGAGGACCAAAGCATAGGAAACCTAAGTTGTAAGTAGGCTCTGGTAGCCGGCCTGAGGGAGATATCTAAGGCCACCGACTTGCCCATATTCATCTTAAACCCCGCTACCGCTCCGAAGGAGTCCAATTCCGCTATACATGCCGGTAGAGCCGTCCGGGGATTATCAATGGACAAGATGACATCATCCGCGTAGAGGCTAATAGCGTGTGTGAAGCCCCCCATCTGGATTCCGGCCACCGCAGGATTATCACGCACCCGTTGAGCGAATGGCTCCATATATAGAGCAAAGAGTAAAGGCGAGAGCGGGTACCGCAGACGTAAACCCGTTGACCCGAACTACCGCTGAAGGTTGCCTGTAACAGTTAAGAGTCATGGATCTGAATTTGTCCCCTATCCCGGCTTTCATTAAGACTTGCTCCAGGAAGGGCCAGTGGACTCGATCAAAAGCCTTCTCGGCGTCCACCGCAACATCATTCGTTCTCCCGGGATCCGGGAAGCTTTCTCCAAAAGGTGGACAATCCGTTTCGTATTGTCCACTGTCTGTCTCCCAGGGACAAACCCTGCCTGGTCGGGGTCGATGAGACGGGGCAAGTGAAGAGCAAGGCGTGCGGCCAAAATCCCTGTGTATAGCTTCAAATCGATGTTCAAAAGAGAAATCGGTCGGTAGGACCCACAGTATTTCGGATCTTTCCCGGGCTTAGGGATGACTGTGACTGAGGCCCGGAGTAAATCAGGTGGAATAGCTCCGGGGTCAGCAAAGGAGTTGAAGAGATGTGTGAGCACCGGGGCCAGAGATGTGCAGAAGGTTTTATAATAAAGGGCCGTGAAGCCATCTGGGCCAGGCGCTTTGCCATGTTTAAGTCTGGCAATAGCAGAGATCACCTCTTCTATCCGGATGTCTCTATCCAAATACTCCGCCTGCGAGGAAGCCAGGGATGGCAGCGTAACCGAATCTAGGTAAGCAGTCATAGCCGCCTCATCTGGGGGGTCTCCAGTGTAAAGATCCCTATAAAACTCGCGGAAGACGGCTGCGATCCGAGCGTCCTCCGTCTCCACGTTCCCTGCTGGACCCGAGATTTCCTTGACTAGCTGCTTCTGGCGTGTCACCCGAAGCTTGTGGGCCAGCAATTTGCCACAGCGGTCACCTCCAGTATAGAAGGTGTGACGCAACCGAAGTGCCGCATACTCCACCCGATCAAGATCCAAGGCCGCTAAAATCTTCCTCGCTTCCTTGAGTTGCCTCCAAATCCGGGGAGCCCCAGTCCTACGATGTATCTGTTCCAGTTCTCTAACCCGACCTGTAAGTTCATCCCTCTTGACCTGTTATCAGCTGCAGAAATTGCCAAGAATTCCCCTCGAATCACCGCCTTCAGTGCCGCCCATTGCGTGGCCCGGCTAGTATCAGCGTTGTCATTATGGGACTGATATTCTCGGATCGCCTCCTCAACATGGGCCACCACCTCCTTCCTGTGTAGCAGCGTGTCACGTAGACGCCACGTTCTGGGCCGAGAAGCGGCCGGCGGCAAACACAGCGTAGCCTCCACTGGGGCGTGGTCTGAGAGGGAGGTCACACCTATCTCCGACTCCGACGTCAGCGCCTGTACTGGGGAGGTGACCAAAAGATGGTCCAGCCTCGTGTATGTCTTGTGCGCATGGGAATAGTATGAGTAGTCCCTACTCGTGGGGTGCCTGTGTCGCCACAAATCCAGGAGGTCGACCTCTTCCAGCTGGGCCTTACGGTCCGCAGAGAGTTACCCTACCTGCGGGGAGCGTTGTGCCGATCTATCTATTGCAGAGTCAAAGACCATGTTAAAATCACCACCCAGAATAATGTAACGGTCTTGGGAGGAGGTGATGTCCTCGATCGCGGTCTGCAAAAAGCGGTCCTGTCTTTCATTAGGGCTATATAGGGATCCAATCGTAAACAGGAGGCCCCCTATCCTGAACCGATACGCAAGGAGCCTGCCTTTCTGTTCAGTAAACTTGTGGAGGACCTCTCCCCGAAAGTGCCTGGCCACTAGTATCGCCACCCGCCGTTTTAGTGGTACAAGAGGAGAAAAACTGTGAAGGGAACTTATGTGAACGGAGTCTGTGTCTTGCGAGAGGAGGTGCGTCTCCTGAAGGAGACAGATGTCCGCCTGGGTATTCTCCAGAAGGGAGAGCACAGCCCGCCTCTTGACTGGGTTATTCAGCCCCCGAACATTCAGAGTCACTACCTTGCACGTGTCAGGAGGCATGTAAAGGGGAATAGTAAAGAGCAGTGAGGCCCCACAGTACCAGGACAGCAGGGGGGTAAGCGCTGTCGTGTGAAAAGGGTGACACAATAGGGAACAGAGCACTATCACTTGTGGTGCAGAAATGACCGAGCAAAACCAGAGGCCCAGCCAATGTCCGGATAGCCATAGGCAACAACAAGCACTGAACAACCCGCCCCCTCCCCTTCCCTCTCTGCAGCAATGCAAACAGAAAGTCAAAACTGTAAGTGAGGCATGTAAATCTGAGCAAACCAAGAAGCATACACATTATCTGAATGACAAGGAACCCCATTGTGCACTGGACGGCCCCCCCCATTCCCGCCAACACCCGGATCCCTCCCTTGTGCCCATCCCCCCCCATCCCGTTCCCCCCAGGAACTGTTCCCCCCCCCCTCCTTCCCCCAAACGGACCCCAGTTCCCACCCGCAACTGGAACTGTCCCAACGACCCCAACTCCACCCCCGGAATCCCCCAACACCCCACCAGAAACCAGTGTCCAAGTCCGGTCCATGACGGCAGGCCTATGGGAAGTCAAAAAAGTGGACGTCCAGCCACTACGCACTCCCCCATCCCCCCGCCCCCCCCCCCCCCCGAACCCCCAAACCTGCGTTACGGACATAGCGATGTCAATCTCCCCCCGGAGTTTATTCAGGCAGTTAATGCAACTTCAGTTGGCGCAGCGTCGGTAACCGTAGCTCGTGGTGCGTCATCTGGGTCCGCAGCAGCAGCAGGCGAGCCCGGCCGCGTTGAGGAGGCCGGCGACAGCCGGCCCGGGATCGTCTGCCAGCCATCCCTGGTGATACGGCGCTGGCGAGGAGTGAATGTTCCATCGTCCGTAGCAGTGATACCCAGTACCCCACATGTATCTTGAAGGGACCGCAGCTGGTATAGGGTCCCATTCCATCGAAAGATGAGACAGAAAGGGTGCCCCCAGGAGTACTGAGTGCTGTGCTCCCTAAGGAAATACGTCGCTATTTTAAAGGCCTTGCGTTTTTGCAGGGTGGATGCTGCAAGGTCCTGGTAAAGCACCACACGATGACCCCTAAAGTCCATAGATGACCGCTTCCGCGCTTCACGGAGTATCCTTTCCTTCAAGGGATAGTCCGGCAGGAAGGCCAAGATGTCCGGGGGGGGCGCCGAGGCACTACGCTGTAAGCCGACTCTGTGCGCTCTATCAATACGGATAGGGAAATCATCCGATTCTCCCAGCACTTCTCTAAATAGGTCCCGCAGGTATGCCGCTACATCTTCCCCTTCTTCACGGGATGGAACACCCCGGACTCTGATGTTATTCCGCCGGGAGCGGTTTTCAAGGTCCTCGGTATGGGACTGAAGATCGAGATTCTGGTCCCGAAGCCGTATAACCTCCTGCTGCAATTGCGTGATCTCCTCGTCCCTGGCATGGCCAGCGCCCTCCACCGTAGCCACTCTCTGTCCCAGGCCATCCACCTCTCGTCGAATTTCCCGGACCTCACCCGCCACCTCCTGTTTAAGGGTCTGGAAGTCGTCCCGCAGGGTGCCAAAAAGGGACTCAAGGAAAGATCTCGTGACTGGGGGCTCCCCTCCACTCGCTCCCTGGGAGCCGCCCGGAAGACTCGGAGACGGTTTCCCCCTGTCCTGTCTCGCAGCATTCCGGCCCAACATGTCCGGCAGGGTGCGGTCTCCTTTCTTGGACCCTTTGTTATTCGCCATCGAGCCTACTGGGGTGTCTTCTGGAATGTTCGGTGCAGACCCGCCAATCGAGCCACCGGTAGGCCGCTACAGCCACGTGCACACTGCCAATCTCCGTGTGGGCCTCAGTCCGCACCTCCTGCAGGCTGCATCCATCAATGGGGCGACCACGATCCGGTCCACCCGGGGACCGGCGTCCCACCCGGGTCTCCCGGCTCGACCTGTCCGAGCCTGTGCCCCTGCTCACCACCGCCTACACCACCAGCGTACTCACAGATTCCTCTTCAGACGGCCACCACAAATCGGGCCGAGAGAGTCCTCTCAAACGGTACAGCTCGGGCGTATTTCAAATGCGTCACCGCTTTACCTCCAAGTTTGTACTGGGAATGACACACCCAACGCCTTCTACCCCAGTCTCTCCAAGGCGATGAAGCGGTGGCAGCCGATGAGGCTGTCGGGGGGGGGGGATACAGGGATCCGATCTCCGCCAAATCTCTCCACCAGTGCACCCCCGGGATTCCCGGAGAGGTCGGCCGCAGTTTTCGGCGCCACGTGCGAAATCCTCCTGGGTGACAGTATCGAGTCTCCAGTCTTTATCTCAGTACTTGCAAGCCTGGTAATGCAGGTCCACATCCAGAGGGCACCTCCGCTGGGTCGCCGGGCAAATGTAACGCCTCTCGATTCCCGGCACCTCCGTCGTCTGGGGGACTAGGCCAAAGCCACGGCCTTGCGTAACACCAAGCCCCACGGCGTCTCCTTTCGACGCTCCGCCTCCGGACACCAAGCTGCTCAGCTCCTCGGGGTTCGCCGCAGGGTAGGATGCTGCAGTGAATGTCGGGGTCCGACGGGAGGCAGCGGCGGTTCCTCCCCAGTCACCAAGCCGGGCGGTCGCCCAAACCAAACCGCGGCTCCACCTCTGCTCCGAACCAAAGGCCCTCTCGGCAACCGGCCGGGGTTCCTGGACCGTTCTGTGTCAGATGCTGGCGATTTCTGCCTCCACAGCCTCTACACCAATATCCAGCGCCTTTATCTCGCCAGATGCACGGGTCCGGGGGGAGACCAGTGCTAAATTAGGAGGTTAAAGGCTCGGGTCCGGCGGAGCTCACAGCGAGTGCGACCGCTCAGCCCGCCATCTTGGCCACGCCCCCCAAATGCCCTTGTTTTAGATGGGGAAAAGGAAAGCAGCGGAAGGAGGGGGGGTCTGGACTGGAGCAAAAGAAAACAAAGAAAATAAAACAAAATGCAGGTGGAAATTGTGGCTTGACAGAACTGAGAATTTACTGGACGACTGTGAAGATATTCTTATCGGTACCAACCATTTCAAGTTTATCAGTGACTGGTCTGCTCGTTGATTTAGTCTCTTAAACAGGTTAAGATATCTACTAAAGAGTCTATAGGTCCTAGATCTAGTACACTATCCGTGATCAATTTCAGCACGTCCGCTTTTCTTTCCAATCAGTTGATGGTCTCTCCTGTGGCGTGTCTCACACTGTTGCCTCTTTTCGTGCCTATTCCCGATCATGTCTGCATTCAATCTAGACCTCTGGTACCTCACCCCTCTGACAAATCTAGGGCAATCTCCAACAAATCACATACCCAGTCCCTAGGAAGCCATCATCATCAAGAAACTTTATTCGGCTTTAAAATGAAACCATAAAAGTCAAACAAACATCAATATACCATCATTCAAGTTACAAATTGACAAATGTAGTAAGTTCCAAGTAATAAAAAACACAAGATAAAAATACAAAATTTACAATATGAAAATTAATCACAACTTGCCCTGAGTCTGACAGAGACTCGTAAGAAGTTAAGAGTGTACAAAACATTATCACTAGAAAGGAGTTGTAAAAAAATAAAAGCTGGTCTCACCCTCCTAAAGCCTATTTATTAAAGAATGGGGATGATAAATAACTTTCTAGGAACAGCATAAAAAGTACAAAACATTAAAAAGTGCATCATGTCCTGAGGAGACTAACCGTCGCAGCCACATGGCATGAGGCACTGTCCTCCGTTCGGGGCTTGGGGGTGTGCCAATAGGTTGTGAAAGAGGTCAAGCCGGAACCTCGTCAATAAAAAATGATCATAAATACTTTTATCCCTAGGAGATAAGGCTCGGTGGTAGGCACAGTTTTTAGTACAATGTACTTTCGCACACTGGGCTTGCACATCTCTTTTCCCTCTCGTTCACAATATCGTGTTTTTAAAAAACATTCCTTGGCCCAAACAAGGTCCCTTTTACGAGTACCCTCAGGGTTCGTAAAAAGTTCTGCTCTTCCTAGCCTGGCGAGGCGACTCTTATGTACTGAAGCCATCCGATACATGAAACATAATCGAGAGGAAGACAATTCCGTAGGACATCTTTACTAAGTGTATTCTCTTTTTTAGCCCAGCTCTTGAGCCACAAAGCCAAGGGACGGAAGGCCAGTTCATCTGAAAGGAAAGACGTCCCCATTTCTTCATGGAAAACATAAGATGGAATGCATTGCGGGATAGAATGACTCTTTGCACGAAAGAGTTTTCGGCATTTTGCATGGTTGCATGGTCCCAAAGTCAATGTGGCCCCATATCTCGTTCGTATAACTAACATTTGAGATGCATTTTGCTTGGTAGATCTTCAAGAGGGCCCCTACTGGCTTCCCTCTCACTCTGCTGGCAAAATTAAAAACAGCTGCAGAGGCTTTCACTAGCTCCCCTTTCTTCCAGTTAAGCAAGAGGCACCAGCTCAAGGAGTCGTCAAACACTACTCCCATGTAGGAATAAACATTAGTTTTGGGTATTGACGAGCATCCTAGTTTAAAGATGGGCTGCTTTGTCTAGGAAGTCCAACAGGTTATCCTTATTTGTCGCAACATCCTTCATCTTTTGTCCAAAGGGCCTTTTTGAGAGGTGTTACTGATTCTGATTTCATTTTAATGATTAACCTTCCTAAATTGTTGCAGAAGTCTGATTATGAAGAGGAAGAATCTCTGAAAACAAGGTAACACACTGGATTTGTCATGTTAGGGGTTGTCAATCACTTATCCATAATGACATCATCAGTGTTAAACAAATGACTGCCTCTCACTGTCCCTATAATCAAATAGAATTAATCTTTTGTTGACAAATAAGTAGCTTTGGATATTAGGTCCTGTCCTCCCCAGTCAAAAATCCAATTAAAATTTCCAAAGTTTTTCAATCGACAATGTTCAGTAATTGGACCTTGTTTGACACTTTATTTGATCGAGCAATCTAGTGAAAGGGGCAACCTCTTTAACATTTCATGGGCCGATTCTCCACTTAGGGTGGTGGACTGACAGTTATTCTCTAGCATTTTGAATGGCAAGGATGATGTTCGCTTGGCTATTCAAGACTCAGTTTGACCTGGAGTAGTCTCTGCAGGTTCTATAACTGTTATCACTGACATTCGTTCAAATAAATCTTCCTTAGTACCAGAAGTTCCACACATAATGTCTCATCTTTTATCTTCAAGTACTGATGACCATGTCATAATTGCTCTAGAGACAGGTGGCCAGATGTTAGATAGTCCATCTAACAGTATTGTTGATCTTGACGTAAATAAAACTGTGTCAGCTGACCAAGTTTCAGCTAGAAAGTCTGCTGTGGATAATAACAGGATCTTTTTGTTATCTTGAAATGTTGCTGGCCTTAAATCTAAAACCTCTCTTCCCAATTGGAATTATTTCATTGAGTCCAATTACATTTGTTTGTTCCAAGAAATCTGGAGTGCGGAACCAGGTTTTAACCATGGATATTTGAATTATTTTGTTCCTGCCATCTGTGGACCTGTTGGCTGGCCATCTGTGGGCATTACTATTTAGGTTAGAATGGACCTGTATTGCAAAAGCCAGTGGCTTGATATTGATTACCTGACATCCTGGCTTTTCGACTTGTGGCCAAAAGAGAGAGGCTAATTGATACTGACTTATTTAACATATTTGCTAGAGGTGTTACGGATGGTCTGTCGTGCCATACCATCTTAGCCCTACAGGAATTTTTGCAAGCATGCCACTCTAATCCTGGTTTGATAGTAGGGGGTGATTTTAATACTGCCTTTGAGCTTTTAGATAACAATGATTTTCTTGATGTAGGCAATGAGGATGAGATCATGGGAATACCACAGCTTGATCTTCCCCCAATATAGAAGTGGACGGAGGCTGTCCTCCAGTTGAAAGCGCTTACGTTGAACTTTGGCCTGAGAGCCACCAACAGTAGAGAGCTCTCTGATAGGAAGGGTGCAGATATATATTATATTTTCTTCATTCTAGTCCAATCGATTACATTCTTTTAGACCTCCGTTTCTGATCATCTCTTATTGATATGTCTGTTTCAATAGGATTGAGAATGGTCAAGATCCGTTGAGACTTTCCTTGAACTCCCTTTTAAGAACTGATCAACTGTTGATAGCCATTATGAGAGATGTGATACCAATGAATGATATGCGCTGGCTCAAATGGTCCCATATTGTGGAGACTCCATCTGTTCCAGACCAAATAAGCCTGAACTAAAGTATTGTGTGACCGAATTGAGCTCCCTGACTCCTTCGCTGGCAGTTAGTTTAATAATTCTGACTGCCTTGCATAATGATTCCTTTAAGAAAGTATTATGCTATATTTTGTTTCCTGCACCAATCATAGAATGAAATCTGTTAAAGAGACCAAGTGCAAAAACCACAGTTGATGGACAGAATGCAGAACAATGTCATACATTCACCCCAGTACAGAGATCTGGGCCTAAATCCACCGGTTTTTTGCACTCCACACCACCCCAGTTCAGACCAAGTGGTTTGACAGGGCATGTAGAAGTTCTTGCAGAGATTTAGGACAGGTATTAAGAGCCAAGGATGTTGGAGAAATTTGCCTGGCCAGGAAGAGATACAAAAGGGCCCAGTTTAAGGTTAAGAAGGCTTGGGATGAAGTCAGATGGCAGGACCTCACACACGCCTGCTCCCTCAAAGATTCCTCTAGGTTTTGGACCCTTGCTAAACGAGGGAGGAATGTTTCTGTGGATCCCATGCATATTAATATATATCCGCAACCGTGGATAAAACATTTTTCCAGAGTCTACTCCGGTATTGCTTCATCAAACAAATTAGATCTTGTAAGTGGGATCGAGATTATTGAAGAATCTATAGATAGAACAGATCCTTTTTTTACTTTGACTGATGTTTTTTGTCTTACTTAAGTGCCATTGTTAGAGGCAGAGCCCCAGGTTTGGACAGTATACCGGCTGATATCTCTTTTGCACGAAAGAGATAACTGGGGCCCACTACATTCTCTTGTTGGCAAATGCATTTGTAGGCGGTGCTCTAATACCTGACACATGGAAGGGTGCAGAGATCATCCCAATATATAAAAAGGGAAACAGATCTGTGCAAACTACAAACCAATCATTTTGATCAACTGCATGCAAAAGATTTTGCTCGATTGATTTTAAGCAAAATTGAGGTGTGGATTGAGGAAAAGGCCATAATTTCCCCCTTTCAGGACGGATTCTGGAAGAAGATATTCAGGATCAACCACCTTTTTTGCTTCCTTTAGTTTATTGGAAGGCACTTGTGTTCAGCTGGGGTACCTTGTATGTTGCCTCATTGACCTCACGTCTGCTTTTGATCTGGTTCCGTGTGGCTTGTTATGGCAGCTTTTGTGTGACCTGGGTATCCCCAACAAACATTTGCTACTTTTGATCCATCTCCACGAGGAAAACTTTGCTCAAGTCCTCTGGCGATCCCAAGCACAATTGACAGATCAATTCCCCATCACCAAGGGCTTCCAACGAGGGTGGGAACTGGCGCCCACCCTGTTCTGTCTCTACCTCAATGCTGTCTCCTAACTGTCTACCCTTCCAACCGATGCTTCATTCTTAGCAGGTATTTAAACACCGATTCTTCTATTCACAGATGACACCATATTGCTTTTCAAGACACCAAGTGGTTTGCAACATGCATTAGATCGATTCCTGGAATTTTGCACCTCTTGTGGTTTGGAAGTCAATTGCGCAAATACAAAGTTAATGTTTTATTAACAAACATAGGTTTTTTTAACGGAAGCTCAAGCTTGGAGGCAGGCCTCTTGATAGTGGAGAAATATTTAGTTATTTGGGAGTCACCATATCCTCAAACATCTCGTGGAAACCCCAGTTGGACCTTTTAACTCTTAAACATAGGCAAATAACAGGACCCATAGCTAGACAACATACAAAACCTATTTCCCCAAATTTGTGATGCTAAAGCTGTTAGCGCTTGTTTTTATGGTTCAGGGGTATGGTGTTTCTCTAATCTCTCCCTCTTTGGTAAAATACCATGGCTCGGACAGGTCCATAAGTTGCTTGTAGCTATCGGCCTTGGAAATTACTGGATCAACCCGCTCTCATTACTGGCAGTGGGTTGATGAAAACGCAGGTAGACCAAGTATTAGTCATCCTCTCATTAGAAACTTTTGTGATTTTAAATCCATATTTTTTGGGAATCACACTGGGATATAATTTTTGCACCTTTAGACGGAAAACTATATGTTTGAGGCATGTGTGCTGTAGACGCACATGCTTTGCATACTTCTGCCATATTGTGTTGGGTCCGGATGTTTGCATGTTGCCTTTCTTCAAAGAAGACTTTCCTAGTCACAAGGTAAGGTGACTCCTCCTTTCGGTCATAGGGCCAGATGTAGGTCGGTCGGTAACGGACGAAAATCGGTATTTTCGGCCGTTACCGACCGGTTTACAAGTTTTGGCATGTAGGGGGCAATATTTTACCGAATCGGTAAAATTACCGAGTCGGTAATTTTACCGATTCGGTAAAATAAAACATCGGTAAATTTACCGATTTGAAGCCACCTGTAGGAAGGTGGATATCTGACTATGGTTACCCCCAAACTTTTTGCCTGGTGTTTAGCTGGTTTTTGACTTAGTTGGCCTGGGATCCTGCTATTCAGGGCCCCAGGCTGATTGCTCTCTCCTTAAAATGGACTCCATGTACCTTAGGTGCATAACACAATTGGAATTGGTTCACCTTATAGGCCCCTGTAACAGTGTACCATAGGTACCCAGGGCATAGGTGTAGCCAAGGCCTACCAGGGGCTGCAGCATGTATTGTGCCACCCCTGGCCTGGCCTCCATATTTGACACAACTGGCTGATCACTCAGCTGGGGTAAGTTGGTGTAATCACCTCTTACTTAGGTACAGTATGCCTGTGCCTAACCCTAAACTGGACACATATGTTCCTATCAGCCACTCCTATGGAAGGCCTCATCAATCCTGGAGGCAGAGTGCTTGGAAATATGTGAGATGGTGCTCTAGCATGAGCTGAGCCTGTCTGCAGCTGTCGGGAACCACTCCCTAAGCTGTTCCGGGATATTGCCATACCATATACTCTTAAGTGCATTATAATCCTCGCGGTTAAATGCTATCTTTGGTTTGGCTTTATCAAAACATGTCGAGTAAGGTGTCATACGAATTGGAATACTATCCCCTCGCCAGTTCTGGCGACGGGGATAGCATTCCACCCTTCTAGAGGGACACGACATGTGTGTAGCCTTAACCCCGGTTAAAGTTAAACAGAGCCTCAGCATCACAAAATGGATGCTGCCACCACAGACACATGTCTGACCTCCTGCTGCTGGGAGTCCTTCCAGCGAGGAGGGCCTGGACAAAGGGTTTCCTGCCTTGGGAGGTGCGAGCACCACCCCAGACAGGATTTTGTGTATTGGGTAGGACAGGGCTGAATAGAATCAGACATGCCCGGGGCACACAAGGTGTCCCCGTGCATAGGCCAGCCCAAACCGGTTCTGGGGCCTTCCAGCCCCAGTCCTGGCGCGGAGCTGGACAAAGGAAAGGGGGTGTAACCGCCCCCCTTCCTGGTTCCTCCCAGAGGAGGGACCTAGTAGGTGATCCACCCCCTAGATTGGAATAAGAGAGGGAGCAGTGCCATTGCACAGCAGATCATCCCGAAATCAACTTAAAACTAAGAAGAAGACTGGACTTCGACATTCTGCTGCACAGAAGACTGAAGAAGAATCTCCCTTGTGGCCAAGGAGTGACCACCCTGTGAACACAGGCACCAACCAGCAACTCGACGTCTGCTTTGCCGCCGCCTCCCGCCGGAGCCCGAGCCCAGAGCCCGACAAGAACCAGATTCCCAGACCTCTCAGAGCCCGATCCACAGTCCCTGCAAAGAAGGGACCCGTGGAGGCATCGAGTGACGTGGGACCGGACCTCTTGGAAGACACTCATAAAGCTGACTGCGCAGCTTCTGAGGCATCCTCGACGTTGTGCTTTGGGGACTGAGAACCCCCACCACCGAGCAGCCCTTGCACCGAAGATCAGCCCCCCAGCATCTCCACGATCTGCGTGGGGCCCTTTTGCACTGTGCCACTCGACGCGCCATCCCGGCCACTAGCCACGCGGCCAGCGGCCATCTTGGCGACGAACCCGAAGATTTAAACAGCAGGTCTGGTTGCTCCAGACCTACCCAAGCTCCTGTGAAAAGGAGCACCCGCTCTGACCTTGCTGGTCCGAGTGAACAGCATCTTTCGACTTCTGCGTGGCTTGCATTTGCCAAGGCCTGTTTGCTCCGATCAGGTCGCCGACACCGCCAACAGCGAGAAGCCTACGTGGGACAGCTCGTGACCAACTCCTGGACGTCCTCGACCCCGGGTATCCACGTGGCTGCAGAAAGAAGCTACCCGACAACGCCTGTTTGCACCCGACATCGCCTGGTTCCAATCTGGTTCCACGGTAGTCACTGGCTAGTGACTTTGAACACTGTCCCCTCTGCTTTCAGGTCTTCAACTCTTCAGATCCACCCTTGGATCCACCGGAACTCTTCTCATCGAGCCGCCTGCAGCATCTTCAGCTCCAAGCACCATCGACCAGCGTGACGAAACCCGACACATCTTCGACCCTGTGCACCCGCTTCCTGTGGGTGAGGTAACTCAGCTCCGCCGGTGCTCCTGCACTGGTACACATCCCAAGGGCCTGTGTTTTAAGTTTCAGCTCCGTAGGTCACTCGGAAGGTTCCTAATTTTCTAACTTTGTGCTTTTTACGCACCATAGACTTTGTATTGTAAAGTGCGTGCACTTTGAACACTGCATCCGAGTCCCGTGGGCCTTTCCCGACTTAGTTATTTCCAGTCTCGAATAGCTCCAGCGATTCCCAAGGCCCTAGGCCTCTTCACTTTCCTCCTGGTATCTCTTATACCACTTATTTAGTATATGGTTTAGGTGGCCCCTAGGGCTCATCCATATTGTGCAACTTTTGTGTATTTTAAACTGTCTTGTGATTTAACGCTTGTGCTTCTGTGCTCATAAAGAGTCCAGGGGATTTTATAGTTAATAAATCAATATATATTTTCAATATATATCTGTGTGGTGTCCCTTTCATTTGGTATTCAAGGGGGTTGTATATGGTATAACAGCTGGCTTCACATGCCTTTCAGAGTTTAGCCTAAGACTGCTTTGTCCACGTTACCACTAGGATAACTGGTCTACAAGGTTGAATTACAACCATCATCATAAGGGTTGCTTGGCATGGTACAAAGTGATCACTAGAACTAGTGAGCATTATATACCAGGCCAACTTCTCACATTGGTGAGCAGCGGATTGGGATCTGAGCTTGCTGTTGTTTTACCATTACAATCTTTGAGATTATCATTTGAAAGATCATACAGGTACCTGCTAGGTACATATAAAACAAGACTAGTATACTTAAGTTCTACTGAACTTAGTTGTTGTAGAGCAAAGGGAGTAGCACACCCTAGCTACAACTACTAGATAGGTTTAGTAGGTAAACACCAGTGTAGGTAGATTGCAACACATCCACCCACACTAGAGCAATGTCTGGAACAGAGGGGTCCAGTGGACTTACTCCTGTTGAGAGTGACCCTCCAAGGGCACCATCCCAGTTTGCTATTTTTCCTTTTAAGGAACTAAGACAGCTTTGTGTCTTAAGGGGTCTGAAGACAGGGCCTTCCCCTACTGCAGACCACCTAAGAGAGCTTTTGGATCAGTCTGAAGCTCTAAAGACCTCTAAAGCAAACCCCACAGGGAATGCTGAAGGAGGCCACCCTTCAGAGGATGACACTGTAGACACCCCTGCCCCTATCATCCTAGAAGATGAGGAAGCCTCCACCACTGGAGCTCCTCAAGTAGATGTAGAGGAAGAAGAAGAAGAGGGGGAGGAGGTGGAGAGCAGTGAGTCAGATGATGACAGAGATAGTCAGGTGCTGGTCAGTAGACTGAACCAGGCTAACTTAAGTCAACTTGGGAATGAATCAGGTAACAACCCATTCAGACCCTCAGGTGGACTTAACCAGAGCCATAGGAGGAGGAGGCATCACTCAGGTGAATCCAATACCTCCCATGTCTCTAGAGGCTCTCATGGTCACTCCAGAAAGGAGATGACTAGCCCTCAGAGAAGGGAACATGAGGCCAAGATGAGAGAGGCTGAGCTTAGGATCCAGAGGCAAGAATTAGAGGTTGCCCTGGCTAAGGAGAAACTTGCTAGAGCAAGACAGCCTAGAGAGAGTGGGGTAATAGAACCCACTGGTGGCAGCAATATCCACAAGGATAAAGGCAGGTCTTTTGATACAAGAAACCTGAGTAAGATTGTGCCCCCCTACAAAGCTGGGGATGATATCCATAAATGGATTACTGCAATGGAGAGAGCCTGCAGAGTACAGCAGATCCCTCAGGAGCAGTGGGCAGCAATCCTGTGGCTCTCCTTTGAAGGTAGAGGCAGAGACAGACTCCTCACAGTTAGTGATGAGGATTCTAGAAACTACATGGTCCTGAAGAGTGCTCTGATTGATGGGTTAGGCTTAACCACTGAACAGTACAGGTTAATGTTCAGAGATACCCAGAAGACACAGACTCAGGACTGGTCTGAATTTGTTGAATGTGCCACTAAGGCTCTAGAGGGCTGGTTGCTGGGAAGTAAGGTTACTGACTATACAGGATTGTATAATTTAATTATGAGAGAGCAAATCTTAAGTAATTGTCAAAATCAGCTTCTACATCAGCACTTGGTTGACTCTGATCTGACCTCCCCACAAGAATTGGGTAGGAGGGCAGACAAATGGGTCAGAACCAGGATCAGGCCTAAGAACCAGGGTGGTGACCAAAAGAAAGAGACTACCAAGCCTCAAGAGAAGGGTGGGGATAAAAGTAAGGAAAAGACTTCCCCAGGGCCCCAAAACTCCAAGAATGGGGGTGGGTCCCAAGACACTTCTACATCCCAGAAAAAGCCTTATTGTCATACCTGTAAACAGGTGGGGCATTACAAAACAGATAGCTGTTGTCCCAAGAATGGCAATAAGGAGAATATACCTCCAGGTAAGGCTCCAACACCTCCTGTCACTGTTAGCAGTGGTCCCCCAGGTGGTGGGAGCACCCCCAAGAATTTGGGTGGGTTTACTTTTGGAGGACAGGTGGACTCTGGCCTGCCCAGGTCCCCTAACACAGATACTCTTGTCTATGAGACTGGCATGGGGTTTGCCAATTTCACTGCTTGCCCAAACACTTTGAGCAAGTATAGACAGGAGCCCCTCATCAATGGCTTGAAAGTTGAGGCCTTCAGAGACACAGGGGCTAGCATCACCATGGTGGCTGAATGTCTAGTCCCCTCAAGGCAACTTTTACCTGAGGCCAAATATCAGGTGACAAACATTGATGGCATAGAATCCAATCATCCCATGGCAGTAGTCAATCTTAGCTGGGGAGGTGTCACTGGCCCAAAGAGAGTGGCAGTGTCAGCAAACTTGCCTGTAGATTGCCTACTGGGTAATGATTTGGAAATCTCAGCCTGGGCTGAGGTTGAACAGCAAACCCATTCTAGAATGGTAAATCTCCATGGAAAGGTTAGTGGGGCTGTAATGGCTACAGCCCCAATTCAAGATGTCCTTCCTGAAAAGGTTGGGAGGGCTGAGCAAACCTCAGCCCCATCTTTAGATAACTTCCCTCCTGAAAAGAGTAGCAGGGCTGTACTAGTAACAGCCCATACCCAAACTGAGTCTCCTCCTGAAAAGGTTGGTGGGGCTGTGATGGCCACAGCCCAAACTCAAACTGATACCTGGGTAGTGAAGCCTGAAATGATGGATCACTCCACCCAAACAGAGAGCATTGAGGAGGAAGAGAAATCTCCCTCCCACCAGACTTTAGGAAAGGATCAGCCTCCTCAGGGAACTGATCTTACCCCTGATGAAGGAACTGACCCAGAGGTTGTTAGGCCTGGCCTGACAGAGCCTCTGATGGCAGTGGACCCTTCTCAGGAGGGACCCAGTCTGGAGCAGGTAACCTGCCCCTCTCTACCTTGCCTTACTCAGCCCAGGGCTGCAGAGGACAAGAAGGACAGTGAGACCCAAAGGGCCCCCTGTCAAATAAAGCACCCCCATCAACAGATTAGGGGCACCGAAACTAGTAGCCCTAGTGAGGTGAAAACTTTAAAAACTCCTGAGGGATCCCCCTTAAAAGTAGTTAGGGACCTCCCCCAGATGGATATTGTTGGGCACAGCCAAACCTGGGACCCTAAGGGCCCAAACCTGAACTGTCCCTCCAGTAAGCCAAACAGAGGGACTCAGCCTCCAGCTTTAGGTAGCCAGAGGTTGACCCTGAGAGCACAGTGCAACTCAGTCAGAGAAAGAAAGGCACACCTGGTGGAGAGTGATTGGAGGAAGCTGAGCCCTACAGAGGAAACTCACTTCAGTACTCCATCCCAACACCAGCCTTTGACTTTGCAAAGACACACCACAGGTAGAGATTCCCTATGGTGGAGACCCTCAGATACCCTTAGGGTGAGGGATTGCTTAGTGGACCATGAGACAGGGGGTTACCAAGCCAGAGTTGGTACTTCCTTATATGGCCACTTAGGCAATATAGGCTTACCTGGTCAAGGATAGCCTTATCTCCTTTCGTTTGGGGGGGGGTTATGTAGGAAGGTGGATATCTGACTATGGTTACCCCCAAACTTTTTGCCTGGTGTTTAGCTGGTTTTTGACTTAGTTGGCCTGGGATCCTGCTATTCAGGGCCCCAGGCTGATTGCTCTCTCCTTAAAATGGACTCCATGTACCTTAGGTGCATAACACAATTGGAATTGGTTCACCTTATAGGCCCCTGTAACAGTGTACCATAGGTACCCAGGGCATAGGTGTAGCCAAGGCCTACCAGGGGCTGCAGCATGTATTGTGCCACCCCTGGCCTGGCCTCCATATTTGACACAACTGGCTGATCACTCAGCTGGGGTAAGTTGGTGTAATCACCTCTTACTTAGGTACAGTATGCCTGTGCCTAACCCTAAACTGGACACATATGTTCCTATCAGCCACTCCTATGGAAGGCCTCATCAATCCTGGAGGCAGAGTGCTTGGAAATATGTGAGATGGTGCTCTAGCATGAGCTGAGCCTGTCTGCAGCTGTCGGGAACCACTCCCTAAGCTGTTCCGGGATATTGCCATACCATATACTCTTAAGTGCATTATAATCCTCGCGGTTAAATGCTATCTTTGGTTTGGCTTTATCAAAACATGTCGAGTAAGGTGTCATACGAATTGGAATACTATCCCCTCGCCAGTTCTGGCGACGGGGATAGCATTCCACCCTTCTAGAGGGACACGACATGTGTGTAGCCTTAACCCCGGTTAAAGTTAAACAGAGCCTCAGCATCACAAAATGGATGCTGCCACCACAGACACATGTCTGACCTCCTGCTGCTGGGAGTCCTTCCAGCGAGGAGGGCCTGGACAAAGGGTTTCCTGCCTTGGGAGGTGCGAGCACCACCCCAGACAGGATTTTGTGTATTGGGTAGGACAGGGCTGAATAGAATCAGACATGCCCGGGGCACACAAGGTGTCCCCGTGCATAGGCCAGCCCAAACCGGTTCTGGGGCCTTCCAGCCCCAGTCCTGGCGCGGAGCTGGACAAAGGAAAGGGGGTGTAACCGCCCCCCTTCCTGGTTCCTCCCAGAGGAGGGACCTAGTAGGTGATCCACCCCCTAGATTGGAATAAGAGAGGGAGCAGTGCCATTGCACAGCAGATCATCCCGAAATCAACTTAAAACTAAGAAGAAGACTGGACTTCGACATTCTGCTGCACAGAAGACTGAAGAAGAATCTCCCTTGTGGCCAAGGAGTGACCACCCTGTGAACACAGGCACCAACCAGCAACTCGACGTCTGCTTTGCCGCCGCCTCCCGCCGGAGCCCGAGCCCAGAGCCCGACAAGAACCAGATTCCCAGACCTCTCAGAGCCCGATCCACAGTCCCTGCAAAGAAGGGACCCGTGGAGGCATCGAGTGACGTGGGACCGGACCTCTTGGAAGACACTCGTAAAGCTGACTGCGCAGCTTCTGAGGCATCCTCGACGTTGTGCTTTGGGGACTGAGAACCCCCACCACCGAGCAGCCCTTGCACCGAAGATCAGCCCCCCAGCATCTCCACGATCTGCGTGGGGCCCTTTTGCACTGTGCCACTCGACGCGCCATCCCGGCCACTAGCCACGCGGCCAGCGGCCATCTTGGCGACGAACCCGAAGATTTAAACAGCAGGTCTGGTTGCTCCAGACCTACCCAAGCTCCTGTGAAAAGGAGCACCCGCTCTGACCTTGCTGGTCCGAGTGAACAGCATCTTTCGACTTCTGCGTGGCTTGCATTTGCCAAGGCCTGTTTGCTCCGATCAGGTCGCCGACACCGCCAACAGCGAGAAGCCTACGTGGGACAGCTCGTGACCAACTCCTGGACGTCCTCGACCCCGGGTATCCACGTGGCTGCAGAAAGAAGCTACCCGACAACGCCTGTTTGCACCCGACATCGCCTGGTTCCAATCTGGTTCCACGGTAGTCACTGGCTAGTGACTTTGAACACTGTCCCCTCTGCTTTCAGGTCTTCAACTCTTCAGATCCACCCTTGGATCCACCGGAACTCTTCTCATCGAGCCGCCTGCAGCATCTTCAGCTCCAAGCACCATCGACCAGCGTGACGAAACCCGACACATCTTCGACCCTGTGCACCCGCTTCCTGTGGGTGAGGTAACTCAGCTCCGCCGGTGCTCCTGCACTGGTACACATCCCAAGGGCCTGTGTTTTAAGTTTCAGCTCCGTAGGTCACTCGGAAGGTTCCTAATTTTCTAACTTTGTGCTTTTTACGCACCATAGACTTTGTATTGTAAAGTGCGTGCACTTTGAACACTGCATCCGAGTCCCGTGGGCCTTTCCCGACTTAGTTATTTCCAGTCTCGAATAGCTCCAGCGATTCCCAAGGCCCTAGGCCTCTTCACTTTCCTCCTGGTATCTCTTATACCACTTATTTAGTATATGGTTTAGGTGGCCCCTAGGGCTCATCCATATTGTGCAACTTTTGTGTATTTTAAACTGTCTTGTGATTTAACGCTTGTGCTTCTGTGCTCATAAAGAGTCCAGGGGATTTTATAGTTAATAAATCAATATATATTTTCAATATATATCTGTGTGGTGTCCCTTTCATTTGGTATTCAAGGGGGTTGTATATGGTATAACAGCTGGCTTCACATGCCTTTCAGAGTTTAGCCTAAGACTGCTTTGTCCACGTTACCACTAGGATAACTGGTCTACAAGGTTGAATTACAACCATCATCATAAGGGTTGCTTGGCATGGTACAAAGTGATCACTAGAACTAGTGAGCATTATATACCAGGCCAACTTCTCACACCACCCATATGTAGGTGGGACTCTTCAGAGTCCCAGGAGCCTTAACGAATCGGTATTTTACCATCAAAACCAATTTGATGGTAAAATACCGATTCCGGTGTGCATGCACATGTGTGCATGCACACCTATGTCATGTGACAGGCAGACCTGCCCTTAGGGCAGGTATGCCTGCCACATGGCACCTGTGCCTGTTTTGGGGGTGCCAGAGGGTGTCAAAGTGACACCCCCTGCACCCTTGTGAATTCTTTAATTACCGATTCGGTAAATACCGAATCGGTAATGCCTAATCAATCCTATGGGCTTCAAAGCCCATAGGAATGAATGGGCATTACCGATTCGGTATTTACCGAATCGGTAATTAAAGAATTGTTAAGGATTCGGTAACGAATCCAGATGTTGGCACCTACATACCATTTACCGATTTTGAAATACCGAATCGGTACAATTCAGTATTTTAAAATCGGTAAATGTTTTTTACCTACATCTGGCCCATAGTGTGCATGGTCATCGACTCCATTATTAGATTGTTTATTTCCGCCATCTGGTTCGAGCGTGTATTGCTGTGCTCCGGTTCAAAACCATTCTTCGGGTTCTCCTCGATGTGTAATCCTTTCTCTCCTCTATGGTATTGTTTTACTCTTGTTTCCCACTTCTCCGCTTATTGTTTCGTTCAACGAAATTTACTGTTCGATCGGTAAACTTTGTGGACGGCCTTCAGGCCTAACCGCGTCGGATCAGCTCTCCGTCTATAGAACGGACACTGTTCAAATTCTGCCCTCAGTGCCACTTGAAGTATCCGCCCACTGATTCTCACAGGATGTGTAACTTGTGCTCATCTCCGGAGCACAAGGAAGAAGACTGAAGCGCTTGCAGATCGACTAAAAATCTTCACAGTCGTCCGGCTTGACGGCGAGAGATGCAGTCAGAGCATCAAAGACACGCCGGACATCTTCGGTGAAGATTCCAGTCAAGAAGACATTGAGACATCAGCGGCAGAGGAGGAAGAAGCCTTCTCGGTGCAGGGCTCCATCTCTGAGCTTGAGATAGACCGCGATGCTGTTGCAGGGACAAGGTGATGTGAGTACAGAAGACTCATTGCCCCTTCAAATCACTCCCAAAAAGCACAAGGCTTCAGCATCACCTCTGCATTCTGGCCAAGGTGAGCACAGAGACTATGTTTCCAACGCCCCGCCTCCAGGCCCGGCTCCGAAAGAGCCAGTCAAACCTTTCAGCTCGGTACCGAGTCAGCAAAAGTCCTAGTCTGAACCGAAGCCCTCCTGGTCCAAAAAAGAAATCCATCTGGGAGCCAAAATCCTCCATGCCGGACAAGAAAAAAAGAGCCAGCATGAAGTGTATCAATTAGAAATGCAATAGATGATTGCGGTGCCCAGTCTTTTGACATGCCTTGAAGCTCCACACTTCCTCAATACATTTGGATTTGCGCCATGTGATCAGTGTATTGCACTCCAACAGTGCCTTTCGTCTATTTCCATTGTCAAGGGGACTAGCCTAGCAACAACACAGATAATGGAAGATGTGTGGTTTCACTCAGGCAAGGACAGACCTACTCTGGACAAAGGAATTCAGACATCCCCCATTTGGTACAATTTGATTTTGAGGTGGTGACACAAAATGCAACATGTTCAGACTTCCATATCCAACACAATCATATGCAGGCTTTCCAAAGGAAACCAGCCTTTTGTGCTGCTTAGCAAATTATTCTCAACATTCATAAAGTCGTCCTTGAACCAAAAACCCTCACAAAATGAAAATTTCCTAGACTTTTTTTAAAAAAAACTTTATTCGTGAATGCATTTTCGTCACATATGAATACAGTGTTATCAACAGACCAACAACACATCACGCTTTTTAATTTTCTCCCAGCCCGCAAATAGGGGACAGAGACTCAGCCTCCGGATTATGTCCATACAAATTTGAGCACATTATTAGAGTCTTCCGTTCGTATTAGGGCGTGTCCCCACACCCACCCTCGCTCTCCACAACTATCCCTCCCATCCAACTCAGGTGTCTAATTCCTCCTAACTGTTCCGTCACAGCTCCACAGCGCTGACCACTCTCTGCCAGGGTTACGTAATAAAAAGTCTTTCAACCACCTCTGTCCCGCCTCAGTGCTCAGTACACACAGTCGTAATCCCCTCGGGTCGCAGTGCGCTCAGTTGCTCTGGGACAGTGGCTGATCTATACTGTCTAGTTCGAGCAGCATAACCTCCCAATCCATTGCCATCGGGGTTTTCCGCCTCCCTCCTTCTTCCTCCATTCTAAGGGCAACACATTCTGCTCTACCCCATTTCACCACGTCCACCCGCCACGCCTCCACCCTGGGCGCTCTCGGGGACTTCCACTGCATTGTAATCTTCCTGATCGCAAAGAGGAGAGCTAAATCCACAAAGTGCAGTTTAGGTTTCAATGGTTTGGGGCGAGGGCGGGTCCTACCAAGCAGTACAATGCACTCTCCTTCACCTGTATCTGAGATACCTCCCGCACTATCCGGCACACCTCCCGCCAGTACCAGCCCAACTGTGGACACAACCAAAGCATATGTAGGAGGCCAGCCTCATCCGCTCTACATCGCGGGCACTGATGAGGGGAGTCGGGGAACATCCTGTGGATCTTCTCCGGGGTGAGGTACGCCCTGTGGAGAATCATGGCTTGAATGAATTTAAATTTCCCATTCGGGAAACTCTCTTTGGATGTTCCAAGGCCATACGCCAGGTTGTATCAGTAAAATCCTCCCCTGTGTCCCGTGTCCAGGTCTCTCTCAGGGTGTCAAGGGATAATGCGGCATGGGCTCTAATCCCTGTGTACAGCCACCTTACCAAGTGGCCGCCGGCCCCCATGTAGTGCACCAGGTGTACTAGTTTGTGTTGCTGTGGTTGGATGCGTTGCGGCGCCCAATTCGTCCTGATAAAGTGAGATACAGTAGCATGTAATAAGTAGTGTCTGTCCGAAGTCCCAGTCACCTGCACGAAAGTGCGATGGTCTAACAGTAGGTTGTCCCCAAAGAAACTACCCACCCCCTCAATCCCACCTGCCGTCCAGTCTCTGAGGGCGCGTTTGGTAAGTCTTCCCTTTGGAGTCGGGATACCTAGCAAGGGGATATAATCTGCATATGGTTGTGCCGTAGACGTACAAGCCAACGCCTTCCTCCAGCAAAGAAGGGCAGTACGGAGCGGCGGGTGGCACTCTCACGGAGCTCTACTCTTGGGTAGAAGTAAGGCATGTATGTCACCCCGGTCTATCCGGTCCGTTGTCCATCCGATCTCATGGAGGTTTTTCCCGGCTAGCCAATGAGACAACCATTGGAGTTGACTGGCGTAAAAATATCCTTGAAAGTCGGGGGCTCCCAGTCCCCCCTGGGAGGTGCTAAGTTGTAATTTACGCAGACTGATCCGCCGTCTACCCGACCCCCAGATAAGGGTGATCAGTAAGGACTTTATGGTCACAAAGGTGCGGTGCGGGATACAGATAGGCAGGTTCACAAAGTAGTACAATAAGTGTGGCAACATTATCATCTTTGCTATCGCAATGCGGCCCATGACTGACAAGGGGAGTGAGGTCCAAAAACCAATACTGCCACGGAGGCCGGCTATGGCCCTAGAAATATTACCATCCAGCTGGTCCTCCATCTTCCTATATATGCGGATTCCCAAGTATTTAAAACTGGATTGGGCTACCGGGATCGTGTGGGTGCCAAACAGCAGGGAGGGCGGACGAGGTCCTGCACGGAAATAAAACCCTACTGACTTTTCCGGGTTTATGGCCAGGCCTGATACTATTTCAAACTGGCGGAAGGTGTCATATAGCATCATATGGTCCGCCTCTAGGTCCCGGAGATATAATAACATGTTGTCCACATATATGGATAGGAGATGGGACGTCCCCGCCCCTGGTATACCCAACGCAGCAGCGTGTTTGCGAGGAGCAATGGCTAGAGGTTCCAGCGCTAACACAAACAGCAGTGGGGACAGGGGGCATCCCTGTCTGGTACCTCGATGAACTGGGTATTCGGCCGACACATACCGCCCCGTTCTCGCCCTGGCCGTGGGATCGGTATACAGCAGCCTGATCCACCGTAGTAGCGGGGTCGGGAAACCAAAGCGGCGTAGGGCTTCAAACCTAAATGACCAAGAAGCGAGTCAAACGCGTGTTTAAGATCTAACGCAATACATCCCGCCCGTGCCAGTTCTGCCGGTGACGTTGTCATTATGGCGTGCAGGCGTCTCGTGTTGAGAGAGGTACTGCGTCCCGGGAGGAACCTGCACTGATCGCTGTGTATAAGCGCGGTCAGGTGGGCCTGGACACGTAGGGCAATAGCTTTGCTCAGGATTTTATATTCCGTGGCCAACATGGATAGAGGCCTATAATTTGCTAGCTCCGGGGCGTCCCTACCCGGTTTAGGTATGGAGATCACTATGGCCTGCATGGTTGTGTGTGGCAGATAGCCTTTCTCGAAGGCTTCCCTGTAGATCTTTTCCAGAATCGGGACTAATGTGTCGGCATAGGTTGAATAGAACTCCACCGGGAGTCCATCCATGCCCGGCGTCGTGTTTCTGTTTAGGTGTATAATCGCGGCACGTATTTAGTGTTGGGTAATGGGTCCATCAATCGTCTTTTGTACCTCTGCTGTCAGTTGGGGAACAGGGAGATCCCGCATGAAGTCAGTGATCCGTGTAGGATCTTCCGTCTCGGTTCGGTCATATAGGGTCTTTAAATGGTCATGAAATGCCCGGTTGATGTCAGATTGTGTACCTACTAGGTCGCCTGTTGGGCTACGGACTTGAGTAATGGTCGGGCCGGTCACGAACCAGTCGGGCTAGCAGCGCTCCGGATCGATCCGCCTCTGTGTGTTGTCTCAGTAAGTAGGCTTTATAGTCAAGTGTGCGCAGTGTTTCTAATGTCTCTGCATGTAAAATATGTTGTTCCTGAAGAGCCTGTCTTTTCCCCGGGTCCTCAACTGCCTCCCGTTCTAGCCCCGTTAGTCGGTCCTCCACCTCGCATAACTTTCGGTGTATCTCCTGCCTGGAGCCAACCAGCTTCCCAATCGCCACCCCCGCAGTACCACTTTCATCGCATCCCAGACCACCAGGTTGGAGGAGGCCGAATCCCAGTTAACCTCCCAGTAGTGTGTCAGGGCCTCCAAAAGAGTTGCTCTGAACGGTCCGTCTTCCAAGTGCTGTGGGTTGAGTCGCGATGTAGGAACTGGGGTCGGGACTCTACCCCAGGAAATGGTGCATTTTAGGGGCCTATGATCTGAGAAGGTCTTTGCCAAATATTCTGGGGCGCTCATTAATGAAACCAGCGCGTGGGAGCACAGGAGTCGGTCAATACGAGTGTGTAGGTCATGTACGGGGGAGCAGAAGGAATATTCTTTGTGTGTGGGGTACACCTTTCGCCAAACATCACCCAATCTCCAGCCCTCCACCCATGTCTTGAAAATGTCAGTAAGCTTAGTAGAGCCGGCAGCCTGAAGAGGCGGGTGTGACCTATCCAAGATCAGATCTAACACTGCGTTCCAGTCTCCTCCGAGTACCCAGGGAATATCCGCCCACGAGGAGAGCGCCCTCCCGACCCTCTGCAGGAACAATTCCTGATCGTAGTTCGGGGCGTATATGCTGCCCAGGACGATCAGTTAACCATCAAGAGTACCTTTGACCAGGATGTACCTTCCCTGATCGTCTGTCTTCCTTTCCACTTCAATAAACAGTGTCCCGTGTCGTACCCAGATAGTGGCCCCCCTGGAAAATGCTGAGTACGACGTGGAGTATATAGACCCTCTCCATTTTTTCCTTAACTTCTGAGCTTCCGAGACCGTGAGGTGTGTTTCCTGCAGGAAGGCAATTTGTGTCTGCTGTCTAAGGAGGTTGGAATGAACCCTGTGTCTTTTCTGCACTGCCCCTAACCCACGCACATTCCAGGTAATGACTTTGTACATTCCAGATCGTTCAGCCATGGTCATTAAGTGGCGGTACCATATTCGTAAATGGTCGTGTCCTAACAACACCGGGGAGATGAACCCAGGAGAGTGCACCTTTAAATACATCCAACATAATCAAAACTAACTTGGCGCAACCATAGAACATAGCTGTGACCAACATTGACAGTAGAAACATAAAGAACCAAAGATTTGTGCATTCGCCATAGGGGGGGTGGCCTAGCACACAAGCGTTCATTTCGTTGCCAGTTCCGGTCCTCACCGGCTCAACAGGGGCCCGGCCGGGCACTTGATGCATAGAAGAAAAATTCAGGGTGATAGACAGACGGTCAGTGTCTGTTGGTTAAGCAATAAGCGGCCTCAAGCCTTGCCCCGAGGTACTCAGTGCAGTGTCAGTTCGAGGGGGTGTGATGTATAGTGAGGGAAGAGACTTTGACTTCTCAGCACAGATATCACCCACCTCCCCCATACATAGCTTCCCAAACAGAGGCAAGCATTAGAAGTGCCAAATACAGCTGAAAAGGATACCGTACAATGACATCAGCAGAGGTGTCGGTCCTGGGCGACACCCGACCTGTTAGTTGTCTATGAGGTCGTCAGCAGCTCTAGGTGTAATTGTAGGAAAAAGCTACACACTGTTTTCGGAGTCTGAATGCACAGTGTTATCGTCTGAGTCCATGGCTATTTTCGCAGAGTCCTCCCTGAAGGTGCCAGCGATCGAGAGAGCCGCAAGTTGATCTTCCTTCTGGTGGTTACGCGATGGTCCGCGTCCGGTGGTCCCCTTTACTGATCCAGAGGAGGAGCGGCGACTACCTCCCGAGCCCCTCTCCGATGTCTTCGCTTCCGCCTCCTGGGACGCCTCCCGACTGCCGTCCATGCCCATCACCTCCAGCCACTCCTCAGCGTCCGCAGGGCTCTCGAAAAAATGAGACTTCTTCCAGTGGATAACTTTCAGGCGGGCGGGGAAGAGTAATGCGTATTTCAGATGCGCGCTTCTCAGTTTCTTCTTCATCCCCATATAAGAGGCCCGCTGTTTTTGTAACATGTTCGTGTAGTCCGGGTAGAGCGACACACACTGATTCTCGAAATGGATGGTGGATTTCTCACAGGTCCTCAGGAGGACATCCCTATCCCGGTAATTAAGGATGCGGACTATGAGAGGGCGCGGAGGGCGCCCCGGCCGAGGCTGACCCTTCGGGATCCTGTGCGCCCTTTCCACACAGAAGTATGGGGAGAGTCCGTCCGTTGCTACGTGTTCTCTGAACGACCGTTCCATGAACTCCTCAGCCCGCGGATCCTCACATTTCTCTGGCAGGCCGATCACCCTTATATTATTTCTTCGATTGCGTCCTTCCGCGTCTTCGACCCTGTTAGAACTGGCTATTTCTGGTTGGCTAAGGCTGACGCCAAAGCTAGGCAGAAACCACCATTCTAGTCAGGGCAAGGGAGTCACACGCCAAGATAACCCCTGCTCACCCCCTTGGTAGCTTGGCACGAGCAGACAGGCTTATCCCGGAGGCAATGTGTAAAGCATTTGCGCCAGCACACAACAGCAACAACATCCTAGGCACACCACAAAAGGAACTCCACACAAGGTTATATAAAAATAACTTCTTTATTGTCAAAACACATCAGATAGAATCACACATGTACATTGTGCCAACTGGCACGGGCAATATTCACAAGGGATTATTTACACGGGACAGGGCCACGTGGGTGCCTGTCAGAATCAGCACTTAGTAGAAAATAGAATATAGGATATAAAATGACTAGCACAAATTAGTAAATATAAATCACAACCAATAACTACTGGTAACAGGTAAGTACCACCTACGCAACCCTAACCACCTTAGGAGAATATCACGCAGGGAACCAGGACCTCACTAGGATCACCTGTACTAGAAAAAACAACCATCTAAGTATCACAATACCATTAGGGGTGTAAGCAAGAACACATTACACATGATGCATCACAACATTCAGAGGTGTAGGGAAGGAAAACACATGATGCATTAACCCCTTCGCTGCTGGCCTGTTTCCGCTGCTGTGCGGTAAACAAACGAACAGGGCGGGCCGTGACGAACCCCAGCCGTCATCAGCACACGAGCACCGCGGAGCGTGACGGCTGGGGTTCGTCACCAGCATACAAGGGGTTGAACATACATTCAGCGGTGTCATAACAAGGCACATGATGCATCAAAAACACATTCAGAGGTGCAGGGAAGGAAAAACACATGATGCATAAACCAACACATTCAGAGGTGTAAAATCAAGGAAGACACATGATGCATAAAAACATTCAGAGGTGCCAGAACATAACTCAATAGCGCAAAGACACATGATGACCAAAAACATTCAGAGGTTTAAGATCAAGGTGCGTAATCATATTAAATGCATTACATTTCCTAGCACCACATCACATTGCGCCTAAATAAAATCACATACCATCCCCCATCTAATAAAGGGACTAAAGAGCCCTGTGTCCAGAATGTCAGGGCGCGCTGCCAATGCAGCGCCAGTCAGGGGTGTGCCACCGGCGAAAAACCTAAACGTTGCAGGTGCCCACTAATTGCTGGGCAGCTGGGAATCAGAAACTGCGACAGGGTCCTCACTGACCCTAGAACAGAACTGCGCCCAAACGCTGGAGCCAGACAAGCTCTGACACAACACTGCGCAGAACGTTGGAGCCACACAGGCTCTGAAAACACTGGTGTCCCATGGAGCCCTCAGGCTCTGAAAACAACGGCACCTCGAGCCTCGCTGGGCTCATAAATCAAATATGGGCGGGAACCTCTCGGGGCTCAAACACAAAATGGCCCGCCATTGGAGCCTTGCAGGGCTCAAAACAAACAATGCCCCTGAGCCTCTCTGGCTCCTAAACAATCATGCCCAATCGTGGAGTCCCGCTCGGGGGACTCAAGAGATAATGGTCCCCAGAGCCCTCGGGGCTCTACACACAATCTGGGCCCTGAGCCTCTCAGGGCTCGCAACCAATGCCCCACTAAGAGCCTCTCATGGGCTCGTGACTCAAGTGGGGCGCCTGGAGCCTTCTTGGGGATCAGAATAATCAAAACTGGCCAAAAGAAATGCCCCCTGAAGCCCTTGTGGCTTCATACTAACAACAAGCGCGAGATCGCGCTACTGGGGGGGGGGGGGGCGGACACTGACAATGTGTCCCGGCGCCCCTCCCTTCTCCTCTGCCTCACTCACCGGGTCTCTGCTTCTTCTCCTGGGCTGCAGGACCGGCAGCGCTCCACATTGGCAGACGCCGACATCCTCCCTCTCGCGGCCAGCATTTCCGGTCTCCCTCTCCACACGGGAGACCGGCAACGAAGAAAAGGCAGGCTTCCCCCGGGCAGGGGGAAGCGGAGGTGACCGCCTCGAGGCCCCGCCCACGTCGCGCCACTGCTTGCCTGGCTTCCTGTGATGAGGGCCGCTGAGGGTCGCCAATGGCAGCGCGGCCCTTGGCAGGGAGGTGGGTACAGCGCCTCTGTATCGATCTCCGGGCCAGCGGCGGTGATTCAAAGGGGCACAACGAGGGGTGGGCACCCTCGGTTGCAAAATTAAAAGTAGAAACGGGGTGAGCACCTGGTAGACAAGTAAATAAATTAAATACAGGCACCGGGTGGGCACCGGCACTCGCACATAAAGCGCTCTCAAGCGCTAAAGGGCAATCCACAGCGCTCCTAGCGCTAGGACAGCAAACAAAGCGCTTCCAGGCGCTTTAGGCTATAATAAGCCCTGGCAAAAGCAAGAAAAAGTTCCCTGGAGTCTGCAAGCAGGGGACCACAGGAAAAGGTCCCTAGGGAAAGTCCATCAGTCTCCAAGTCCCTCAGGTATCCAGGGGCTGGGCAGGGCTCAGGGAGGCAAGCCTTCCCCTGACCCCAAGCAGCAGCACGCCCCTGGCAGGATTCAAGTCAGAAACAAGAACATTCTGGAAGGGGACACAGCCCCTTTTTATACAGAGAAATCCTTTGTCTAGCAGGGTGCAGGCAGTGTGAGAATCAGCTAGAACTGGGTATAGGAAATTCCTTTCACTGGCCAGGCTAGGGACATCAGACGCACCCCAGGGGGTGGAGCCAGCATTGTGTGGGGAAAACCCAGCCTCATTCAGGACCCTCAAACCAGACGGTCAATCCACAAGCAGGCCCAGGCTCACTCCTCCCCTCACATCAGCATGCTAAACACGCCATTCACCACCGGGGCAGTCCCTCCCAGACTCTAGGAGCCAGGCTCACCAGCCAGCCTCAGCCAATCACACGCCAGGCACAAATTACACAAATATGCCCACTTCTAGAAGTGGCACTTCTCCACTAGACACAATCATGCCGCATATACCATTGCGCAGCATTCAATCTCACGAGTTCCACATACCAAACTCGACCCTGCACTCCCCACGCATCAGGAACTACCATGGGCATACATATTCCCCATTCATTCCTATGGGAGGGCAGGTCACTCACCACACATACACAGAGAGCTCACGCACTTTACACTGCACCACAGTGAAAAAGTGCGCAGAGGCCTAAAATCACCATCACCAGGTCACAGACACAGGCTAGGAAAAACCAAAAAGTCTCGGGGTGAACCTGCCAAAAGGGCCGGGTCCAACAGACCCTTTCCTGCAGCCCAGCGACCTGACCCTGTATTTTCTAGATGGACGTGCTGTGGTTAGCCACCTTTGGCGCAAGGTCGGTGAGCGTTAGCCCGTGGTCCTTAACTTTGTCCGCCAGCTTGCCGTGGTCAGGTTTTAGGAGGGATAAGTTAGTGGTGAGGGTCCCCAGTTGTTGCTCCAGCGCTTGTCGGGAATCCCGGATTTCCTGAAGGATATGGTCCATCTTGTCCGGCTGTTGAGTACTCGACATCGTCTGGTCGGCCAGGCCAGGCCCGCCGCCGCATGCCCCAGCCCCCGCCTGTGGGCCGGGTCCCGTCAGCTCCCCCGGGCCCTTCCGAACCATGCTGTGCCTGACCTGTGGTTCTCAGCAGTCTAGTAGGTACTCCGGCCCCACGGGCGCCGCAGTACCGGCAGTATGCCTCCTTCCCCCCGTGCCCCAGCTCCGCCGTTCCTGTGCCGGAGGCCCAGGTGGGTAAAGAGCCAAGGATCAGGAGGTTCTGGCTCCGGACAAGGTCTCCTCGCAGAGGGTCCCAACCCCCACCGGGGCTACACCGGGCAGCAGCACACTCTGTATCAGCGCCTCTCCCAGTCTTCAGACCAGTTATGGGGGAAATGGCAAAGGGGTGCAGCCCCCCACTGCGGTCACTGCCTATATCCTGCGCCCAATGGTTTTGGGCGGTACTGGTCCCTCTCTCGGCCCGCGGGCTCCCCCGACCCCCCAGTGGGGCCGTTCCGCCGGTTTCAGAAGGACCAAGGGGGTGGGAACAGGGCTTCGGGGGGTCTACAAAGGTTCCCGCGCCGCGGGGTTGCTCTGCGGTCTCCAAGCGCTCCTCGTCTGGCAGGCCCAAAATGGCGTCTTCTCTTGGCCCAGTGCTTCGCGCTCGGTGCACGGGACACGGCGCACCTCTCCCCGTCCTCCTCACTGTCCCTCACAGACTTCCAGGGCCCGGCAGCGTCCGCAGGGGGCCGACAACCCTCGCCGCCATCCACAGGGCTCAGGCTCTGCCCTCCACAAAGCCGGCGTCTATCCCCGAGCGGGCCCCAGGGTTCACAGGTCCGTTGCCGGGCCGCAGCACCACTCCACCTCCCGTCTTCTGTGGCCTGTGCCGCGAGTCTCGGCGTGCCCCGGAGCTGGTCGGCGCGGCGTTCTTCTTCGCCGCTGCTCAGGTGCTTGTACCCAGGCCGGGTGCTTCAGCGATTCCGCTCAGTTCAGCGGATAAATGGCTCCCACAGGTCTGGTGATTTCGGAGTAAGCCCGGGGCACGGAGCACTAGCAAAAGCTGTCCGCCATCGTGGCTGTTCGGACCCCCCCCAAAAAAAGTCCTAGACTTGATGAAGGCAAGGGCTTCCACTTCTGGAGCTGTGACTGACTTTACCAGTGGTAGCCAGTAGTCTGCCACCCCAGGTAAATGTAGAAAAATAAGAAAAGTATGTCCCAATGGACTACAAATTACTTTCAGACATTTTCTAGTAGTTGTGTAGCATAGTTTTGAGGGAGCAGCACCACCCTCATTCAGATAATGAACACACTTTTAGGATGGCAAATGATAAAGCTAAAAGATGGAGTGTGGGAGCGCGGGTTTAATATACAGGCGAGGAGGCTGTATGTATTTACGAACAGGCTGAGTTTTTTTTTTTCAACAAGCTTATGTTCAGGAGAAACAAATGTTCTGGCATCACAATACTCTTCTTCAGGTGATTCTTCCTCTTTAAATGTTGGTGTGGAGGGCGATGGTTCCGGCTCCTCGTCTTTGGAGTCCAAGGGGTTTCCCGGGAGGCTCATAAAAGAGGAAAGAGAAGGGGGCGTCAGAACATCAGTTTCCTGAATGTAAAGGGGTAACCCGTCACCACACCTTAGAAGTGTTCCAATATTTAAAAAAACAAATAGGTGCTTAGAATAAGGGATTCGGGAAGAAAGGACTAGTGCGGGTAGGGAGAAGTCAGAAATGGGCTACAAGTCTTTTTAAACCAAGATCATTAAACTCAAAATCAAAACAGACCATATCCGCAGATCTACTTAGATCCTATCAGCCTAGTGAGCAACCTTAAGTTGATAACCTGGTTCGGGGTATTGGGGTCGCGTTTAAAATATAGGCGGTCAGCAAGATACTGCACCTCAAAACAGTACTAAATGCCACCACAATTATGCTCCTCCCGCAACCCTCAGTTCTCTCCCCAACTCCCACCCCCCCAATCCTCGTGGTACACCCTCACTCACCGGCCCTGCCGCAAACTCTCCTGAGTTTGCGGCCGCTCTTCAGCGTCCTCCGGTGGAATCCACCACTCTTCGCACCAGGGCTCGCCTGGCTCCTCTCCCGTGATGTCTCCTCTCCTAGGCTCCTTCGCGCTGGTCTCTCCGCAGGCGTCTTCTCCCGCTTTCCAGCTTCGCACAAGTGCCCGTCCTTCTCCTCGCAGTCTGCAGCTTTCATTGTTCTCTGTCTAGGATTTCCGGGGTCATTTCCATCCCCTTCTGGGTCCTGGCTCCCACCTATCTGTAGGGAGACGAAAAGACGGCATGGATGAGGTTGTTCCGGATCGGGAGTTTCCTGGCTGTCACAAGTCCCGCGAGTAATAGCCTGATCACGGAGATCCTCTGCCCATGGGGCCACACCGGTGAGGTCCTCCTCACATGGAGTATCTCTGATAAACCCTTATAACTGTCACAGTGACTGCAGGAAAAGTGCAAGTGCAGGAAAAGTGCAAGAATATCCTAAAAATATAAGGGATGGATTGCACTGCATTTTCATGCTATCCTGAAGACTTTCATTCCAGCACTCTAATCCATAGCCAAAACCACTTTGCAGATATGCTCAAGATTTGTGGTGAAGATAGCGAGCAGTCCATAATTTGTTCTTTTGTGGATTGCGTTAATCTGTTCACTATTTCAGGAGGTACTGGTGGAAAATCCTCACTTTTATTTGTTTCATATCTGTACAGTATGCATCTGCAAGTTTACCCTTCGAGTTCAAACTTAAACAAATCTGATTGGCTAGCATAATTCATAATCTGTTGTCCAACACAATTTATCCATGAACTGGCATGATCCTGATTGTCAAATAGCTTCTATCTCTTTTATTCTATTTTTCTCTGTTGGCCATGTTAAATCTGTGAGCTTTACAAGTTGAGGGTGGTCTGCTCCATAAAAACCTATTTCCTGGAGTACTATGGTGCAGGACTAAACTCAGATGAGTCACATGATTAATGAGGTACACTTTGGAGTGGCTTAAAACCCCCTCATTCCCTGAGCTAATTGCACATCCAGGCCGGTAAGTCAAGTCAAGTCAAGTCAGAAATTTATATAGCGCGCTACATACCCAGAGGGTCTCAAGGCGCTTGAGGAAGGGATGGGAATTACTTTGCGAATATCCAGGTTTTAAGTTGCTTTCTGAATGCTAGGTGGTTCTGAGTGAGACGTAGGTGAGTGGGGAGTGAGTTCCATGTTTTAGCTGCGAGGTAGGAGAAGGATCTACCTCCCATGGTGGTTTTATTGATGCGAGGAATGGTAGCAAGGGCTTGGTTGGAAGATCGTAGCTGGCGAGGGGGGGTGTAGAAGGAAAGTCGTGTGTTGAGGCATTCGGGTCCAAGTTCGTAGAGTGCTTTGTGAGCGTGGGTTAGGAGGCGGAAAGTAATCCTCTTATTGACGGGGAGCCAGTGGAGGTTTTTCAGGTGGCTAGAGATATGGTCTTTACGCGGGATGTCTAGTATGAGTCTGGCTGATGCGTTCTGGATGCGTTGGAGTTTTTTCTGGAGTTTTGCGGTGATACCGGCGTATAGGGTGTTTCCGTAGTCCAGGCGACTTGTAACCAGTGCATGGGTGACTGTTTTTCTGGTTTCGGTGGGGATCCAGCGAAATGTTTTTTTGAGCATGCGGAGGATGTTGAAGCATGAAGATGAGACTGCGTTGACTTGTCTGTTCATAGAGAGTGAGGAGTCCAGGATGATGCCCAGGTTCCGTGCGTGGTCCGTCGGGATGGGTGCTTTTCCAAGGGCCTCTGGCCACCAAGAGTCGTCCCAAGCGGAGGGGGAGGTGCCTAAGATAAGGACTTCTGTTTTGTCTGAGTTCAGTTTCAGACGGCTGTGCTTCATCCACTCTGCTACTTCTTTCATACCTTCATGTAGGTTGGTTTTGGCGGTGTTGGGGTCTTTGGTGAGTGATAGGATCAGTTGGGTGTCATCTGCGTAGGAGATGATGTTGAGGTTGTGTTGGCGAGCGATGGTCGCGAGGGGGCTCATGTATACGTTGAAGAGGGTGGGGCTGAGTGAGGAACCTTGGGGTACGCCGCAGATGACTTCAGTAGCCTCGGATTTGAATGGTGGGAGGCGGACTCTCTGGGTTCTTCCGGTGAGGAATGAGGTGATCCATTCCAGTGCTTTTCCTTGGATCCCGATGTTTTTGAGGCGCTGTAGAAGAGTGCTATGGCAGACTGTGTCGAAGGCTGCGGAGAGGTCTAGGAGGATGAGGGCGACTGTGTCTCCATTGTCCAGTAGAGTACGAATGTCGTCTGTTGCTGCGATGAGGGCGGTCTCCGTGCTGTGTTTGGCTCGGAAGCCGGACTGTGAGGAGTCGAGGGATTTGTTGGTTTCGAGGAAGACGGCGAGCTGGTTATTGACGGCTTTCTCGATGACTTTGGCCGGGAATGGAAGGAGCGAGATGGGGCGGTAGTTTTTGAGGTCGGTGGGGTCCGCTGTGGGTTTTTTCAGAAGGGCGCTGAGTTCGGCGTGTTTCCAGCTTTCCGGGAAGGTGGCGGAGTTGAGGGAGCAGTTGATGACGTCTCGGAGGTGTGGTGCTATGATGGAGTCAGCTTTGTTGAAGATGTGGTGAGGGCACGGGTCTGTGGGGGATCCTGAGTGGATGGAGTTCATCAGGCGGATGGTGTCCTCGGTGGAGATTGGGTTCCAGTCGTTAAGGATGTTCAAGGGGGGTGAAGGTACGGCAGAAGATTGGGTGGGATGGTCTCCGGGTTGGTTGTCGAAGCTGTGGATGTCTGCGATTTTGTTGTGGAAGAACGAGGCTAGGGAGTCGCAGAGAGCTTGAGAGGGGGTGATATCATTGGAGTTGGCTGAGGGGTTGGTGAATTCTTTGATGATGTTGAATAGTTCCTTGCTGTTGTGGGCGTTGTTGTCTAGTCGGTCTTTGAAAGCGGCTTTCTTTGCAGACCGGATTAGTTGGTGGTGTATGCGGGTGGCGTTTTTGAAGGCGTCCCTGGTGCTGGTGTTTGGGTCTTTTTTCCAGGCCTTCTCGAGGGAGCGACAGAGTTTCTTCGATTTCTTAAGATCATCGTTGAACGAGGAGGCGTTTTTGCTGCCAAGTTTGATTTGACGTTTTTTCGGCGGTGCTAGGATGTCGGCGCTGTTGGATAGCCATTGGGTGAGGTTAATCGCTGCTTGGTCGGGGTGTGAGGAGTGGGGGGGTTTTGAAGAAGCGATGAGGAGATCTGGTCGATGGTGATTTTGTTCCAGTTTCTACGCAGAATGGGTTGAGGATGGTTGTTGGTAGGGGTCTTGTTGTAGGTAAAGTGTACGCAGCTGTGGTCCGTCCACTGAAGGGTAGTGGTGTGACTGAAGGAGACATGTTTGCTGGAGGTGAAGATGGGGTCGAGTGTGTGACCTGCGATGTGGGTAGGCGTAGAGACAAGTTGTTTGAGTCCGAGGTTGGCGAGATTGTCCCGAAGGGAGGTGGTGTTGCTGTCGTTGCTCTTTTCCAAATGAAAGTTGAGGTCTCCCAGTAGGATGTATTCCTCGGAGGGGAGGGCATGTGGGGTGATGAAGTCAGTGATAACGTCGCTGAATTTTGCACGGGGTCCTGGAGGTCTGTAGAGGAGAGTGCCTCTGAGTGTGGTCTTGGGGTCGGTGTGGATCTGGAAGTGAAGGTGTTCGGCGCTAGCGAGGTTGACGTCTGAGCTGGTAGAGATGCGGATGGAGTTCTTATGGACGATAGCGATGCCTCCTCCTGTTTGGTCGGTGCGGTCCTTACGGATGATCTTGTATCCTTCCGGGATGGCAATGGTGATGTCAGGGGCTGAGGAGGCGTTCATCCATGTTTCTGTCAAGAAGGCGACGTCAGGAGAGATGGTGTCTAGAAGATTCCAAAGTTCGATGGCGTGTCTGTGGACTGAGCGGGTGTTGAGCAGGATGCATTTTAGGTGATTGGGGTCAGATATCTGTTTTGTGTCCGTGGATGAGGAGTTGATCTTGCTGCCGTCGAACTTGCAGGATTTGCAGGAAAAGAGACCATGGATGTGTCCACGAGTGGCTTGGACGCAGTGGGGGAGTCGGCCGGGGTTAAGGGCTAGGAGGGTGGCGGCGTCGTAAGTAATGCAGGGGAGGTGGGTGGTACGAGGACCAGGGGGTCTGGTGCTGGGCACGGTCCAGGCGCGGACGGGCGTAGACGGGCTTACCTTTGGCGCACCTTCGGCGCAACTAGGGCGCGATCGCTGCGCGTGAACGCTGCGCGCGGGTGTGACTGTCATAAGCGGATAGTGGGGGGGGCGGAGCGAGGGAGGGGCGTCTGGGAGGCGGGAGGCGGGCTGGATGTGCTGCTTCAGGCACAACAAACAAAATGGTGGGGAAAAACGAAACTGAGCCTGGGCGAGGTTGGGGCACAGGGAGGAGGGACGCTGAGGGCAAAGGTACCGGCACAAACAGAAAATACTTCTTCAATCCCCAAGCACACACCAATACAATCTGCGCGCTAGCTGCAAATGCAGAACCAGGGTTACAGAAGACACGAAGTGCACGCTAGCAGAATGTTATTTAAAGTTCCCAAAGTGCACGTTTTCAAGGCGCCAGCAATGGCAAGCAAAACAAAGCGGCAGAAGCAGGCAGGCGAATAGCGCTACGATACCGGTTTTCAGCTCAGCAAAGCGCTATGGCAGTCAGGCAGGGGCAATTGGAGCGACCGCTTCCTACGGAGTAGGAGAGGTCACAGGGGATCAGCAGGCAGGCGAGCCTTCTCAGTCCGTGTGAGGGAGGGGCGTCTGGGAGGCGGGAGGCGGGCTGGATGTGCTGCTTCAGGCACAACAAACAAAATGGTGGGGAAAAACGAAACTGAGCCTGGGCGAGGTTGGGGCACAGGGAGGAGGGACGCTGAGGGCAAAGGTACCGGCACAAACAGAAAATACTTCTTCAATCCCCAAGCACACACCAATACAATCTGCGCGCTAGCTGCAAATGCAGAACCAGGGTTACAGAAGACACGAAGTGCACGCTAGCAGAATGTTATTTAAAGTTCCCAAAGTGCACGTTTTCAAGGCGCCAGCAATGGCAAGCAAAACAAAGCGGCAGAAGCAGGCAGGCGAATAGCGCTACGATACCGGTTTTCAGCTCAGCAAAGCGCTATGGCAGTCAGGCAGGGGCAATTGGAGCGACCGCTTCCAACGGAGTAGGAGAGGTCACAGGGGATCAGCAGGCAGGCGAGCCTTCTCAGTCCGTGTGAGGGAGGGGCGTCTGGGAGGCGGGAGGCGGGCTAGATGTGCTGCTTCAGGCACAACAAACAAAATGGTGGGGAAAAACGAAACTGAGCCTGGGCGAGGTTGGGGCACAGGGAGGAGGGACGTTGAGGGCAAAGGTACCGGCACAAACAGAAAATACTTCTTCAATCCCCAAGCACACACCAATACAATCTGCGCGCTAGCTGCAAATGCAGAACCAGGGTTACAGAAGACACGAAGTGCACGCTAGCAGAATGTTATTTAAAGTTCCCAAAGTGCACGTTTTCAAGGCGCCAGCAATGGCAAGCAAAACAAAGCAGCAGAAGCAGGCAGGCGAATAGCGCTACGATACCGGTTTTCAGCTCAGCAAAGCGCTATGGCAGTCAGGCAGGGGCAATTGGAGCGACCGCTTCCTACGGAGTAGGAGAGGTCACAGGGGATCAGCAGGCAGGCAAGCCTTCTCAGTCCGTGTGAGGGAGGGGCGTCTGGGAGGCGGGAGGCGGGCTGGATGTGCTGCTTCAGGCACAACAAACAAAATGGTGGGGAAAAACGAAACTGAGCCTGGGCGAGGTTGGGGCACAGGGAGGAGGGACGCTGAGGGCAAAGGTACCGGCACAAACAGAAAATACTTCTTCAATCCCCAAGCACACACCAATACAATCTGCGCGCTAGCTGCAAATGCAGAACCAGGGTTACAGAAGACACGAAGTGCACGCTAGCAGAATGTTATTTAAAGTTCCCAAAGTGCACGTTTTCAAGGCGCCAGCAATGGCAAGCAAAACAAAGCGGCAGAAGCAGGCAGGCGAATAGCGCTACGATACCGGTTTTCAGCTCAGCAAAGCGCTATGGCAGTCAGGCAGGGGCAATTGGAGCGACCGCTTCCTACGGAGTAGGAGAGGTCACAGGGGATCAGCAGGCAGGCGAGCCTTCTCAGTCCGTGTGAGGGAGGGGCGTCTGGGAGGCGGGAGGCGGGCTGGATGTGCTGCTTCAGGCACAACAAACAAAATGGTGGGGAAAAACGAAACTGAGCGTGGGTGAGGTTGGGGCACAGGGAGGAGGGACGCTGAGGGCAAAGGTACTGGCACAAACAGAAAATACTTCTTCAATCCCCAAGCACACACCAATACAATCTGCGCGCTAGCTGCAAATGCAGAACCAGGGTTACAGAAGACACGAAGTGCACGCTAGCAGAATGTTATTTAAAGTTCCCAAAGTGCACGTTTTCAAGGCGCCAGCAATGGCAAGCAAAACAAAGCGGCAGAAGCAGGCAGGCGAATAGCGCTACGATACCGGTTTTCAGCTCAGCAAAGCGCTATGGCAGTCAGGCAGGGGCAATTGGAGCTCGTGTCTTCAAGACTCGTATCTTCAAACAACCCTAGCCATAACATTTACCCAAGTTAACTACCCAGGAGTAATAGGAGAGCAACCTGTTGAGGGTCCATGGAGCTTACCGTTGAACATAAAGGAAACAGTCCACTAAATGTTTTCTGCAATCTTCTGTGTTGAAGCAGAGAGCAACTCACTGAGGATCAATAGAGTCCACCCAGAAGCAGGGGGAGAACTGCCCTCTTTGTATTTTCCCTACTAGTGGGAGAAGGATCTGTTGTTTGCATGTAGGAGTAGAAGGAAGCAGCTCATTAACCAGGTTTAAGGAAGTCAACCTAGAGGCAGTCTACCTGGGCTCTAGGAGAGCAGTCAAGGTCAACAGATACCACAATAGGGAGTATTAAGGGGTTCACTTAAAAGTGAAAACATAAATGAGTGCATGCTAAAAAGCGACACCCTTGAAGAATTAATTATCAAAGGTGCTGTCGAAGCACCATGGTTAGATTAAATGTGGTGACATGGTGAGGTAGAAGAGTGTTAAAGATTAAGAGTCGAGGAGAGAATGGATGTTGAACCTTGGCCTTTCCAGGCCTGAACAGGAATTTCTCCATTGGAAGTCAGCCTTAAGATTGCTTCCTAGATGGTCCGGCTTGACTTTCTGGAAAGAGGGTTTAAACAGAAGTGCAGGAGTTGATCATCAAAACAGCGTGGGTGTTTTTGAGTGGAACCGGAGCCAGCTGCTTCTCTTCTGCCCAGTTGGTACCCCTTCTGGCTTATAAAAAAAAAGCGATGGAAGGGAATGAGGAACTTGGGGGCAAAGGAGATTATCATCACATGAAACCTGCAACAGAAGGAAAATACAACGCAGATAAACAAGGAAACAACACAAAGAGCCAACAATGCTATTTTCAAGTTACAAAGGTGCACAAGTCAGAACCAGTTATAAAGGATATATGACCAAAATGTTTACAAAGGCTACATTTTTTAGCAGATGGAGGAAAATCCGAGCTATCCTTATGAAATGCAGCATGTTGCTTTCTGCATAGTTACTTACCTTGTTAACTGCAGTTTCAGAGGAGAAAATGGCTTCTCTCAGTTGCTCTGACTGGTACATCTGAAAACCCCTCACTACGCTGCTCATTCCCTCATGCATTATGTAACAGATGACATCATAGAAGCCCCCTTAAAACCCACTTCCCCTTACTATTAACTTCTCTCTCTTTGCCCCCAGCCTCTTTATGGAGTCTCCGTCACCGTACGCCTTTCCTTATTGTCGTGTGCTCCTCTTTCTAGCTGACATCCCTTTCTTGCTCCCATCCCCCTCCGTGGCGCCTCCTCTGCCTGTTGTAATTCCCTTCTCTCTACTTTCGCCCTACTTTTGCTTAGTCCTTGACAGTTTTATGCAGATTGGTCCAAGAGGATGGTTATGAGGTGGTGAAGAGGTGTGTCCCAAACCCGAATTTTGTCATTTTAATTCCCACAGCGAAGTTTTGGTCATGGCTACAGAAAAAACACTGAAAGATTAACACCAAACCTAGCTAGCCTGAGGACAGAGCTCAAAGACTTCTTTGTTATTTTTGTGACTTAGTGTGAATCTATCCAACAGTGTTTGACAGATTTAGGGAAAAGTGAGGGTAAAATATGTAAAGATACATGTGTGAAAATGCCCAAAGTCCACAAAACATAGGAATCATTTTGAAATCTGCTTTGCTTTGAAGAGTTGAATTATTTGACTTTTCTTGCGATTTGCTGGGAAAAATTGAAGGAGATAAGGTCCCGCACTCAGTCCTGTGCACGCACAGCGATTAACTGAAGGTTGTTTTTTTTTTTTGGATCAAATTTTTTTTTTTGGGGAAAACATTTATTAAAAATCAAGGCACACAGCTATTTAGCCTTACATCCCGGAGGCTAGGCAGCATTATTAGAAGAAGGATGAGCAGTGCACACAGTACATATTATAAAATCGTACCAGGTTTAGTTTTATATTATAATAACGAAAAACCTATGAGTTAAAGAACCTAAAGAAACACCAAAACCAGTGTGAAAAGGCAAGGAATAAGTACACAAATGCGACAATACCCAACGCAGGAGAAGGAGGGGCCTTATGCCCACAGAGTGCAACTGAGCAGTACAAAATGGACGATATTGGGAGGAAAGGAAACCAGGATGGCAATGAAATGGTAAGTAGGTTGGAAATAAAGGCTAGGGAGAAAGCCGTATATCCAATGGGGCAGTGTCGGGAGGGAGACAGATATCACCCCTGTACTCGTTCCAGGCCCCCCAGATCATATTCCACTTCTTGGGCTTGCCCCGGGCCACGTACACCGTTTTCTCGCGAACCATACACCAATCCATGTTGGTCTTCCACAGTTCCACAGAGGGAGGCGATGGGGCGCCCCACTTCTGAGCGATGTCACGCTTCGCCACCATGTTTCCCAAAGTGACCCATTGGGTTTGCGCATTATTGTAGTCCGTGGGGCCCCACACATTCAGTAAGCAGCGCCGGGCCTCCGCCGGCAAATCAACACCAGTCACCTCACGCATCACTGCATGGACACGCCTCCAGTAAGAAGCGATAGCGTGGCACTCCCAGATAATGTGCATGAATGTGGCCAGTTCACCACAACCACGCCTACAAAGACCGTCCACCGAGTGGCCCATATGAATCAACCGGGGGCCGGTCACATACACTCCATGCAAAATTTTTAATTGGACCAAACGTAATCTAGCTGGGATTGCCACTTCCTTGGGAGAAGACACCGCATACTGCCAATCCTCATCATCCAGTTCAACTCCATCACGCACCCATTGGTCCCTCACACTCAGAAGGAGGTCCGTTCGGACGTTAATCAGTTTTTTGTAGACCAATGAGATGGCACTGTCCGGCATATGACCGTCCAACACCCTGTCTTCCAGCGGGGACGATTCAGGGACCTTCTCACCCTCCGGCAACACCGCCATAAGGGCGTGTCGCAGTTGGGCATATCTAAAGAATTCCGTCGCTCCCAGCTGAAACTCCACTTGTAAAGCGGCGAAAGACTTTATCTCGCCTTTAGCCATCATGTCGTCGACCCTAGAGATACCAATAAGGTCCCACCAGTCAAACCCCTTTGTGTGCCACAATTTACCCAATAGGTCTGAGTCGTAAAGCGGGGTGGCCAACGTAAGCCTCCCCTTCCATCCCTGTGCCTTTGTGACAGCCCTCCATATGTGCACAGCTGTCCTAGCGGAGCCCGTCATTCCTCCATCCAGAGATCTCGAGTACAACGCCCTGTAGTACTTCCCACCATCAAGGAGCCACCGGTCCATGGCATACCCCGGATTATCGGCCGGTCCGTAGAAACCATGATTAAGGGCGGCCAATTGGGAGGCCCAATAGTACCGTCGGATATCAGGCAAAGCGATGCCGCCATCATACCACGGAAGCGTCAGTTTGGTTATAGCAATACGTGGTCTACCATCCCAGAGAAGGGTCCGCTGCAAACCTTCGACCTCTCTAAAATACCCGGAGGGGACTGGGTCCTGAGTATTCTGGAGCACATACAAAAATCTGGACAGGGACATCATTTTGAACAACGCCGCACGTCCAAGCAGGGAAAGCGGTAGCTTACGCCACCCCTCTATGTCGCGCCGAAGGCGTGCAAGTGGGGGAAGCAAGTTGTTCGCATAGCGTGTCCGGGCATCGGTTGAAATATAGATGCCCAGGTATTTAAACCCCTGCCTCGCGATCTGTATGGCGCATCCCCTGGGAAGTCGCGGAGTCTCACCACTCAAAACATATAAGTGAGATTTTGACCAGTTAATAACCAGGCCCGAATATCTGCCAAAGGTATGCAGCACGTCACAAACCACAATCAGGGATCTGCAAGGAGAGGTGAGGTAGAGCAAAATGTTGTCCGCGTATAAGGACACGCGGTCCTCGAAGCCAGAAGACCACTGTATCCCATTGATATCAGGGTGTACCCTTAACCAAGCAGCCAGAGGTTCCAGCGCCAATGCAAATAGCAAGGGCGACAAGGGGCGACCTTGCCTGGTGTCCCTTCGAAGGGCAAAAGATGCAGACACGCGGCCATTGACCGTAACATTGGCAAGTGGACTAGTGTACAGAAGCTTGACCCATCTAATAAATTCAGGGCCAAACCCGAACTTCGCCAGCACCGCCCACAGGTAATTCCATTCAAGGGAATCAAAAGCCATTGTCGCATCCAGGGACGCCAAAACGGTCGGCTCCCGGAGCGTACTGATCCTTGCCATAACTGCGTGGAGCCTCCTAAGGTTAAGGGCGGTATTGCGGTGAGGAATAAAGCCGATTGGTCCGGATGGACCAAATCGCTAATCGCACCCACCAGCCGATTGGCCAGTAGTTTAGCCAGGATCTTAGGCTCGGTTTTCAACAAAGAGACAGGGTGATACGACCGGCAGAGGTCTCTGGGCTTCCCTTCCTTGTGAATGACCACTATGGTGGCCAGCCTTTGGTCCGGGGGGAGCTCACCCATCTTGCGCGCCTCAAGGAACATGTTCCGTAGGGGCGGAGGAATGGCGTCAGCCTTTATTTTATAAAGCTCCACCGGGAGGCCATTAGGGCCGGGTGCCTTGCCGGACCTCAAAGAGCGTATCGCAAGTGCGACCTTGTCCGCCGTTATACCCCTATCCATGTCGTCGCTTTCGGTGTCTGACAGACAAGGAAGGTCCACCTCTTCAAGAAGAGCGGCAGAGTCCGCCTTGGACATGTCAGAAGCCGAGGTATATACGGACTCAAAGTAATCGGCGAAGACCGTGACTATAGCGCTGGGGTCGGTGACGGCCAAGCCGTCCTCCCCCAGTACCTCGGGGACCACCCGGGAGGCCATCTCCTTCTTGTCAAGCCACGCAATCAGCTTGCCTGCCTTGTCCCCGACATCGTATATCCTCCCTTGCTGTTCTCTGCCCATTGCCTTGGCAGAGTCAGTAGCAGGGGCCCGATACTCCGACTGCTTAAGTGAGAGAGCGTGGAGCAGGGCAGGCGTCGGATCAGTCTCCAATTGGGAGTCAAGGTCCTCAATTTCTGATTCCAACCGCACCACATCCTCGTCTCTACGTCTGCGCACCTCGGCTATTAAGGAGAAGGCTTCACCTCTCAGGACAGTCTTGAAGGCCTCCCATAGGGATATGGCCGACGCTACCGAGCCCGTATTTTCAGAAAAGTAGAGCTCAAAGGCTTTAGCCAGGAGGTCACGGGTCTTAGGGTTTCGGAAGTACCACGGATTGACTGGCACCACCCTCTTAGCCACCACGATGTCAAAGTCAAAGGACACCCAGACCGGGGAATGGCCATCAGACGGGCCTCCGAGATGGCCGACGCGTGGGCAGCCAATGCCAGAACATAGTCAATCCTGGAGAGACTACCATGCGCTCCGGAGTGAAAGGAGTACTGACGCTGAGCGGGATGGAGCAGTCTCCAGCAAACAGTAAGCCCCATGGTATCCAAGAAATCAGGAAGCCAGGACTGCGCGCACTGAAGATCCCTGGATGGATGACGGTCTAAAATCCCAGATCCAACTGCATTGAAGTCACCACCAACTATAAGCAAACCTTCAGGCAGACTCAAAATGGCGCCCCCAAGATCCTGAAACGTAGGCGTTTGCAAACCAGGGGGGACGTAAACAGAGACCAAGACCAGGGTACGCCCCTCCCACCTACCCGTGACGGCGACGTAGCGTCCCCTCTCATCGATCACGCTGGATTCCACCTCAAACGGGAGTGACATGCGCACCATAATCCCCGTCCCACGGGACCCCGAAGAGAACCCAGAGTGTGCTACCATTTTGAAACCTTTTCTATTAAGTGCGTGGCATGTATTCCCAATCAGATGAGTTTCTTGTAACAGGATGACATCAGGCATGCATCTCTTAAACATTTGCAGCACCACCCCTCGCTTAATACGATCACCCAGCCCATTAACATTCCAGCTCAGAACATTTAGCTTCTTACCCCCCATCATCAATGTAGAGGCCTATGCCAGCTCTGCCGGGTGGCGTCGCTATAACAGAATCAACAGCAGAACAGTTGCCTTGCCAAGAAGTAGGAAAAAGAGAGAAAAAGAGAACACATAGAGAACAAACAACCCATCCACCCCCCACCCTGCACCCCTGCATTAGACTAAAGAGCCCCCCCAACTAGCAGTGTGCCTGTCGCCCCAAAAACTACTCTACGAAAAGCCCCTAGAGGAGAAAGGAGGCTGACCTATCCCCCCCCGTTTCCCCCATTCATAAAGCAAGGATATCAGCAAAAAATACAATATTGTGTAACTAACTGCCTGGGCAGACTCATCGTCCGAACATGGTCCAAAGGGACCTTCTACTCCTGAGGATCGGGGCCACCAGCGGCCCCATCCGACTGTTCCTCGGGTTCCTCCCGGCGCTGAGGCAAAGTGTCCAGCCAGTCCCCGGCCACTTCAGGCATGTCGAAGAACAATGCACGGCCATCATGTTCAATACGTAGTTTCGCGGGGAACAGCATAGAGTACCTCATCCCCAGCTCGCGCAGTCTACGTTTCACGCCTGTGAAACTTTGCCTTCACTTCTGCACCGCTTGGGTGAAGTCCGGGAAAAAGTTAACGTCAGCATTTTGGAACTTCAGCGGCCCACCTCTCCTCGATGCCTGCAGGATGGCGTCCCTGTCCCTAAAGTTGAACACCCGGGCGATGATAGGACGCGGAAGAGCCCCTAGCTTCGGGCGGCCTCCGGGCAGTCTATGATCTCGCTCCACCGAGAAAAACTTGCTGAGGCCACCGGGGGCCAGGTGGTTCTGGACCAAGTTCTCGACAAAGAGATCGGTGGCGTCCTCCTCGGCTCCCTCCGGGACACCTACAATTCGGACGTTCTGGCGCCTGGCCCGTCCTTCAAAATCATCAAGCCTGCGGGCAAACAGCGAGTTTGCAGCTTTTAGCTTTCAGTACCTCATGTTGCTTGTGCATCTCAGCTTTGATGCCCGCAATAGCGCCCATGACGTCCCGGAGGGTTGGGGCCGAGTCGTCCGGCGACACATCCCGTTGCATGTCCTTGGGCCTCGCGGTGACTCCGGGCGAACCCTTTGGGTGGGCATAGCGGTCTGTGTTGGTGGACTGAGAGAAAGATGATTTCCTGCTGACCCGAGGCTTCCCTCTGTCGGAATCACCTCTGCCCGCCATGTTAGGCAAGAAGCCACTACGGTCAGGAAGACCCCCTGGCCCTTGCCGGATCACCAAATCGGCCAGCGGTAGCAGTCGTGCGCACCGTTCGGTCAGCTCCAACAGTCTCCAGAGTAACACGGGTGACACTTCGAGGTGGGACAGTCTCTCTCTCCTCAGACCACCGCCGTGCAGCAGCGCCGCAGTCGCCCCTTCAAGTCCGGGCACTGATGGCGTCGTCGTCCCCAAACTTCCACACGGTGTAACTCCACCTAGGGACCTCGGATCTTCAATCGGAAAACGAGTCCCGTGTCAGCAGCAGTTCAACAACATGTTCCCACTTCCATGGGGCAGGATAGGTGACAGGATTAATTCGGAGGATCGGAGGGTCTTCGGAGCTCCGAGCTCACGCGGCCATCTTGGTTGCCCGCGAAGCTTCTCCCCCATTTATTTTATTTTCATTTGCATTTAGGTACAACATTACAGCAATCAGATAGACATAGCCCCCAGTGCGTCTGTCGCCCCAAGTTCCGCGATAAGCATCAGGAGGCCATTCTCTGGAGCCGAGTGCCATGAGTCCATGCAAGAGGGCGTGAGTCCTGCCCAGCTACCAACTGTTTTTCAGAAGCCCCGTACCCAACCTCCCAACTAGACCCTCCCTAATCCCAACCACCCTTTTCCTGGAACTAACCCCCTCCCTCCCTCTCCCTCTGTCGGGTGCGTTCTGCTGTGTAGGTGTGTGGCATACGAGTGGATCCTCATTTGACTTTTCGTGTCCTGTCTTCTGGAGGCCTATGGAATTCATCAACTAGTCTAAGGACTTAGAGATATTTTGGGCAAGTAAGCTCGCGGAATTCGTGTGACAGCAGAGAGATTAAGGGTGCCCATGTTTCCCTAAAGGTGTCCGAAGTCTGTGTTAGGGACGCCTGTATCCGCTCCATTCCCAGTATATACCATAGTTTATGGAGCCACCCTGTGTGTGTGGGTTTCCTTGGGGTGCCCCAGAGTGAAAGAATATGTTGCTTCGCCGCCCCTATTGCCAGCCCCATTTGGCGCCCCCGAATGGACTTAAGTGGAAAGGTGAGTTTGTTGGGCAGGCCTAGGATCGCATATGCGGGGAAGCGGGGGATCTCTGTTTCGAAACAGTCGTCTACACCCCGAAGGACCTCCTCCCAGTACTCCTGCACCGTCGGGCATTCCCAGAGCAGATGGAGCATGGTCCCTATGTGTCCGCATCCCCTCCAGCACAGGGGGTCCCGGCGAGGATTGCTTTTGTGTAGCCGCTCCGGTGTTAAGTGCCAGTAGTATGCCACCTTAACCGCCGCCTCCCGACTGGCTACATTACGGGCTGTGTGATGTGCCCGGTAGTAGACGTCCTGCCATTCCTTGTGTGAGAGCGCGCGACCCAACTCTCGCTCCCACCGATGTTGTCCCGCAGATTTAGCTGTCGGCTGGGGGAGTCAATATCTTATACAGTTCTGTAATCGCCCGTTTATCCGAGGATTTGGCGAGGAGCCATTTCTCGTATGGCTTAAGAGCGCGGCCTGCGTGTGGTATAACATCCTTACTGGTAAGCCAGTGCCGCAGCTGGAAATATTGAAAGTTTTGCGGTTTGCTGATGGAGTACCCATCTTGTATAGCCTTCAGTGCCACAAAAGCCTTGTGGGTCAAATAAGTGACCAGCCGAGTTGCACTCGGTATGTTTCCATTGCGGGAAGGAGCCAGGGAACGCCGGATTGTCAAATAGCGGCGTCATTGGCGAGGGAAAGGATGTGAGGTCCTTTGCTACCGCTACCGCATCCCAGACTTGTAGAAGTGCCCTGGTGATGGGTGATTTTTTAATGTATGCTGGTCTAGGGACCCCCAACCCCCCCTCCGCGGGGACGCGTGTGAGCAGATCACGTCGCATCCTACGGCGTTTACCAGCCCATACGTATTGCTGTATCGTGTCTTGCAGCTTCTTGATCATGCCTATCGGAGGGGTGACTGGATTGGTTTGAAACAGGTATAGCACTTTTGGCAGCAGGGACATTTTGACCGCAGCTGCCCGACCAAGCCACGAGAGCGGTTGTTGTTTCCATCTCCGAATATCCTCTTGGATGTGTGTGAGGAGTTTGGTATAATTCAGCTCCACTGTTTGAGCCGTATTGGGCGTTAGTACGATCTCCAGGTATGGGAGTGCAGTTTGTGTGGACAGTCCTCTAAGTTTTAACGAGCCTCTGTTGGCCTGGTGGGTGTTGCACCCCAGGGGGAGAATGACCGATTTGCTTATATTCATTTTAAAGCCCGACACCTCCCCGATTCGTTCCATTTCCTCCAGGAACGCTGGTATCGAGACTCTGTGGTTGTCCACGGCGACCAGGATGTAGTCCGCATATAGGCTTATCCTGTGTTCCTCGCCCCCAAACTTAATGCCCGTGATGGCCTGGTTGTCCCTCACGCGCTGGGCGAAAGGTTCTATATAGAGGGCGAACAGCAGGGGCGAGAGCGGGCAGCCCTGCCTCGTGCCGCGGCGTATGGCAAACAGCTTGGAGCTCGTTCCGTTCACTTTAACCGTCGCCTCAGGGGACGTGTAGCAGCTTGCCACCCACGCCCTAAACCTTTCGCCCGCTCCAAATCTCGTCAACGGCCGGTCAAGATGGATCCAGTCAACCCGGTCGAACGCTTTTTCGGCGTCGACTGACAGGAGGGCCGCATCTGTGGCGTGGTAATGTGCCTTATCGATCACGTGTAGCAGGCGCTTGGTGTTGTCTGCGCTTTGGCGGGTGGGGATAAAGCCCGCCTGATCCGGCTCTATTATGCCGGGGAGACATGGGCCCAGCCTCGCGGCTAGGATCCCCGTGAAAAGTTTCAAGTCTAGGTTGACGAGGGAGATTGGCCGGTATGCCGCGCAGTGGGTCTTGTCCTTGCCTGGCTTCTGCGGGACAATAATGTCGGCCTCTAGCATTTCTGGAGGGATCGATCCTGGCCCCTGAAAAGAGTTGAACAGTTTTGTTAGTACCGGGGCTAGGAGGGGGCAGAAGGACTTATAAAAGCCCGCGGTTTGAGCGGTTTGAGGCGCGCAATAGCGGAGATCACTTAGTCTAATCGTATGGGGGCATCAAGGGCTAGGGCGTTTACCTCATTGAGGGCCGTCACCTTAGCTCCGTCTAGGTATGCTGCTCCCGCTTCAGCATCAGAGGCCGGATCAGCTTTGTAGACCGTGGCATAGAATGTCTTAAATGCCTCCGCTATACGGTTGTCTTCCCGAAGCTCTCGGCCCCCTTCATCGCGTATGATTGGGATTTTGGCTCGGACGATTTTCACTTTGAGTTTGTTGGCGAGTAAGCGGCCCGTCCTGTCCCCCCCCCCCCCCCACGTACTACGTGTGCTTGAGGCGCAGCGCCGCATATTCCGCCCGATCCAGGTCAAGGCTCGCCAGCTGTGCCCTGGCTGCTTTCAACTTACGCCAGATTCTAGGGGCCCCTGTTCGGCTGTGCGCCTGTTCCAGTTCTAGCACTTGTGCTGTCAGCTCCTGGCGGCGTTCCTTCCTTTCCCTATTTTCTGCAGCCGAAATTGCAATCAGCTCTCCTCTGATAACCGCCTTGAGCGCCCCCCAGACCGCTGTCATTGCCACCTCTCCTGTGTCGTTCAGGCTTAAGTAGTCTGTGATGCTCTGGCCGATCTGCCGTGTGACCCCCTTGCGGGAGAGCAGAGTTTCACGGAGGCGCCAACTACCCTTGTGTGTTTGCTGTCGTGGAACCTGTAAGCGCATTACTACTGCATCATGGTCAGACAGGGCCGCTGGGGTAACTTCCATATCCCGCACCATAGGGGCCAGGTCAGTGGAGCTGAGGAAATGGTCAATTCTGGCATATGTACGGTGCACATGAGAGTAGAAGGTGTACCCTGGGGCTGTTTGGTGGGCTACCCTCCAGGTGTCCAAGAACCCCCGGTTGGCGAGCCAATGCTTCCCTTCAATGGAGAGAGCCCCGGAATCTCCAAACCTCCGACCTGACCGATCCCTTTCGTTATCCATGACCAACTTTATGTCCCCGCCAATCAATATGTGCCTCGAACTAGTGCTCATAACTTCGGTGAGTGCCCCTGTAAGAAACGCCTCTTGCTTGGTGTTGGGGGCATAGATGGACCCCACTGTGATTGACAGATTCCCAATGTGGATCGTGTGGGCTAGGAGCCTGCCTTTGATCTCCGCCACTTTGTCCCCCACCCGGCCTTTGAAATGTTTAGCAAAGAGTAGGGCCACTCCTGCTTTTTTCTCTGTGGTGGAGGAGTAGAGTTGGGTCGGAAACGCCCTGGACCTCATACGGTGCCAGTCCTTAGCTAGTAGAGGCGTCTCCTGTAGGAGGCACACTGCCGCTCCAGAGTGTTCTAGGTATGAGAACACCGGTCTCCTCTTGATTGGGTTGTTTAGCCCTTTAACATTGAGGGTGAGAACCAGGATAGACTCTTCAGCCATGAGGAGGCATGTAACCACTCACCTTCTTCCATCGTTCTACCCTACCCCCTCCTTTCCAAACATGGAACCCAACTGGTGAACATTGTCCCAGGCCTATGTAATGTCTGTCCAGGCCTGTGGTAGATGAGTAAATGTATGGGTTATGCGGCAGTGGCGGCTCGAGACCCCCCATCCCGCCCCCCAACCGTGTCGCCACAACTTAGCTGAGTATAACCATCACTTCCGTCTCTCAGGAGTCGGCGCCAGTGTCTTTGTAAACCTCCTGAATCGCTGAGGCTTTTTCTTGTGCCATTGTCACTGGATTCGGCTTGAGACTTTTCTTGGAGGGGCATCCACGTCTCACCTTCTGCCAGCCATCAAAAGTCGCCCGTGGGGATCTGGATGAGGCCCCGGATGACCAACCCCCCTCGTCGTCCGGCTGGTCCTCCTCGTGTGGAATGCCCAGTAGGGTGCAGGTGTCCCGCAAGGATCGCAGCTGGTGGAGGGCCCGTTCCATTTGAAGATCAGTCTAAAGGGGTGCCCCCAGGAGTATGGGACCCCCTCGATGCGGTGGAAGGCGTGGCCTTAAAAGCGAAGAGGCTGTTTGAGACGTGCCGCCTTCAGTATGCGTTCCTTGAGAGGGTAGTCGGGTAGGAAAGCCAGGATGTCAGGCGGGGGACCTTGAGCTCGGCGAGCTGGGCCCACCCGATTGGCTCCATCAATATGGATCTCAAAGTCCTCGTTTTCGTCGAGCACCGTTCGGAAAAGGGTTTGTAAGTATCCTGCCATATCGTCCCCCTCTGCTTTGGACGGCACATTTCGGACCCGAATGTTGTTGCTCCTTGAACGGTTTTCGAGGTCCTCTGTGTGGGGTTGGAGGTCCGTTTGTTGCTCGTTAAGCCTGATGATTTCTTGCCGCAAGAGCTCTACTTCTTTGCTTCTGGCCTGTCCCGCGAGCTCGTTCGCGGCCACCCGCTCCCCAAGATCGTCAACGTCCCGGCGGAGTACTTTATAGTCCCCTGCCATTTCTTGTCTGAGGGTTTGGATGTCTTCCTTAAGAGAGGTGAAGAGGGCCTCCATGAACGCCTTGGTCACTGGGGCCTCCCCCTCATCGTGATCTTTTCCTTTAGGGGGGCGTCTGAGCTGGTTTGTCAGGGCTTTTGTCGGTCTTAGAAGTCCCTTTGGTCAGCATTTCGGGTATGGTGCGACCCTCTTTGCGGTTGGAGGAAGCCATCTTCCCCTCCCCTGCTGGTCCGGCTGTCTCCCAGTCATGTCGCGTTTCTTGGCGAGACCACAGTCAATTTGTGGCGGGCGTGCAATGGGAGGAGGGGGAGTGATGCTTTGGGATGGCGCTACGTCTCGGTGAGGGTCGTGTGCCCCTTGGCCCAGGGTCCTGGACTGTGCTGTCTCGTGGCACTCTGAAGCAACCTACTCCTTTGTGTCTCCGCGGCCACGCCTCTTCCTCACGGCCCCTGGTCTCTGCCCAACACCGGGGGCCCGTGTTATGCCCCCCGAGCCGCTTCCCAGGCGGCAGAGTCCCTTCCCACCTCGTGCTCCGCTGGCGGGTCGCAGAGCTCCTTCTAAGTCAGCCCCCAGGTGTGGTGGTCCGCCTGGAGGCACTCTCCGGGGCCCGTTTACTGCTCCCAGATCCCTCTCCTGTTTACGGTGGCTCCAGTGACTCCTTTTATCCTCTTCTCCCAATTTGTGGACCCCAGTTGGTAGTGGTCGTGAGCGGCCAGCGCCACTCGCTTTGACCCGGCTAGGGGCCCGGGGCGCCCCACTGAGGCTCGATTAGCGCCCCCCCCCGATCCCTCTTGTCTGCACTAGGGCTGCCTCTTTCGCGCTCCTGCATAAGCAGCTCCACTGCCCTTGTTTGTGGCCTAGCTATGGTAGGCCTTATGGCGCCGTTATTCCAAGCGTGGCCGCGCGTCCCTGGGCCCCTACGGCGTCTTTCAGGCTCGCTGGGTGTTGGAGGCTCGAGTGTTCGCCCCCCGGAGTGGTGCCCTCTGATCTGCTGCGCCTCACTCCTCACCTTTCTGTGCAGCCCGTGGCCGTTGTATCTCCGCCGGGTAGGCCCAAGCCGGGGCCTCAGGTGAATCCCGGCGCCGGCTCCATAGGCGCTTCCCTTCGCGGGCCGCCCCCCTGGGGCCCGCGGACGAATTCCGGCGGTCGCCGCCCTTGGACTGCTGCACCAATTGGGTGAACCTCCGGCGTGGCAGCACAGTCTCTTTGTTGTTGTGTGGGGCCCGTACGCTCCTTTCACTTCAGGAGCCGGGTCGTTGCTTTCGCGCCTCCGATCGGCCTCGGCCGGCGCTGCCGTCTCGTGGTTCGCTCCTTCGCCCCTGAGTCTCGCTGGGGCCCCTGGTTGCCCAGCTGATGTCCCGCTTGCCTTTGGCTGTTGGCACAGGGGCAAAGTGGCGAAGTGGTCCGCTTTTAGGCTCGGTCAGAGGATCGGGGACGGGGAGCCTCCGCAGGACACGTCTTACTAAGCCGCCATCTTAGCCACGCCCCCTAACTGAAGGTTTTTAAGGAAAATGTGTATGTTGTTTAATGACAAACAAAACAGGTGATGGACAGAATGTGGATCAATGTCACACATTCACCCCAGTCCAAAGATCTGGGCCCAAATCCATCGTTTTTTTGCACTCCACACCACCCTGGGTTAGACAATGGCGATATGCAAATCAGCTCTGACCCTGTGCCCCATGGGAACAGTCCTGTCCGAACTACAAAAGCCATGTCCTTCCCAGAACGGAATCAAGCATCCGAGGACCGGACCGGTTTCGAGGTAACACCTCTCATCAGCCCGGCTAGCTTGACTCCAGTGGTGTGGAGTGCCTGGGACCCACGTCTGAGCATCCCCAGCGCACTTATGGCAGCAATTGCAAACAAAACAGTTGATGGACAGAATGTGGATCAATGTCACACATTCACCCCAGTCCAAAGATCTGGGCCCAAATCCATCGTTTTTTTGCACTCCACACCACCCTGGGTTAGACAATGGCGATATGCAAATCAGCTCTGACCCTGTGCCCCATGGGAACAGTCCAGTCCGGACTACAAAAGCCATGTCCTTCCCAGAACGGAATCAAGCATCCGAGGACCGGACCGGTTTCGAGGTAACACCTCTCATCAGCCCGGCTAGCTTGACTCCAGTGGTGTGGAGTGCCTGGGACCCACGTCTGAGCATCCCCAGCGCACTTATGGCAGCAATTGCAAACAAAACAGGTGATGGACAGAATGTGGATCAATGTCACACATTCACCCCAGTCCAAAGATCTGGGCCCAAATCCATCGTTTTTTTGCACTCCACACCACCCTGGGTTAGACAATGGCGATATGCAAATCAGCTCTGACCCTGTGCCCCATGGGAACAGTCCAGTCCGAACTACAAAAGCCATGTCCTTCCCAGAACGGAATCAAGCATCCGAGGACCGGACCGGTTTCGAGGTAACACCTCTCATCAGCCCGGCTAGCTTGACTCCAGTGGTGTGGAGTGCCTGGGACCCACGTCTGAGCATCCCCAGCGCACTTATGGCAGCAATTGCAAACAAAACAGGTGATGGACAGAATGTGGATCAATGTCACACATTCACCCCAGTCCAAAGATCTGGGCCCAAATCCATCGTTTTTTTGCACTCCACACCACCCTGGGTTAGACAACGGCGATATGCAAATCAGCTCTGACCCTGTGCCCCATGGGAACAGTCCAGTCCGAACTACAAAAGCCATGTCCTTCCCAGAACGGAATCAAGCATCCGAGGACCGGACCGGTTTCGAGGTAACACCTCTCATCAGCCCGGCTAGCTTGACTCCAGTGGTGTGGAGTGCCTGGGACCCACGTCTGAGCATCCCCAGCGCACTTATGGCAGCAATTGCAAACAAAACAGGTGATGGACAGAATGTGGATCAATGTCACACATTCACCCCAGTCCAAAGATCTGGGCCCAAATCCATCGTTTTTTTGCACTCCACACCACACTGGGTTAGACAATGGCGATATGCAAATCAGCTCTGACCCTGTGCCCCATGGGAACAGTCCAGTCCGAACTACAAAAGCCATGTCCTTCCCAGAACGGAATCAAGCATCCGAGGACATGACCGGTTTCGAGGTAGCACCTCTCATCAGCCCGGCTAGCTTGACTCCAGTGGTGTGGAGTGCCTGGGACCCACGTCTGAGCATCCCCAGCGCACTTATGGCAGCAATTGCAAAGAAAACAGGTGATGGACAGAATGTGGATCAATGTCACACATTCACCCCAGTCCAAAGATCTGGGCCCAAATCCATCGTTTTTTGCACTCCACACCACCCTGGGTTAGACAATGGCGATATGCAAATCAGCTCTGACCCTGTGCCCCATGGGAACAGTCCAGTCCGAACTACAAAAGCCATGTCCTTCCCAGAACGGAATCAAGCATCCGAGGACCGGACCGGTTTCGAGGTAACACCTCTCATCAGCCCGGCTAGCTTGACTCCAGTGGTGTGGAGTGCCTGGGACCCACGTCTGAGCATCCCCAGCGCACTTATGGCAGCAATTGCAAACAAAACAGGTGATGGACAGAATGTGGATCAATGTCACACATTCACCCCAGTCCAAAGATCTGGGCCCAAATCCATCGTTTTTTTGCACTCCACACCACCCTGGGTTAGACAATGGCGATATGCAAATCAGCTCTGACCCTGTGCCCCATGGGAACAGTCCAGTCCGAACTACAAAAGCCATGTCCTTCCCAGAACGGAATCAAGCATCCGAGGACCGGACCGGTTTCGAGGTAACACCTCTCATCAGCCCGGCTAGCTTGACTCCAGTGGTGTGGAGTGCCTGGGACCCACGTCTGAGCATCCGCAGCGCACTTATGGCAGCAATTGCAAACAAAACAGGTGATGGACAGAATGTGGATCAATGTCACACATTCACCCCAGTCCAAAGATCTGGGCCCAAATCCATCGTTTTATTGCACTCCACGCCACCCTGGGTTAGACAATGGCGATATGCAAATCAGCTCTGACCCTGTGCCCCATGGGAACAGTCCAGTCCGAACTACAAAAGCCATGTCCTTCCCAGAACGGAATCAAGCATCCGAGGACCGGACCGGTTTCGAGGTAACACCTCTCATCAGCCCGGCTAGCTTGACTCCAGTGGTGTGGAGTGCCTGGGACCCATGTCTGAGCATCCCCAGCGCACTTATGGCAGCAATTGCAAACAAAACAGATGATGGACAGAATGTGGATCAATGTCACACATTCACCCCAGTCCAAAGATCTGGGCCCAAATCCATCGTTTTTTTGCACTCCACACCACCCTGGGTTAGACAATGGCGATATGCAAATCAGCTCTGACCCTGTGCCCCATGGGAACAGTCCAGTCCGAACTACAAAAGCCATGTCCTTCCCAGAACGGAATCAAGCATCCGAGGACCGGACCGGTTTCGAGGTAACACCTCCCATCAGCCCGGCTAGCTTGACTCCAGTGGTGTGGAGTGCCTGGGACCCACGTCTGAGCATCCCCAGCGCACTTATGGCAGCAATTGCAAACAAAACAGGTGATGGACAGAATGTGGATCAATGTCACACATTCACCCCACTATTTTCTGACGGGAGTAAGGACCAAAGGATTTTTCATCCCCAAGCAGTGTCTCTTGCTCTCTCCTGATTTGGGCTTGTGCTCACTCTGACACCAACTACCCATCCCTGTTTTGTCCTGCACAGCTTGATTCACAAAATGTTTTAGGATGTCAGGGCATTTTGTAATGGAGCCAAAAACTGCATTTTCTGCTACCATTAGCCAATCGGATTTAGGTGCTCACGAAATGTAAATAATTAACCCAACTAAATTCAAAACCCTCGTAGAGTTATATGTTGTATGTGGGAGAGAAACTGAAAGCACAGTGAGCTTGTAAGAGCCTCATGTGTGGATAATAAACAATATGTTCGAATCATGGAAAGATAATAATAACAAATTAATATATTCCTTTGGCATACTATTGTGTTCTGGCCAAATAAAATAAAAATGTTTGGTGGAAAAAAAAGGAAATAGTCATGTGGTGCTCCAATTTTGCAAAGAAGAAAACAGGAATCTAACTAATGTGCTCCACCGTAGAGTGTGCGTGTGTTTCTGTCTTTTTATCTTTGTAAGATCACATAACTGTAGGTTCCACAGAAAACACCATTTTGATTATTTGCTGTGGCGTTGTGGATTTCACCTCACCGTGTGTTTACTCTAGCCGAGAGTTCACAGTTGTTAGAATTCTGCCCTTGTTGAGACAAGGTCATGTTGGGAATTCTCTTGAGATCTCGTGTGTGCCATTTCGACTCTCTAGAGAACCGAGAAGTACACTAGGTTTTTTCAGGATCTTTTGTATTAGTACAGGTTCAGTGTCTATTGGCTGATTTTTTGACACTACTGAGGCTTCTTATCACAGTTTAACATGACACAATGCTTAAATAGGTAAATAAAATTAAGAAGTCTGCACTCTAAATTTATGCTCAGCTTGCACTGAGATGTGTGTAGCTGCCTGACTGGTTTTGACTTTACACTTTTTGGTCCCTAATGTGTTTGTTTTTTATTTCTCAGTGATCGCTGAATGCAGCACGAATCTGCCTGCCCTCGTTCATGGCACAAGGGTTGGTTCTGTGGGCTCCCCTGGCACAGCGACACCAAGCCCTGCAGGTAGCCAAGGTCAGGGCGAGCTAGGAGGAGGGCGAACAATGGAGATTGGTGTGAAAAGATCGAGTACAGACAGTAAGTTATTCATACCTGTGCTAAAGGTAAATGTGTGCTTCTTTTATATAGTTATTAATACCTGTATGTTGCCTATTTGTAAGGGCTACAAGTTTTGTCAGGCAAAAATAGAACAGTAGCTACAACAATTTGCCAAATATCGGCCAATTTTTGATCAAATGATTTAAATGGCATTTTGTACCAAGTTCCTAGTCGTAGGATTACACCTTGAATGAAATCCTTCTCAGATGTGCGACTATTTCTTGAATATGTGAAACTGAACCCAATTGATCTATTATCTGCCTATTTAGTTGTATCATTTCTCTCTATTTCCCTAAACATATTTTCAAGACTCTGACTTTTGTTTACATTTAACCAGCTGTGAGAAAGTGCCATCTTTCTTGCATGGGTATGCCCCCACTTTTTGCTGAATTGCTGATGTGCTTTGACTGAGTGTGCCCTGGGCTCCTGCCAACCAGGTGCCCAGGGCCTGTGTTTCTTCCCTAAAACTGTGTTGAAACTAAAGCCCAATTGGCATCTCTGGCCGCCAGTCAGCTCCTTGTGAATGGTACCCAGGGCATGGTGACCAGAGAAGACCCCTAAAGGCTTCAGCACGTATTGTGCCACCCTTAGGGGCCCTGTACCCTGACACCCACACACTGCCTTTGCAGGCTAAGTGTCTAACTACAGAACTAAACAGAGAGTCAACATGGCACACATCCCTGTGTGCCATGCCCACAAGCTCACTGCCCTGGCATCCATCAGTCACCCCTCTAGCTGGGTGCCCTATGCCAGTGGTGTGGGCACAGGTGCATGACCCCTGTGCCCCTACAGTACCCAGGGCCATTCCTGGGCACTGTAAGTGTAGTGCTGCCATTAAGAGTATATGGTGCTGGGAGGTCATCATTACGAACTCCACAGCACCATGATTTGTTCACTGAAGACTGAGAAGTTTAATATCAAACTTCTCAGCACATTAAACCCGCACTGATGCCAGTGTGGGATTTGATGTAAAATGCATGACAGAGTGCATCTTAGAGATGCCCCTGAAACCTAACCAGCTCCCAGTGTCCTGACTGTGTGTCTGCCGAGGCTGCCGCCACCAGACATGTTTCTGGACCCCTGGGTCGAGAGCGTGCCGCTCTCGGGGGCCTGACACAATACACATCCTGGGACGAGGTGCCAAGCCTCTTCCCCCAGGATGGGCAGGGGAAGCTTCATAGGCATTCCATACTGCCTTTGTGAGCTTTTCCAGGCCACTTGCTGTACTCCGCAACTGGCCCCCACCGGTTCTGACCCCCACTCTGGCAGGAAGAACGGCGGAAACACTAAGTGAGGAAAGGGGGTGTGCCAGCTCATGCCAACCCCACCCCTTAGGTCGGAGAGGCGAGGTGAAGCATGATTCCGGGCTCCGGCCATCTTGAAGATGGGGAGCCCTGCCCACTCACAGCTAGGCTCCTGCCCCCCTCCCACAGGAGAGGAGCAGGCTAGGGGCCGTACCCACCCCAGGCAGGGACCCATTGGTCCCTACCCTTGCCCTACCTGTAACGCCCCTAAATTTAGTATTTAGGGGCACCCTGCACCTTCCTTCCTCAGATCCCGATTGCAACAAGAAGAACAAGAAACAAGAAGACCTGCCATGCAGCTGCTAACAAAAGGACGATGCCCACTGACGTGGCCCCAGAACCCTACAGGCCTGTTGATCCTTGAACCTGCTCCTGCGAAACTCCGGCGTATCCTGCGGACAGCAACCTCGAAAACCCCGGAGGACCTGCCTGCCTTGAACCTTCCAAAAGACTGGGACTCCCACAAGCAGTGGTTCTGCTCAAACAGCAATACCCCTGGTGCCAGCCAGGAACCGCGAATCCAGCCCACTCTGCACCTGCCGAGCCCGGCCTGTGCCTGAGTGAATCACGACCACGAGGACGTCTCCCCGGTGACTGGGACCCGAAGTCCAGTGCCCAAAGACCCTCCTCAACGAACCAGACGACGCCTGCAGCCTCAGAGTCAAGGACCCCTCCAACTGCGACCAGCTGAGGGTAAGATTTCCTGACGCCAAAAGACACCCCTGCACCCGGTGCCCCACGGCCCCCTGTGCCTTCCTTTTGTTACCTACCTCTTCTCCAAGATCCCTACTTAACACTCGAAGTGGTGGTCGCACCTGAAGAATCTCCGTCCCCGAGCCTGCAGCCTTTGTTCACTTTTTAACTTTCCCCTTGGATAACATTGAGCGCCAGACGGCTCAAAAGCAACCTGCACTTAGCCGCCTGAGTGCCGCTGGAAGTGCAACTACTACCCTACTCTACTTCCCCACTTGCCCTGAGTAAGTGACAAGGAGCTGAGCCCCCACAGCCGCGTGGCCTGCTTGCTTGCAGTCTTCAACCAAAGGCCCCCTACCCTCTATTGGATTGCATTGGGCCTACTCTCTCTGCACCTGGCTGCCCCTGTGCCGCTGAGGGTGTGACTACTGTACCTTTCTGACCCTGGGAGACCCCTGAGTCTATGCCCAGAACCTTAACTCCACCAGTCGAGTACTTACCTAAAAGCCGATAACTCACTTTCCTTCCATAGGTTAACATTGACTGGTTTTCACTTGAAATTTCTTCTGCGGAGTTTTGAAACTTTAAAATATTCATCTGAAATCAGCCGAATAACGAATTCCGAATTACTCACCTGTGATCAGGAGAGAAGCCAGTACTGTACCTTTAAGCCAGTACTGAACCGCAAAAGTAATCCTAACTGTACTTACCAGTTACCTGCGCTTTCTTCCATAGGAAACCATTGACTGTTTTCCTGTGAAATTACTTCTAAGTGTCGATTTTTGCAAACTACAAATATTCCTTAAAAATCATACCAAATACCAAAACGTAATTACTTACCTGTCTTAGGTAGAGGTCCCAGTGCTGAACTTAGGAGTCCAGTACTGGATTACAAAAGTAACGAGAACCTACTTTACCTGTGACTTGAATTTCCTCCCATAGGATAACATTTTATATTCTTTAAAAATCACAACTGTAACTAAAACGCTTTTACTTAACTATTTACATCTTATGTCCCGGGACTGAATCCAGGATCCAGGCCTGTGGTTCGAAAAGTAATCCTTAAAGTAATCAACTGCATTTATGTAGAAAAACCCATTGAGTTCAATGTTAAATTGTGTTGCCTTTTGCAACCACTGCAGCTATTGTACTTGCAAAGTATATTGCCTTTTTTTGCAAAATAATTACCTAAAGTCACTCATATTGAGAAAAGTATATTTTGATACCAGTTGGTTCTAAAATAAAACAACTATATCTGATATAAAACAATTGGCCTAGAGTTCAGTTCTTGAGTGTGTGAAACCTTTTGCTGACTGAGTCTGTACAACAAATGCTTTACACTGTCCTCTGATACTGCCTAACTGCTCGACCTAGCTACCACTTTGGAGAGTAAGGTTATATCTAACTTTAACCTCTGTCATACCTCTGGAGACTGGGGACTCTATACACACTGTACCTTACTTTGGTCCAGTATATATATATATATATATATATATATATATATATGTGTATATATATATATATATATATATCTCCACTTTCTTACACCAGCCACAATGTAAATAGAAAGGTTGAGAGCCGGGCAAATGACTGCACGAATTAGAAAACTGTTCTGCTCTGTTTAATGTAACCACCAGTCTACTGCACCCCAATTTATTCAGCTTGACAGCCACTCCATAAGCTAATTGTATTAGCCATAGCTTATGGATTGTAAGCCTGTGGCCACATTTAGATGGGCCTAAAGTGAAATTAGAATTCTGATCAAGGCTTCTAATGCAGATTCATCACCTTATAATATTCCCCAGGCGCCAAACTGTATCTGGAAAATCTTAAGCAGTACGTCTCCATGCCTGTAGGTGGTGTCAGTCGACTGTACGTATGCAGGTCTGCTTTGTTAGTGAATTTCGCCATCTCCGTACACTGACATCAGTTCCTTTCTTTCCAATCCAACAGTGTGGATCGGAGAGCTACCTCTTTCACTTTGTGACCATCTTTTTCGAATTTTTTTTGACTTTTTTTTAGCAATTTCCTCCCAGTATGATAGGGACGTGTCGCCTAACACCCACATGTTTTAAGCCTTGTTGGGAATGTCACAGATATGTCTGTTTCTGATCCTCACTTAGTCTGTCAGTGGTGTCTGGGGTCGAACCCCCACTCAAGGCCTGCGCGACTGTCTGTTGATGCACCCAAAGGCGATCAGGGAGTGAGTCATGAAGCTCCTAGTGGCTCAGCACAAGAAGGCACCATGAGTTTCCCAGTCCTGATCTCGAAGACGATCTGAGGCCCAGTCACAGAGTCTGTCTCTCTAAGTCTAAGTCATCGTCATCAAAGTCAGGTAAGTCAAAGAAACACGAGAAGAATAAGTCCAAGCATACTTTGCCTTTGCCCCCTCTAGCTTGTGCCACACCTCACCTACCTGACTCTAGCCTGACTTAAGTAGTTTTATGTAGCCATGTACTCCATTTTTGGACTCCAAGCCCCCTCTGGTGAGCCTTCGGGCCCCACAGAGCAGAGAGCGCCCCAGCTTGGCTACTGCTGCGAGCATGACCCCAACGCCGGCTGGGCAACTCCGGCGCCGAGGCTTATGATGACCCCACGCCCAATTTCACCAGTTCCACCTGACGACTCAGACCCCATTGTTCAGTCTTACTCCAAGACGGCGTAGCTCGACATCGAACCTAGTGCCATCTGGCTTGGATACGCTGCCCCTCGACTTTGATAAGCCTAGTGCGCAATATGACTCTCAGGAGGGCTATGACAACCAATACCAATTTTTTAACCACTCTGACAAGAGGGCCCATACCTACCAAGACAACACCCTGTATGAGGATGTGGGGAATGTCAGTGGACTGGATATCTTTCAAGATGCTGGCCTGGTCTCACCTCTGGGACCTGTCACAGAGGAAGGTACATCCTTAGTTATGGTGGTCAGAAAGGCAGCATTGGTCCTCGACCAGCAGCTTCCCTCCGTTTAGGTTAAGACCAGTTATGACCGACGTCCTAACAGAGGTGCATTGCCAGGGCTATCCACTTTGGACCCCTTGCTTCCGCTCAACAAAGCCTTCATGGACTCTCTTCTGGGTACTTGGGCCAAGCCCTGCGCAGGTGATCTTATAGAGACATCTAGCTGCAGATTCCTTAACTTAGAATATCCCCAGGCATCAGACTGGATCTGGAAAACTTTCTGCAGCAGCACCTCTGCGCGCCAGGGGCGGCGCTGCACTGCTCCGCCCTGACGTCGTCCACAGACATGACATCAATGGAGCCATATAAGTCCCTCCCGGCGCGCTGACGTCAGTTTTTCTTCTTTTCCGCGTCCCAACACGGATCCTGGAAAACCAGCGGTTCCTTGGCCTGTTTTTTGGGCCTTCTCGATGCCTTTGGGCTTTAAAGCATGGGAGACCTGTGCGCGCCAGATGTCTGTCACAGACCCGCACGCCATATGTATGTGGTGCCTGGGAGTGCATCACGACTCCGAAGAGTGCGACGCCTGTCAACAAATGAAACCTAAGTCCTTAACGGAGCGTCGTATGAAATTGCTGGCCGCACGGCTGTCCAGCCCTGCACCTTTGTGCCGCCGTTCTCACTCTCGTGATTGGGTCCGCTCCCGAGGTCGTTCCCGCGGACGTCATTCGGAGACAGGTAAGCACAAATATAAGTTGCGGAGGTCGTCCTCCCGTAAATGTGATGCTGGGGCCCGTTGCTCTCTATGTTTGCCAGGCACTGGCGCCCAGCAGTTGTCTCCTCCATACCCTCCCTTCCCGGGAGTTGGAGCAACACGGGCCCAAATGGAGGCTTATTCGAAGGCCCTCTACTCTTTCTTTGGGTCATCCCTCTCCCTGGTGCGCCTTCGGGTCCCACAGAGGTAGAAGGCACTCAAGTCGGGTCTTCGCCAGCGGATTCGTCCTCGGCGCTGGCTGCGTGCATCGACTCCGGTTCCAGAGTAGATAAGTCAACTGGACATGGTGCGGAGGGCCTTCCCAGTCGTCCGTCCAGTCACCGCATAGCCCTGCGCGGCTTCCTGTGCTGACATCGGATGGGGCACCAGGTTTGACGCCTTGTCGACCTCTTTCCTCCCCGCATATAGGGGTTGGATCGCTGTTGGACCGCGCCCAGGCAGAGTCCCCTCTGGAGGTTCTCGACGTCGATACGATGCCGTCTCGGCGTCGGTCGACTCCGGTGCCGGTGCCTACACCTCCTCTTTTACAGGAGATTGACGTTCCTCTGGACTCCCCGTGCCAGACGTCATTTCGGTGCCCCTTGGTGCAGGTACCTAGCGTTCCGTGGCCTTCAGATCAACCTCGGGCTCCTCCAATTTTCCTCTCTAGTGGACGGGTTAGTCTCCAACCGTCTCCTACAGACGGTTTATTGTCGCCCCCCCAGAATGGCGACTGAGGCTAGTGCAGCTTTCACACGGGCTATTCGCAGGGCGGCAGATATTCTTAGCTTTCAGCCCCCTGTGGTTTCCCTTCCCTCTGATCCTTTACTGGATCTCCTCCACATGGAGCCTGTTGAGGTGGAGCCTTTGCTGCCCCTTGAGTGATCTTTGTTTAACATCCTGCTTGGTACCTGGGCAAAGCCCTCCTTTGGTGACCCTGTTGATCGGGCTATTGCTCGCCGGCATCGTCCAGCCCCGGATGATCCTATCTGCCTGTCCCTTCACCCTAGAGCTCAGTATCTGGTTGTTCAGACGGTTTTGACTTGCAGCCTTCCTCCACTTTACCGTTGTTACCTCCCACTAGGGAATCTAGGTGGTTGGAGACATGTGGTCGCCAGATTTTTGCCACTGTCTCCCTCCTCATGTCTGGTCTACCGTGACTTTCTGGCCTTGCAGCCTAGTTTTCTGACCTTGTGGTATTTTTTTCTTCTTCATAGGTGATGTTGCCTTGCTTGTTTTCAGTCCGGGGTTTTTAACGTAGTACCCGGATGGTGTAGGCGGTTGTTTCGCTCTCTTTGACTTTGTTCAATACAGCCGGTCGGCTGGTTCTGCCTTCTTTTCAGTCCTCTGACTGACCTTATCCCACGAGGAATCCCCTCGCAGGGGTTAAGACTTGCCCTATGTGGGGTGTTTGCTAGCTATTATATAGCTACCTTCCTACAAGGAACGTTTGGTACGCTCCTATGGAGTCTTCCTCACAGAGGTTTGGTACTTTCTTACTGTTGTTATGCGACTGACACGTTGGTGTCGCTCTATTGCACTTTCGGTTACAGTTGGAGTCTACAATTGTCCGTAGTACTTTGTAGCCTCTGTAGGGGTTCCCTACCCTAAGGTCTGCCTCGCCTGACTTTTCCATGGGCGTTTTTCAGCTTCGCTGTGTTCCTCTTTCTCCTTGTGGCTTCTCTTCTTTTCGCCAGCCAATCTCCCTTGGGACCCCTTGTTCTGTTCCGTTCTGGCACAGTTTTTCCGTGGCTGACACCCTGCCATCATATGGTGCAAGGGCGAAGATGCTGCAGGGCACAACTTTTTTGTGTTTGCGAGTAGTGTGGGGCACCCTGGTATGTTCGCTATCATATGGTGCCTGTGTTGTTCTTCCGCTTCTGCGGTGACTGGTTCTATCCTCCACTCTCCGGGATGGGTAGTGCTGTCTCATACTTCAGCCCTGTCTGGGCTTCTCTATAAGCGGTGGCGTCTTTGCCACGTACGTCTATGCTGTACACTGTCTTGTGCCCTCATTTTCTGGGCACTTCCCAAACAGGAGTTTTTCCTATTTCCGTGCAAGTGTTTTCTACGCTTCTGCGATGGGTTTCTGCTGTAACACTCTCAGGGGGAGTGTTCTCTTCAGGATACTCACTTTCTTGTTTATAAATCCTTACGTCATTATGTTGGTCCTGCTTGTTTCCACTTTGTGCCCCGCTCCATCTCCTCATCTGTCTAGCGGGGGACCGTGGCTCCTCCCGGACGGGTGGCTGATGTCGCTTATGGATCTGGCCATTATCCTGTCCAACTCTGCTTCCACATGACTGTTGGTGCTTATGGCTACCCTTGTCTTGTTTTATGTATCACATCCTTTTAGATGTGTATCTTTCTTAATTTATATCTACTCTGTGCTCTTCCCACAACGGTGTTGTGCAGGCAACATTCCTTGCTGCAGTGTCCATGGTTTTCGCCCAGGTCTGCTCATGGTGCGAGCTCTTGTGTATGTGTCCGGCTTGCCTTGGCCCCTTTTTGCCGGTTGCCTACCTGGTGATGCATACTTCACATCTCGGCTGCTCTTGCTCCCCTACAGGGGGGTTTCCCTATACTTGGTGTGGTTCTAGCATTCACACTGTATGCTTCCATGTATTTCTGTCTTCCACATGACTACCTTGTTTACTGTGGTTCTGTTCTAGGTGCTTCTGCTTGTTGCCATCCGCCTCTCATATGTGTTTGTGAAATAGCGACTGCGTACTGGAGTGTCTTCTGTTCTGGTAATGCCGGCACATTCTGGCCATGGGTCGGCATCCAGTCACTGCTGCTCCATGTATCTTAGCTGGTGCAGGTTCGGCACTGCTTTTTTCCACTGTTGCAAAAACAACAAGTGATGGACTGAATGTGGATCAATGTCACACACTCCCCCAGTCAAAAGATCTGGGCCCAAATCCATCGTTTTTTTGCACTCCACACCACCCTGGGTTAGACAATGGCGATATGCAAATCAGCTCTGACCCTGTTGCCCCATGGGAACAGTCCAGTCCGAACTACAAAAGCCATGTCCTTCCCAGAACGGAATCAAGCATCCGAGGACCGGACCGGTTTCGAGGTAACACCTCTCATCAGCCCGGCTAGCTTGACTCCAAGTGGTGTGGAGTGCCTGGGACCCACTTGTTGTTTTTGCAATTGCCGCCCTAAGTGCGCTGGGGATGCCCAGACGTGGGTCCCAGGCACTCCACACCACTTGGAGTCAAGCTAGCCGGGCTGATGAGAGGTGTTACCTCGAAACCGGTCCGGTCCTCGGATGCTTGATTCCGTTCTGGGAAGGACATGGCTTTTGTAGTTCGGACTGGACTGTTCCCATGGGGCAACAGGGTCAGAGCTGATTTGCATATCGCCATTGTCTAACCCAGGGTGGTGTGGAGTGCAAAAAAACGATGGATTCGGGCCCAGATCTTTTGACTGGGGGAATGTGTGACATTGATCCACATTCGGTCCATCACTTGTTGTTTTTGCAATTGCCGCCCTAAGTGCGCTGGGGATGCCCAGACGTGGGTCCCAGGCACTCCACACCACTTGGAGTCAAGCTAGCCGGGCTGATGAGAGGTGTTACCTCGAAACCGGTCCGGTCCTCGGATGCTTGATTCCGTTCTGGGAAGGACATGGCTTTTGTAGTTCGGACTGGACTGTTCCCATGGGGCAACAGGGTCAGAGCTGATTTGCATATCGCCATTGTCTAACCCAGGGTGGTGTGGAGTGCAAAAAAACGATGGATTCGGGCCCAGATCTTTTGACTGGGGGAATGTGTGACATTGATCCACATTCGGTCCATCACTTGTTGTTTTTGCAATTGCCGCCCTAAGTGCGCTGGGGATGCCCAGACGTGGGTCCCAGGCACTCCACACCACTTGGAGTCAAGCTAGCCGGGCTGATGAGAGGTGTTACCTCGAAACCGGTCCGGTCCTCGGATGCTTGATTCCGTTCTGGGAAGGACATGGCTTTTGTAGTTCGGACTGGACTGTTCCCATGGGGCAACAGGGTCAGAGCTGATTTGCATATCGCCATTGTCTAACCCAGGGTGGTGTGGAGTGCAAAAAAACGATGGATTCGGGCCCAGATCTTTTGACTGGGGGAATGTGTGACATTGATCCACATTCGGTCCATCACTTGTTGTTTTTGCAATTGCCGCCCTAAGTGCGCTGGGGATGCCCAGACGTGGGTCCCAGGCACTCCACACCACTTGGAGTCAAGCTAGCCGGGCTGATGAGAGGTGTTACCTCGAAACCGGTCCGGTCCTCGGATGCTTGATTCCGTTCTGGGAAGGACATGGCTTTTGTAGTTCGGACTGGACTGTTCCCATGGGGCAACAGGGTCAGAGCTGATTTGCATATCGCCATTGTCTAACCCAGGGTGGTGTGGAGTGCAAAAAAACGATGGATTCGGGCCCAGATCTTTTGACTGGGGGAATGTGTGACATTGATCCACATTCGGTCCATCACTTGTTGTTTTTGCAATTGCCGCCCTAAGTGCGCTGGGGATGCCCAGACGTGGGTCCCAGGCACTCCACACCACTTGGAGTCAAGCTAGCCGGCTGATGAGAGGTGTTACCTCGAAACCGGTCCGGTCCTCGGATGCTTGATTCCGTTCTGGGAAGGACATGGCTTTTGTAGTTCGGACTGGACTGTTCCCATGGGGCAACAGGGTCAGAGCTGATTTGCATATCGCCATTGTCTAACCCAGGGTGGTGTGGAGTGCAAAAAAACGATGGATTCGGGCCCAGATCTTTTGACTGGGGGAATGTGTGACATTGATCCACATTCGGTCCATCACTTGTTGTTTTTGCAATTGCCGCCCTAAGTGCGCTGGGGATGCCCAGACGTGGGTCCCAGGCACTCCACACCACTTGGAGTCAAGCTAGCCGGGCTGATGAGAGGTGTTACCTCGAAACCGGTCCGGTCCTCGGATGCTTGATTCCGTTCTGGGAAGGACATGGCTTTTGTAGTTCGGACTGGACTGTTCCCATGGGGCAACAGGGTCAGAGCTGATTGGCATATCGCCATTGTCTAACCCAGGGTGGTGTGGAGTGCAAAAAAACGATGGATTCGGGCCCAGATCTTTTGACTGGGGGAATGTGTGACATTGATCCACATTCGGTCCATCACTTGTTGTTTTTGCAATTGCCGCCCTAAGTGCGCTGGGGATGCCCAGACGTGGGTCCCAGGCACTCCACACCACTTGGAGTCAAGCTAGCCGGGCTGATGAGAGGTGTTACCTCGAAACCGGTCCGGTCCTCGGATGCTTGATTCCGTTCTGGGAAGGACATGGCTTTTGTAGTTCGGACTGGACTGTTCCCATGGGGCAACAGGGTCAGAGCTGATTTGCATATCGCCATTGTCTAACCCAGGGTGGTGTGGAGTGCAAAAAAACGATGGATTCGGGCCCAGATCTTTTGACTGGGGGAATGTGTGACATTGATCCACATTCGGTCCATCACTTGTTGTTTTTGCAATTGCCGCCCTAAGTGCGCTGGGGATGCCCAGACGTGGGTCCCAGGCACTCCACACCACTTGGAGTCAAGCTAGCCGGGCTGATGAGAGGTGTTACCTCGAAACCGGTCCGGTCCTCGGATGCTTGATTCCGTTCTGGGAAGGACATGGCTTTTGTAGTTCGGACTGGACTGTTCCCATGGGGCAACAGGGTCAGAGCTGATTTGCATATCGCCATTGTCTAACCCAGGGTGGTGTGGAGTGCAAAAAAACGATGGATTCGGGCCCAGATCTTTTGACTGGGGGAATGTGTGACATTGATCCACATTCGGTCCATCACTTGTTGTTTTTGCAATTGCCGCCCTAAGTGCGCTGGGGATGCCCAGACGTGGGTCCCAGGCACTCCACACCACTTGGAGTCAAGCTAGCCGGGCTGATGAGAGGTGTTACCTCGAAACCGGTCCGGTCCTCGGATGCTTGATTCCGTTCTGGGAAGGACATGGCTTTTGTAGTTCGGACTGGACTGTTCCCATGGGGCAACAGGGTCAGAGCTGATTTGCATATCGCCATTGTCTAACTCAGGGTGGTGTGGAGTGCAAAAAAACGATGGATTCGGGCCCAGATCTTTTGACTGGGGGAATGTGTGACATTGATCCACATTCGGTCCATCACTTGTTGTTTTTGCAATTTTTTCCACTGTTGTGCATACTTGACCAGTATGCCCTTACTCTGTCATACCGTTTTTTTCTCTCTCTGGGTCTTGCTTCCAGTCGACACCTCTGCTCCTGCGGATCCTTCGGGCCTAGGTTCAGTTCATCTTCTTTACGAAGCCATGTACTCTCACTTCCGCACCAACATTTCTGGCTCTGTGGTTCTTTCTCTCACCCCGGTATACATACAGTGTTTTTTTTATAGCTGTTGTTTAATGGTTCGTGGTGCCTTTGCCTCCCATTGTTTTCTGCTCTTTTCAGAGCTTCATGGTCTGGTGTTGGCTCCGCTGGCATTGCTGTCTCCACTGTGTTTCTTCACTTGTAAACTGTTAAGTTCTTCTGGAACTTGGTGGGGTTTGCTCGCAGACATCCCTCCTCTATGGGTATGGCTTTGGTATCTATTCTAAGTTAAAGAATCGGCGGATATATATCTCTATCAGATGGACGAGTTACCTACCTTCGGTAACGATATATCTGGTAGAGACACAGTCTAGCCGCAGATTCCTTAACGCCCACCCATCCTCCCTGTTCTGCGAGGAGCTTTTCAAGATGGGTTTTTCCCGCATTCATCTTCCTTCTGGTGGCTTTGTCTTCCTGCTGTGCGACATTTTCACTCCACGCCTAGACGGTATGCTTATTCTGTTTTACTTGCTCTGCTCCACCCATTCTCATGATTGGGCGGTATGTTCATGTGTCATGTGTTCTTTTACATCCCTACGCCCAGAGCCCTCCAGTGTGAGGTCTGTCCATGTTCACCCCGCCTCTCTTCCCCCTTTTTAAGGGCTCGCAAGCGAAGCGAGCTAATGCCCTTATATTAGGGTTTCAAAAATGGACCTTGAGATTCCACATAGCTCGTGCATGTGTATTTTAAGGTCCATTTTCATTGGGCTTTGGGTGCGTGCTGTTTTATAACAGAACACGCAATAGGCCATAGGCCATAGGCAGTCGCGTAGCTCCGCCTATGACCTATTGGTGTCTGTTACCCGCACGGCCGACATCTGTTTTGCATTATCGTGGCCGATAATGCAATTCAGATGTCTCGCTGTGGCGTGCACGGGCGCACCACTTGCTTGCTTGTTAAAGCTGGAAAACACCTCCCTTCCTCCTCCTCCCCTGCCTTCCCTCCCCCCGGCTCCTTCCAACACCGTCCCTTTGCCTAGGACATCACAGGATTCGTGTAGCTCCTCCAGGAGCCGGCTGAGGCGGGAGGAGACGTATGCAGATAGCTAAAAAGACAAATAACGGCGTTGCCCTCGTTTAGGACTTGTTTTTGTTTCTTCTCCGGTTTTGCTGTAAGCTTTTTGATTTTTCATGCAACCAATGCAAATACCCCCTGCTGCCGTTTATATTTCGTGCAGACATATTTGTAATATGAATTGTTTAGTCTTGAAACAACTATTATTAATGAACAGCAACAATGACTTACTGGCGCGTATATAATAAATGAGCGCATATAGCTGCAATAACATATTATATTCTAAAATAACAGATTTTATACAAAATAATATATTCATTGACATATGTCTTTTTACTTGACCGTTTGAAGCAGAGGGGAAAGTCCCTCAGACTAGACCTAATACTTTTGATAGCAAATGTTTCAATTTCTTGGCAAAATGGGGCCTACGACTTTGCCTCATTAATACATTTTCTACCTCCTTTACACAAAACAAGAGTCCCATCCAGCTGTTTATGCTCTGGGCCCCAGCTCCCCTTTCCCAGCCCCTCCCCCATTGCACCCCCAGCCAAGCTTCCCCCACGATTTCTGTTTTCTTTGGACGCAGCTAATGACAGGGATTTGGGGCCGAGACTACCATGCCAATAAAAGAATGCATGGCAAAAGGAGCAGGCCAGCTGGATGACGCCTAGTCCTGCCCTGCCCGACCCTCCATCTGGGCCATGCTCCCAGCCTGAGGGAGGGCGCGCTCACCCTGAGAGCACGGGTGGACCCCCATCACCACAGTGTCCTCAAACATCCCAAAGCTACCACCATCACTCTGTCTCCCCAATCCATTCTTCCACTAAAACGGTTCTCCCAGCCGCCATGCCACATCCACACTGAGCAGGATCCCTCCCACCCCATCCCTACACGCCACTCTGGGACCAAGGGCACCCCTATCCCCCAACACACTCCTAGGTCTGAATAAATCTCCACATCCTCCATGTCTCCACTCACACCCGACAGCAAGCCAGATCCCCCACTGCCCCCTTTCATTCCCACACACCCCACAAGTAGCAGAGTGCACTCCATCTCCCCACCACAATCCTCGATCTGAATCCCTCCATATCCCCACACACCCTGCGGAGAGCAGGGATCACTCTTTCTCTCCATGCAAGTCGATGCCTAATGTTCAATTATGTACACAAACCCCAGCGGATGTGGCGTAACAACCAGAGCTGCTGACTTTGGACCTGGGGAAGGGGTTCGATTCTCGGCATCTGTTCAACATCCTATTCCTGTAACTCTTGGGGCAAATCACTACTCTTGCCCTGCTTCCAAAAAGTGAATGTGTTTTTGTGCAATGTAATTAGTGCTCATGTAAAGCACTTCAATACTTTCGGGTCGAGTTTGCGCTATTTAAAAGTGCAAAAAAAAACCAAAACAACAAAGAAACAAACGTTTGGTTGCAGCTGACAAATGCCCTTGTGCAAGTAATTGTTTCTTCGCTAAGCTGTGTCCGGCAAGTGACTTGTATAACACAAAAGAAATACTTCTGTGCGTTTTCGAAAAGTTTTTCCAGTTCTGACTAATGTACGCACCCGGGAGATGCTTTGGCCCCCCTATTTATGTTTTTAGGTCTCGCCAGAGACCTATTGTGACTGACGCAGCTTTCCAGGAGACAGCACCTGGCCGCGCGCATTTGCTCTCCGAGAATGCGATTTGAGCGGGCCACGCGCACGCGCTCGCTGTGGCCAGCTGCTGTCTCCTGGGAAGCTCCAACACCACACACGCATGCGCATACACAGAGACACACACACACGAGCGCCCATGCACACATACATACAGAGAACCCACCCCCGCTGTCGCATACACACACGCGCACACACACACACACACACAAGTGCACCGAGCCCCCCCCCTCCCCTCCCCCCCCCAGTAAGGCCCACTTACCGCCACTCCGGACTTCATCCGCCACCGCCGGGCTCTACCGCCGGGCATGGGAGCCCCGCGTCACCAGCACTGCTTCTCTCCGTGGGCGCGTGCGCGGGCTTCCGAAGACAGAAGTCCCGCCCCACGGAAGGTTTCGGTTTCGCTCACGTCTGAATCGCTGGGGGCGTGTGGTGAGTACCCTTCATTTACAACCTGCCCTTCGCCAGGGATATCGTTGCTTTTATCAAAGCTTGTTTTCCTGAGAGACGGCCAGATGAGTGATGGTTTGTTCAAGTGTAGTGAAATGTGCTGCTACATTTTTCAGTTGCATCAAAGGCCTAGCTGATGAAAGGAGTTGGAAATCGCCGGCGCGTGTGTTCATTTCTCTCTGGCAGACGTCTGAGGCGCCATGTTCTCGGTCTTGTTTCAGTGACGTGCTCATCTGGAGAGGACGGAGGCCCCCTCAAAATTGGTTATCCTGGGATGCCGGCTTCGCGTTGCCTTGGTACTTATGTCTATAAAAACCTGCTAAAGCAATGTTAAAGAGTGTTCAAGTTGTCAGTATCGTTCTATGATTAATTGCCTCCCTCATGGATTCTTCCGAAGGTCTTAATTTTGTAATGGTAATGGTCTTGAAGTGCCATCAGATGTGATTGATTGCATCCCTCAGTGCGGGCTGCTCTGTGCCTTTTTATTTTCACCTAATATTAGGCTGAGCTCAAGTTAAGACTAAAATTGGAGTGATTTTGAAGAGTGTTTTGTTATTTTATTCGTTTTACCTGGACTTAAACCCTTGCTGTGAAGATTTCCTTCCAGCAGGCAGCAACTGTGTAATATAAATTAACTTGAATACTACACCGCCCTGTTTTAGTTGATGTTCTATGTATTTTTTTAGGGAAATTCCACCATTTATATGGTCTAGTAGTGCTTTCGGAATCTGGGCACACTTTACTGCTCTCTCTGTGACTGGTGTCGAAGTGCGCTGTGGTCGTGCCCCTTGATTGTGTGATGTGAACTGTGAAGGTGAATCATGTTGGATAATGGCTGGTAAAGTTAGGATGATGAATTGTTTAGAAATAGATTATATTGAAAAATGTCCGGTTAAATCGTGATGTTGCCTTGCAGCACTTCTATAGAGTTTTCTTACCACTGAGGGGCCCAAAGTGTTTCTTGGTGATAGAGTAAGACACTACTACTTTTGGTGTGTGTGTGTGTGGCTGGTAGTGTTTACATTTTTTTAGTGCTTTCTATTTGAAGTCATATGTGATGCTCCAAACTTGTTACGGCACACTTGTGTTTGCAATCTGCACTTAAGCATGGTGTGAAGTTGAACATTTCGTAAGGGATAGTCACATTTGCATATACCTACCTACCATAATTACTAACCAAACAGCGGCTCACCTACCGCCGACCCTAATGGCCCCACTGCCCTGCTTACAGCCGGCCTTATTACCAGTTCCTCCTGCATCCCACCCCTCTCACCTGCCCTGCTTAAAGCAATCTCCCCTCTCACCTGCCCTGCTTACACATTGACCCTTTCACCTGCCATGCTTATAACCATTTCCTCTCTCCTGCCTACAACAATCGGCCCCTCTCCACTGCCCTGCTATGAACCACATCCTCTCACCTGTCCTGCTTACAACAATCGACTCCTCTCGCCAGCCCTGCTTCTAACCACCTTATCTTGCCTGCTCTGCTTATAATCGTCCCCTCTCCTCTGCCCTGCTTACATCCACCCCTCCTTCCCTGTGTACAACAACCGGCCCCTCTCCTCTGCTTCCAACCACCTCATCTCCCCTGCTTCCAACCACCTCCTCTCCCCTGCTTCCAACCACCTCCTCTCCCCTGCCTTCAACAATGGACCTCTCTTCGCTACCCTGCTTACAACCACCACCTCTCACTTGCCCTGCTTACAAACGCCCCCTCTGCCCTACCCTGCTTACAGCCACCATCTCTCACTTGCCCTGCTTACAAACGGCCCCTCTGCCCTGCCCTGCTTGCAACCACCATCTCTCACCTGCCCTGCTTACAAACGGCCCCTCACCTCTGCTGACCTGACGCCCACCCCCTCGGGATGACGCAGCCCTGCTTCCCAGCCAACGGCTCTTGCGCCTCATCCTCTCGGCATCACTCAGAGGCGCAGCGACCACTGATGCAGCAGGTGCAGTGGCACCGGGTCCCAAGCGGCGCACTAAACCCTGACAATCGCTCATTTTACTCCCGCCCCAGCAGTCGCAGGGCCCGGTTTCCATGTTTGCACCAGAGCCCGGGGCATAATCTCTACGGTACTTACCTGCACCAAGACATTACCAGACTCGCCTCGCCTCCAAAGTGGACACCCCTCTCTTAAGCCAGCCAGTGCGCGTCGTGACTCGACGTCGCAAGGTGCCAGTGGGTCAAGTAATGCCCTTTGGGGCAGGTAGGGTACCTTTAAAGCTGCACTGAACGAACAAGTACATTTGTTTAAATTAACAAGTGTGCAATTTTAACTTTGCACCCGTGTTTAACACGTACCAAAAAACCTTTAATCTATAGGATAGATAGAGACAGGTTTTTCACACAAGCTGGCGATGTTTAAAAATCTCACAGACAGTCTCGCCCCATACTCCATCCCTCGCCCCACACTCCATCCCTCGCCCCACACTCCATCCCTCGCCCCACACTCCATCCCTCGCCCCACACTCCATCCCTCGCCCCACACTCCATCCCTCGCCCCACACTCCATCCCTCGCCCCACACTCCATCCCTTGCCCCACACTCCATCCCTTGCCCCACACGCCATCCCTCGCACACCCTCTTTCTCTCTCTCGCCCTCCCTCTATCTCTCTCTCGCCCTCCCTCTATCTCTCTCTCGCCGTCCCTCTATCTATCTTTCGCCCTCCCTCTATCTATCTTTCGCCCTCCCTCTATCTCGCTCTCGCCCTCCCTCTATCTCTCTCTCTCGCCCTCCCTCTATCTGTCTCTCCCCCTCCCTCTATCTCTCTCTCCCCCTCCCTCTATCTCTCTATCCCCCTCCCTCTATCTCTCTCTCCCCCTCCCTCTATCTCTCTCTCCCCCTCCCTTTATCTCTCTCTCGCCCTCCCTCTATCTCGCTCTTGCCCTCCCTATATCTTTCGCCCTCCCTCTATCTCTCTCTCGCCCTCCCTCTATCTCTCTCTCGCCCTCCCTCTATCTAACTCTCGCCCTCCCTCTATCTCTCTCTCGCCCTCCCTCTATCTCTCTCTCGCCCTCCCTCTATCTCTCTCTCGCCCTCCCTCTATCTCTCGCCCTCCCTCTATCTCTCTCTTGCCCTCCCTCTATCTCTCTCTTGCCCTCCCTCTACCTCTCTCTCGCCCTCCCTCTATCTCTCTCTCGCCCTCCCTCTATCTCTCTCTCGCCCTCCCTCTATCTCTCTCTCCCCCTCCCTCTATCTCTCTCCCCCTCCCTCTTTCTCTCTCTCCCCCTCCCTCTATCTCTCTCCCCCCTCCCCCCCTCTACCTCTCTCTCGCCCTCCCTCTATCTATCTCTCGCCCTCCCTCTATCTATCTTTCGCCCTTCCACTATCTATCTTTCGCCCTTCCTCTATTTATCTATCCATCGCCCTCACTATCTATCCTATCACCACAGCATCACTCGGCACCACCACAGCATCACTCAGGGGCACTACAACATCACTATGCGCTACCAAAATGCTTTTAAGTACAACAGTAACTTGCAATATTATTATAATATAATATTATTGCCAACATTGCTTAATATTTTGCAACAGCTATCATCTTGCAAATCATCTTTATACAACAAAACAGACTTTGCTAAAAATGTAATGCAACATATTGTCATATACAATGGCAATAACTCAAACTTTAATGCTGCGAGACCTATTGCATTGCAAATGCTTGTTCAAACAGTCTTTGGGACTCAGCCATGCTTCCCTTGCACGTTGCACCAGAATGGTACACACACAGTATGCGGCTTTGAGGGACATTTTTATGTCCGCGTGTCTCTATGCAAGGCATAAAAAGAGTGAACTTTTCCTAGAGAAAAAACACAGGCACGCGTGCAAGTTTTATAGGTGAACAAATGTGGACTAAGTAATGGTAGACTGGTCATACATTGCTATCTTAACTTAGCCATATTGTTTCTACAGATTGTACTTTTTCCCAGATTATTCTAGGACCATTACCAGTAGCTCCACTCACCTCAACTACACAATACGAACAGCCCGGCTACGGTGTTTGCCACGCGCCAAGAGAACACGTAGCCACTCAATACCTATTTTTGCTTTGACTTCCTATGTGGAAGTAGAAATCGTTAGGCCCAGTTTGTTTCCGAACTATCCCTCTAACGTGGGAGCTGCACAGTGAACAGCATAAATACAGGTAGACTGCATCAATCACAGGTTACAAAAACATATTAATGATTGGCTGCAGGCTCTGTGCTTACCCCCTAATAAACACAACAAATAATCAGACAATCATAGATGACAAACGTAGGAGGGACTGTCCCACAACTGGTCTTTTGACAAATACATTGTAGTAACACATTCCCCCTCCTCGGATTAGTAGAATAAATCAGGCAGTACTTTAACATGGCTGCGGATTATTCACAAAGAGTGCCAGTGTGCTGTGCCTTTCCAAAACCAGATGTATAAACTCCCTTGATGTTATAGTTTCACAGAAGCTTAACGGAACCCAGCAAACACACACGACAAAGCAGACCCATTCACATGTAACAGCAAACACTTCATGGCCCTCTCATACGGTATATAGGGCAGTCGTGCAGCCAGGGAGGGCCCTGAATGCCATTGTTAAAGTGACCTAGCAATGGTGCTATGGGTTCCAAAGCAAGCAGGAAAAAATTGCCTCCTTCAACCTCCCCCCACCCTCCCACACCCAACACACACTTGCCCATTTGGCCAGATGGATAGTACATCATATAAATAATAGCCATAATTAAGGTACAGTCGGCCCCTTTAAATCGTGGCTTCTAGCGCCACTACACCTGCTGCATAACTGATAGCGTGGCTGTAGTTTTTTAATTTACTTTTTTAGATCTGGCCATGTATGCATGGAAATACCCCCCCACTCCGAAAAAAAAATACATACACACAATGTTTTTTTTGTCATCCCTCTTTATCAATTGTTATATTCAAGGGCCATCCATGCACCCTTCTACCCCACAGCATGAAGCATGGGGGGATGTGTCAACCCACCTGTCCGTTGTCTATCTTGGACTGAGTGATAGCAGCCATCTGAAAAGGAGTGCCCTTCGGTGCAAGACCTGGTGTACCCGGGCTGCTTCTTTATTTTTATATTTTTTATATGTTGCCCATTTGTTTGCTTCTTGCACGCAATTGTTAAATTAAAAAAACAAGGCCACAACCACACCCACTTGATTTACTAATGCTTGGTTTTTTTTTTACTGTAAACCATGTTGTATAGCAGCTCGTGCTGCTGTCAACATGTAAAAAAATGTTTTGCCAAAGCCAATAGATTTTGCATATGTGAAGACTACTGGCTTTGTCAATGTTTGTTCTCAGATGTCTGAGTTAGGGAGTGTGTGCCTGAGGAAGTGCCTTTTTCAAAAGTGTGTCAGAGTGTAGTACTGTGAGTAGTATCTTGCAGACTGTGTTTGGAAGCATGTGGCTGTGAGAATAAATCTTTAGGAGCATGTCTTCCAGTGTGTGCTGGTGCGAGTGTTTGCATGTGAGCGCTTCTAAATGTGTCTGTAAATGTGTGCCTAGTGAGTGTGCCTCCAGGTGTATGTCTTTCAAATTGTGTGTAGTAGTGTGTGCTGGTGAGAGTTCATCTTTCAGTGTGTGTCTTGGAGTATGTGTCTGTGAGAGTGTATGTCTAGGAATCTGTTTCTCTACGAGTGCATGTCTAGGAGTATGTGTCTGTGAGAGTGTGTGTCTAGGAATGTGTTTCTCTGCGAGTGCATGTCTAGGAGTATGTGTCTGTGAGAGTGTGTGTCTAGGAATCTTTTACTGTGCGAATGCATGTCTAGGATTGTGTGTCTGTGAGAGTGAATGTCAAGGACTGTGTGTCTGTGAGAGTGCATGTCCTGAAATGTTTTACTGTGCGAGTGCATGTCTAGAATTGTGTGTCTGTGAGAGTGCATGTCTAGGAATGTGTTTCTGTGCCAGTGCATGTCTAGGATTGTGTGTCTGTGAGAGTGCATGTCTCGGAGTATGTGTCTGAGAGTGCCTGTCTAGGTTTGTGTGTCTGTGAGAGTGTATGTCTTGGACTATGGGTGTGTGAGAGTGCATGTTAGGAGTAAGTTCCTTTGAGTGTGGCAGGGCTTGTGTTCCTTTGAGAGTCTCTTAAAGAGTGTGTGAACCTGAGCGTGTGTCTGGAAATGTCTGATTGAATATACGTGTTTCTAGTTTTACTCTGTCCTCCTCCTCGTTTGTCCCTTTTCTATCTTTTCCTCTTCTTTCATATTTCCGTCCTATTTTGTCTCGCTCTCATTGCCTGATGCTGGTGAAGTGAAGAACTCGGCAGAATCTACAAGCTTTTTTTTTTTAACTCTAGCTCATAAGAGTCTCTACAGAGTATAGAGGCCAAGAAAAGTACCTGAGTGCCCCACATGCTTTTTTTGACACAGTCACACACTCAGTCCCGACAGAAACCTTATAGACCCACACACATTGTAGACACACTGTACAGACAAACATATCACTCAAGAAATGCACACACAACCATCCAGCATGATACAGTGTCCTGAGGAGCCTGTGTGTATGCATATACACACACTCTACATGGAAACGGCTCCTGCACAGTCACAAAACCTGAAAAGACAAACGCCCCTTGCAGAAACAAGACAAACAATTGCACGGATGCACACATTTTCCAGACATTACCACCCACCCATCACCGCTACCTTTTGCAGACTTACGCCCTGCAGACACATATATCCCATGCACACGCTTACATCCAGCAGACAACCACCTCTCACATCCTAGAAAACACAATCCCTCTCACTCTCTCCTGAAACTTGCAAACTATGACACTAGAAAATATGCTCTATAGACCAGCAGACCTAGCAAACTGACCGTCCCATTGGCACATCCTGCTGCCTTTAAGAATGAAAACCGTGGTGACCTGGCATCAGAGGAAGGGATTAGGCCGAGGATTGTTTTTTAGGTCTCGCTGAGCGAACGCGCATGCGTTCTCGTAAATGCACCCAAAGGCGGATCGCCTACAGTGCATGTCTGCGGGCGCGTCCACATCCCACACAATTTCTTCTCTCCTCACTCATGCTGGTTTTCTTGCAGCCGGCATCAGACTTCAAAGGAATCCGCCCGCCGTTTCTGGCTTTGCTCGCTGAAGGCTGTCATGCCCAGGATCACACCTGATTAAACAGCCGAGGTAATGCGCCCATAAATTATATTGTTGCTTCCTGCTACTTTGGTGTCACCTAAACTTTCATCATTGGATCCCAGTCTTTTGCTATCTAGATGTTTTAAAATAGACATGAAAGGTTTAGTTATGTCCTGATTAGGGTCACTTTCAGAAAGTCCTACAGAAACTACACTGTACACATTCCTACCCATTCTGGTCGTGTTTCTTAGAGGTTTTTTGGTGCTGTTCATTCACACTAGCTAGAGATGCCGAAAGAGCTCTTTTGAGCTTCTTATTTAATTATGTGCTAAGAAATGTTTTATTGTGTACTATACCGTGATGCCAAATTCTATGTGAAGTCCGTGCACTGCAACAAACGCCTAGAGGCGCTGCTGAATTTTGCACAGCCTGCTGGCAGACTCCTGCAGGATTACCACCACACCCACCACCACCACGTCCACCACCCACCACTATGTCCACCACCCACCACTATGTCCACCACCACCACGATGTCCACCATCACCACAATCACCACCACAGCCACAATCACCACCACGTCCACAATCACCACCACGTCCACAATCACCACCACGTCCACAATCACCACCACGTTCACAATCACCACCACCTGCACAATCACCACCATCTCCACGTCCACCAACACCACGTCCACCAACACCACGTCCACCAACACCACGTCCACCAACACCACGTCCACCAACACCACGTCCACCAACACCACGTCCACCAACACCACGTCCACCAACACCACGTCTACCACCACACATCCACCACCACCACATCCACCACCACCACATCCACCACCACCACATCCACCACCACGTCCACCACCACTATGTCCACCACCACATCCACCACCACATCCACCACCACATCCACCACCACCACCACATCCACCACCACGTCCACCACCACCACGTTCACCACCTCCACAATCACTACCTCCACAATCACCACCTCCACCACGTCCACCACAACCACGTCCACCACCACCATGTCCACCACGTCCACCACCACCACGTCCACCACCACCAGGTCCACGTCCACCACCATGTCCACCATCACGTCCACCACGTCCACCACCACATCCACCACCACATCCACCACCACATCCACCAACACCACATCGTCCACCACCATGTCCACCACCACGTCCACCACATCCACCACCACCACATCCACCACAACGGCCACCACCATCACACCCACCACCACCACGTCCACAATCACCACCTCCACCAAAACCACATCCACCACGTCCACCACCACGTCCTCCACCTCGTCCACCACCACCACGTCCACCACCACCATGTCCCACCTCCACCACCATACCACCACCACCTCCACCACCACCATGTCCACCACCACTACCACCACATCCACCGCCACGTCCACCACCACCATGTCCACAATCATCACCTCCACCACATCCACCACCACCACCACATCCACCACCACCACATCCAGCACCACCGCATCCACCACCACCACATCCACCACCACCACCACCACCACATCCACCACCACATCCACCACCATCACACCCAGCACCACCACCACCACTACCCCTACGTCCACTACACCAGATTCACCACCACCACGTCCACCACCACCACACCCACCTCCACCACCACCACCACCTCCTCCACCACCCACCACCACAGCCACCACCACCACATCCACCACCCCGTCCACCACCACATCCACCACTTCCACCACCACCACGTCATCCACCACCACCACCACCACATCCACCACATCCACCACCACATCCACCATCACATCCAGTACCACCACCACACCCAGCACCACGTCCACCACCACCACCAAGCCCACCACCACGTCCACCACCACCACCAAGCCCACCACCACGTCCACCACCACCACCAAGCCCACCACCACCACCACGTCCACCACCACGGCGTCCACCACCACCACGTCCACCACCACATCCACGTCCACCACCACATCCACGTCTACCACCACCACCACGTCCACCACCACCACGTCCACCACCACGTCCACCACCACCACCACGTCCACCACCACCACCACCACCACGCCCACCACTACCACCACGTCCACCACCACCACGTTCACCACGTCCACCACCACCACCACGTCCACCACCACCACTTCCACCACGTCCAACACCACCACATCCACGACCACTAGTCCCACCACCAGTCCCACCACCACCTACACCACCATGTCCACCACCACCCCACGTCCACCACCACATCCACCACCACCATGTCTACAATCACCACCATGTCCACAATCACCACCTACACCACCACCACTACCACCACCGCATCCACCACCACATCCACCACCACCACTACGTCCACCACCACCACTACGTCCACCACCACTACTACGTCCACCACCACTACGTCCACCACCACTATGTCCACCACCACTACGTCCACCCCCACCACTACGTCCACCACCACCACCAGTATGTCCACCACCACCACCACGTCCACCACCACCACGTCCACCACCACCACGTCCACCACAACCACCACAACCATGTCCTCAACAACCAATTCCACCACAACCATGTCCACCACATCCACCACCACATCCACCACCACATTCACCACCACTACATCCACCACCACTACGTCCACTACACCAGGTCCACCACATCCACCTCCACATCCACCACCACGTCCACCACCACGTCCACCACCACGTCCACGACCTCGTCCACCACCACCACATCCACCACCATCAAGTCCACCACCACCTCCACCACCACCACCACCACCACCACCTCTACCACCACCACCATCACCTCCACCACCACGTCCAGCACCACCACCACATCCACCACCACACCCACCAGCACCTCCACCACCACTCCAAATACCACTCAGTGCCACATAATTATATGCTACATAATTACACTGCACTCAATGTAACAAACACTCCACACAATACCACTCAGTGCCACATAATTATATGCTACATAATTACACTACACTCAAAAAAACATACACTCCAAATACCACTCAGTGCCACATATTTACACACCACATAATTACACTCAACTGAATACAACACACACTCCACACAATACCACTCAGTGGCACATAATTATATGCTACATAATTACAATGCAACATACACGACAAACAATACCACTCAGTGCCACATAATTATATGCTACATAATTACACTGCGCTCAATGCAACATGCACTCCGAATACCACTCAGTGCCACATAATTACATGCCACATAATTACACTATATATCTATACATTTTGTTTCCCTCCTTCACCGTATTAAACTTCCAAATTGTATCTATCTATCTTTCGATCTTTCGATCTATCTATCTATCGCCCTCACTCTATCGCCCTGACTCTATCGCCCTCACTCTATCTATCGCCCTCACTCTATCTATCTATCGCCCTCACTCTATCTATCTATCGCCCTCACTCTATCTATCTATCGCCCTCACTCTATCTTTCTATCTATCGCCCTCACTCTATCTATCTATCTATCGCCCTCACTCTATCTATCGCCCTCACTCTATCGCCCTCACTCTATCTATCGCCCTCTATCTATCGCCCTCTATCTATCGCCCTCACTCTATCGCCCTCACTCTATCGATCTCACTCTATCTATTTCCCTCACTCTACCTATCTATCTATCGCCCTCACTCTATCGCCCTCACTCTATCTATCTATCTATCTATCTCCCTCACTCTATTGCCCTCACTCTATCTATCTATCTATCTATCTATCTATCTATCTATCTATCTATCTATCTATCTATCTATCTATCTAATCTATCTATCTATCTATCTATCGCCCTCACTCTATCTATCTATCGCCCTCACTCTATCTGTCGCCTTCACTCTATCTGTCGCCCTCACTCTATCTATCTATCGCCCTCACTCTATCTATCTATCAACGGCCTGACTCTATCGTCCTCAATCTATCTATCTATTGCCCTCACTCTACCTATCTATCGCCCTCACTCTATCTATCTATCGCCCTCACTCTATATATCTATCGCCCTCACTCTATCTATCGCCCTCACTCTATCTCCCTCACTCTATCTATCTATCGCCCTCACTCTATCTATCTATCGCCCTCACTCTATCTATCTATCGCCCTCACTCTATCGCCCTCACTCTATCTATCTATCACCCTCACTCTATCTATTTTTTTTTTTGTAAATATCTTTTTATTGCAGCAAAACAGGTGGTATAATCAAAGCATTTGCTTCATTTCCACTGTTGATCATTATATATATATAAACCTCCATCCTATGTGCCACACAGCCGTTTAGCTCACACCCCGGAGGTCGAGCGGCACAACAGCGGACAGAGTTCTGTGCTGGAGAATACATCAGGCTCAGCGACAACCAGTCAACTGGGAAATGGCAGTGCTGCTTTTCAGTTCTCTCATTCCCCCCCCCGTGCTCAATGTCCAGTAGAATCAGTAGTCTCTCCTCCCCATTTCTGATCAACAACCCCCCTTCCCACCCACTCCTCCCAACCCCTCCTACCCCCTTCCTCTCATCTAGATCTACTCCCCCCACCCCTATCCCTGCCCCCACCCCACAGACGTGCCAGTGTACCACTAGTGCGAGTCCACATCCATTCCGACCAATCCAGACCCGAGGTAGACCATCAGGAGCAATCAACAAACAATCACAGTCATCACATAGGAAGTAGGGGAACAAGGGAGGGAGCCTAGGCCACCATCTCTCCAGGCGGTTGCGCTGCCGGAGCAGGGCTATGCGCCGGGGTGTCCGCCTCATCCTGGTCCAAAAGTGTGAGGTCTAAGACCAACCTTTTCCATCGCCCTGGCCCTCTCCAGAGCCGCATCATTGCCTGCTCTAAGCGCAGGCTGCATACGGAGCTCTCCCTCACACCGGGCCCATTTGAGAAGCTCAGCCTTCCATCTTTCCACCGTGGGGCCCCTGTTCGCCTTCCATTGGGATGTTATGGCCCGCTTCGCTAGGAGTAGGCCCAGGTCCAGAAACTTGCTAGTAATCTTGTTCTTCGATGTGTGTGGGAACCAGTGTAGGATGCAGTGTGCCATGGTGAATTGCAAGTCCCTCTCCGTAACCTCCCTCAGGCTATCCACTACCTCCCACCAAAAGGAACCCAACTCTGGGCAGGATCAGAACATGTGCTGGAAATCAGCCAAGTCCGCCGGGCATCGCGGGCAGGCCGCCGGATGGGCTGGGAAATATTTATGTAATTTGTCAGGGGTCAGGTAGGCCCTGTGCAGGACATAAAAGTGCACCAGCTGGAACCTAGTGTTGCGCGTCCCATTTCGAGCCCGCTCCACTATGCCAGACCATGCCTCCTCAGGGATCTCCGTCGCCAGGTCAGCCTCCCATTTTGCCTTCAGGTTCATCAGTGGGGCGTCAGTCTCCGAGACCATGCGTCTGAATAGGCACGTGACTGCCTTGACTGTCCCCGCCATCATAACCACGTACTGGCAGCCCAGAGACAGTGGCCACTCCGTCATGCCCGTCTTCCAGTGCTTGCGGATCGCCGTCGTTAGCGCCGCATGAAGGAGGAAGTCTCCCCCCGCCAGCTCAAAGCGGTCTCTCAAGAGGTCAAAAGGCAGCAGCACCCCGTTCTCATAGAGGTCCCCCATGGATGTCAGCCCCTGCAGCTCCCAACTTTCTAGACCGTGCCACGAGCCCCCATGCGGTAGTGCCCCGCACAGCTTGAGCGGGATCTCAGGTGCATATGGGACTGCAATACGGCCCCTCCGGCGATATCTATTCCAGCATTTCCGGGCCGTGGCAAATTCCTGAGTGAGGTGGAAATCTCCCATCGGGAGCCCCAGGACAATCCGGGATAACACCTGAACCGGGCCCGCCGGCTCCCCCTATCCGTCCTCCCCTCTCCTGGCTCTCGCGACCCATTGCGTCAGCCATTGCAGCTGTGCCGCTAGGTAGTATAGTTCGTAGTCTGGCACCGCAAGTCCTTCTTCCGCTCTAGGGCGGAGAAGTGTATTGTGTGCCACCCTGCGCCTGCCCACCCCCCACAGAAAGCCTATTACCATCGACCTCAGTCGCCGGAAGTAGCTCGCCGGGATCCAGATCGGGAGGGTCCTGAAGAAATAAAGCAGTCGCGGCAGGGTCACCATCTTGAGAAGCGCCACTCTCCCCATTCGTGACAATGGGAGCGTGCTCCAAAAGTCTAAGTTCACTTTAGTGTGCCTAATTGCCGACCCAATATTTCCCTCAAGGATATCTGCCTTATCATGGAAGATCGAGGTCCCTAGGTAGCGCAGACTCCTCTCCTCCCACGTCACCCCCTCCGTGGACTGTGGACAAAGTCTCCACGGGCGGGCCGGGAACAGGTAGGTCTTCGTCCAGTTCACTCGGAGGCCTGACACTCTGCTCAATGATTGTAGGAGGGACTTAGCCCCACGCAGAGAGTCAGTCGTGTCTGCCAAGAACATCAGCAGGTCATCAGCATATAATGCGATGTGGTGTACCTGTCCATATACATCCAGCCCCTGATACGCCCGACCCAGCCGGGCTCGCGCCGCGAGGGGTTCGACGGCTATGGCGAACAATAGGGGAGAAAGAGGACACCCCTGGCGGGTGCCCCTGCCCACCGCACACATCTCAGAGATAACTCTCCCAGTTCTGACCCTCGCCGTCGCGTTCCGGTAGAGCAGTGCCGTCCAGTCCACGAAGCCCTCGCCCAGGCCCAGCGTGCGCATGACATGGAAGAGATAAGGCCATTCCAGGCTGTCAAAGGCCTTCTCCATGTCGACTGCAAACACCACCGCCTCCGCGCCGTCATAGGTGTCAGCCACCAATACATGCAGGAGCCGTCGTACGTTAAGCGCGTGTTGCGGGCCGGGATGAAGCCGGACTGGTCCGCGTGGATCAACATGGGCATATGGGGGAGCAAACGCGTCGCCAGGATTTTACTCAATATCTTATAGTCCAGATTGAGCATGGACAGTGGGCGATACGCCGCCCTGTCCCACGGCTGTTTGCCCGGTTTTAATAGGGGGACGATAAGCGCCTCCCCAGTGGTCACCGGCAGGCTGCCCAGTCGCCTCGCCTCATTGTAGAGCCACGTCAACTGGGGCGCAAGGAGGTCGACGTAGGTGAGATAAAATTCCGTCGGGAGACCGTCGGAGCCCGGCGTCTTGTTCCTCGCCATACCCTTGGTGGCGACTCTCACCTCCCTCTCCTCCCGAGCAGCTTTGCGTCTTCCTCCCCCAGCTCCGGCAAATCTAGCCCCTCCATGAAGTCTTCCACCGACGGCAGGACCCTGCTGCTGTAAAGCTCCGTGTAGTAATCATAGAATAACTCATTAATCCCCTGTTGGTCAAACCGCGCCACTCCTGAGTGATCTCTGAGCTCAAGGATGACCGAGCTCCGGCGAGCCGGATTGGCCAGCCAGGCCTAAAGAGCTCCTGACTTATCGCGCTCCGAGTGCGCGCGTGTGAGGTAGGCCTTGTAGTCGAAGCACCTGAGGCGCTCCACTGTCGCCGCCGGCACCACTTCCCGCGCCTCAAGTAGTGCCTCATGTGTGTCTGGTCGCTCAGGCCTCGCCCTCTCCAGCCCCCGCAGCTTCTCATCCCCCCTTGTGATGTCCTCTAGCAAGGTCCTCCTAACCCCCGACGCCATCGCAATACATTGTCCCCGCACCACTGATTTGAAGGCGTCCCATTCAATTGCGGCTGAACCCGCGGTGCCCGCATTGACCTGAAAATACGCCTCGATGTCCGAGGCTATTGTGGTGCGGAAGAGCTGGTCGTCCAGCGCCTCTGGGCGCAACTTCCAGGCATGGATCCGCGGGATGCACTGCGACCAGCGCAGCTGCACAAGTAGCGGGTTATGATCAGAGATCGTGCGCGTGAGATACTCACTGTGGCACACCTCTGCATGCACGTCCTGGGAGCACAGGAAGGCATTGATGCGAACGTGTAACTCATGGAGAGCGGAGAAAAACGAATAGTCCCTGTCCGATGGATGGTTAGCCCTCCATGAGTCGACCAGATCCCATTGGCGTTGCCAGGCAGAACGCGCAAGTGCCAGTTTGCCAGCTGGTGCAATAGGTAGGGGGGGTGCGATCTGTCCAGGGCAGTGTCAGTCACGCTATTAAAGTCCCCGCCAAGGAGCAAGGGCTCCACCAAAAACGGGGCCAGCTTGTTGGACAGCAAGGAGAGAAATGCAGACTGGTCTACGTTCGGGCGTACAGACAACCCAATGTAAGGTCCCTCCCATCCAGTATACCTCGCAGCATGACTTACCTCCCCTCTGGGTCAATCAACTGCTGTGTGCACTGGAAAGGAACACCCGCCCGAATCCAAATGGCCACCCCCCTAGCATATGCGGAGTAGCCAGTGTGGTAGACCTGCCCCCTCCATCTCCGCTGAAGCGCCTTCCCCTCCTTAGCTAGTAGGTGTGTTTCCTGGAGGAAGGCGAAGTGAATGCCCCGTCTGACTAAATAGGAGTGGATCTTGTGGCGTCTATGCATTGTGTGCATCCCTCTTACGTTCCACGTGAGACACTTGTAGCCTATGTCGGGTCCCATTGTAGAGCCCATTGCGCTTCATCCACACTCTCAGCGACCCCCCTGGCACGCCCGGGTCCCCCCCCCCCCCCCATGCCCCCCCCCAACCTGATCAATTAAACTTCCCCAACTCCCATACCCCAGGACAGACAACCAAGGTGGAAGCCCCATCCAAACTCAAGTAGTGAAAGTGTATCACAATAGACTAGGGCTAGGGTGGCCAGGACGCCGACCCAAACAGGCCCGAAGCCCCCCACCCTGCACCCCGAACATTCAGGAGAAGCCCCCTCGCCCCCCCCCCCTCACAGCTCAGTGAGAAGTCCCAGGAGGCAACCACATCTCTCCGCACAGCGTCCGAAGGCAGCCTCAACCTGCAACCCAGTACCTTACAAATGTGTCCAGTGTCCTGCTGTCCACATCAGCCAAGGATTCCGTCTGCAGTTTGGGGAGTCACCACCGGCAGGTCCGTCTCCGAAAGATCGTGCCCACTACTGGAGCCAGGGCTGGGAGCACTGACCTTCGACTGCTCCGATGCGCTACTGGAAGGGCTGGCGTCTCCCTGGCTGATGGCCACCACTGCCAGCACCGCCTTAGCTCTTTCCTGCTGCCATCCCGACGGGGAACCAGACCTCCGCGTCGGCGTCGTCTCAGTAGAGCGCCTCCCAGGCGAGGTCTCCGGAGGGGCATCGGCGCCCGACTCCCCCCTGGCATCTAACCAGCTCCAAGCCTCCTGCGGTGTGAGGAAAAAGTGGGAGCGACCTGCAGCGATGACCCTCAGCCGAGCCGGGAACAACATAGCATAGGGCAGCTGCAGCGACCTCAGTTTCCGCTTGACCGCCAGGAAAGTGGCCCTTTGTCTTTGTACGTCTTTGGTGAAGTCCGGGAAAACCATGACCTTGCTATTATCAATTCTCAGGTCCGGCAGGTCCCTGGCCCTCCGGAGGATGTGGTCTCTATCTCGGAAGTGCAGGAGGCGCATCACTATCGGCCGCGGTGGTCCTCCCGGCTTGGGAGGGCGCGCCGGGACTCTGTGGGCCCGCTCTCGGGCAAAAAACGGGGAAAGTCCTTCTGGAGCCACCTCAGTACGCAGCCATCCCTCCAGGTAGGAGACCGCATCCTGGCCCTCCACTTTCTCTGGGACCCCCACGAGGCGGAGGTTGTTACGTCTGGAGCGCCCTTCACTGTCCTCAGCCCTGAGCTCCAGCACCCGAACCTTCTGCGCCACCTCCGTCAATGATGCTCTCAGGGTAGCCACTTCCCCAGGCAATTCCTTCAGGGCTACCTCCGAGGTCGCCACCCGCTCCTTCAGCTTCCTGTGGTCGTCCTTCAACAAGGTCAGGTCCGATCCGATGGTGTCTATTCGCTTTTCAAGAGCTTCCCGTGACGCTACTATCGCCTGCATGATGTCTCCCAAGGATGGGTCTCGTGGGTGGGTCGAGCTTCCCGCTCCAGGCGCCGGTGCATCTTCCTCCACGAGATGGCCCGGGTCATCCAACTTCAGTGCGTCAAAGCCCTTCTTTCTGCCTCCTCGCACCATTCTGCCGGGTGGCAAGACGTGTGTGCCTCTACGGTGGCCACCAGTGGATCAAGGTACTCCTTAACTCCTCTCCGGTCCCACCTCAGTCGCTTGGCACTTCTGTGCCCCCGGGCCCTTGCCAGGCGGGGCTCCAGACCATCGGCCAACTCAGGGAGCAGGCCCCACTCCACCAGGGCGGCGGGGCACCAGGGCCCCCGCTCCTGTCGCTTGGCGAGCCCTCCCCCGCCGGGGTGTCACAGACCGGTTTCGCGCCTCCGAGCGCCAGGCCCTGGGTAGCTTCTGGTGCGCGGGTGCCCCTGGCCAGGAAGCAGTCTCCCACCGCTGTCAGCCCGGGTGTCTCTACGGTGGCCACCAGTGAGTCAAGGCACACTTGACCTCCTCTCCGGTTTCGCCCCAGTCTCTCGGCCCTTCTGCGCCTCCGGGCCCTTGTCAGGCGGGGCTTCAGTCAATTGACCAGCTCAGGGAGCAGGGGTCCCTGCTCCAATCGCCTGGCGAGTTCTCTCCCTCCGGGGTGTCTCAGGATGTTTTCGCGCCTCCGAGCGCCAGGCCCCGAGTAGCTTCTGGTGCGCGAGCGCCCCTGGCCAGGGAGCAGCCCCTCTCCGCTTTCAGCCCGGGTGCCTCTCTGAGGCGGATGACAGGCCCCTCCACTTCTGCTCGCCCCACCGCTGAAGCTTGCTCACCGCTAGCCTGCAGTCAATGCAGGCGCCCCGCTTCCCAGGGCAGGGGGGGCATCAGGGCTATCCTCGCAGCGGTAGGGTGAGATCACCACACCACGAGGGCTCAGGGTCTCCTCCGCCGGCAGCTAGGGCATCCACTGTCCCGCGGGCGGCAGCATCTTGGGGTCAGGCAGTCTGTCCGCCCCTCGCCCTCCAGTCTCAACCGTGCCGTGATGTCAGGCAGTGTCTCCCACCTCCTTCAGTCCAGAGGGACCTCCGCTGCCGTGTGGGCGATGTTCTCAGCTTCTCTGGGCTCCCCGCCGCTGTCAGTTCGTCAGCGCCAGGCAAATTAGGCAGGGACAGCGGCCGCCATTTTGGGCGCCCGTTACTCCCGCCGCCTCGCCTCCCGATCAAAGTTCTCCGCAGGTAGTTGCCAAGACTCCCGGTTCTCCAGGGTCACTCCTTGTGCTCCCGAGCCCCTCCCATGCGTTTTTAGGGGTTCGGGGTTCGAGCCGGGGTACAGGATATGCTGTGGTGCGAGGCGGGCGCGGAGGAGCTCCGGAGTCCCGCTTCCACCTACATCAGCGCCTAAGCCACGCCCCTCACCCTCACCCTCACTCTATCTATCTATCTATCGCCATCACTCTATCTATCGCCCTCACTCTATCTATCGCCCTCACTCTATCTATCTATCTATCGCCCTTCTGTCTATCTATCTATCTCTCGCCCTCACTCTATCTATTGCCCTCACTCTATCGCCCTCACTCTATCTATCTATCTATCGCCCTCACTCTATCTATCTATCACCCTCACTCTACCTATCGCCCTCACTCTACCTATCGCCCTCACTCTACCTATTGCCCTCACTCTACCTATTGCCCTCACTCTACCTATTGCCCTCACTCTACCTATTGCCCTCACTCTACCTATCGCCCTCACTCTACCTATCGCCCTCACTCTATCTATCGCCCTCACTCTATCTATCGCCCTCACTCTATCTATCGCCCTCACTCTATCTATCGCCCTCACTCTATCTATCGCCCTCTCTCTATCGCCCTCTCTCTATCGCCCTCTCTCTATCTATCGCCCTCTCTCTATCGCCCTCTCTATCTATCGCCCTCTCTCTATCTATCGCCCTCTATCTATCGCCCGCTATCTATCTAACGCCCTCTCTCTTATCTATCGCCCTCTCTCTATCGCCCTCACTCCAACACATAAATAAAAAAATTGTCATTTACAATACCAATAGCTCAAACTTTTCTAATGCGAGACCTATTGCATTGCAAATGCTTATTTCATTGGCCTTGGGGTCTATCCATCCCCTACAGTCTATTGGTTTGAAGTCCACTGGCTCTGCCTCAGTCTATAACTCTCTTACAGGGAATACAATGTCCCTTTCTGATATTAACTTCTGGTGGATCGTCCATGCTTCTGTGTCCTGGACTGGTTGCCCTTAAAGTTATATGTTATGGTTGCAGACTTCCTGTCGTCTGTCCTGATGTTTTTCACATCTTTTTCTGCCTCATGGGAGGGTAAACCCATCCGCTTTTGTGGGGTTGCTTCTCAGAGCGGTGCTCTGCTCTTTCCTTCATTATTTTTCAGTATACCATGCTTGGCACTGTACTTTATGGTGCTGTTTTTCACCATTCAGTTTCTATCTTTTTCGCACACTGTTCCCATACCTCACAGTTTTTTGCTGGTGGCTTCGCATTGTGGCGCAGAAAAGTTTCTCTGACGAAAACTGACATCAGCTCGCCGGGAGGGGTTTATATTGCTCCACTGACGTCATGTCCGTGGACGACGTCAGGGCGGAGCTGTGCGGCACCGCCCCTGGCGCGCAGAGGTGCTGCTGCTGAAAGTTTTCCGGATCCAGTCCGACGCCTGGGGATATTCTAAGTTAATTAATCTGTGGCTAGGCTGTGTCTCTACCAGATACATCGTTACCGAAGGTAACTAACTCGTTCTTCCAGTACACAGGATGATTGCCTGTCACCACTACCACGTTTGCCACCCTTCTGGGGACCCAGCTTTCCTCACGCAAAGTCTGAGTGTCTGGTGGTGCAGGCATCAACTGCCAAACTTCATCCTAGCGTATTCCCTACCTTTCCTCCAGACAGGAAATCCAAGAGGGGGGATATCCTGAAAAACAGAGACTCTTCTCTTCCACCAGCCTAGCATTGTGGCCAGTGAACACTGCATGCCTCTTGGGCCAATACTCCAACACTCAGTGGGACTTCTCGGAAGAGGTCCAAGCCATACTGAACCAGGCCATTATTGATATCCACAAACCAGGGGGTTTGCCCATGTTACCCCACCAAACTTGGGCTACATATACAAACAAAACAAAAATTAGGTTGAAAAAAGGTATAGATCAAAAGAAAATGCTAGTTCAGCCCAATATCGATACAGTTTTGAAGTGGTACTGTGAATGAATCGCATGATATTACTCTAGTTGCTTTTTAATAATGGTACCTATACCTATCTTGGTTCTTTTGATGTTATGCAGTTTTTTTATAAATTAAGCAGAGAGGCAAGTAGTAATACAAAAACAATTATGTGTATATATAAATTGCATATATGAAAATCTCATGATATCAAATATGCATCTCAACATTTTTCTGTTCGACATTAAAATTATAATGACATCAAATATATACTAATGAAAATTGCATCTATTCCTTGTCCCTCCGTAATTGATTGCGTTAAAGGTGGTACTGAAGCAATTTAAGTCCTTGATCCACCTGGAGGTAGTCATAAGGCTAGGCCTCACCGGAAGGCATACCTGTTGAATTGTTAATGCCTTGCCCACTGTCCAAAATTAATGCAAGTGAATATTCTTGTCAAAAGGCTCCTCCAATACATAAGGTCGATGTGTTTCGGCTTCCTAAGTGTACGACCTCTACAATCCTCTTCAGGCCATTATTGATGGCATGGATGCATCAACGTTCTCCCTCCTTTGTGGGATGGTCATCGCTGATTTTTTATTTGGAACAAGTTTTATGTAGCGTGAACTCGACCCAAAGGTATCTGAGTGCTTTACATGAGCCCCAGTTGCATTACTAACGGACACATTCTTTTTTTAGGCACAGGGAGATTAAGTGATTAGCCCAGAATCACAGGATGTTGAAGAGGGAAAGGAGTAAGGGCTATCACCTTCACAGTGGCAGTATGCCTCCATGCCTGGCTCTGAACAACTGGCTTCGTAGGGGATCTCAAGTCGACTCTGATGGACATGTCTTACAGCGGCTGTCACCTCTTTGGTAGACAAGCCTATTTTTTGCTTGAGCACTTTAAAGAGAGTCAGTCTACCTTCAGATCTATGGGCTCTTCCCTGGCATTGAGCCAGCTGCACTCCCCAAGGTCACCAAGCCTCCAAGCCTTTTTGTGGCTGTGGATGTAATTCCCACAGAGGATGTGGAAACCAAAGCCAGCATGTTGTCCAATCCCCCAGCATTGATATTGGTGGCATAATCAAGCCCTATCTACCCCAATAGAGAGTGATAACATCAGAAAGTGGATGCTTCAAATTGTCCAAAGGAGGTTAAGGCCATACCTTTGAGGAAACCCCTCCACCTTTGTTACCATCTCCGGAAAGGCTGATAGAGAACCATCCCTTCTTTCTCCTACAGGAAGTACAGGCTCTATTGGACAAAGGAGTCATCGAGAGGGTGCCATAACCAAAGGTGGGACGTGGTTGCTATTCCTGCTGCTTTCTGGTGTGGAAAAATGATTGAGGCCTCCACCCCATACTAGAGCTGCGGCCCCTTAATGCCTTCCTGAAGAAAGAGAAATTCAAGATACTCAACTTGGCTTAGGTCTTGTTTGTCCTGGACCCTGGAGACTGGATGGTAGTGTTGAACTTCCAGGATGTTTATTTTCACATCCCCGTTCTGCAAGCTGACAGACGTTACCTGTGACTAAGAGCCCTTCCAGTTCGCTGCGCTCCCTTTCGGCTTGCCCAGTGCCCCCCGGGTGTTCACGGAAGTGATGGGGGTAGTTGCAGACACCTTCGGAGGTCAGGTACCAGTCTTCCCCTACGTCGACAGCTGGCTGCTGAAGGTGGGCTCACCCCAGCCATGAGTCACCCACCTCCAGACTATGGTGAAGCTCCTGCATTGACTCAGATTCACTATCAACAAGCCACAGTCACACCTGACTCCTTCTCATACGCTATTCTGGACTCAGTGGAGCAGAGATTCCCGGACATTTGAGCTGTTATCCTGAGGTTTCAACTTCTGTCCTGGAGTTCGGTGAGACTGCCTGTTAGGCTGCTGGGTCTGATGGCCTCCTGCATCCTGCTGGTGAAACGTGACTGATGGTACATGTGGGCTCTGAAGTGGGAACTGAAGTCCCAGTGAGCACTGTGTAGAAAAGCACCCCTTTTTAGGTCTCGCCTAGACGAAAGCAAAAGCGAAGCTTTTGCTGTCTATGCGAGACAACTTATGTTGCCACTTTTCTGGGAATATTGTGGACATCAGACTGTTACGAGCTTTTTCTGCTGTAGTCAGGCTGTCACGAGCTTCTCCTTTGGAGATTTGACCTCGTGAGCGCGCCTTGACTGCATCTAATGGGCTGTGCGCTTCCTTTAGTCAGTTTCACTTTGAGCCTGCACTTTCAGAGTGAAATGAAACAATGTGTCTGGTAGTTGTTCCTGTGGAGTGCCTTCTGACCTCGTGAGCGCGCCTTGACTGCATCTAATGTGTGTGGCTTTTTTTTTCAACGTGGCTTTTTTTTTCAACGTGGCCCTGGCGCTTGCTTCAGTCAGTTTCACTTTTAAGGTGCAGGCGTCAATGGGTCTGGTACTTGTTTTATTTCCATTTAATGCTCTTTGGAACAACAATTTTATATTACTTGTGTGTATTACCACTGGCCAGAATTTCAAAGACTTATATTCACGCAGGTGAAATAATACTATTGTGATTAGGGCCGATTTTTGGAGTCTGACCGTTCAGAGTGCAGAGTGGAGCTTCAGAGTGGAGCTTCAGAGTGGAGCTTCAGAGTGGAGCTTCAGAGTGGAGCTTCAGAGTGGAGCTTCAGAGTGGAGCTTCAGAGTGCAGAGTGGAGCTTCAGAGTGCAGAGTGGAGCTTCAGAGTGCAGAGTGGAGCTTCAGAGTGCAGAGTGGAGCTTCCGAGTGGAGCTTCCGAGTGGAGCTTCCGAGTGGAGCTTCCGAGTGGAGCTTCAGAGTGGAGCTTCAGAGTGGAGCTTCCGAGTGGAGCTTCCGAGTGGAGCTTCAGAGTGGAGCTTCAGAGTGCAGAGTGGAGCTTCAGAGTGGAGCTTCCGAGTGGAGCTTCAGAGTGCAGAGTGGAGCTTCAGAGTGGAGCTTCCGAGTGGAGCTTCAGAGTGCAGAGTGGAGCTTCAGAGTGGAGCTTCAGAGTGCAGAGTGGAGCTTCAGAGTGGAGCTTCAGAGTGCAGAGTGGAGCTTCAGAGTGTAGCTTCAGAGTGCAGAGTGGAGCTTCAGAGTGTAGCTTCAGAGTGCAGAGTGGAGCTTCAGAGTGGAGCTTCAGAGTGCAGAGTGGAGCTTCAGAGTGGAGCTTCAGAGTGCAGAGTGGAGCTTCAGAGTGGAGCTTCAGAGTGCAGAGTGGAGCTTCAGAGTGGAGCTTCAGAGTGGAGCTTCAGAGTGGAGCTTCAGAGTGGAGCTTCAGAGTGGAGCTTCAGAGTGCAGAGTGGAGCTTCAGAGTGGAGCTTCAGAGTGGAGCTTCAGAGTGGAGCTTCAGAGTGGAGCTTCAGAGTGGAGCTTCAGAGTGGAGCTTCAGAGTGCAGAGTGGAGCTTCAGAGTGAAGCTTCAGAGTGGAGCTTCAGAGTGCAGAGTGGAGCTTCAGAGTGGAGCTTCAGAGTGCAGAGTGGAGCTTCAGAGTGGAGCTTCAGAGTGCAGATTCAGAGTGGAGCTTCAGAGTGAGTGCAGAGTGGAGCTTCAGAGTGGAGCTTCAGAGTGCAGAGTGGAGCTTCAGAGTGGAGCTTCAGAGTGCAGAGTGGAGCTTCAGAGTGGAGCTTCAGAGTTGAGCTTCAGAGTTGAGCTTCAGAGTTGAGCTTCAGAGTGGAGCTTCAGAGTGGAGCTTCAGAGTGGAGCTTCAGAGTGGAGCTTCAGAGTGGAGCTTCAGAGTGGAGCTTCAGAGTGCAGAGTGGAGCTTCAGAGTGGAGCTTCAGAGTGCAGAGTGGAGCTTCAGAGTGGAGCTTCAGAGTGGAGCTTCAGAGTGGAGCTTCAGAGTGGAGCTTCAGAGTGGAGCTTCAGAGTGCAGAGTGGAGCTTCAGAGTGGAGCTTCAGAGTGCAGAGTGGAGCTTCAGAGTGGAGCTTCAGAGTGCAGAGTGGAGCTTCAGAGTGGAGCTTCAGAGTGGAGCTTCAGAGTGGAGCTTCAGAGTGCAGAGTGGAGCTTCAGAGTGCAGAGTGGAGCTTCAGAGTGGAGCTTCAGAGTGGAGCTTCAGAGTGGAGCTTCAGAGTGGAGCTTCCGAGTGGAGCTTCAGAGTGCAGAGTGGAGCTTCAGAGTGGAGCTTCAGAGTGCAGAGTGGAGCTTCAGAGTGGAGCTTCAGAGTGCAGAGTGGAGCTTCAGAGTGGAGCTTCAGAGTGCAGAGTGGAGCTTCAGAGTGGAGCTTCAGAGTGCAGAGTGGAGCTTCAGAGTGTAGCTTCAGAGTGCAGAGTGGAGCTTCAGAGTGGAGCTTCAGAGTGCAGAGTGGAGCTTCAGAGTGGAGCTTCAGAGTGCAGAGTGGAGCTTCAGAGTGGAGCTTCAGAGTGCAGAGTGGAGCTTCAGAGTGGAGCTTCAGAGTGGAGCTTCAGAGTTGAGCTTCAGAGTTGAGCTTCAGAGTTGAGCTTCAGAGTGGAGCTTCAGAGTGGAGCTTCAGAGTGGAGCTTCAGAGTGGAGCTTCAGAGTGGAGCTTCAGAGTGCAGAGTGGAGCTTCAGAGTGGAGCTTCAGAGTGCAGAGTGGAGCTTCAGAGTGGAGCTTCAGAGTGCAGAGTGGAGCTTCAGAGTGGAGCTTCAGAGTGGAGCTTCAGAGTGGAGCTTCAGAGTGGAGCTTCAGAGTGGAGCTTCAGAGTGGAGCTTCAGAGTGCAGAGTGGAGCTTCAGAGTGGAGCTTCAGAGTGCAGATTCAGAGTGGAGCTTCAGAGTGAGTGCAGAGTGGAGCTTCAGAGTGGAGCTTCCGAGTGCAGAGTGGAGCTTCCGAGTGGAGCTTCCGAGTGGAGCTTCAGAGTGCAGAGTGGAGCTTCCGAGTGGAGCTTCAGAGTGCAGAGTGGAGCTTCAGAGTGGAGCTTCAGAGTGCAGAGTGGAGCTTCAGAGTGGAGCTTCAGAGTGGAGCTTCAGAGTGCAGAGTGGAGCTTCAGAGTGGAGCTTCAGAGTGCAGAGTGGAGCTTCAGAGTGGAGCTTCAGAGTGCAGAGTGGAGCTTCAGAGTGTAGCTTCAGAGTGCAGAGTGGAGCTTCAGAGTGTAGCTTCAGAGTGCAGAGTGGAGCTTCAGAGTGGAGCTTCAGAGTGGAGCTTCAGAGTGCAGAGTGGAGCTTCAGAGTGGAGCTTCAGAGTGCAGAGTGGAGCTTCAGAGTGGAGCTTCAGAGTGGAGCTTCAGAGTTGAGCTTCAGAGTTGAGCTTCAGAGTGGAGCTTCAGAGTGGAGCTTCAGAGTGGAGCTTCAGAGTGGAGCTTCAGAGTGGAGCTTCAGAGTGCAGAGTGGAGCTTCAGAGTGGAGCTTCAGAGTGCAGAGTGGAGCTTCAGAGTGGAGCTTCAGAGTGCAGAGTGGAGCTTCAGAGTGGAGCTTCAGAGTGGAGCTTCAGAGTGGAGCTTCAGAGTGGAGCTTCAGAGTGGAGCTTCAGAGTGGAGCTTCAGAGTGGAGCTTCAGAGTGCAGAGTGGAGCTTCAGAGTGGAGCTTCAGAGTGCAGATTCAGAGTGGAGCTTCAGAGTGAGTGCAGAGTGGAGCTTCAGAGTGGAGCTTCCGAGTGCAGAGTGGAGCTTCCGAGTGGAGCTTCCGAGTGGAGCTTCAGAGTGCAGAGTGGAGCTTCCGAGTGGAGCTTCAGAGTGCAGAGTGGAGCTTCAGAGTGGAGCTTCAGAGTGCAGAGTGTAGCTTCAGAGTGGAGCTTCAGAGTGGAGCTTCAGAGTGCAGAGTGGAGCTTCAGAGTGGAGCTTCAGAGTGCAGAGTGGAGCTTCAGAGTGGAGCTTCAGAGTGCAGAGTGGAGCTTCAGAGTGTAGCTTCAGAGTGCAGAGTGGAGCTTCAGAGTGTAGCTTCAGAGTGCAGAGTGGAGCTTCAGAGTGGAGCTTCAGAGTGGAGCTTCAGAGTGCAGAGTGGAGCTTCAGAGTGGAGCTTCAGAGTGGAGCTTCAGAGTGGAGCTTCAGAGTGGAGCTTCAGAGTGGAGCTTCAGAGTGGAGCTTCAGAGTGAGTGCAGAGTGGAGCTTCAGAGTGGAGCTTCAGAGTGGAGCTTCAGAGTGCAGAGTGGAGCTTCAGAGTGGAGCTTCAGAGTGCAGAGTGGAGCTTCAGAGTGGAGCTTCAGAGTGCAGAGTGGAGCTTCAGAGTGCAGAGTGGAGCTTCAGAGTGGAGCTTCAGAGTGCAGAGTGGAGCTTCAGAGTGGAGCTTCAGAGTGCAGAGTGGAGCTTCAGAGTGCAGAGTGGAGCTTCAGAGTGCAGAGTGGAGCTTCAGAGTGGAGCTTCAGAGTGCAGAGTGGAGCTTCAGAGTGGAGCTTCAGAGTGCAGAGTGGAGCTTCAGAGTGGAGCTTCAGAGTGCAGAGTGGAGCTTCAGAGTGCAGAGTGGAGCTTCAGAGTGGAGCTTCAGAGTGGAGCTTCAGAGTGCAGAGTGGAGCTTCAGAGTGGAGCTTCAGAGTGCAGAGTGGAGCTTCAGAGTGGAGCTTCAGAGTGCAGAGTGGAGCTTCAGAGTGGAGCTTCAGAGTGCAGAGTGGAGCTTCAGAGTGGAGCTTCAGAGTGGAGCTTCAGAGTGGAGCTTCAGAGTGCAGAGTGGAGCTTCAGAGTGGAGCTTCAGAGTGCAGAGTGGAGCTTCAGAGTGGAGCTTCAGAGTGCAGAGTGGAGCTTCAGAGTGCAGAGTGGAGCTTCCGAGTGGAGCTTCAGAGTGCAGAGTGGAGCTTCAGAGTGGAGCTTCCGAGTGGAGCTTCAGAGTGCAGAGTGGAGCTTCAGAGTGGAGCTTCAGAGTGGAGCTTCAGAGTGCAGAGGAGCTTCAGAGTGGAGCTTCAGAGTGGAGCTTCAGAGTGGAGCTTCAGAGTGGAGCTTCAGAGTGGAGCTTCAGAGTGGAGCTTCAGAGTGGAGCTTCAGAGTGCAGATTCAGAGTGGAGCTTCAGAGTGAGTGCAGAGTGGAGCTTCAGAGTGGAGCTTCAGAGTGCAGAGTGGAGCTTCAGAGTGCAGAGTGGAGCTTCAGAGTGCAGAGTGGAGCTTCAGAGTGCAGAGTGGAGCTTCAGAGTGCAGAGTGGAGCTTCAGAGTGCAGAGTGGAGCTTCAGAGTGGAGCTTCAGAGTTGAGCTTCAGAGTGGAGCTTCAGAGTTGAGCTTCAGAGTGGAGCTTCAGAGTTGAGCTTCAGAGTTGAGCTTCAGAGTTGAGCTTCAGAGTGGAGCTTCAGAGTGGAGCTTCAGAGTGGAGCTTCAGAGTGGAGCTTCAGAGTTGAGCTTCAGAGTGGAGCTTCAGAGTGGAGCTTCAGAGTGGAGCTTCAGAGTGGAGCTTCAGAGTGGAGCTTCAGAGTGGAGCTTCAGAGTGCAGAGTGGAGCTTCAGAGTGCAGAGTGGAGCTTCAGAGTGGAGCTTCAGAGTGGAGCTTCAGAGTGGAGCTTCAGAGTGGAGCTTCAGAGTGGAGCTTCAGAGTTGAGCTTCAGAGTTGAGCTTCAGAGTGGAGCTTCAGAGTGGAGCTTCAGAGTGGAGCTTCAGAGTGGAGCTTCAGAGTGGAGCTTCAGAGTGGAGCTTCAGAGTGGAGCTTCAGAGTGCAGAGTGGAGCTTCAGAGTGCAGAGTGGAGCTTCAGAGTGCAGAGTGGAGCTTCAGAGTGCAGAATGGAGCTTCAGAGTGCAGAGTGGAGCTTCAGAGTGGAGCTTCAGAGTGGAGCTTCAGAGTGGAGCTTCAGAGTGGAGCTTCAGAGTGGAGCTTCAGAGTGGAGCTTCAGAGTGGAGCTTCAGAGTGGAGCTTCAGAGTGGAGCTTCAGAGTGCAGAGTGGAGCTTCAGAGTGGAGCTTCAGAGTGGAGCTTCAGAGTGCAGAGTGGAGCTTCAGAGTGGAGCTTCAGAGTGCAGAGTGGAGCTTCAGAGTGGAGCTTCAGAGTGCAGAGTGGAGCTTCAGAGTGCAGAGTGGAGCTTCAGAGTGGAGCTTCAGAGTGGAGCTTCAGAGTGCAGAGTGGAGCTTCAGAGTGGAGCTTCAGAGTGCAGAGTGGAGCTTCAGAGTGGAGCTTCAGAGTGCAGAGTGGAGCTTCAGAGTGGAGCTTCAGAGTGCAGAGTGGAGCTTCAGAGTGGAGCTTCAGAGTGGAGCTTCAGAGTGCAGAGTGGAGCTTCAGAGTGGAGCTTCAGAGTGCAGAGTGGAGCTTCAGAGTGCAGAGTGGAGCTTCAGAGTGCAGAGTGGAGCTTCAGAGTGCAGAGTGGAGCTTCAGAGTGGAGCTTCAGAGTGGAGCTTCAGAGTGGAGCTTCAGAGTGGAGCTTCAGAGTGGAGCTTCAGAGTGCAGAGTGGAGCTTCAGAGTGGAGCTTCAGAGTGCAGAGTGGAGCTTCAGAGTGGAGCTTCAGAGTGGAGCTTCAGAGTGCAGAGTGGAGCTTCAGAGTGGAGCTTCAGAGTGCAGAGTGGAGCTTCAGAGTGGAGCTTCAGAGTGCAGAGTGGAGCTTCAGAGTGGAGCTTCAGAGTGCAGAGTGGAGCTTCAGAGTGGAGCTTCAGAGTGGAGCTTCAGAGTGCAGAGTGGAGCTTCAGAGTGGAGCTTCAGAGTGCAGAGTGGAGCTTCAGAGTGGAGCTTCAGAGTGCAGAGTGGAGCTTCAGAGTGGAGCTTCAGAGTGCAGAGTGGAGCTTCAGAGTGGAGCTTCAGAGTGGAGCTTCAGAGTGGAGCTTCAGAGTGGAGCTTCAGAGTGGAGCTTCAGAGTGGAGCTTCAGAGTGCAGCTTCAGAGTGGAGCTTCAGAGTGCAGAGTGGAGCTTCAGAGTGTCAAGAGCAATGCCAATAGCTCTAACTGTAACAAAGGCAAAACCATTGCATTGTAAATGCTTGTTATTTTACCGAATCACATGCTCATGCTGCTGCCTGGTTTGTCTACATGCACACAGGCAGAATCACTCGGTACAAAATGGCTCCTGTTCACTCGTCAGTACGGTCTTGCGCCGCCCCACCTTCCCCCTGCCAAATACATTCATTCCAAATACTGCTTATTTTCATATCAGACTGACTTCTCACATCTGGGATAGCAGGGGCACCTTCCACAGTGATTAGTGCTTCACAAAAAATAATTCTCGGCTAGCGCTCAGAAGCCTTGAAGCTTTGATTGAATGACACTGCAGTTTGATGCCCCGCTCGTTTTTTTATGCTATGCGTTCCAGACACTGATTTTATTAAGACTCACTTGGAGCTCTAAACTGTCACTTGATCTTTCTTTGGGTCATTTCGTTTGCCCGGAAGGACTAACATATCTGTGAAACCCTCTTCTTTTATAGTTTGAGCATCGTCTTCGTTTAGCAGGATAACATTATACATTTGAAAATACAAATATCCGGGAAGAACAGAGAGCAAATCTCCGCGATGTTGGGCATTCTCCTATCATAAAGGAAGCATGTTGGTGGGACCTGTGGCATCTAACGCATCATTTAACCCTATATGCGTGGGCACCTACCACAATAATGTATAGGATGAGTTTGTTCCGTTCCCGTTTTTAATTTGATGTAAAACTCAAATCACTGCACACTCTCTACTACACACTCTCTACTACACACTCTCTACTACAGTCACTACTCTCTACTACACATTCTGCTACACACTCTCTACTACAGTCACTACTCTCTGCTACGCACTCTACTCTCTACTACACTCTACTACACACTCTCTACTACACACTCTACTACACACTCTCTACTACAGTCACTACTCTCTGCTACGCACTCTACTCTCTACTACACACTCTACTACACACTCTACTACACACTCTCTACTACAGTCGCTACTCTCTACTACACACTGTACTACACACTCTACTACAGTCACTACTCTCTACTACACACTCTCTACTACAGTCACTACTCTACTACACACTCACTACACACTCACTACTACAGCCACTACTCTCTTCGACACACTCTATACTAGACACTCTCTACTACACACTATCTACTACAGTCACTACTCTCTACTACACATTGTACTACACACTCTACTACAGTCACTACTCTCTACTACACACTACTACACACTCTCTACTACAGTCGCTACTCTCTACTACACACTGTACTACACACTCTACTACAGTCACTACTCTCTACTACACACTACTACACACTCTCTACTACAGTCACTACTCTCTACTACACACTCACTACACACTCACTACTACAGCCACTACTCTCTTCGACACACTCTATACTAGACACTCTCTACTACACACTATCTACTACAGTCACTACTTACTACACACTCTACTACACACTCTACTACACACTGTACTACACACTCTACATTACACACTCTACATTACACACTCTACATTACACACTCTACATTACACACTCTCTACTACACACTCTACACTACACACTCTACACTACACACTCTACACTACACACTCTACTACACTCTACTACACACTCTACTACACTCTACTACACTCTACTACACACTCTGCTACACACACGCTCTACTACACACCCTCTACTACTCTCTACTACTCTACTACACATTCTCTACTACTCTACTACACACTCACTACTTTCTACTACACTCTACTACAGACTCTCCACTCTCTACTCCACACTCTCTACTCCACACTCTCTTCTTCAATCTCTCTACCTCAATCTCTACAATTCAATCTCTCTACCTCAATCTCTCTACTTCAATCTCTCTACTTCAATCTCTCTACTTCACATTCTGTATTACACACTCTCTACTACACACTCACTACTCTCTACTACACACTCTCTACTACACACTCTACTACACTCCCTACTACACATTCTCCTACACACTCTACTACACACTCTACTACACTCACCACTCTACTACACATTCACCACTCTACTACACACTCACCACTTTACTACACACTCACTAGTCTCTACTGCTCACTCTACTACACACTCTCTACTACACACTCTCTACTACACACTCTCTACTACACACTCTCTACTACACACTCTCTACTACACACTCTCTACTACACACTCTACTACACACTCACTACTCTCTACTACACACTCACTACTCTCTACTACACACTCACTACTCTCTACTACACACTCTACTACTCACTTACTACTCTCTACTCACTCTCTACTACTCACTACTACTCTCTCTACTACTCACTACTACTCTCTCTACTACTCTCTCTACTACTCACTCTCTACTACTCACTCTCTACTACTCACTCTCTACTGCTCATGACAATGCCATTTATTTATCTGTTTCCAAAACCAACACATAAATAAAACATTTGTCATTTACAATGCCAAAAGCGCTAACTTTTGCAAAGGCGAGACCGTTGCATTGTAAATGCTTGTTTATATGGTCACCCTCACTTTTTGCCTGGTATGTAGTGCAATTTGGACAGAAATGCGCTGGATTCCTGCTATCCAGGTCACCAGTGCCAGATCTCATCTCCCACAACTGTACAGTTCCCACAATTGGTAATACCTTTAGCACCCTTGTAGGTCCCTAGTAAATGGTACCCCTTGTAACTAGGGCAAAGAGGGTCCCTAAGGGCTAAATCATGTATTGTGCCACCCTAAGAGACTCCTCAGCATCAACATGCAGACTGCCATTGCAGGCTGCGTGCCATGGTGCAGAGAAAAGTGAAGACACGACATGGCACATCTCCTGTGTACCGTGTCTGCAGACACTGTATGTAGTATAGGTAAGCCACCCCCTACAGCAGGTCCTACATCATGTGAGGACATATCTGCATGAACAGATAAGCCCCTGTGATGTCTAAGTCGATTCTTAGATATTGCAAGTAAACAGGGATGTCATTTTAGATACATGTGCTAGACACTGATAATTACGAGTTCCCCAGGTACATGATGCCTTCACTGATGCTAGAAATCTTTGGTATCAAATGTCTCGTATTAATAAACCCACACCCAGTGATGGATTTATTAATACATGCACCCAGAGGGCACCTTAGAGGTGCCCCCGAAAACTACAGACTACTAGTGTTCTGACACTGATGTAGACCAGATCTGATATCAAATAGGGGGAATAAGGGTGGACAATTTTTAGTGGGGTCCAATGTACTTGTCCTGGGAAGCAGCAAACAACAAGTGGTGTACAGAGTTCCCCAAGGAGAGCTAGAAAGTTAGCCCAGCCAGTCTTCTCTCTCACTTAATCAGACAGGTGGTGGTACGGGGGTCTAGGGTGCGTGGGGTAGACCCTTTTTCCAGAATGTAAGGATACCTCACACAGGCTACCGGCAGGACCACAACTGTAGTCCCAGCCGATGACCGTCCAGCGTCATCATCGGTATCCTGCTCCTTCGGCAGGCTGGCGGTGCAATGCCCGTCGGGCAGCAAGGGAAGCTGCACTTTGGCGGAGATCTTCTATTCTGGGCCAACGGGTGTGTGTGTGTGAGGGGCCTAAAGACGTGCAATCGTGAGCATGGTGGTGTGGTTAAAAAAAGTCAGTAGAGTCCTGTAGGTGATTATTTTAATGGTCAGGCTCACTGCTTTAATTAAAAGTTGCAGGGGTATTAAGGAGTGGTGAGCAATGAGACCAACCCTTAGTCAACCCTTATTGTGAAAAACCGGTCAACATGTTTCACGCCCTAAGGGCGATTCATCAGGACCTTCGTGCTCATAAAATTGCTCGGAACCTCCAAGTTAGGAGGACACCGGTATACGACCTGTAAAAGTGTCGTTCAAAAAAATGGTTCCACGCAAGGGGCTTCCTGGGAACTGAAAGGAAATAAAATAAAATAATAGGCAGACACAAATGACGACAAGATTAGTCTAGCTCTACTACATTGTATTCGTGCCTATGTTCAGAATATCAGAACATGCGTGCCCAGTGGTTAACCTGTCTCGAAAGTGACTGCGTCAGGTGCTATTGTGAGAGAGAAAAGGGTAAAATTTCAAAGGATTTAATGCGTGTGAGAGACTCGCACTGCATTACGCTGCCATGCTGACTTGCTATAGCATGCACTCCAATGAAGGTGCCGTAAATTAGGCTATGCAGCGTGCATGGTGAATTGTGTCATCACGCTGCGGAACCAGTGTCAGTTATGCACCACAGGGTGATCAAGCGGCATGTGACACCGGTTTTCAAAATTGTGGACTTCAAGTTTTAAGCCCTCAACGATAAAGCGCCACACAGGTAAAACCAAAAATAGTGGTTTAACACTCTGTTTTGATGGTAACTTCAAAGCTGGTGGAGTGATCGTGTGTACCAGCGTGCGTGGGGTGTCTGGGTCTAGCTGCGAGTAAGGCAAGGAATAAAATGCCCTCTTCAACCCGGTGGTGAGAACGGGGTAAATCTACAAATCGGCGGTGCACTTACCCTTACTAATCCCTCAAGGAGTCTCGCAAGCTGTCCAGGTGGGGCCAGCAGCGAGTGAGGGAATCCTGCGGGGAAAGAAAGGAATCCCGTGGGATATTTCAGGGGAAGCGGGAGCCATCCGGTAACCCGCGTTAAGGGGCGGGAATACTGCGTGTTATCGCAGGTAGCGGCCGGTTCTTTGGCTCAACACCTTACCTCACAGGTCGCTGCAGGCAGGCTTCTCTGCACCTACCCTTCCCACACGACTTCGGATGTCTGGACAACCGGAACGGTAGTCAGGCAGTGTCCGGGACAGATATGGGAAAGATGCGCGCGCAACGAGGGGTGTGTACCTCACGTTGCTAGGTGACGGCGCGCAAAGGTAAACACCAAAGAGGGGCTTACCCAAAGACAGCGCAGTCCGGGAAAGATAAAGCGGGCGCCATCTTGGGACGGACAGAGATGTATGGTGAAGCATACAAAGGCATTTAGAAGTGGACAACAGGTCCAGAATCGTGACTATCTGGCGAGAGTCGTCCAGGGCACCCCATCGTTTAATCCCACATCATCACACTGTAATCGATGTATCCATCTCTGTTCATATCTGAACAGAGCCTTTTGATCGAGATGTGGTAAGGACTCAATAACAGTCCATCGGATATTTTCCGGAGAATGATTATTGTCCTTGCAATGGTTATAGAGCTTAGTATGTGTCTTATGGCATCGGATGTTGCTGTTATGCTCCATTATCCGTTGCTTAACAGGACGCATGGTCATCCCAATGTACAACAATTCACAGGGGCAGATTAAAACATAAATGCACCTGGAGCTGTTGCAATTCGTATGTTTGTGTAATGTCCACGTGAAATTGTTATTAAGTACAATGGTCTTGCCCTGGATGGTCTGTGGACATACGACACAAGTACCGCAACGATAGTGTCCAGTTACTGGGGGAAGGTCCCAGAGCGTATTCACAGCTTGGATGCAGGTTTTCTTGGGACGGGTATGGATGAGTGTGTCCTTGAGATTAGCCGTCCTCTTAAATGCAAAACGTGGGCGTGGTAACTCCATCCCTGCGGAATTGAGGATGCCGCAATGTGTATTAACAGTCTTTTTGATAAATGAGGAGTTCCTGGTAAACGAGGTAACGCAGGTAATCTTATCGTCTGGCTCCTTGGGATGCACCTCAAGCAAGGCCTCTCTGTTATTGTTAAGGGCTCTTTTGGTGGAGTTTCTTAAGAGCCGCGTGGGATACCCTCGATCCAGGAGTTTGGTTTGTAGGGAGCGTGCTTGTTGTTTGAAGTCGTTGGTTGAGCTGCAATTTCTCCGGAGGCGGAGAAATTGACCGAAAGGTAAATTGTCCCTCAGGGATCTCGTATGATGGCTAGTGTAAGGCAGCAGACTGTTCCTATCTGTCTCCTTTTTGTAGAGTGGTACTGATCGTGGTGGGTTCCAGGACTATGGTGAGGTCCAAATAAGGTATGGATTCATTGGAAATAGTGCCCGTGAACTTGAGGAACGGGTCTTGTAGGTTTATCCAGGTGCAGAACGCCTCGCAGGTCATCCGGTCCCCCTTCCAGAACACCAAGATGTCGTCAATGTATCGACGCCAGCATGTAAGGTTCTCACGGAAAGGATTGTGTTCAGTGGGGTAAATGCATCTTTCCTCAAATGCTGCCATGTAGATGCAGGCCAGGCTCGGCGCGAAGGTCGAGCCCATAGATGTCCCGCGAATCTGGTGATACAAGTTGGACTCGTATTTGAAAATTTTTTCGGTAAGCGCAATATGCGCCAATTCCATAATGAAGGAAACCGGAGTGGGGGACAGCCACTCCTCTTGTCGTAGGAGAGAGTCCACCGATTCGAGCGTTGCCTGTTGGGGTATATTAGTGTACAACGCTTCCACGTCGAGTGTCAGGAGGAGATCAATATCCTCTCTGCCATCCATGTCGTTGATACGCCGAAGCACATCTCTGGTGTCCTGTAGATAAGACGGGATGAGTTTGACCAGAGGTTGCAGGAAAGCATCACAGAATTGAGACAGGGGTTTCAAAATAGAACCGATGCCGGACACGATGGGTCTTCCTGGGACTGGGGTGGTACCCTTGTGTATTTTGGGCAAGGTGTAGAAGTACGGTATAACCGGGTCCGTGGTTACCAGAAATTCTGCCTCTTTTTTGCTTAGCCATCCATTGGTCTCCGCTTCAATAACCAGGGACATCACGGTGGTCGTCAGTCGGTTGGTTGGATCCTCTGTCAGTAGTCTGTAGTGGGTCGTGTTTGATAGTTGACGTCTGCACTCCAGATCATAATCGTCATAGTTAAGTATGACGGTAGCACCCCCCTTGTCCGCTTGCTTGATGACGATAGAAGTATCCTTACCAAGGGAGGAAGCTGCCTGTCTTTCAGCATTGGATAGATTATTAAACGGTTTAGTTGACGGTATATCCCTCATGGATCTCAGAACTGCTCTTTCGAATGTCAGGACCTCTGGTGGTACCATCCCATCCGTGGGAGTGAACATAGATGGTTTCCTGAGACCCGTGTCTTCACAGGGGATGTCTGGCCGATTCTCAAAAAATGCCCTGAGACGTACCTTCCTGAAAAACTGCTTCAACTCGATCATTTCCTGAAATGAGTCGGGGGTCGGTGTAGGGACAAATCCCAGTCCTTTTTCCAGAAGGGTCTTCTCTATAGTAGTCAGGGTTCTTTTGGAGAGATTCACAATCAGGCTCTTCTCCCTCTGGATGTCGTGCTCCTGGTTTCCACCCCCGGTGGTTCTGGAGTCTGGTCTTGCCATTGAACACCCTTGTTCCCGCCTCGCTTTCGCCCTCTTCCTCTGCCCCAACCTCTGCCTTGAAAAGGAGGCGGATTAAGGGGGTAGAATTGCGGGGGGCCCTGAGGGTAAAACGGATATTGCCATGGTGGTGGTACATGAGGTGGGCCATGGAACATTGGTCCTTGGTGGTATCCTTGTTGCCAGGAACGTGTGGGTCTTGCATTTCTCGCCGGGTAGCCTCCGCTGGAGTCGCTGCTCGTGGAGCCACGCCTAGTGTCTGTATTCGAATTTTCATCCGAGGAGTAGTTATTCTTTTTCCCTCTGAAGTCATCTTTGAGATAGGGGTATACTTTTTCCTTTGCAAACTTGGCTATGTCTTTCTCCAATTTGGTGGTTTTTTGTTTAAGCAGGAAGTCATAGTGTTCAGTCATCTCCTGGTTAATCTCAGCGAGTTTAGTTGTGAATGCTGTTTTGTTATTTTTAGAGGTAGCGTTTTTCATAGTCGCTTCTATGGCAGAGATCTTCTCCTGGAGTGCCTCAGACAATCGTTTGGCGGTCTGGCTAATCAGGAACAGCAGGTCCTTGGTACATTTCCAGGAGACCTGGCACCAGTCTACTTTAAAGCGTTTGTCATCCAGGAACAGCCTGGGGACGATGTTTACAATAAGGCCCTGCGGTGCTATATTGCTCCTCAGGTACTCAGTCATCATTAGCCCATGGATCGTTATCCTGATCAGTTCTTTTTTCATCTCATTTAGTGTGGACCACTCATCAGATGATGTTCCGGATGCAGCAGCTGGAGGATTATTGAGTAGTGAAGGCGTGTTCCTTAATGTTTCAGCTATAGTGTCTTCATTAAAGCTGAGGCCAGGGACGTCCTCCATGTTGCGGTGCGATGTGGACGGGGTGCCCTGAACTCGTGAGCCAGGACAGAGTGTCAAAACACCCACCCAATAGGGTGAATTCGGGGTTCGCTGTGTGGCTTGGTCCAGCGGACGAGTGCTTCTCGCCCCTGGTAACCTAATGCGAAAAATTCCCGTGCAGAGAGCACGCTAAAACTGATATCAAATAGGGGGAATAAGGGTGGACAATTTTTAGTGGGGTCCAATGTACTTGTCCTGGGAAGCAGCAAACAACAAGTGGTGTACAGAGTTCCCCAAGGAGAGCTAGAAAGTTAGCCCAGCCAGTCTTCTCTCTCACTTAATCAGACAGGTGGTGGTACGGGGGTCTAGGGTGCGTGGGGTAGACCCTTTTTCCAGAATGTAAGGATACCTCACACAGGCTACCGGCAGGACCACAACTGTAGTCCCAGCTTCGGCTTATCAACGACATGGATGGCAGAGAGGATATTGATCTCCTCCTGACACTCGACGTGGAAGCGTTGTACACTAATATACCCCAACAGGCAACGCTCGAATCGGTGGACTCTCTCCTACGACAAGAGGAGTGGCTGTCCCCCACTCCGGTTTCCTTCATTATGGAATTGGCGCATATTGCGCTTACCGAAAAATTTTTCAAATACGAGTCCAACTTGTATCACCAGATTCGCGGGACATCTATGGGCTCGACCTTCGCGCCGAGCCTGGCCTGCATCTACATGGCAGCGTTTGAGGAAAGATGCATTTACCCCACTGAACACAATCCTTTCCGTGAGAACCTTACATGCTGGCGTCGATACATTGACGACATCTTGGTGTTCTGGAAGGGGGACCGGATGACCTGCGAGGCGTTCTGCACCTGGATAAACCTACAAGACCCGTTCCTCAAGTTCACGGGCACTATTTCCAATGAATCCATACCTTATTTGGACCTCACCATAGTCCTGGAACCCACCACGATCAGTACCACTCTCTACAAAAAGGAGACAGATAGGAACAGTCTGCTGCCTTACACTAGCCATCATACGAGATCCCTGAGGGACAATTTACCTTTCGGTCAATTTCTCCGCCTCCGGAGAAATTGCAGCTCAACCAACGACTTCAAACAACAAGCACGCTCCCTACAAACCAAACTCCTGGATCGAGGGTATCCCACGCGGCTCTTAAGAAACTCCACCAAAAGAGCCCTTAACAATAACAGAGAGGCCTTGCTTGAGGTGCATCCCAAGGAGCCAGACGATAAGATTACCTGCGTTACCTCGTTTACCAGGAACTCCTCATTTATCAAAAAGACTGTTAATACACATTGGGGCATCCTCAATTCCGCAGGGATGGAGTTACCACGCCCACGTTTTGCCTTTAAGAGGACGGCTAATCTCAAGGACACACTCATCCATACCCGTCCCAAGAAAACCTGCATCCAAGCTGTGAATACGCTCTGGGACCTTCCCCCAGTAACTGGACACTATCGTTGCGGTACTTGTGTCGCATGTCCACAGACCATCCAGGGCAAGACCATTGTACTTAATAACAATTTCACGTGGACATTACACAAACATACGAATTGCAACAGCTCCAGGTGCATTTATGTTTTAATCTGCCCCTGTGAATTGTTGTACATTGGGATGACCATGCGTCCTGTTAAGCAACGGATAATGGAGCATAACAGCAACATCCGATGCCATAAGACACATACTAAGCTCTATAACCATTGCAAGGACAATAATCATTCTCCGGAAAATATCCGATGGACTGTTATTGAGTCCTTACCACATCTCGATCAAAAGGCTCTGTTCAGATATGAACAGAGATGGATACATCGATTACAGTGTGATGATGTGGGATTAAACGATGGGGTGCCCTGGACGACTCTCGCCAGATAGTCACGATTCTGGACCTGTTGTCCACTTCTAAATGCCTTTGTATGCTTCACCATACATCTCTGTCCGTCCCAAGATGGCGCCCGCTTTATCTTTCCCGGACTGCGCTGTCTTTGGGTAAGCCCCTCTTTGGTGTTTACCTTTGCGCGCCGTCACCTAGCAACGTGAGGTACACACCCCTCGTTGCGCGCGCATCTTTCCCATATCTGTCCCGGACACTGCCTGACTACCGTTCCGGTTGTCCAGACATCCGAAGTCGTGTGGGAAGGGTAGGTGCAGAGAAGCCTACCTGCAGCGACCTGTGAGGTAAGGTGTTGAGCCAAAGAACCGGCCGCTACCTGCGATAACACGCAGTATTCCCGCCCCTTAACGCGGGTTACCGGATGGCTCCCGCTTCCCCTGAAATATCCCACGGGATTCCTTTCTTTCCCCGCAGGATTCCCTCACTCGCTGCTGGCCCCACCTGGACAGCTTGCGAGACTCCTTGAGGGATTAGTAAGGGTAAGTGCACCGCCGATTTGTAGATTTACCCCGTTCTCACCACCGGGTTGAAGAGGGCATTTTATTCCTTGCCTTACTCGCAGCTAGACCCAGACACCCCACGCACGCTGGTACACACGATCACTCCACCAGCTTTGAAGTTACCATCAAAACAGAGTGTTAAACCACTATTTTTGGTTTTACCTGTGTGGCGCTTTATCGTTGAGGGCTTAAAACTTGAAGTCCACAATTTTGAAAACCGGTGTCACATGCCGCTTGATCACCCTGTGGTGCATAACTGACACTGGTTCCGCAGCGTGATGACACAATTCACCATGCACGCTGCATAGCCTAATTTACGGCACCTTCATTGGAGTGCATGCTATAGCAAGTCAGCATGGCAGCGTAATGCAGTGCGAGTCTCTCACACGCATTAAATCCTTTGAAATTTTACCCTTTTCTCTCTCACAATAGCACCTGACGCAGTCACTTTCGAGACAGGTTAACCACTGGGCACGCATGTTCTGATATTCTGAACATAGGCACGAATACAATGTAGTAGAGCTAGACTAATCTTGTCGTCATTTGTGTCTGCCTATTATTTTATTTTATTTCCTTTCAGTTCCCAGGAAGCCCCTTGCGTGGAACCATTTTTTTGAACGACACTTTTACAGGTCGTATACCGGTGTCCTCCTAACTTGGAGGTTCCGAGCAATTTTATGAGCACGAAGGTCCTGATGAATCGCCCTTAGGGCGTGAAACATGTTGACCGGTTTTTCACAATAAGGGTTGACTAAGGGTTGGTCTCATTGCTCACCACTCCTTAATACCCCTGCAACTTTTAATTAAAGCAGTGAGCCTGACCATTAAAATAATCACCTACAGGACTCTACTGACTTTTTTTAACCACACCACCATGCTCACGATTGCACGTCTTTAGGCCCCTCACACACACACACCCGTTGGCCCAGAATAGAAGATCTCCGCCAAAGTGCAGCTTCCCTTGCTGCCCTACTGATGTAGACCAGCCTGACCCCTGGAGGAAAGAGCCTGTGCTCCCTCGTGGCAAAAACCATGCCTGCTCCGGCCAGAGGTGTTGTCATCTCCTCCAAGCAGGATGGCTAAGTGATATGCATATCAAGACAGTAGGCTTGAAAGGCCTCTGCTTCATTTGATATGCGACCCAAGCAAGACTTCCCCAGATAGGATGAAGCCAACCCCTGCCCCAGGCACATTGGGCACTAGGACAATCGGGAAAATTAGTTAGTCAGTGTGTCCCCCTCTCAGGCTAGTTCCACCCCTAAGGTGGTCTACCTGATGTAGACACGACTTTTTGAATCCCACCATCTTCGTTATGGCAGTGTTAGGTTCAGGGTTATGAACTCTTTCCACAGGAAGTGGTCAAGGGTGTAGACACCCGAAAGGTAAGTAGTCCATTGGCTACTATCGGTCCCTCCCTGTAACACCCTAACTTGAATATTTAGGTGGCACCCCTGACACCAAGAATATAGATTCAATGAATCAAGAAGAAGAGGTGCGAGAACTGAAGTCTGCTGTGGACTTTTGCCGCCAAACCCTGCCTGTCTGCACCAGTCTCTACATTCGTAACCAGCGACTCGTCCTGCAGCTGACCAGCTTCCATGAACTCCAGGAGATTGCCAGACTGTCGCAAATTACCAGCAATCTCCCTTGGAGTAGAGGGGCTACTCCACTTTGCACCCAGGCACCTGTTATCTGGTTTTCTGGCACCTTATGGCTGTTTAGTGGACACTCAGTCGATGTTTTTTGAGAGACCAGAGTTAGCTGCTTCTTGACCACATGTGTATTTAACAGTGTGACGGGGGTATGATGTTCTAGCCCTGAAGCCTCTACCCGGCCTGGTAGTGCCTGGTGGTTGCGGATGAGGAAAATGGGAAATGCGGTCCTTTGATCTGTATTGAAAGTTTCTAAAAAATGTCATAGAAAACATTGGACTATGCAGTGAGGAGGTGGAAGTGGTAGTTGGGTGTGTCCAAGAATGAGGTAAGTCTTTGCTTTTTGTTATTAACTTCACCCAGTTGTGCTGGTTTGGAAAATGAATACCTCCTCCAATCCATCGCCCCCATGCATCGCTGCAAGAGAGCTCTCATTAGCGCCCTAAAAGGTAGATTGCAGGGTAGACTCTGTAAAAGGAGGAAAATTGGAGGGAAGAAGGGGTCTGATCAACACAATCAAAGTGCTTTATCAAAAGGGGAAAGCTCCGCGCTAAACCCTTGTAATCTCAATAAAGTTTTTTAACATTTTCATAATGGAGTTCAGCTGCCATCAGAGGAGGGGGTTAAGATACCCCACAGGCAGCCCAGTACGTCAGACTTGGCAACAGATGTTTAATGCACAGCAAAAGGGGAAAGCTCTGCGCCCACCCCATGTAATCTCAATAAGGTTTTTCAACCTTTTCATAGTGGAGTCCAGCTGCCATCGGAGGAGGAGGTTAAGATACCCCACAGGCAGCCCAGTACGTCAGACTTGGCAACAGGTTCAAAGGTTCAAAGGTTTTTTTATTTGCATAATTAGTTAAAATTATTACAAAATTCGCATAATAAAATAACGATACAAAATTTATTTTAAAAAAATTACTAAAATTGTTGTCTCTCGGCTATTGTTTTGTTTGGGGGCGGGGCTTGTGAGGTTCTGGGGTTAAGCTGGCCCTGTTTGCCCACGAACTGGATGGTCCTCATATTCTATTAGGTCTAAAAGTTTTCTTGCTTCTGCCAAGAATTTGACTCCACGGCATACTAGGATTATGTTGGAACCACCGAGCCAGCTTGTGACTGCGTGTCTGCAGGATCGAATGTTGAGAGCATTAAAGATGGGTTTCAATAAGAGTCGTCTCTGACTTATCAGGGCCGGACATAAGCAGAAAAGGTGGACAAGTGTTTCGGTGTTGTACCCGCAAAGGCGACATTGATTCGTCTGGTGTGATGATTTCCAGGACGGTAGTAAATCCTTTGTGACATGCATCCCCATCCGATAGGCTATAAAAGACTTTTTTAGGTGACCACTGAAGTGGGATGTTAGATATGTGTGTGTTTTTGGGGTTGTGAAGCTGTTCAGGATGGTCCAGGCATGCCGCCGTTTTGCCAATAACTCTTTGTCCTCAAAAAAAGATTTCCATTTTGCTGCCGTATTGGCTGATTTTTTTAGACTTACTTTATCTGTCCCTGATTTCCAAGCGACTGCTAGCTCTAACTTTTCCACGCAGAATGTCAAATACTTTCCCCAATTGTTCATGGATTCAGTTTCCCCTCGTTTTTTAATTTCCTCCCAGCTTAGCCAGTCCAAGGAGTCTGGATCTGCAGATCTAAGTTTGTGGCAGAAGTTCACGAAGCCGCTCATGCTCCGGAACTTCTGATTTTGCAGTCCAAATTCGAGCCTGACTTGTGCGGCTGAAGCAGATTTAGGAAGATTGAAGACCGCTTTATAAATTTTAAGTAGTTCATTCAAAAGGTCCACCTCCTTACCGCACCACGTGACTAAGCCATAAGATAAAGTGGGCATAATCTGTGCAGCCATTGTTTTTAATAAATGATTGTAGTTGGGCAGTCCATTTTTTCCTTTAGAGAGCGATACGCGAAGATTAAAGATTGTACTGTTGCTTTGAGTGCTATTTTGTGGTCCTTATAATTTGCTCCTTTTGTTATTGTAATGCCCAAGTACTTATAGTGTTCTTGTTCTTTCACTGGTGCCCCTTGGGCCATCCATTTGTACTTTAGGTTTTGCCGGTCAACTAGGCGGACCACTTTAGTTTTCTCTTTGTTGAGTGCTAGGCCATCCCGTTCTAGGTACAGAGTTAATTTATTAATAGCTCTTTGTAAGCCAATAGGTGTCTTGCTCAATAATACAATATCGTCGGCATATTGTAAATAATATATTGGATTGTATGCCAAAAATGGAGGATGGTTGTCTGCTAATTCGATTGCGCTTGTGAGGTCAGAGAGAAAAAGGTTAAAAAGGGTAGGGGCTAGTACACAGCCTTGCTTTAAGCCTTGGGGCGTTTGGATGCTACTGGTGGTACTGCCACCATTTCCCAACTTTACTCTTACCCAAGTATGGTAATGAAGAGCTTTGATGGCTCTTAGGAGTTGGTAAGGCATCCCCCAACTCTCTAGTTTGCTCCACAAGCGCACTCTGTTTACCCGATCGAAGGCAGACTTGACGTCTATGAAACAGGCATACAAGCGACTTGGCAACAGATGTTTTATGCACAGCATTGGATGAAGTGCAAATAGCCAATCTTTCAGTGTCTTCATCCAAGGCTATAAGTGCTACTGCAAGTATGGGCCCTAGATTGCCTTCTTCTCCTCTCTTGAATATCTCCTTATCATCTTTCTGTTCTGATGATTCCAGTTCCTCCCAGCAGCCTTGTCGAGGAAGACCAACAGGATCGAGCTAGCCCTACATCATTATCTAATGCTCCCCTGGTTGGGGATCCAAACTCCACACTTGGATCTCAGAGAAGGTTTATAACATTTCAATCCACCACTTCATCTTCTTTGTTGGTTGTGATGTTACTTATGCAGACCATTTTACATGGGATTCTGGAAATGCTGGTGTCAATAACGACAAATCAAGTGGATCAATCAAACTTTTTGAACGAAATGCGACAATCTTTTAAAAATAATTTGGGTGGTTCCATGAACACTCAATCACTCGCTTCAGTAACGGTTACAGAGCCTTGGGGGGCTCATAGCGTCATTCCAGGGAAACCGAATGCCACTTAAATTTGGAAGGATCTGTTTATATCTCTAAATGTCCTATGCTTGTGAGGAAAAAGCATTGTTTAATTCCTTCCAAATTCACCACAAGGTTGTGCCGTACAATGGGGACAAGGTCTCAGAATGGATTACGCGGGTCATGTGCCCCATATGTAGGCAAATAGAAACGCCCGTATATGAAAGGGGAAGCCCAGTAATGGCACCTGCCCCCAAATCCAATATTTCAGGCTCATGGTGGCAGTTCCGTGGATGCACTCCCAATAAAAAGACAAAACAAAATGTAAAACCCCGCCCTAAAATTAGTTTGGATCCTATCCCTAAATCCCCGGCAGTCCGTCCCACCTCTACCAATAAAGATCAAATAGCAGCCTGCAGTAAAGTGGTCGAGACTCAGGTTTTGAATAAATTGCCTAAAGAACATCCTTCTGCCTATGAATCCTCCATCAGGTCGCAATTAGTAAGCTCAGAGCTATTGCTCGATATCACTTGTTGAGGTAAAAAAGCAAAGAAACTTCGACCTTTGAATCGCTTCAAAATTCTTCAGCCATTCCAACAAATTCCATCCCTTTCAGGGATAACTTCGTTAGACCTAACGTCTGTTGGGTTTCAACTGGGCGACCAAGGTGGAGAAGTTTCCAGAGTCTTTCATTTCCTCCTGAATTGCGGACCTAGTACTTAAGGCTGAAGATGATTTAGCTAAAGCAGGTCTACAGGCCTTATGCCCTTTAAAAAAGAGCCCTCAACTATTAGTCCCCCAGATGGGCTCTTTTCCATCTGCCATTCTAAATATGCATAGCGGATTATCTGCTACTCAATGGGAGCAATTACCCTATATTCTAAGGCCTGAAGGTACACAGCAAAGTAGCCACCCACCTACCGATCTAACAGTGGTTATAGTAAATGACAGACCATTATCACAATTCAATTCCCGACGCGGCAGGGTGTTGGGCCAATGTCAGCGGGCTCAATAAATCTCGCCTCGGTGCCACTCTAACCATGGGGTCCCACTCAGCAACTCTGGGCAATAGCTTGCTTAATCTCCACAAACGGCCCCATCAACACCGGGGATGCCTGGCTTCACCTTGGGGGTGCCCAGTAGGGACCATCTCACAGGGAAAGCCAGGATGGGTTCCCCAGCGTTATACAGCGCCAGGAAACCTACGGGTAGCAGTGCGCTTTACAAGCTCAAATACATACATACATACATACATACATACATACATACATACATACATACAGTGTAAGCAATCAGTATGGGCTCAAGGTAATAGGTTCTCCCCCTGCTGCACCTGTTGCAGGATGGTAACTGGAATACTACGCCCAGTTTATCCTAAAACGAGGGGTCCTCTCAAAACCTGAGAATCCTAAGTTGGAATATCCATGGGTTTGAATGCTTGAGGAACAGTAGTGAATTGGAAGACAGTTTAAACCCCTTCCATCTGGTATTCCTTCAGGAGTCTTGGCCAAGAGAGGATAAGTCAGTAGAAGGCTTTATGGCTTTCAATAGTAAAGGCCAGTTCCAGGGTAAGGGGAGAGCATCTGCTGGTGTACTAACACTAATATTGACCAAGGTGGTTAAGATACCATTAGAGGTCATAAATGTTTCAAGTGGTTTGCAATTATCAGTGGTTGAAATGGGCGTGGCTAAAAATGTTCTTAGATACTTTTTATTCATAAATGTCTATATCCATAAAGAAAAACATCGGCAAATGAAATGCTGATTGGAATTATTTGAATCTCCTTTCCCGCATTTGGTGGCAAAATATGGCCGGAGATGTTCATGCTCGTCTCTTCCCTGTACAGCTAGACCAGCAGCTGGAGGAAGCATTGGATTCTTATAATATTCCCTCAGCAGAGTTTCCCCCGGTATCATGAAAAAGGAGGCTAAAGTGTTGAGTCAAAGGCTGGCGAGCCATGGTCTAATATATCTAAACAGAAGATTTAAAAATGATTCACCAGCTGCAGTAACTTTTCGGCAGGGCCAGTCTTTGAGTCCTATTGATTAGATATTCATGTCCCTTTGGCATTTTGACCTTTTTAAGAGTTTTGAGGTAGCAAAATATGAGGGTAGTGACCACTGGGCAACTACAGCAGTTATTGACCTGTGTGAACCAGTGTCCCCATAGAGGGTTCTACCTTTAAAGATGTCCTATCCGCGTAGGCTCACAACACGTTTAGATTCCATGCATCTCCAACAGCTAGCCACCCTTCAACTAGAGGAGATGATTGATATTCACCCTATTTATGTTGATGATGTGGTTGTGTGGTACAATAATATTGTGAAACGAGTCTTGGGTTGCATTTCAGTAAATAAATGTGAAAAGGGGGTGCAGGTAAAATTCCGTCCTAGAGGATTTGGAGGCTGGTTCGAACCAGATTGCCAAAAGCTGAAATGATTGGCGAGACAGAGAGCTAAGATTGTTAGGCGTCATCACGTCCCCTCAGCCACCCAAGAGTTGGTTAAACTTAAACGCCAATATAAATTTCTTGTGCAGATGAAAAAAGCCGCCTTTTACCATAGTAAGTGGGATGAGATGCAGGAAATCATATTAAAGGATCAGCAACAATTTTAGGCAAAGTTCAATGGGTTTCATGGTCAAAATAGGGACACACTTGTTTGTATGATTCCTGAAGCTCAGTGGGCTACTTATTTGACAGACATATGTAAGGGACCTTCTGGTTCAGATGGATCTCAGAACATTTTTGGCAAACTTTTCCAGTTACCTGGTTTTCAGTAAAGGAAATAAAGGCTGTTAACAAGAGAGTAAAACTCTCCCCAGCCGCTGTCCCCGATAACATCCCAGCAGTAATAATTAAAACAAATAGTGTCTGGTCGACCACGGTCTACTCCTCCTTGTTTAGTTGATTGCTATGTCTGGCCTTTATCCTTTTTCCTGGTAAGGGTCCAAAGTGAAACCTATTTTAAAAAAAAGGAGTGGTATAGGCCTTATTCACTATAGGCTTATTAGCCTCCTGGATATTTCACTAAAGATCTTTTCCAAGATTATCCTAGCTAAACTTGAGGATTGGGCCATTGAAACTAAGAGAATCCCATTAGAACAATGGGCCTTTCGTGAGGGTCATTCCCCATAGACCAGTGTTTTGCTCTATGGGCCATTATTCGAAAGGCCCTGGAGGAAAATCAAAGGCTGTGCTGTTGCTTTGTAGAATTCCGGACAGCCTTTGATTCTGTGGACAGGGATATTCTGTGGGGGAAACTTGCTGCTTGAAAGCTCCCTCCAAACCTTCTTGGGGCACGTCAATCCTTGCATTCTGGTAATTGGGCACAGGTGGAGTTAGATAAGTCTGGTCGATTATCACAAAGCATCACTATTGATAACGCTTGCGTCAGGGGTGCGTCTTAGCACCCTTGCTTTTTGGTCTATTTTTGGCCGTCCTCCCAATCTTTATTTCCCAATCTATGTCCTTTTCGCCAAAAATTGGGAACCAGCATATCGTCTGTCTGCTTTATGCAGACGACTTGGTATTACTGGATTATACCCCAATTGGTCTGCAGAGGAAACTAAATAATTTGGCAATTTATAGTAAGCAGAACCAGCTCCGTATCAATTTGGAAAAGACTAAGATTATGATCTTTGGAAAAAAAGTAAAGAGTTTTACCTGGCATTTAGATACGCGGGAGGTGGAGCAGGTTGATCAATATAAATATCTGGGCTTAACTTTTAGGAGGAATCTGAATTGGGATGCACATTGGGATACCACTAAGCAGAAGGCCCTATTGCAGGCCAGCTGTCTGTCAAGATTCAAAGGTAGGTTTGGGGGGCTATCTCCTATTCCAATATTAAAGGCTTATGAAGGGACGATACCTCTGTTAGGCCTGTATGGAAGAGAGGTTTTTTCCCTTGATCCAACCTATGAATGGGATAGATTGGAAGGGGTAGTGCTTAAAAGTCTTCTATCACTCCCCCAAGGTACCATGGTTTAGGCCACAATGAGAGAGTGCAATCTGGTTTCTTGGTACATGGCGGCCTCTACTTGGGCTCTAAGATACTTTAACACATTGTTGGAGGATGTTGATGCGGTCAAAGTCTCCAAATTGTGTTGGGATGAGATCTGAAGCAGTGAAAGAATGTGAGCAAAGGCCGTAAGAACCAAAATAATTGCACTTGGGAACCTCCATTTAAATAATGGTACAATTATATCTCGGTTCCCCTTTCCAGGCAAACGTGCATTGAGAGAATCTGTTGCTATTGCGTCTGAATCGATTGACCTGCTGTATCTAAGGAAGAAATCATCCATTAGCTTCTCGATTTCTACTTTGAGCTAGGATAATGTTTGTTCCTATTTATCAAAGTTACCAGACCCAGGATTTAGAAATGAAATATTTAGGGCTAGGGTGGGATGTAATCCAATCTACTCATCCTGCCCACACAGGATCATGGTGCAGAATAATAGTGGTGTCTGCCCCTGCCCCATGAAAGTTAAATACTCCCTCACGCATATTGTTATGGACTGCGTCTTTTATCTCGCCAATCGAATTACGTTTTTAAGACCTGTTTTTTAAATATGATGCTCTCCATAGGAGGAAAGCTGTGGAGCTACTGTCAGAAATGCGCTATTTAGATGTGGCAGTTGTAATTGCTCGGTTTTTATGATCTGTTAAACAGAATTTTAATGATGAAATGTAGTGGGTTGGGGGGCTCGGGTAGCTAGGAGAGGGTTCCTTTTTAAATGTTTTAATTGTCAAGTGAGCTTTTTTAGAATGTTTTATGGACACATTGTCTAAATGAACTTGTTTCTGAACCTGAACCTAAAACTGTTCCACAGTTAGCAACTTCAACCCTCTGTAAGTCCCTAGTAAATGGTACACTTGGTACCTAGCGCATGGGAACTGAAGAGGGTCACTTAAGGACCCCTCACCAAAGCCATGCCACTGCCCCTGCATGTGGCATGCCTTGGTGCAGAGCAAAATAACAAAGTCGACATGGAACTCTGCCTGTGTCCCATGCCAACAAGAACTGCCTAAAGTACATGTAAGTCACCCCTCTAGCAGGCATTACATCGCTGATGCAGGGTGCACTATATCAAAGGTGTGGGCATATCTACATGAGCAGATATGTCCCTACAATATTTATGTCTATTCTCAGATACTGTAAGTCTCAGGGCAGCCATAGAGTACAACTCGAGACCTCGAGTTCCCCAGCACCATGATGGCTTCTCTGAACCCAGGAGTGTTTGGTACCAAACAACTCCTCTTAATTAACACACACTGATGCCAGTGCTGGATTTATTAAACCATGTACTAAGTGGGCATCTCAGAGTTGTCCTCTGACAACCTACCAACCCTGGTGTGGTCTCTGACTGGCTTTGAGCAGCCTGCCACACACAGACATGTTTCCGGACCCCTGGGTGGTGAGCCTCTGCTCTCTGGGGCCAAAAACAAACCACATCCTGGGCAGAGGTGTCACACCTCCTCCACCAGGATGGGCACAGGGCTCGAGAGGGAAGCGTCAAAGGCCTGCAGCCTTTCTAATGCAAACCCATCCACTGCTGCTAGTAGCAGATGGCAGCCCCTGTTCAAACCTGCACTTTATTTCCACCCCTCAGGTACAGGAGGCGAAGTAAAGCACATTTATTTAGTGCCCACCATCTTGAAGATGGTTGGACTTATCCAGCCAGGGCTGGGGCCATACCCCCTCCCACAGGAGGGTGGCATAATAGTGGGTGTAGCCACCCCAATTAAGCAACCCATTGCTGCTCCCCTGTAACACCCCTAAATCTAGTATTTAGATCGCTCCCCCAGACAGTGAAATGGGTTACTGCCGACCTAAGAAGTGAGTATGAAGAAGATGCGGTGCAAAGAAGACTGAAGACATCCACTGACTTGGCCTCAGCCCTACAGGCCTGTCTGCAGCTTCAAAGATCCGGCAAAGAAAACAGTGCCATTTTTGCACCCGGCTGCCCCTGTGCTGCAGGTGGTGTATGTTGTGTGCTGCTGTGTGGCCCTCTGTCATCACCTAAACCTCCAAAACTTGAACCCAATAGCCTCTGTCCATACATGCAAGCAGCGTGTCGTCAAGCACCACCAGTCTCCATTGGTTAACATGGCCCTGACTCCAGATTTGACCTCATCACCTGGCCGCCCCTGTGCCACTGGTGGTGCAGCGTTGGTGCTCACCTGAACATTTCCCTCTGCTGACCCTACACCCCGAAGCCTGGAACTAGAAGTTGTGTACTTACCTATAAAACCGCATTATTGTTTTCCTCCCATAGGTTAACATTGGAAAGACTGAAAATTGCACCTTTTCTACTTTTGAAACTGAAATGTACTTTTATTTAAAAACGTATTTGCTTCTATTAAAGTATTGTGGTCTTAGTAAATAAATATACCAGAGTACTATTTTAGTAAATTCATCTTGGATGTATTAATTAAGCGTATGTAGCATTTACTGCCACTGTGTGTACAACAAATGCATTAACACTGCACTAGTATAAACTATACTTCTTTTTGGTTTGGTATATGGTGAGCGAGCCTCTCACATTAGTGGAGCAGCGGTGGGGTCTATGACTTTGCATTTGTTGGACCACTGTGAAACAATAAGTGCCCAGAAGAATACATCCACACATTGCCTTTTGTGAAAGACTTTGGAATTCTTGAATTCTTTCCAAATGTATTTAAACTAGTGTTAGGGCCTTGGTTACGTCCCCCACTGCTTAGCAATTGAAAGTGAGTAAAGTGCTTAGGCCTTACCAGTCTTAACATTTTTTTACGTCTCTAATAAGACCCTAACTACGTTAAACACCATGTCTGAGAACCCATGGACCTTCTAGGAGCTCAACTTGGCCTGCTATGCACATCTGAGAGAGACCCAACTCCGATAACTGTGCAAGGCATGGAAACTTGCCATGGGACCTAAACCCACAAACGTCTACCTGCAGCAGTTGCTGGCAGAAGATTACAAGGCCCTGGCAAGTATAACATCCCCTCTGGGAAAGAGGAAGATGAATCCCCAGAGGTAGAGGAGGATTCTGACTCCAGCTTTACCACCTCAGATAGTATTACTACTGGGAGTGACACCAGCATTGTCCCAGATGAGGTAGATACTGAAGATGCAGATCTTCTGAAACTGGCTAAGAGGATAAGTGTATAGGCTAAACTCTTGGCCATAGAAAAAGAAAGAGCTGAGATGGGTCTAGGACCCATCTCTGGTGGCAGCAAATTAATGGAGAACAGGTAGAATCGTTTGATTCTAAAATCCCCAAAGGGATTGTCCCTAAATCATTTGAGTGTGATGATAGCACTAAGTGGTTCATTGAATGTGGGAGAGTCTGTCTTGGCAGGCAGGTCCACAGGATGCTGTGGAGTGCTATCCTGTGGGAAATGTTCTCAGGGATAGACTCCTGACACCCAGGGAGATGTATGCTATATCCTATGTCCTCATGAAGAGTACCCTGACTGAGGGCTTTAGGTTTAGTACTGAGGAATATAGGATTAGTAGATTCTGGGAGGCTCGGAAAACCTAGATCCAGACCTGGGTAGATTTTACAGACTACTCAGTGAAAACACTTGGAGGTTGGTTAGATGCTGACAATGTACATGATTTTGAGAATGAAGGAGCAACTTTTAAGTAATTGTCACCAAGAGAAATTACATAAATTCCTGGTAGACCTAGGTTCACTTTTTTCTCAAGAATAGGGAAGAAGGCATACTACTGAGTTAAGGCAAGGCGACCAAGACTACCACTGGTGGGGAAGACCAAAAGAAAGAGGCCAAAAAGACCCCCTCCACCTTTAAGGAAAAGAGGGCAACCCAAAAAAAAAAGTCTTGTTCAGGCCTGCAAAAATCTGCTTAGGAGGGTGGGCCAGAGACTCTTTACAGCCAAAGGGTGGGTACCAGGGGAAGAACTGGGATCCCAAAAAGGCTTGGTGTCATGACTATAGGTCACTGGGACACTGAACTGGGGAACCCTAGATGTAAAAATAAGAAAAATGCCTCTGGCCAACCTGCACTACACACAGTTGCTAATGTCCAGATGGGATCCCAGGTGTGGCCTGAGGGAAACGTCCTTTAGGACGAAGCCAGAATCACGCTGTGCCTTCACAGCACCGGCAACAGAACAAAAGCGTCTTTAGCATGCAACCGTTCTGCATGCAAGTCGTTACAACGACTTGCTTTACGGGGTCGCAGTGGTGGAGTGTTTTTGGAATTAAAATCCAAACTATTCCAATATTAAGCACCCCCCTAAGGATAGTGGTTAGAATGACTTGAGTGTAGAACAAATCCTTGCTAAAGTTACATTCGTTCAAATGACGGAGATCCAAAGGCATGCGTGAAAAACGCATGCAGAATTCCGTCATACATTTGTGGCCTGATTATGTCAGTGACCCCACTGAGGCAACTCTAGTCTTTGAGGGAGGGGTAGACTTATCTTGTGCTGCCGGCCCACGAATATTTAAAAAAGACAGGAAGCACCCCTTGATTAATGGTACCAGAGTAGAGGCCCATAGATACTGGGGCTAGTGTCACCATGGTGGCAGGGTAGCTAATTTACTCAGAACAGTACTCGATTGGAAAGACCTATCCAGTCACTGACAATGTCACAAAGATCCACCCCATAACTATGGTATCTATTGGCTGGGGGGAGTAGTTGGACAAAAGGAAGTGGTTGTATCCCCAACCATCCCTGTAGACTGTCTGCTTAGAAATGATCTGGAGCCTTCCTCTTGGATTGAAGTCGAACTGAGGACCCATTCAGGAATGCTAGGGATCCCATACAGGTTTTGTGTAAAAGCCAGAGCACAGAGCAGAGCCTAGAGTGAAAAAGAGGTGCTGGATCCTCCTGAAAGAGTGGACCAGTCCTGCAAGAGAAAAGGTAAGAAGTGTTGGGGACCAGCTTCTAAACAGATTCCTAGTCAGAGCCCATCTTCTCAGGGCAGCAACTTGTTATACTCAGAGGGAACTGAGCCTGAGGAGCTTGGGCCTTATACGGCAGAGCTCTTGCGCCCAGGGGGACCCTCTAGGAAGGATCTGTGCTAGGGACAAGACACCTGTCCCACTCTTGAAAGCCTGAGGCAGCAAGCTGCTGCACAGGAAAAGGGTGATATCAATGGCACCCACTGGGTCTATTGGGATGATGGGCTCCTATACACTGAGGCCAGAGACTCCAAACCTGGTGCAACCAGGAGAGTGGTAGTACCTCAGAAGTTTAGAGAGTTTCTCCTCACTTTGGCCCATGATATCTCCGTAGCTGGGCACCTTGGTCAGGATGCAACATGAAAACATGAAGTAGATTAGTTAATCACTTCTACTGGTCAGGGATGTCCCAGAAGGTAGAAGTATTCGAGTTATAAGGTCCTATTACTCTCTCCCTGGAAAATAGTGCCCATTTCTTTTAGCGAAGGATGCTGCTCGAGGTGTGGACCTTCCTTGCTCTGTTATAAGTAATTTTAAAAAGGTTGAGTGCGTACTCCTGTTTGACTAGAAATATTATTTTATTGTTTTATTATGTTTTTTCAATCATGCAGGTATGGTATGCAAAAAGACACATTGAGTCAATTTCATTTGTGATGTTTCTCTTTTAATTCTCAGATAAAGATTTTCATCATACTCATAGTATATTTCAACATGTTGGTGATTTTTGTGCAGCCGACACGTGTTTCTCCCCCTATTGGCCCATTGGGCTGGGGCTTTCTCAAGGGTCATGTAATATTTAACACATCTTAGTTCTCAAGTGTTGCACATAGTGTCATACAGTGGTTGTATTCAGTAGGAAAGTTGAACTGGAAATATTTTTATAGTGGATTCCTCGTGTAGTGTAACATACAGGGTCAAATCCCTTGAAGCTAAACTGTACACGATCACTGGGATGCAATCCTTTAGTACAGCTTATCTGGAGGATAATGATGTCTATAACTCCACCTGACAGGATCACCTGATCCACCTTGGGGAGGTCCTTGAGCTATGAGAAGTGCAGGCCTCACTATCAAGGCAAGTAATTGCCAGATAGGGAAGGGTTGTATATTTGGGTCACCTTGTAGGTGAAGGCCAAGTTCAGCCACTCCATCCCAAGAGCTGAACAATTCTGGACTGGGAAGCACCAAACATCCTAACCCAAGTCAGGGCATTCCTTGGTTTGTCTGGATATTACAGGTTTGGGAAGGATTATGGGTCCATTGTGACCCCCCCTCACAGAACTCCCTCCAAGAATATGCACAGGAAAGTGAACTGGACAGTGAGCTGTCAAAAGGCTTTTGACACTCTGAAGGATGCAGTGTGTTATGCCCCAGTCCTGACAGTTCCAGATTACTCCAAGCAGTTTATTGTGCAGGCAGATGCCTCTGACCAACCTGTTGCTTTTATTGGAGACTACTCCCAGAGAGCAGCGTTGGAGTGCCATAGAGAGGGAAGTCTTGCTGTGGTCTGGGCCCTGAAGAAGCTGAGCCCATGCCTGTTTGGCACTCGCTTCCTAGTTCAGACAGCCCCCAAGCATCTCAGAGGGCTACAACAGATGAAAGGTGAGAAGCCCAAACAGCTTAGGTGGTCCATATCCTTGCAAGGAATGGACTTTACAGTGGGATACAGACCTGGGACCCCTCGCCAAGGCCATTGCACTGCCCATGCAGCTGATATACCTTGGTGCAGTGAACAACGACAAACTTGACTCTGCCTGTGTGCCATGCCAACAAGCACTGCCTAAGATAAATTGTCCTTCTAGCAGGCCTTACAGCCCTAAGGCAGGGTGCACTATATCACAGGTGTGGGCATATCTGCATGAGCAGCTATGCCCCTACAATATTTAAGTCTATGCTTAGATATTTTAAGTGCCAGGGCAGCCATAGAGTACATGGGATGGAAATTCGACCACTCAAGTTCCCCAGTGCCATGATGGCTTCTCTGAACCCAGGAATGTTTGGTACCAAACAGCTCCTCTTAATAAACCCACACTGATTAAACCATGTACTCAGAGGACACCTCATAGATGCCCCCTGAAACCTACCAACCCTGGGGTGGTTTGTGACTGGCTTTATGCAGCCTGCCACCACCAGACATTTTTCTGGACCCTTCATTGGAGAGCATCTGCTCTCTGTGGCTAGAAACAAAGCACATCCTAGGTGGAGTTGTCACACCTCCTCTTGCAGGATGGGCACAGTGCTTAAGAAGAAAGCTTCATAGGCCTGCTGCCTTTGTAATGCAACCCCAGCCTCTGCTGATAGCAGCAGATGGCAGTCCACGGTTTAAAGCCCCACATTTGGTGGGAGAACTGGGGGGAATACGTAGGAAGAATAGGTGTGTCCCCCTTCACCAGCTCCACCCCTCAGGTGCTGGAGGTGAAGTGAAGCACATTTTTCAGTGCCCACCATCTTGAAGATGGTGGAACTTATCCAGTCAAGGCTAGGGCTATGTCACCCTCCCACTGGAGGGTGGCATAATTGTCAGTCTAATCCCTAGTAAGGAAACAATTGGTCCCTACCTTCTACTCCCCTGTAACACCCCTAAATCTATTATTTAGATGGCTCTCCCAGATCCTGAAACTAGATCCTGCTGACTTAAGAAGAGAGGGTGCAGAGGACACCTGTGCAGAGAAGACTGAAGACAGCCACTGACTTGGCCCCAACCTTACCGACCTGTCTGCAGCTTTGATCTTGCAAAGAAAACAACGCCTGTCCTGCAGCCAGCAACCTCCAAAACCCTTGGGAGGACTACCTGCCTTCGAAAAAGACCAGAACTCCTGAAGACAGCAGACTTATCCCCAAGAAACCAAGACAAAGGACTCCGGTGCTCTCTGGATCCATGATTCCTGACCACTCTGCACCCAATGCCTCCGACCTGAGTCCAGGTGGCCTACCAGTCCAGCAAAGGTTCCCCAGTGATCCAGAGTCCAAGTTCAGCATTGGCTTACCCCTCCTGGACGCCACAATGACTCCTGCAGTGTAAATCTGAAGGCTCCCCTCAACCGCGACCGGCTCCCATCAGAGACCCCCGATGTCCAAGGACACACCTGCACCCGAAGCCCGTGGCCCTTAGAGAGCTCAACTGAGGGTGTCCCTGCGACCCACAGCATCTCCACGTACCTCTGCTATCGCTGGTGGACTTCATGCAGCCTCCGTTTTGACATCTGCAGCCTGTTTCCAAAACGGAGTTCCTCCATTGTCTTACATTGGGCGCCTTACACCGTGTTTGCGTCCTACGCCCGGCCGCCCCTGTATGTCGGGTGCTGCCTTGTGGCCCCCCTGTGCTTGCCTAAACCTTCAAAGCTTGAACCCAGCAGCCGCTTTACTTACCTGCAAGCAGCATGACTTCAAGCACCCCCTGTCTCCTTTGGTTAACATTTGGCCCTAACTCCAGATTTGACCTCTGCACCCAGCCACACCTTTGCCGCTGTTTGTGCAGCGTTGGTCCTTACCTGTCCCCTTTTGAAACTGAAAAGTTTTTTTTTTAAACATATTTGCTTCCATGAAAGTGTTGTGGTCTTAGTAAATAAATATACCAAAGTACTATTTTTGTAAATTGGTCTCGGATTTATACATTGAGTGTGTGTAAAATCTTAAGGAGAGTGGCTCTGGTCTTAGAGTTGTGTCTTCCATTTGTGAAAAAGTCTACTGATCCCCTAATTGATATCTTCTGTCAGTGTCACATAGTGGTGGAGCCTGTTCTCCCATTTAGTGAGGCCCTGAACGACATTTAGTTGGGTACTAGGGCTAATACTGATATGGGGGTCTCAGTGGATTATGATATATCTTGCAGGCACCAGCCTGCTCCTGGACATCCGGCTTGTCTCCTAAGACATCTTACTTCTTGTACTTTGGTGGTATAGGCTGCTTCAGCCTCACATAATATGGATTATCCACCTAATGTCCCATTGGAAAAAGAGTCTAGGAGGGAATATGCGTGCGGCAAACATATTTTTTCCTCAACTAGTTCTGCTTTAAGGTCCATTAAGACGTCTTGTGTTCTCGGGCATTTTTTTCATGTATTGTGGTATTCAACAAAAAAATATGTTGCCGTCACTTCGAGATGACCTCTGATCCAATCTTGATTAGTTGATTCAGGTTGGCAAACAGGCAGCTAAATTGATCATTAGATGTGGCATGGATACTACTGATTCAGTGGGTCGGGCCTTGGGACCCTCTGTGGCACTACGTCGTCGTGCCTGGTTAGGTACTTCAGGCTTTTCAGAGGCTGTCCAAACTGCTTTGGTTGATATGCCCTTTGATGGCACCCATCTTTTTGGTGCCCAGGCTAACTTCGCTTTAAGGCGTTTCCGGGATAGACCAAGTGAACCAGAGTCCTAATTTCTCTCTTTCTAATTATATGCCTCTTTCATTTTTTCCCTTTCCTTGGTTTTTATGGGGTTGTTTCATGCACGGCTGACCATGTTGTGGCAGTGCCATAGATGTCTAAATTCCACCTGTTGATGTCACCCGATGTGGTGCTGCTGTGGTTAGCAGATATTATTCTTTCAAAACTTTGACAGGTTTTGTTGTACAAGAATACCTATTGCATAGGTTTTTCCCTCCCCTTTGTTTCTCTGATTATGGCTGCATGCTCAAGAGGTTGTTTACTTGGGATATTTTCTTCTAGTTAGGAAGTTTACATATGCCACCTGCTCTTTTGGAAGCCTTTCGGTATGCTGGTATGCATTACTTTTGACTTTTTCTCTGTATAGAAACCCCACAAATGGCATATGTCTGATACTGAAATTCAAAAGTATGTCAAAAGACTTTGTCCTTTTCTATGTCATCGTGGATGGCACTGTGCTAATCCTATGCTTAAAGACTTTGATAGAAAAACAGGCATTTGAGGTGAGCAGATCTAGAGTGTAGCTGGTGTTGAGAGTGCTCTAACAGGAGCTGCTTTCCACCTAAACTGAGAACTACCAAAAGTTCTCTCCTTCTTTTTTGCATAATCTGTGCGCCACTCTATGCCTGATAGGGTTTTGTTTTGACTTTTATTGGGTGCTCCCTTTTGTCTGGACAAAGCTATAGCTCTCTGAAGAGCTCTAATTAGAGCGAAACACTGTGTCAGGGGTTTCTTTTACTCATTTCAGGTTGGCTTGAGTTGGTATTTTACCAATTCATAGCTGTAATACTGTGCCTGGAGTGATGAATGTTTTTTTTTTCATTTTACAGCTCGGCAAGGACAGCACTGTGCTAATCCTATGCTTAAAGACTTTGCTGTAGAAATGGCAAAAGACTTTGTCCTTTTCTATCTCGGCATGGATGGCACTGTGCTAATCCTATGCTTAAAGACTTTGATAGAAAAACAGACATTTGAGATGAGCAGATCTAGAGTGTCGCTGGTGTTGAGAGTGCTCTAACAGGAGCTGCTTTCCACCTAAACTGAGAACTATCCAGAGTTCTCTCCTTTTTTGCATGATTTATGCGTCACTCTATGCCTGAAAGGGTTTTGTTTTGAGATATATATATATATATATATATATATCTCTATATCTCTATATCTCTATATCTCAACTACTCACGTGATTCTGTCCAAACAATACCCACTAGAAACAGACTACACATTTATTGTTTGGTTGCAAAAAACAGACTTTTCGTTTGTGCCATGTTTATTTCGTCCTTAAGCATGCATATTGTTATTGCAGCATTGTAGCATAAATAACTTGCACATGAAACATACATATTTAAAAATAAAATTAAATATGTAAAATACATGAACCAGAATTAATTTATCTGACAATGAGTCTGAGACAAAATGTGAATATATACATGTGTATAATGTTAAAACATTGCTATGTCAACTGTGTGGAATAAATATGTTAGTTTATAAAAGCTTTATTTTCCAGTTTTGCAATAAAGACATGACGTTAAAGATACAATGCAGTCGGATGGATCATCATTTGTGAAGGATTAACAAGACATATCAAATAAAAACAAGATACATAAAATATTAACGAAGAATAATGTGTCGGGACCAAAAATAATATACACATCCGAGAATAATTGCAGAAAATATAATGCACATGACATACAAGCAATTGCCTTGCAATTTGATCACAACTGCAGCGGAGATCTAACCCACGCCCTCTGGGGTAATGCCGGCCTGCACCTGAGAGTCATGCATTGCCTGACGCCTGGAGATATAGGGCCCCAAATGTCAATTGGCCTGGATGAGCGGGAAAGCAGGGTACTGAATTCCTCGCAATTCACATTGCAGAACGCAAGGCTATTCAACCAAGAGTGTAACGTGGGGGCGCTTTTGCTGCCCCACAACAGCGCAATCTCCCGTTTGGCCAAGAGGAAACCCAGCGCAGCCAGCTTGCGTACCTTCTTGGGGAAGTTCGCCACATATCCTAGAAGTGCGATCTCAGGGGTAGGAAGGAGTTGCATGGATAATATGTCCCCCAAAGTGGAATGGACGTTCAACCAATCCTGGTGGATCTTAGGGACAGGTCCAAGTGCGGTTCGCAAAGTCAGCAAAGGGCGCTAAACATTTCTGGCAATGGTGGGGCCTGGATTTGTCAATTCTGTGCGCGCTGGCGGGAGTGTAATACATCCGACAAAGGAATTTAAAAATGAGTAATTTATGTTGACTATTCAAAGAGACGACGCTTGTAGCCCTGCAGCAATGCTCCCACTGGACGTCTAGGATCGCCCCCCCCCCCCCTCCAAGCCTGCCTCCCAAGCAGCCCGGATCCCAGAGCCATCGAAGGGTTTAAGTGATCCACACAGCCTGTAAAGTTTGGATATTAGATGTGCACCGTCCGGATTCTGAATCAGAAGGGTGAGGGGAGGAATTCCAACCGGGGCTACAGGAAAGGACGTGAATCCGGCTCTCAGAACAGAGTGCACCCGAGTCAGGATAAATGTGTCCATAAAGGAACGCTCACTAAAGCGATCTTCTTCCGTCAGTGAAACGGCATGTCCGTCAGGGAACAAGTCCCCGAGCGTGTGTATATGAAATTTTACCAAAGTGCGCTTGGCCAGAGTTTCCCCGGTGATCGGAAGGAGAGAAGAATTAGGCAAGGCAGGGAAATATGAGGAATCCAGTCCCAAAAGTCTGCGCAGTCTGGTCCAAGCCCAGCACGTGGTGGAAACCGTCTGGACATCTCGGGGTGTCGAGGGAAACCAGAGGGAAGGAGTGTAAGAAGCTGTCGCGAAAGGACCAGATCGGCCAACGGCTTTAAATATTGGATGCGTACGTCTGGGTGGAACCAAGCATATGCGTAGCAACACTGCACAACTAAATAGTATAAATAAAAATCTGGGACACCAAGCCCACCTCTGTTCGGCGGCAAAGTCAGGATCTTCCAACTGACCCGGGGTGTCTTGTCCCCCCAAACCAGGCGCAGCAGTATGGAGCGAAGCTGCGAGAAAAAAGTCTTGGTGAGGGGGATGGGAATATTATTAAAATAGTACAAAAAGCGGGGCAGAACTACCATCTTGATAATGGCGATTCTACCTGCCATGGACAAAGGCAGTCTGAGCCATTTCGTGACCTGTGACTCCAACGATCCAATAGCGCTGCCATAATTAAGGCGGATTATCAAATTGGTGTCAAGATGTATGTGGACCCCGAGGCATTTGACTGAATCGTCACACCACTTTAACAGGAATTCGCACTGCCAGGGTGTGGTGCTAGCCGTAGGGGGGAAGATAACAGATTTATGCGAATTAATGTGAAGGGCGGAGAACTCACCAAACCGGATGATTTCCCGAATTAAGGGGGACAGATTGATTTGGGGCATTCGAACATATAGTACAGTGTCAACAGAGGGCCTGTACGGAATTGCAGACCACGCTGCAAGTGGTTTTCCTGGAATTGCCGAGCTAAGGGATCCATGGCCAAAATGAAAAGAAGAGGGGATAAAGGACAGCCCTGCCGTGTGCAGCGTGATAAAGGGAAAGGATCAGACAGTGTGCCGTTGATGCGAGGCTGGGCCGTGGGCTTAGTATATAATAGGGCAACTGTCGCGATAAAACACTCCGGCATGCCCATACGACGTATAATTGAGAGGAAAAAGAGCCATTTGAGAGAGTCGAACGCCTTTTCGGCTACGAGCAAAATAGCGGCAGCAGGGGTGGAGGGCTCAATTAGGTGTAATACTGTAAACAACGTCCGAAGATTAAGAGAGGTGGACCTGTGAGTAACGAAGCCCGACTGTACCGGGGATATAATGAATTCCATCAATAATGATCGTCTGATGGCTATGACTTTGGCCAGGATTTTATAATCCAGATTTAACAGGGATAGTGGTCTGTAAGAGCCACAGAGCATGGGGTCTTTCCCGGGTTTGGGTAATAAAATAAACACCGCTTCTCGAAATGTCGGGGGGAGGATACCCACTTCAAGAGCCTCGGCGTAAACTTCCACTAATCGTGGCACTAATATGTCTTTATATGCTTTATAAAAGTTGGCAGAGAAGCTGTCAAGACCAGGAGCCAAGGATGCTTGCAAGGCATCAATAGCCTCGACAATACTATCGGGGGTGATGGGAGCCAAAAGAAAGTCCTGCATGTACTGTTCCAGATAAACCAGGGCCACCTCAGATAAATAGGACTCTTGGTTGCTAGGGTCCCCGGATAGGCGAGAGGTGTAAAGGGATTTGTAATGGGAAAGAAACAAGATCGCAGACCTCGGGGTGGAATGTAAAGGGGTGCCATTGGGCCCAGCAATAGAAACTATATAAGTGGGGCCTCGAGGAGGGCACAATGTGTTTGCCAGGAGCCTACCCGGGCGCTCACCATCACCATACCGTCGTGCTACACAATGCTTATTAAGGAACGATAGCTCCCTAACAGCAGCGTCTCTAAATTCCACGCATAGTTCCAGCCTGCTTGTAGTCAAGGACTCATTGGGAGCGTCAAGCATCTTGCAATCAATAGCAGCAATATCTTTCTCGATACGGCCCAGAGTGGAGCGCAAATCGCGCAAGACACCACAGTGCTTCAATATACAGACCCGTCTGATATAGGCTTTGAAGCCTTCCCATAAGACCGCCCATGTGTCGACAGACTCGGCGTTCAAGTCAAAATAGTCTTCGATCGTCCGTCTAACCTCTTAGTTAAAAACAGGGTCCAGCAAGGCACGGCCAGGAAATCGCCACTGCCTCTCAAAGCCACCCGCCCGGGTAATGCGTAGCTGGAGGACCACCGGGGAGTGATCGTAGAGGGTGCGGGGAAGAGTCAGGACTGTCCCTATCCATCCTGCCACCCCAGGAGAAACCAGCCAATAGTCCATCCTCGTCCAGGTATTGTGGAACCCAGAATAATGAGTGAATGCAGGAAGTTGTAGATGTAATTCCACGTCGACTAAGGAGTATTGCGCACAAATCTCTCTGAGGGCCCGTCGGCTTGTGGTTTGGTGTCGGGGACGCAGCCGTGCTGTCCCTAGAATGGTTCATCAGAAGATTAAAGTCACCACTCATGATCAAAAGTCCGGTGTCAATGGAAAGGAGGCGAGTCAATAAGGAGTGAAAAAAGGAGGGGGAGTCAGTGTTCCGGCCATACACTCCCACCAGGGTAACCCTGTGTCCCATCAGCAGCCCAGATTGTTAAACAACGGCCATCCGGGTCCAGGTACGTGGTATAGTGTGCAAACTGAACTCTCTTGTGTATAAAAATAGAAACCCCACGAGGCATATCTACTATATTTGGAGAAAAATCTGTGGGGATCCCAGCCAGAAGCCATCGAAGCACCGTCCGTGCCAGACAAGTGTGTCTACTGCATAAAAAGGATATCTACCTTGTGCCGAGCTACGTAATTCAGAACCTGTCTGCGCTTCCTGTTGTTATTCAGGCCACGCACATTCCACGTTAATAGTGAGGGCCCGAAAGGACCGGGCACATTTCCTAATTGTGCCATCCCAACTGCATCAAAACTGTCTGAGCTGTGCATGCATGTATCACATTTCGTACAACAATCGGCATTGTCTGTAAACTGGAAGAACCATCGCTAAACAAAAAACAAACCCCCCCACCCAACCTCTTACACCCCAGGAAGAGGCAGACCCAAACATAGCGAACCATAAACCAAACCACAAAGGTATTCACCATGGAGCATGGCAACACCACGCCAGTCGGGCAAATCAGCGATCAAACATTGTACAAAGCAGTGTGCATGAGAAATGGAAAAAAACATCATTAATAAGACACGTTAAAGGAGCATATCCATATGAGCAACAATTAGCCAGTCTCGGGATGGCAGAAGAGATCCACGCTGGACTGCGACGCCTGCATTGATAGAGAAGTAGTTCTGGACCCCCCTGCTACACCGTTTAGATCTCTCCTGTAGTCTCAGAAGAACTGCTGAGCTTCATTTGGAGTGTCAAAAATCGGCGATCTGCCGTTAATGTCCACCTTAAGACGAGCTGGATACAACATGCCGTAGCGGAGCCCCAAGTTTTTAAGCATTGCCTTGATACTCTGAAACTTGCGCTGGCCTCCTGCACCATGATGGTGAAATCCGGAAAAAACAATAACCTGCTCCCCTGCCACTGGACCTCTCCCAGCTCACGAGCAGCGCGCAGGGCAGTGTCTCTATCCCGAAAGTTCATGAGCCTAGCGATGATGGGTCTAGGAGGTAAGCCAGGTCTGGGACGCGGGCCCAACGATCTATGGGGGCAGCCCGCTCGACCACGAAGCCCTGGGTAAAGGACTCTCTGCCAAAAAGATCGGAAAGTAGCTATTCCACAAATGAGTCCATGCGACCAGTTGCTGCCGTCTCCGGGACACCCAGAATGCGTATGTTGTTTCGGCGCCCCCTGGCCTCCAAATACTCGTTTTTAATGGCCACCTCTTTAAGAATCTTCTCCACCCGTTCCAGCCGCTTCAAAGAGGAGGAAGCCCCATCTTCGAGGTCCGATACTCTGGACTCCACCACATCCAGCCGACGGTCATGGCCCTGGATTTTCATGTTCATGTCGGCCAGTTTTCTGTCGAGATCGTCAAACCGGGCATCCAGAGCTTTGAACCCCGCTCTCATTTCAGCCAGCATGGCCAGGGGGGCCGAGCCGTCCGCTTCTGGAGGGAGTGTGGCTTCTGCGGCTTGATCAGTCGGGGCATCTGACGCAGCTCCCAGCGTCTTATCAAATTGGAGCTTGGTTTGTTTGGGGTCTTTTTTCACCATAGTCGCAAAACGGAGAGCGGGGATCGATGCGGCGCAGGCCCGCAGGTAAGTTGTTCAAAGGATCGCGTGGGGCGGACCAAGGAGGTGTAGCAAATCAGGGCAGGCGAGGCCAAGCGCGCAGAATTGTGAACTCAGAAGCCAGGTAGGAAACTCCGAGTGGGAGAGAGAGCGGGCTTGGTTGTAGCAACGATGAGGCCTATTGAGAGCAGGTGGCGGCGAGAGAAAGTGCAGACAACAGCCAACAAGTATGTCCAGAAGGGAGCAGAGATTGGTGAGCTACCCAAAAGCGAGCTTCACAGAGGTGCAATAGTAGCAGGCAGGCAGGGCAGGGGTCAATCACAGCGCAGAGGATGTGCAGTGTAACCAGGAGCCACAGGCCATAGAGGGTCCAAACATTACAGCAATCCGGAGACCAAGTCAGGGGTCCCAGGCAAGCACGTCATGGGGGAGCTTCAATGCGCCGGCCGCTGGGGTAGAGCCTTCCACATCCGCAGCGCCGGGGTGGCAGCACCAGGTTGCTACATGCCCAGACCAAACCGCCAGGTTGGGAGCGCTCACAGAGGAGCCCCACAAAAACAGGCTCACAAAGCCCAACGGTAACAGGGCACCCCCGGGGAGCCAAGGGGGGGAGCCCAGCCGCCACAATTCAGCCTCAAACACCCGACCCCCACCCAAAGCCCGGAACCCTCCCCCAAGCCCGCCTCCCAGAGCCGGCAGCCCAACTACTCCAGACCGTGGCTTCGAAGCGCGCAACAGGCCCAAAAAGGCCCGAGCCCCGCCCCAGCCGCCGGGACCGGACCGGAGAGGCAGCGGCCGAAGAGCAGGCAGCAGGAGGAAATCCGGGTAGGCAGCGGAGGGCGAATCGGCAAAAACTCAGGGCAGCTAGGGGTGCAGACTCACTGTGTCCCCGGCGGCGCCGCGCTCAGGCATAGCAGGACGCAGCAAGGTCCCGGTGTCTTCGGGGCTCCTCTCCTCCTCTGGCCTCCTATCGTGCCATACATGTCTCCGGGCCCTGGAGGACGGCGTCTGGGAGGGAAGAAGCACAGCTGCATCTAGTAAGGAGCGAGTTTGACCGCCCGACCGGCGGGGCTTCAGGCAGTTGCGGCCATCTTGGTCGCCTCCGTGGCCACGCCCCCAAATAAATATGTTAGTTGACTCCGACTTTAACAATTGTGCCAAAGTGATTCATATTGAAATTGCTACTGGTCCATAATACTTAATTAGGCCCTCTCATGTGACAGTCTAAAGCAAAATTAAAAACTACCTCACACTTTGTGTATTAGCAAGTGCTATCTTACGAATTAGTTTATTGTATATTGATCTAAGCAATGTTGTACTTCCACAGTGAAGTCCCACTTCTGTGATCGTTTATTGTTTATGAGTAGTCTGTTTTTATCTACTTTCTTTCTAGTAAAGTGATATCAGTGCAATAAGTGTTAAATTGCAAAAATTTGTGACAGTAATAGTATATATGGACTCACAATGCTTAGCACATGCATGTGCAAAACTTTCAAATCTTTGCTGTTGTTTACTTCTTTGTAATTTCACAATCAGTCTTTGCTGCTGGTATTTTCTATCTCTCCTCTCTGACTGTCTCCCGAAAAATTGTGTAAGTCCTCCTCAAGGTTTAACCTATTGGACATTCTAGTATCTAGATTCAATATTTATCGACATTCTAATTGTCTAAGGAGTGCTTCTCGGTTGCCTCCCTGCCTCAACCTAGGTATTGAGTCGATAACAAAATATTTGAGACAGCAGAGATTGTTGTTGTGATACTGCTTAAAGTGTCGGGCTACAGAGTAGGTTGGCAGAGTATGCTATGGCTCTCAGGTGTTGTAGGATTCTAACATGTACTTAAAGTTTAGTGCTACCGACAAATTCAATCTTGCAAGAGCATCCTAAGACATACACTGCATGATCAGTTTTGCATGTATAAAACCCATCTAGTTTTATTGGTTTGTCACTAAATGCAGTTTATATTGTGACATATTAACTCCAAAATGGCATGCTCTGCATGAGCAACATTTGAAGAACCCTTTCCTGGACTCGTTTGTATTACTTCAAGGCTGTTGTTCACTAATGCGTTACTCATGGATGGAGCTCTCCTAAATGTAATGGAAGGTTTTTCAGGAGAAACGGACCTATAGTAGGATCCTTTTGTATTATGGGGCATTGTTTGTTGAAAATGGTCCCTAACTGTTGTTCTTGTTTGTTGAATAGAACAATAAATCTAATATCTGAAAGAGACACGTTAGTGATAGATTCCTTACCTTAGAATATCCCCAGGCGTCAGACTGGATCCGGAAACTTTTGCGTAGCAGTACCCTTGCGCGTCGGTAGGCGTCGTCTGCGGCTCCACGTCCGTCGTCGGCGTTGTGGGCGCCGTGATGACATCATCGGAGTACTTAGACGCCGCCTCCGCGTGCTGACGTCAGTTCTTCTTTTTTCTGCGCCAGCCAGCGCAGATCTGGAAAAAGCAGTAACCCCATGTCGTGGAGTGAGTGTAGCGGGCCGGAAAAGCAGGCGAGGAGGCCGTATGTAGTGGGCAATATTTGGTCTTTATTCTGGATATACAGTATAGATAGTCCCAACAGGTCGAGGGTGTGGCACCAGGCGATGAACACAGAGGCGTCGCTTCTTCCTCTTCGTGATGTCCGCAGATGGTCCGGGTAGATTTCGATGACGGGGAGACTCCCAGGAGGACCGGAAGAGAGGAAAGAAACAAAGGACCGTTAGTCTGATCGAGTCGACAGAGAGACTCAACTGTACACCTTCACCCAGGTAGTGCAAGAACGGGGTCAGAAACGGACAGTGGGGAAAGGAAGGTACCGGGAATAAGGAACACAGGTTTGGGTAACAGAGAGGGTGCAGGGGTGGGGTGTGCGAGTAACGGAAGGGCTTTATACAGTGAGGTGCTATATACTTATAATACAGTGCAAGGGTAGTGAGACTATGCAGAGAGGGGGTTTATATACAGGGACTTTAACACGAACTCCTAGTGAGTAGGGATAAAGGAGGCAAAAGGCACTCACGCGGTCCGCCGTAACTCTCCAGTGAGTTACGGCCGCTCTCCAGCCACCTCCAAGGGACTCCACCACTCCTCTGTCCACACTTCTTCCTCGCACGTCTGGTCACCTTCTCCGTCTCCAGCCAGAGGGTCCTGCCACGAAACTCCGACAGCTTGTTGTGCTGAATCCGGGCTTTTATCCTGTGCTGACTCTGCCAGGGGGGCGGGACTTCCGGGGTCAGCTGGATATGGTTCCTCCCTTCCTGTTGCTCGGGTTGGCTCCTGTGGGAGAGAGAAGGGCGGGGTTTCGTTGGTGATGGAGGTTGCTCGGCGTCCTGTCTCGGTGCTGGCGTTTCGGTGAGGTAAACTCAGTCCCGGGGGTGTCGGACAAGGCATGATAGGGGGGATTGGGTCCTCAGATAGGGTTTTACGGGCCGTTCCATCACATCCCCTTCCCCTAGCTGTCCTTCTTGTAATGGGAGGAGAATGTGGATACCGGGACAGAAAATCCGCATTACCTTGATCGGAACCCTTTCTATGTTTGGTTTGAAAATGGAAGGGTTGGAGAGACAAAAACCACCGCAGGACCCGGTCATTCTGACCTTTGTTTCTAGCCATCCACTCCAAAGGGGCGTGATCTGTATAAAGTATGAAGTCTCTACCCTCAAGGTAATACCGAAGGCTTTCCACCGCCCACTTGATGGCTAAAGCTTCTTTTTCCACCACCGCATATTGTTTTTCCCGGGGGAAGAGTTTGCGGCTCACAAACAGAATGGGTCGTTCGTTTCCCAGGGCATCCTTCTGGGACAATACGGCTCCTAAGCCGTAGTCCGATGCATCTGTCTGTAGGATGAAAGGGACTGAGTAATTGGGGGGAACCAACACAGGACCCGACGTCAAGGCTTCTTTGAGGTCTGTAAAGGCATGCCAGGCTTCCGAGGAGGGATTTCTGAATTGTTCATCTGAGCGGTTTGTTTTTTTCAACAGGTCCGTGAGGGCTGCCGCTCTTTGAGAAAAGTTGGGCACAAAGCGCCGATAATACCCCAGGAGTCCTAGGAAGGCTCGGAGGTCTTTCTTTGTATGTGGAAACGGGAGGGATCGGATGGCTGCCGTTTTGCTCTCTTGGGGTCTGATCAGGCCGTCCCCCAGAAGAAACCCCAAGTATTTCACTGTTTTCGCGGCCAACGTGGTTTTGGCCGGGTTGATGGCAAATCCGTATGAGCCTAAGGAGCTGATAACACTGGAAAGGTGCTGCAGATGTTGGGGCCAGCTGTCGCTAAAGATGACGATGTCATCCAGATACGCGCCTGCGTAAGCTGTATGGGGTCTCAGGACTTGGTTCATGGCCCTTTGAAAGGTGGCGGGGGCGCCATGAAGTCCAAAGGGCATGACCAGGAATTGATATAACCCATCCGGGGTGGAAAAGGCAGTCTTTCTTCTATCTTGTTCCCGGAGGGGTATCTGCCAGTACCCCTTGCAGAGATCGAGTGTGGAAATGAATTTTGCTTGCCCTATTCTTTCGATCATTTCGTCCACCCTGGGTAAGGGGTAGGTGTCGAACTTGGAGACCTTGTTGACCTCCCGGAAGTCGATGCAGAAACGGACCGAGCCGTCAGGTTTCGGTACCAATACGATAGGGGAGTTCCACTCGCTGACTGAGGGTTCAATTATTCCCATTTGTTGCATGACTTCCACTTCCTGACGGATGACATCTCTACGGGCCTCTGGCACTCGATACGGCCTCAGGCGGACCACTTTCCCTGGTTCGGTTTCAATCCTATGTTCGGTGACCGTGGTTCGACCAGGGGAAGTCGAGAAGACGCTTTTCAGGGGTTCCAAGGTGTGGCGAAGTTCCTGAATTTGTACAGGGTTAAGGTCGGAATCGAGACAAGGGTCGAAAGGGAGGATGAGGTTCTTCTTGGTTCCCGACAGCACCGGACGGGGTCCTTCCCACTTTTTTAGCAGGTTAACATGAAAGATTTGAGTGGTGCCTCGGGTAGGGTCCAGTTCTATCTCGTACGTGACGGGTGTTACCTGCCGAAGGATGGGGTAGGGTCCTTGCCATTGTCCCAATAATTTTTGGTCGGACGAGGGCATCATAAGGAGCACTAGGTCGTTGACAGCAAAGACCCGACTGCGAGTGCCCTTGTCATATTGTCTCTTTTGGTTGTCCTGAGCGGTCACCAAGTTTTGTCTGACAATATCGCGAATCATAGACAGATGTGTCTTGAGGTTTTGCATATATTCTGGGAGTGGACGAGTCCGGTCCGGTTCAGCTTCCCAGGCTTCCTGGGCCATATCTAGGAGGGTACGGGGGGCTCGTCCGTACAGCAATTCATATGGGGAGTACCCCGTGCTGCTCTGAGGTTTACAACGGATCGCAAACAAGGCCAACGGAAGCATGTCTTCCCATCTCTTCGCTTCGAGGCCCAAGAGTTTTTTTAATGTTTGTTTCAACGTGGCGTTGTATCGTTCTACGAGCCCGTCTGTTTGCGGGTGATACGCAGAGGTCCGGATTTGCTTGATTCCTAACTCCGCACATACCCGTTTCATAAGGGCTGAAACGAATGGGGTGCCCTGGTCGGTGAGGATTTCCCGCGGGAAGCCAACCCGCGAAAACAAGGAGATCAGGGCTTTCGCTATTGCCTGTGTGGTAGGTTGGCGGAGGGGTATGGCCTCCGGGAAGCGGGTGGCGTAGTCTACTATGACCAAGGCATAGCGACACCCGCTACGGGAGGGCAAGAGGGGACCGATTATGTCCATCCCAATGCGACTGAAGGGAACATCTATGACAGGGAGGGGTTGTAACGGGACACGGGGTGGTCTGTGTCGACTGTTCTTTTGGCATATGATGCATTCGCGGCAGTAAGTCTTGATCCTTTGATACACCCCCGGCCAATAGAACTTCTCCAAGATGGCTTGGCTGGTTTTCTCGTCCCCGAAATGACCCCCCAAAAGGTGACTATGTGCCAGAAAAAGGACTTTGTCTTGAAAGGGGCCGGGAACAAGCAACTGAGCATTCTGTTGGGGCCCCCCTTTTCGATATAACAACCCGTTTTTCTTAATGAAGTAAGGACCTACTTGTAAGGGGTCCTCGTGATCAAGTGCTTTTCCCCACGCCTCCTGTAGCAGAGGATCTTCTCGTTGGGCGGCCCTGAACTCTTGGTCGGTCTGCCAGGGGTGTTCGTCAATAATGGCAGGATAAGCGCTGAGGTGTTCTTTCTTTTCTCTTCTCTTTTGACTCCTCGGTTTGTGGGGTTTGGGTTCGGGTACTTGATCGGGACACTCGGGATAGGGTGCCTCTTTCCACCACTGAGTTAGGGAGTCGGAAGTCTTTTGTAAGAGCATTGGAAGTCCCGGATAATCACTCCCTAAAATAGCTTGTTCCGGTAATGCGGGCACAAGGCCCACGGTGAGAGAGGTCCCGGGATCTTGGGAATGTTGGACTCGTACCTGAGTGGTGGGATATTGTTTAGTGTCTCCATGCACACATTGTATGGCTACCACCCCAGTAGGTTTGCTTAGAGGCTGGACAAGGTCTTGGGGTCGTAGAACACTCTGTCGACATCCAGTATCGGCGAGAGCCCTCAGTGGCTGACCATTTATGGACACTGGACAATAGAACGGCGGTGGCGTGTAACCGGGAGGGTTGCACAGGTAGTTCCTGACGAAACCGACCTCCATCGGTTCCTCCTTCTGGGGACACATCCGTGCAATGTGTCCGAACCCACCACAGGAATAACACTGGGGTCCGGGAGTCGGGGTTCGGAACACTACGGGGGAGGGAAACAGCGGTGGTGGTTCAGGTCGACGGCCTTGGGGAGGCCGGGTTGGGCGAGTGGACGTAGCAGGCAGGGGCCTGTGGGGGTGGTCGTCTTTGCCCCGCTGAAGTTCTTGTGCCCTGCTATATGCAGACGCTATCTCTATAGCGGTCTCAAGGGTGAGTCGGGAGTGCTGCCTCACCCAGCGTTGGGTAGCCGGGTGCAAGGAATTAAGGAACTGTTCCAGATAGATCTTCTCCAGAATATTCTCCTTGGTAGAGGTTTCGGGTCTCAACCATCGGTTGGCGAGATCGCGGATCCGAAAGGAGAGTGCTCTCGGATTCTCTTGGGGCTGTTCCCTGGCCTGACGAAGTTTCACCCTGTAAGTATCATCATCAATGCCCAGGCGTTCTAGGATGCACCTTTTAATGTCAGCATAGGGAGTGTTGCCCTGGATATTGGCCTGTTGGTAGGCCGCTTGGAGGTCACCGGTGAGGAGTGGACCCAAATACTGTCCCCACCGATCAGCAGGCCAGTTGGCGGCTTGAGCTATCCTCTCAAAGTTTGTGAAAAAATAGTCCGGATCTTCTCCAGGGACATATTTCTGAAGAACGACAGAGGGAAGAGAGGTCATCGGTCTTTGTTGGCCCAGGGCGTCTGCTAGCTTTGTCATGGTATCTTCATGGGTCGCCCCCTGGCCTTTCAGAACATCGTGGAGCTGACCTCTGTCGTCTTCGGCAGTCTTCATGAACTGCTCCATAAGTTTCCCGAATTGTTCTTGGGACTCTGCCATCTTCTTTATTACGGCCTCCATACCTCCAGCAGATCCCACTTCTGACACCAAATGTCGTGGAGTGAGTGTAGCGGGCCGGAAAAGCAGGCGAGGAGGCCGTATGTAGTGGGCAATATTTGGTCTTTATTCTGGATATACAGTATAGATAGTCCCAACAGGTCGAGGGTGTGGCACCAGGCGATGAACACAGAGGCGTCGCTTCTTCCTCTTCGTGATGTCCGCAGATGGTCCGGGTAGATTTCGATGACGGGGAGACTCCCAGGAGGACCGGAAGAGAGGAAAGAAACAAAGGACCGTTAGTCTGATCGAGTCGACAGAGAGACTCAACTGTACACCTTCACCCAGGTAGTGCAAGAACGGGGTCAGAAACGGACAGTGGGGAAAGGAAGGTACCGGGAATAAGGAACACAGGTTTGGGTAACAGAGAGGGTGCAGGGGTGGGGTGTGCGAGTAACGGAAGGGCTTTATACAGTGAGGTGCTATATACTTATAATACAGTGCAAGGGTAGTGAGACTATGCAGAGAGGGGGTTTATATACAGGGACTTTAACACGAACTCCTAGTGAGTAGGGATAAAGGAGGCAAAAGGCACTCACGCGGTCCGCCGTAACTCTCCAGTGAGTTACGGCCGCTCTCCAGCCACCTCCAAGGGACTCCACCACTCCTCTGTCCACACTTCTTCCTCGCACGTCTGGTCACCTTCTCCGTCTCCAGCCAGAGGGTCCTGCCACGAAACTCCGACAGCTTGTTGTGCTGAATCCGGGCTTTTATCCTGTGCTGACTCTGCCAGGGGGGCGGGACTTCCGGGGTCAGCTGGATATGGTTCCTCCCTTCCTGTTGCTCGGGTTGGCTCCTGTGGGAGAGAGAAGGGCGGGGTTTCGTTGGTGATGGAGGTTGCTCGGCGTCCTGTCTCGGTGCTGGCGTTTCGGTGAGGTAAACTCAGTCCCGGGGGTGTCGGACAAGGCATGATAGGGGGGATTGGGTCCTCAGATAGGGTTTTACGGGCCGTTCCATCACACCCCAGTCAATTTTTTACTAACTTTTTGAGATCATTTTTGATCCTTCTCGAAGTCTTGCGACTCCGATCGGTGCCGTAGGGATGCCTGGTTTCAAGCACTGCGAAGATTGCGACCGCATGATGTCGGCCACGGATCCTCACCACCTGTGCCTAATTTGTCTAGGCGTCGACCACGACGACAAGGCCTGCTCCGACTGCCGGGCCCTCTCTTCGAAAGCCAGGCGGGAGCGGTCCCGCAGGCGTCTCGAACTCCGGCAGTCGGCCCCGCGCCGCGTGTGGTCCCGGTCCAAGTCCCACGGGAGGTCGAGGGACAGGTTCTATCCGGTGTGGGCTAGATACCACCGACTCACTGGGCAGAGCAATGTCAACGACGGTGGCGGTGAGACGCCACGCCTGGCTGAGGTCCGCCAACTTTTCGGCAGATGTCCAGAACACTCTGATGGACATGCCGTTCGATGGCCGTCGCCTTTTTGGCGACAAGGCAGACTCCAGGGCTACGGCCAAGTCCTTGGGCCTCTCGGCCCCGCGCCAGCAAACGGGTGCCTTTCGCTCCTTTCGTGACCAAGGAAGGGGCGCCCCCACACGTGCCGCCAGCCACTCGCCACAGACTAACATCCAGCGCGGTGGCGGCCGTGGAAATCGCCGTGGAGGCGGTCGGGAACAACGCCGAGGTCAGTCCACACCTTCCCCCGCAGCATCCACCTCTAAACCCTCCTAGTTCGTGCTTTCCGGCCCATGTGACGGCAGTGGGGGGCAGGGTTCGCCATCACCACTCTCACTGGCGCATTGTCACTTCGGACAAGTGGGTGCTGCAGATCGTCCGGAGGGGCTATCCCTCCCCTTCGAGACAACCCCTCAAGCCATGCCACCACAACACCACCGCATATCGGGGGATCACTTGCGGCTTCTGCAGGAGGAAGTTTCGGCCCTCTTGGCCAAAGGGGCCATCAAGCGCATTCCTGGGCCAGAAGTAGGACGTCGTTGCTACTCCCACTACTTTATGGTGCCCAAGAAGGGCAAAGGGGGCCTACGCCCTATCCTGGACCTACGGAACGTTAACGGCTTCCTCCGGAAGGAGAAGTTCAAGATGCTGACTCTGGCTCAGGTCTTAGCTGCTCTGGACCCAGGAGACTGGATGGTAGCATTGGACTTGCAGGACGCGTATTTTCACATCCCCGTCCTGCCGGCCCACCGGCGTTACCTGCGGTTCACGGTAGGCCACGAGCACTTTCAGTTTACCGTGCTCCCCTTCGGCCTTACAAGCGCCCCACGGGTGTTCACGAAGGTGATGGCGGTGGTCGCAGCTCATCTGCGCAGGTTAGGGGTTTCAGTCTTCCCCTACCTCGACGACTGGTTGTTGAAGGCGGGCTCGCCCCAGACAGTTGTCAACCACCTCCAGACAACAGCAGACCTCTTGCACCAGCTGGGGTTCTCCATCAATGTGCCGAAGTCACACCTGTGCCCCTCTCAGAAGCTCCATTTCATCGGAGCGGTTCTCGACTCGGCGCAGTTTCGGGTTTACCCACCTGAACAGCGGGTTTGGGATATACAGGCTCTGATTCCAATCTTCCAGCCTTTATCCCGTTTCGGTCAGGTTGACGCTGCGGCTTCTGGGGCTGATGGCTTCCTGCATCCTTCTGGTGCATCACGCCCGGTGGTGGATGCGGGCTCTGCAGTGGGACCTGAAGTTTCAGTGGGCCCAGCATCAGGGCAACCTGTCCGACCATGTCCTGATCTCGGAGGGCACTGCGAGACAGCTGCAGTGGTGGCTCACGGACCGTGATTGGGTCAGCGGCAGATCCCTCTCCCTTCCCCAACCGGAGCACGTAGTTGTGAAGGTCGCGTCCCTCCAGGGCTGGGGAGGCCACATGGGAGAGGCGGAGATCAGAGGCCTCTGGTCTCCGGCGGAGTCCCGGCTCCATATCAACCTTTTGGAGCTGCGGGCGATTCGTCTAGCACTGAAGGCATTCCTCCCCTCTATCCGAGGGAGTGTAGTGCAGGTGTTCACGGACAACACCACCGCCGTGTGGTACTGCAACAAACAGGGCGGGGTGGGGTCGTGGACCCTCTGCCAGGAGGCTCTGCGCCTCTGGCAATGGCTGGAACATCAGGGCGTGACTCTGGTGGTTCAACACCTGGCAGGTTCTCTGAACGCCAGGGCGGACGAACTCAGCCGCCGGTGCATGATGGATCACGAATGGCGTCTGAACTCGGACGTGGCGTAAGGTCTCTTTCTGCAGTGGGGAGAGCCTCAGTTAGATCTATTCGCCTCCGAAGAGAACGCGCAATGTCATCAGTTCTGCGCGTTGGAATTTCCAAGGCGGCACTCGCTCGGAGACGCTTTTCGTCGCGAGTGGAGTTGCGGTCTGTTGTACGCCTTTCCGCCTATACCACTTCTGCCCAGAGTGCTGAAGAAGATCAGGCGCGACCGGGCACAAGTCATCCTTGTGGCTCCGGACTGGGCACGAAGGTATTGGTATCTCGAGCTACTCAGTATGTCAGTCGATCCCCCGGTTCGTCTGCCTCTTCAGGAGGACCTTCTGTCGCAGCAGCAGGGGACGGTCCTCCACCCGGACCTGTCCAGTTTCCACCTCCATGCTTGGAGATTGAGCGGCGACAGTTGAGGCCATTTGACTTGCCTCCTGAAGTCTGTAACATCATTCTGGCAGCCAGGCGTCCCTCCACAAAGTCGGTATATGCCTGCAGGTGGAACAGGTTTGTGGCATGGTGCACAGCAAAGGCTGTGGATCCCCTCAATGCCCCTTTTTCTGAGGTTCTTCTCTTTCTTCTTTCTCTTGCCCAGCAGGGCTTTGCTCTGGGCACTATCAAGGGCTACCTTTCTGCTCTTTCAGCTTTTTTGAGGCTACCTGATCAACCTTCTTTGTTCAAGTCCCCTATCGTTAATCGATTCCTGAAAGGCATCACACATAATTTCCCTCCTGTTCCTTTTGTGATGCCTCAGTGGGACTTGAACTTGGTTCTAACTTTTCTGATGTGCGCTCCCTTTGAGCCACTTCACAACTGTCCTCTTCGCCTTCTCACTTTGAAGACTGCCTTCCTGGTAGCCATCACCTCTGCCAGGAGAGTGAGTGAGCTCCAGGCTCTATCTTGTAAACCTCCTTTTCTTTCAGTCCATCCGGACAAGGTTGTGTTACAGAGAAGGCCCTCGTTCCTACCCAAGGTAGTCACAGCCTTCCATATTGGGCAGTCTATCACCTTGCCCACCTTCTTTCCGCCTCCGCATCCCTCGAGAGAGGAAGAGAGGCTCTACCGTCTGGACCAAAACGTGTGCTCTCGTTCTATTTGGATCGCACACGCCAGTTCCGGGTGGATGACCAACTCTTTGTTGGTTACGTGGGCGCTAAGAAGGCGAAAGCGGTGCACAAGCGGACCATCTCGCGGTGGATCATCTTGTGTATCCAGGCGTGTTACTCCTTGGCTAAGAAGGAACCCCCTGTGGGGCTAAGGGCTCATTCCACTCGAGCCACAGCGACTACAACTGCCTTGGGCCGAGGTGTGCCCTTGCAGGACATTTGCCAGGCGGCTACGTGGGCCTCGCTGCACACGTTTGCAAGACACTATTGCCTGGACAGTCAAGTCCGGAGGGATGGCTTCTTTGGCCGTTCCGTCCTCCAGGACTTTCTGGTGTGATTATTGGTTCGCAGACCCACCACCACGGGGTTGGTATTGCTAGGGTATCAATTCTAAGGTAAGGAATCTATCACTAACGTGTCTCTTACAGATGCACAAGTTACTACTTGTGTAAAGATATATCTGTAAGAGACATTAGTTAGTGATAGATTCCTTACCGACCCACCCATCCTCCCCGTTCTGCGATCCGATATCTAGGGTTAAGGTCATCCCCTTTCAGGGCCCTAGTTTCATGGCACCAGTGTTGGTTTTTGGCATAGCTCTGCGTTTCTGGCGCGGAGAAGCTGTGTCTAAGAACTGACGTCAGCACGTGGAGGCGGCGTCTAAGTACTCCGACGACGTCATCACGGCGCCGACGACGGACGTGGAGCCGCAGACGACGCCTACCGACGAGCAAGGGTACTGCTACACAAAAGTTTCCGGATCCAGTCTGACGCCTGGGGATATTCTAAGGTAAGGAATCTATCACTAACTAATGTCTCTTACAGATATATTGTTACACAAGTAGTAACTTGTGCGTTGATCTCATCACTGGTTTTATTGTGATTCTTGTTCTTATGTTTTGTCCTGTCACTTAGACTGTCCCTGAATAGGATCAATTCCCTGCTCTCCTTGTTGGCTCTTTTGATGGCACGATTAATAGTTGCCATCGAATAGCCACGCTCCAAAAATCTACGTGTTTCTTCCTCTTGGCATTTGGTAAGAATACTTACCTGACTGCAAATTCTATGTAGTCTTTCTACATACTAACTAAACAGCAGTCTCTCACCACGTAACCACCAGACAGGCAGAAAATAGGAAAGACCACGCGAGTCCCAGTATTCATTCGTCAGGTTTATTAGCAAGGAGAGTTTACCAAATCTGACGCGTTTCGGGCGTCCGCCCTTGGTCACAGATCATCAGGCTAATGAACACACATCCTTTTTAAATGGTACACTGCACGAATTCAATTAGTGTTTTTTTCTTCATTTGCAACACCATGTGATGAAAGAATAAAAACTGAGGACACACTACATTTAACTGACCTAGATAGTCTGTTTTCCAAACAATAGATATTGCACATATAAATGGAATGAAGGAAGTATGGTTTTCAATATTTGCATATCATTTAACAAATATCTTACAATTATTTTGAAAACCCAATGTTTGACCAGATGTGAAATTCATGGGGAACAAGCGCTGTAATTGTCCAGTTAAAATAACACATTATGACCGCATAAATGCTTTGATTAGATAAACTGCTGTTATTTAGAGAAACAATGTATATAATGGTCTCTTAATATTTGAAAGTGCAATGTGCGCAGATAAAGTGCAAATGCAATGTGCAAAAAAGCAAGGTATTATGTGCAACACAGCATATAAATAAATATACATATAAATATTTATAAATAATTTCATGATAAAATCGTTCATGATCATTAATTGATAGATCTGATCGATGAGAATATAACCATACAAAAACACATTGTCTATTTTTCTCTCGCAGTTGGTTACATTTCTGAATAAATGCATTGGTAATGTAACTGCAATATTAACAGCACTGATGCACAACATTTATTTTAGTTGTGCAAAAAAAGGGGTATATCAACCAACTTCCAAAGTATATTCTACTCAAATATCTCTAATGAAAACAAACCAAAAAATTATCATAGTGTCTATGTCCCAAAAACAATAAGGAAAGTAATGTGAGCCCTTTGAACCAGTGAATAATGAAAAAAAACAGTTGTGCATTAAGTACAGAAAAAGGTATAAGATACATGTAATGAAATTCATGGCAAGTCCTAAAAGGGTGAGGCAGATCAAAACAGATAATAACATATAATCAAGTAACTGATTAAGGATAGGTTATAGGAAAACATGCAAATCCTCCGTTGTATTCAATCCATTAGGAAATCTGCTGTCTAGTTCAATAATGAAATGAGATTCAAGTCTCCTCAGCATTTTCTCCCTGTCACCACCCCGCCTAGATTTTAAAACAGAGGCAATGACATAGTATTCCAAGCATTGTAAGTTGTTGTTATGTATTGCTTTAAAATGCCTGGCAACTGGGTACGCACCATCATTGTTAACGATGGCACGTAAATGCTGAAGTATCCTGGCATGCACCTGTAGCTTTGTGCTGCCCACATATCTAAGGCCACAGGTGCATGTCAGGACATAGACAGCAAAGTCAGTCTTACAGTTGAATGTACCCTTAATATCCTTGGCAACCGGACTGAATGGAGTAGAATATTGGGAGGTGTTTTTCCCAAATTTACATGCTCTACAAGTAGAGCAACGTTTAAATCCCGGCCGGGATTTCAACCAATCCTCTTTTTTGTCAAGCTCAGGGAATTCGTGACTGATCTGGGTATTTATTATTTATTTATTTATTTATTTATTTTTTCCAGTCTGCTTTCTGCTAGGTCCTGGTATACCTTATGGTTGAATACTCCTAACTGGATATCTCTTTTTGAGAATTTCATGGGTTGGTTTGTTCTTCAACTTGACCTACTGGGTTAGATGTTGATCTTAATTTTGTCTTCTGTTGGCAAGGTTTCCCTTTCGTGTCTTCTCTTAAGGATTGTGGTAGTAACAGCCTCTTAGGACATTTTTGGTCAGCTAGCCTTACTTTGATGCAAAGTCAAACATGTTGTTTATTGAGGGAATGCTCTTTCTTTTTATCTCTCCCTCGATTTCCTGTATCGGTATCTTTTGCTGGGTTTTCAGCTCCATTATATCTATACATGTTATAGGTATATATTTTGGTGTGTATATGTTATATACACACATACACATGTATATGTGTATCTGTTTATACATATTTAGATGTAGCTCTGCTATGAACGATAATTCAAGATATAGATTATATATTTACAAATATTTTCATGAGATGCTTTTGGCTTCTCTCTTCACTTTGTTTTTTGTATTGCAGTAAGTTATACCTTGTAAGGTGTATATATATATGAGTTAGGACCTATTTTGACGAATCTTCGCAAAATTTTCAAAACTGTTGGTGCGCTCCGGTCCGCTCCTATCCTGAAAGTCTCTGGTTGATTCGTCAAGCGGGGGGGGGAGGGGGGGGGGGGGGGGGGGTGTTCCCAAAACATGTTTTCCCCATTCAATTTTCCATAGGAACCTTTAATCGCAGCTACAACCCGAACTGCTGACCGGAATTACACCAAATTTGGCAGAAAGGTAGACCTTGGTTCAGAGTCGTGCCTTTTTGTTGTTAAATGGTGTTAATCTGTTCAGTAGGTTTTTAGATATTAAAGGAAAAAAAACGTATAAATCTGGGTGGAGCCTAACCACACATCTCATCGTGAGATCTGATTGGCTGTCAGCACTTCATCCAAGAAGTGTTGGCAGCCATCTTGGGACCAATATACATGCCGTGTTGCCAGATTGGGCGTTTTCCCGCACAATTGGGCGACATTTTTCCCATTTGTGCTGGAAAAACACTACCCTGGCGGGTTGTGGGAAAATGGGCGACATTTGCCCTAGTGTGCGCAAAATAAGTGGTTGTGCGGCGCCCACAGAGAATCGGTAATAGGGCTGTCAATCATTCATAGCGCGAATGCGATACGTATGAGGGCCCTGCTTCTTGTTGATGGACTGCTCCCAGAGTAAATGGATCAATGGTCTTGCGAGGGGGCAGGCCTGTAATCATTTAGTTTTTTTTACTTTTCATCTGCTTTTCTGGGCGCGCATCGTACAGTACTCGGAGGAGGAGTCTCAGGAGCAGCAAGGACTGGCCGGTGGCCGATGGTGCAGCCTGCTTCTGTTGCTGTTGCAGTGGTTCTTTAGTTGCCAGTGTATTAAGGTAGGATTGATTTAATAGTCGAAATGTCCACTTTTCCTCATCTGCTGCTGTCGGGTGCCCTGTCTCTTTCTGTCTCTCTCGCTGAAACGGTGCTTTGTCTCTCCGTCTGTTTCTTCTACTTTTCTTCATTTGTTCCCTTGTGAAATGGATCCGAAAAAGAAACAAACACCTTTGTTGGGAGTGTATCTGACATTTTCAAAAGTGCAGCCTCTGGCCTCTTGCTCCTTGATGGCCTTACTTTGATTGAGGCCACATTTGTTGCATATCACTCTTGTGCATAATTTGAATTGATTCGCATCCAGGTATATATAGCAGGGCACAACTGGGTTGTAGCTGAAGGCAGTGCGAGTGTCCCAGTGGAATAGTATGGTGTTCATTGGGGGATGTGGCACTACGCCAGAGCTGCCGAATTTGGTACTGGGAAACCAGCTTCAGCCTTCATGAACAGTCCACTAGACCTCTCTCCAGAGGGAGCACATTCCCATGGTAGACCTTAGAAGCCCCAGCTAGACCTTTAGAAGCCCTGGTGTCTTAGTACCTTGAAGGCCACAATTGATACTGAAGTTCACCTCCAGTCTCATTGCAGGCAGGCCTACAAAGCAGCACAACCTAGAGCAGCAGTGACTCAGTCACTAAGGTCACAGGACCCTTGAGGCCAGTCCGCCTCACCCATTGATGCCTCCCTTGGCCTTGTTTCAGCAAGAGTAGTGCAACTCATCAGGGATCAGCAATGCAGGATTTGCACGCACACCAAACTAAGGGGCAGATTAACAAGGGCATGGCGAAGCGTGGCATTAAACAAACATGGCTAATGCCACCCTCTACCTTTCTGAAAATGCAGGAATGCACAGTATTTACAATGATACGGCACATCCCTGCATTTTGCTTAGCACTGGCACTAAACTCAGCTTCCTAGCGCCAATGCAGGCACCCTTGCACCATAGTACAAGGGTGCTAGCGTGGAGGGAATGATTGTTTATTTGCAGGAAGGTTTCTCTTCCTACACATAAACAATCTAGAGTGGCAAAATGTAACTTCTGTGTCCTGCATTGTGCAGCACACACAGAAGTTACAAATCATCTGTTTTTAAATGATTGTTTATGGAAGGGACACCTTCCTGCACATCAACAATCATTCATGGCAATTTCCTGTTTTTATGTGTGCTGCACAGTGCAGCACACATAGAAACAGCAAAAAGCAAGGAGAAAGTAAGCATTTCTCCTTGTTTCGCCATGTAAAGTCCAGGTTTTCCCTTTTCCTAATTTTGGCACTGCCTCCTATTTACGTCATCCTTGTAAATAGGGTGCAGCGTCAAAATCAATGGGTGTTGGGGTGGAACAAAGGCCAGCCTTACAGACACTCCTCTTGTTCAGGTCAGACAGGCAGGAGCTGGACATGCTCTAAATGTTCAGACTCCTGCCTGCCTGAGCTTTGCCAGGCTGAGGATTTTCACAGCCCTGTGTGCGTGACCTCAGTCTGGCAAAAGTGCCTTGAGGCCCTCCCCTTGTAATGAAGTTGAGTGCCACTGATTGACTCGGACCTGGGCGCTTCAGTTTTAAGCCCTGAAGTACAAAGGGCAGAGTGTCACAGTGGCACCTAGTCACAGAGTGGGGTGAGGGCAGAAGTATCACTGACCCCATCCCACTCTGTGATAAGGTTGAGACTACTACCTTCCAATCAGCCAATAAGGGAAGGCAGCAGTCCCAACCCTTGTGGGACCTCTGAGGCTTCCCTCTCGGAGAGCTGTAGCTAAGGTAAGTTTTGTGAGGTTTTTATGTTTCATGCGTGGATGTATTAATGTATGTGTATCTAGCTAGCGGTAATTCATGAAAGCCAGGTTCAGATTTGGTCCTGTGGTGACAGAATTACAAGATGAAAAGTCAAAGTGATGACTGGTCTTGAAAATGAGTAGTTATTAACACAGGTGCCCAGTAATCCCCCCCACTATCTGCATATTGAATAGAATTTAGATTTGTCCTTAAAATGTTTTCTGAAGACTACTCTAGCAAAATTTGAGAGTTTCGACTTTGGGCTGGTTTTGGGGCTGAAACTGGTCTGCATTGGGCTTAATTTGGGCTTATACTTCAGGTTCTTTAGACTGGGGACGGGTCTCAAAATCTGGCAACACTGTATACATGATAGCACCTCATTAAAAAGCATTGCAGTTAATAGAAGGTTTTAAGACGTAAGTTACATTATAAATCATTTGTTGATGGTACCATACTCATTTTAGGAATTGTAGTGTGTTCTAAGGAGATTTTACCATGTGAAAAGCCTTCTGCTGGGATATCATGAATCACGTTTGAGAGAAAACTATTTTCTCATGCTTTTCCCACAGAGGTTTGGAAGGTGATCTATAAGCTAAACTGAGAGCATATTTTCTGTAAATTCACATTATCTTTCTCAGTCATGTGAGAATAAAGTCTGACATTCTCCGTAAAACATGAACATCCAACAAGGGCTTAGACTGTTAGTTGATTCCTTTGTGTTCTACTGCAGCTTCCCAGAGTGTTCTAAAGAACAACTAGAGCGCTAACAGTCCTACTTATGACAAATGTATATGGCACACCTGAAGCCATCTTGATTGGAATAAAGTGGTAACTCTTAAAACATTTCATTTAAAAAGGAACACAATGAGGGGGTTCATTTTGCCATAGAAATTATGATTAGTGCTGCAGGAAGAAAAATGAGGGCACATTTTGACTTCTCAAATCCTCTTCTATTTCTTTAAAATAAATCTGAAATGCAAACTAAAACGTGCACTTTGAATACCAGCAGCAGACTTCACTGGTGAGCAGTAGCTTTACTACAGTGATATAATGAGCAACTAGAGTGCTAACATTCAGAATTTATGGCAAATGGGTGACACATCTGAATGCCTTCTTGATGGAACCAAAGTAAACAAGCATTGAAAATGCAATAGGTCTCATCCTCGTTTAAGTTAAAGCTATTGTGTTTGTAATTAGGTGGCTTTTTAGCTTTGCTTGTATTAGTGTTTTTCAAACTTTCATGTACATAACATGCATATGTATGCATATATGTATGCATGCATTTATATTTGTATTTATATAGATATCAATTTTATATATATGTTTATATATGAATGCATATATATATATATATATATACACACACATATATATAAATTCATATGCATATATATGCATGTATATATGCATATGAGTGCGTGTAGAGAGAGGTAGAGAGTAGTAGAGAGAGAGGTAAAGAGAGGTAGAGAATGAGTAATAGAGAGTAGAGAGTGAGTAGTAGAGTAGCAGAGAGTGAGTAGTAGAGAGTGAGTAGTAGAGAGTAAGTAGTAGAGAGTAGTAGAGAGTGAGTAGCAGAGAGAGCAGTAGAGAGTAGTAGAGCGAGATTAGTAGAGAGTGAGTAGCAGAGAGTGACTAGAAGAGAGTGAGTAGTAGAGAGTAGTAGATGGTGAGTAGTAGAGAGAAGTGGAGGAGTAGAGTGAGTAATAGAGAGTAGTAGAGAGTGGTAGACAGTGAGTAGTAGAGAGTGAGTAGTAGAGAGAGAGTAGTAGAGAGTGAGTAGTATAGAGAGAGTAGTAGAGTAGTAGAGAGAGAGTAGTAGAGAGTGTGTAGTAGAAAGTGAGTAGTAGAGACCAGTCAGTGTCAGTCCGTATCAGTCAGTCAGTATCAGTGTCAGTCAGTGTTAGTCAATCAGTGTCATTCAATCAGTGTCAGTCAGTCAGTGTCAGTCAGTCAGTGTCACCTAGAGCAGCTCTGCTGACCTGGATCTTTGGCTCTAAAGCAGCTCTGCTGACCTGGTTCTCTGGCTCTAAAGCTGCTCCGCTGACCTGGTTTCTCTGGCTCTACAGCAGGTCTGCTGACCTGGTTCTCTGGCTCTAGAGCAGCTCTGCTGACCTAGTTCTTAGGCTACCGAGCAGCTCTGCTGATCTGGTTCTCTGGCTCTACAACATCTCTGCTGACCTGGTTCTCTGGCTCTAAAGCAGCTCTGCTGACCCGGTTCTATGGCTCTAAAGCAGTTCTGCTGACATGGTTCTCTAGCTCTAGAGCAGCTCTGCTGACCTGGTTCTCACCCTCTAGAGCAGCTCTGCTGACCTGGTTCTCTACCTCTAAAGCAGCTCTACTGACCTGGTTTCTCTGGTTCTACAACAGCTCTGCTGACCTGGTTCTCTGGCTCTAGAGCAGCTCTCCTGACCTGGTTCTATGGCTCTAAAGCAGGCCTGCTGACTTGGTTCTCTGGCTCTAGAGCAGCTCTGCTGACCTGGTTCTCTGGCTCTAAAGCAGCTCTGCTGACCTGGTTCTCAGGCTCTAAAGCAGCTCTGCTGGCCCGGTTCTCAGGCTCTAAAGCAGCTCTGCTGACCTGGTTCTCTCCCTCTAAAGCAGCTCTGCTGACCTGGTTTCTCTTGCTCTACAGAAGATCCGCTGACCTGGTTCTCAGGCTCTACAGCAGATCCACTGAGCTGGTTCTCTGGCTCTACAACAGCTCTGCTGACCTGATTCTCTGGCTCTACAACAGCTCTGCTGACCTGGTCCCTTGGCTCTAAAGCAGCTCTGCTGACCTGTTCTCTCCCTCTAGAGCAGCTCTGCTGACCTGGTTCTCTACCTCTACAGCAGCTCTACTGACCTGGTTTCTCTGACTCTACAGCAGCTCTGCTGACCTGGTTCTCTGGCTCTAGAGCAGCTCTGCTGACCTGGTTCTCTGGCTCTAGAGCAGCTCCGCTGACCTGGTTCTATGGCTCTAAAGCAGCTCTACTGACTTGGTTCTCTGGCTGTAGAGCAGCTCTGCTGACCTGGTTCTCTGGCTCTAAAGCAGCTCTGCTGACCTGCCTCTCTCCCTCTAAAGCAGCTCTGCTGACCTGCCTCTCTCCCTCTAAAGCAGCTCTGCTGACCTAGTTTCTCTGGCTCTACAGCAGCTCTGCTGGTTGGGTTCTCTGGCTCTAGAGCAGCTCTGCTGACCTAATTCTTAGGCTCTAGAGCAGCTCTGCTAGCCTGGTTCTCTGGCTCTACAACAGCTCTGTTGACCTTGTTCTCTGGCTCAAAAGCAGCCCTGCTGACCTGGTTCTTTGGCTTTAGAGCAGCTCTGCTGACCTGGTCCCGTGGCTCTAAAGCAGCTCTGCTGACCAGGTTCTCTCCCCCTAAAGCAGCTCTGCTGACCTGGTTCTTTCACTCTAAAGCAGCTCTACTGACCTGGTTTCTCTGGCTCTACAGCAGCTCTGCTGACCTGGTTCTCTGGTTCTAGAGCAGCTCTGCTGACCTGGGTTTTAGGCTCTAGAGAAGCTCTGCTGACCTGGTTCGTAGGCTCTAGAGCAGCTCTGCTGACCTGGTTCTCTGGCTCTAAAGCAGCTCCGCTGACCTGGTTCTTTGGCTCTAAAGCAGCTCTGCTGACCTAGTCCTCTGGCTCTAAAGCAGCTCTGCTGACCTGTTCTCTCCCTCTAGAGCAGCTCTGCTGACCTGGTTCTCTACCTCTAAAGCAGCTCTACTGACCTGGTTTCTCTGGCTCTACAGCAGCTCTGCTGACCTGGTTCTCTGGCTCTAGAGCAGCTCTGCTGACCTGGTTCTCTGGCTCTAGAGCAGCTCTGCTGACCTGGTTCTCTGGCTCTAGAGCAGCTCTGCTGACCTGGTTCTATGGCTCTAAAGCAGCTCTGCTGACTTGGTTCTCTGGCTGTAGAGCAGCTCTGCTGACCTGCCTCTCTCACTATAAAGCAGCTCTGCTGACTTAGTTTCTCTGGCTCTACAGCAGCTCTGCTTACCTGGTTCTCTGGCTCTAGAGCAGCTCTGCTGACCTAATTCTTAGGCTCTAGAGCAGCTCTGCTGACCTGGTTCTCTGGCGCTACAACAGCTCTGTTGACCTGGCAACACTGTATACATGATAGCACCTCATTAAAAAGCATTGCAGTTAATAGAAGGTTTTAAGACTTAAGTTACATTATAAATCATTTGTTGATGGTACCATACTCATTTTAGGAATTGTAGTGTGTTCTAAGGTGATTTTACCATGTGAAAAGCCTTCTGCTGGGATATCATGAATCACGTTTGAGAGAAAACTATTTTCTCATGCTTTTCCCACAGAGGTTTGGAAGGTGATCTATAAGCTAAACTGAGAGCATATTTTCTGTAAATTCACATTATCTTTCTCAGTCATGTGAGAATAAAGTCTGACATTCTGCGTAAAACATGAACATCCAACAAGGGTTTAGACTGTCAGTTGAATCCTTTGTGTTCTACTGCAGCTTCCCAGAGTGTTCTAAAGAACAACTAGAGCGCTAACAGTCCTACATATGACAAACGTATATGGCACACCTGAAGCCATATTAATTGGAATAAAGTGGTAACTCTTAAAACATTTAATTTAAAAAGGAACACAATGAGGGGGTTCGTTTTGCCATAGAAATTATGATTAGTGCTTCAGGAAGAAAAATTAGGGCACATTTTGACTTCTCAAATCCTCTTCTATTTCTTTAAAAAAAAATCTGACATGCAAACTAAAACATGCACTTTGAATACCAGCAGCAGACTTCACTGGTGAGCAGTAGCTTTACTACAGTGATATAATGAGCAACTAGAGTGCTAACATTCAGAATGTATGGCAAATGTGTTGATGTAAATAAATAATTTACTCTTAATTTCTATGCAGGTAAGTACTTAATCAATAATAACTCAATTGGAAATGAAAGAAAACAGAGTCCGTGGTGTTAGAGTTCTTAGGGGTTTTATTCCTTAAAAAGGAATGGTCAAGACCAAATTATCATGTTCCGAACACCACACAGGGTGTCAGAAGGGTTAGAGCGCGCTACATTTTATTAACAGTACATAGCTTATATACTTATTTTGCATCATTGGAAACAGTATAGAAGGCGTAACAGCAGAGAGAAGACAAGATAACAGTATACACGTGGTACATGTGCGTAATCAAGAGGCGTGAACTAGAGGTGTGTTCTAGAAACGTCACAGGTAGGTGTCACCAAAGGGGTGGCACCAACAGAAAATGTTGCAATGTCAGCAGAAATCGGAAACTTGGATGCGCGCGCAGCTGCATGACGTGTGCATGACATGGAGTCGGAGGGTGCTGGGGACTTGACATTTGCACTGACGGAAAGAGACAGAAGTCTGGCATGTCAGATCAACTTGTGCTTCTATCATATCTGATATCTGATGTTTAGGAACTAAGCTATCTGGGCGGAAAGGTCTCTGGGGCAGAAGCTATTCTATACTGACTGTGAGTGCGTGTATAAGCGCCTGAATGTCTGTAAGAGAAAAGTGGGGCACGGGGCCTTCCAGGGGAGCATGGCAACAGAAGCTATGAATTACTTGAATTAGTTGCATAGAGACAGGTCGGCCCTTTGGCCCTGTAGCTGAGGAAGGATGTTTACTGGAGCTAGCAGGCAGGAATGTATTTTCGGGGAGGGAAACAGATAACTCGAAGGTTATAGTCAATCTTGGCAGGCAGCAGGCTGAGCCGAGCGCGAGGGGCCGCGCTGAAAGTAAGTCAGAGTTCACGAGTACAGGGGCTGCCTGGGCAGAGATTCTCGGAGTCAGAAGCCAGAAAAGAGGTTCGGTGGCAGAGATTCAGGGCCTACTTCAGCCAGAGCTGAAAAACGTAGGAGTACACTACAAAAAGACGTTGGCATAGCATACTTAGGAACGGACCACTCAACCCATTCATGGTGGGTCTGAAAGAGGACATGTTAACGGTGGACGCAAATGTATTTGCGTCTTCATAGCTGGCACAGGAGGGAAGTTACATGCACTTTAACTCGTACATGGAGACGGTGGGGTACTCGCTAGGGAACACAACTCGACCATAAAATTCATATTTCCTCATTCCCTCCTTGTTCCCTACGGACCCTTCATGAAATATCGATCCTCATGAATCGATCAGTTTGTTCTTGTAACATTATATGTTCATCTTTCTTTCTTTGACGATTTGAGAGACAACTGGAATGTTCAATGCAGGAAGTGGCACACAGTCCACATATTGCCGGTCCACATTGTAGACACAGGCAGCAACTGAATACTATGACTAGGCCAAAGCCTAGGAAGGATAGGATCTTCCATCCCCAAGCTGTTAACGTTGTCCAGAACCAACCAGACCAAGTCCAGGTGCCTGGATTCTGATGTATCTGATTTGCAATTTTATGCAGACGGGTAATAGCTTGATAGACAGATGGTGCATTTTGTGGGATGAAAACGCAGCAACTTGACCCGATGACCTTACAGGCTCCACCTCTATCTGCCAAGATGACGTCAATAACAAGACGATTTTGAAGGACAACAACCCGCATAGCAGATTGCTCCTCTGTTAAGTTACCTAAGGCGGAGGCAGTTTCATGTACTACTGCTTCAAGTGTTCTAGTTAATCTACGTATTAATTTACTGTTTTGGACAGGTCCTAGAAAGAAAAAGAATCCTTTATTGAAATCCGTGTACTGTTCCCATGCCGTTTCTGTGTAGTCGACAAGTGGGATATCTCTTCTGGATCTATTCTTGACTAGATTCGTGTTTCTATGGTAATCAGGGGGAGCTAGAAAAACAGGTGGCAGAAGGAATGCAATATAACAGGTACCATCCCAGTCTGGAGGCAGACGTATGTATGCGGTATGACCACAAACAAAATAAGAGTGACTGATAGCTTTGAAAGACGATTTACCCTGATCACTGAATTCGACCACAGTAGTGCATTTACTATGACCTACGTGTACTGAACCTTTCTTTCGGACACACAATTCACCTGTGACTGGTAATACTAACATATGGGGCAGAACTGGAACGGCTTCGGATTCAACAGTAAGGATCATGAGACTAATTGTGTAGTTACCTAATCCATATACTTCATTTTCTAGATCAGTTCCTATTCGAGTAGGGAGTCCCTCCTTGTCAGGGTAACAGACATCTAACAGAACTGAGTTCAAGTTTCCCCAAATCCAGCCTCCATCGAAAACAGCAATATCAGGATCTAAGGAATTAATTATTTTAAACCATGCACCACAGGAGCCATTGTGAGTGAACGGGTACGGAAAGAGGGGCAGAGCTCCCTTGTAATTCTGGTAGGGAGGGAGTCGGCCACATATCCAGCAGTCTGTAGCATTATTTGTCTGATGAGAGTGGTGTAACATACTAATGAATGTGTTGTTACGCAGCGCAAGTCTGTAAGAGAGTTCATGTGCAGGTAATTCACTAAAAGTGTGTTCAGCAGAGACATTGTAAGCAGATTGTTCACGCCTGAAAATAGGCCAATAGATGGGTAGCAGAATGCTGGCAATAATAATTAGAACACTTAAGAAAAACATTATTAACAACGTCACTATACAGTGACTACGCAGGGATTTGCAGTATGTACGTTTCTTTGCTTCTCTCTCTCTCTCTCTATCTCGATCTAGGGGATACATGTCAGAAACTATTTAACCGATTCACCTAGGGGAGGACTTAAACAATTAAACTGTCTGACTTGCTAGATCGGAGTTTCATACGATATTGTTCTTGGGGAGTCTTTTCTCGTTCGGTAACGGTAAAGTCACTTTGTTTTATACAGTCTTTAGTGGGGGTGGACGAGTCAGAGTCCTGTTTTAGTTTGTTTTTTAGTTCATTGCAAAGCTTGATGTGACTCGTGTGGACCCACCCCTTTCTCCCCTCTATCTTCACGGCGGTCCTCGTGGTGAGAAGAACGGTCTTCGGGGACTTCCAGCGGGGCTCCAGCGGACTTTTCCGGTCGAAATTCCGGACGAGTACCAGATCCCCAGGACGGACCTCGTGCGGCTTTACATCAGTGTTGTCAGGGAAAGCTGCGGCAACCTGTGAACGACATGATTGGAGTGCAGACATCAAGGAGGCAAGGTAATCTGTCAACATATTGCAATCAACATCAGTGATTTTCTTCGGAATGGGCGTCCCCCACATATTCGGTGGTCTGCCAAAGACCACTTCGTACGGGGATAGCCCTGATCTCGAGTGGGCGACCATTCTCATGTAGAATAGTGCCACGGGCAGGGCGACTATCCAGTCGACCCCTTTGTCCTGACAGATCTTTGCAAGACGTAATTTTAGTGTCTGATTATGCCTTTCTACAAGGCCTGCTGCTTCGGGATGTCGGACACAATGGAACTTCCACTGGTATCCTAGCAGTAGAGAAACTTCTTTCATTAATGCAGATGAGAATGGCTGACTGTTATCTGAGTATACGACACGAGGCAAGCTGTATCGTGGGAAGAATTCACGAACCAGCTGCTTGGCAGTGGTCGGAGCAGTGTAATCTGATACTGGGTATGCTTCGGTCCAGCGGGACAGAGCACAGACAACTACGAGAACATATTTAAAACCTCGACAGCGGTCCATCTGGATATAATCCATCTGGAGGACTTCAAAAGGGTGATCGGGAGGATGAAATCCACCTTGCTCTACAGGGACGCTTTTACCTGGATTGAACTGACAACAGATCATGCAAGTACGCACTTTCTGTTTTGCTGCTGCTCGTAAGTGTTTGTTGTGCCAGAGATTCTGTAAACTGTCTAACATCGCTTTCTCTCCTAGATGTGCCGGGCTATGTGCTGTATTTATCATGACTTGAACCATTGAGTCAGGGAGAAACCATATAGATTTTTCCTTCGTTATCCAACCTTGATCTGTCTGAATCCCTCCTAGTTCAGTCCATTTCTTTATTTCATCTGGAGTAGCATGTGTCTGGATATCAATTACGTCTAGGGCGGGATCTCTAACTGTCATACACTTTGTCGGTACTATTGTCTTTGTCACATCAGTAATCTGGGTGTGAGTCAGTGCTGTATGTTTTGCTGTCTGGTCTGCCAGGTCGTTACCCTGGGACACAGAATCTGTAACTTTAGTATGTGCTTTACACTTCATGACTGATATGCCCGAAGGCAAATGTATTGCTTCTAACAGTGCTTGAATGAGGGGACCGTGTTGAATCTTGGCCCCATGAGAGGTCAGGAAACCTCGTTCTTGCCAGAGGACTCCGAAGTCGTGTACAACTCCGAATGCATAACGTGAATCTGTGTATATGTTAACATTTCTGTTTTTGGCTAGAATGCAAGCTCGGGTCAGAGCGATGAGCTCTGCTGCTTGAGCAGACAGTGTGTCAATACGATGTGTTTCTTTAACTTCAGTTTCAGTGGTCACGGCATACGCGGCCACTAATTCTCCTGTACTTGTTCTCATGCATGAACCGTCCACATAAAGTGTCAGGTCTGGATTTGTCAATGGAACATCTGTTAAATCTCGTCTAGGCTTTGTTACTGCATTAATGATTTCTATACAATCATGTGGGGCTGGATCCGTCATAACTGTTGGTAACAGTGTTGCGGGGTTCAAGATACTGCAGCGTCTGATTTCTATGTGTGGCTGGAATAGTGTTAATTCATAACCTGTCAGTCGTGCTATAGTCAAGTGTTGAGTCTGGGTTCTGTTTAACAAAACCTCTACAGAATGTGGTACTTGAACTGTTAACTGATGACCTAAAACAATTGAATCACTCTGTCGGATTGCTAACGCTGTTGCTGCTACAGATTTTAAGCACGCAGGGAGTGCCTGGGCTACTGAATCCAATGTACTTGAAAAATAAGCGCAAGGCTTATGTGAACCTGCTTGATCTTGGGTGAGGACAGACAACGCTGTACCATCACGTTCTGTAACGAAAAGTGTAAACGGTTTGCTGTAACATGGTGTCGCTAAAACTGGTGCTTGACATAAGGCTTTCTTTAATTCTTCAAAAGCTTGTGTGTGTTCCTGAGTCCAAGGGAGGGCAGTCGAAGTTGCTGCCTCCTGTGTCGTTAACTGAATGAGTGGTTTAGCTAGAAATGCATACTGGGGAATCCATTGTCTGCAGTACGAGGTGAGGCCTATGAAGGCCCGCACTTCCTTTTGTGTCTGGGGTTGCGGCATGTTTACAATTAACTGAATGCGATCGGGAGTGAGCTGTCTCCCCACTTTGGACAGCAAGTGACCCAAGTACACAACTTGCTGAACACAGAATTGTAGCTTCGAAGGAGACACCTTGTGCCCCTTGTCGGCCAGGAAATGTAAAACTGTCAGTGATGCTTCTTCACATTCGGGCTCACTTCGTGCGGTGATCAGCAGATCATCGACGTATTGCAGTAAAGCGGTGTTAACTGGCATTTGAATGCAGTCTAGTTGTCTTTTCAGTGCTTGACTATAGATGCTGGGGCTTTCTGTGAATCCTTGAGGTGCGCGCGAAAATTTGAAACTGCGTCCATTTAAACTGAATCCGAAGAGATATTGGCTCTCTGGATCAATAGGCACGCTGAAGAAGGCGTTCTTGAGATCAATTACAGTAAAGAACGTTGCTTCTGAATCAATGGCAGCCAATAGGGATGAGATATCGGGGACCACAGGATACTGTGGAATAATGCATTTATTTAATTCTCGAAGATCAATCACCAGCCGATATACTGGCGGTGCATTGGGATCTGTACGTTTAAGAATCGGAATGATGGGTGAATTACAGATATTGGAGTCGGTCTCGACGACCACTCCTTGGGCAATGAGCTCGTCAATGATTTTCAGTAAAGCCACTACAGCATCGGGTGGTAACTTGTATTGTCTGATTCGGGGTAATACAACACCTGTTTTGAGTGTAACACGGTATGGTGTGATATGCATGCAGCCTACATCAGTTGGGCCTTTTGCCCACAAGTAATCTGGTACATTTTTCAATCTGACATCGAATTCTCGCAAAACATAATGACCCTTGAAATCCCGCAGAAAGAGTCTAACCCCCTCCGGGGAACAGCATATTATAGCTCCTAGAGCCTTCAATGTTTTAATTCCTAACAGATTTTCTGGACATGATTTCGTGAGTAACAGGTCTGTAACACGTGATAATGGACCCACAGCCAGGGGAACTGGTTCTGATACCTCATTTACAATAGGCTGTCCTGAAAAACCCAGGGAAACATTCTGTGAGCCTGAGAGGGGTGCCCCTGGAACTTCATCGTGACTGATTGTAGTGCGACTTGCCCCTGTGTCAATTAAAAACTTTCTGTCTTTTCCCAATACTTGACTGTGTACATAAGGACCTTCTTGATCTACAGGAATCTCAATAAGAGGCAAGCCACCTTCCCTCTCTAGGCTGTTTCATGTATATCGTGAATATTCGGGGTAAGCGGACTGGGCATATTGGTACATCTGCTGTGAAACTTGCTGAGTTGCAGCAATGGGCTGTGGCTGTGGTACTGCTACGGTCTGTGCTGGAGTCGAGGAAGCATGCATAGGCTGTGTACTCTGTGTATTCTGTGAAGACTGATGCTGGTTATGGTCTTGTCTAGGCGGATGCGGTCTTTCCTTAGTTTTACCTGTCGCTATGTTATGTTTCAGGACTGGGCATTCGTGTACGTAGTGACCTGGCTGCTTGCAATAATTGCATGTCCCTTTAACGGGAGCTGCAGTGTGACTGGTCTGGGTCGTACCCTTTCTGTGACCATCGGATGGGACCGTCTGAGCTACTAACATTTTCATCTTTGTGTCTTTCATGCGTTTTTGTTCCTGATCTTGTTCTTCTCTTATTCTGTTCTGATGATATTGTAACATTTGTAACATCTGTGATGGCGTATTTGCTTGCCATGTACTCTCAACCTTGTATACACGGTTTTTAACTAACGGTAGGGAATTCTCGACTAACTTTGATACAAAAAGATGCGGGTACGACTCGCTACTTGGCTGGAGGCCACTATTAATAATGAAACATTTCTCGAATCTTGAATAGAAGTCACTAGTATCTTCATCATGTTTCTGTTTACAGGACGAGATGGCGTCCCAATCTTCCTTTCTAGTTGTCAATAATCTGGGCAGGACCTGTACTATCAAACCTGGTAATGCTTTAGTTTTGTCCCCAAGGCCTAACCCTGGGACCCGTTTCTTTTCTTCGTCCTCTATTTCTGCCCAGGCAATCTTTGTGTCTCCCACCTCCCATTCCTTTTCCTTTAATTTCTCGAAGATACCCGTGGGTAATAGTACCTTTAACATTTTCATGATATCATCATACGTGTAATCCCCCATTAGTAACATGTCTTTAAGCTCTCTATGAAAACCTGCAGGGTCTTTATCATGGCATGGTACTAGTTTCTTCATTTCTAACAGTTCTAATTTAGTCAGAGGCGTGTGTACATACACGCGTTTCAAGGTTTTATCCTCACCCATAACAGGGTGCACTTCTCGTAAGGGGTTCTGACTTTCAATACTACCCCCGCATTGCATGTGGTACATTTTCCTTTCTAGAGGTGGGGCGGGAACATATTCAGAGCTTACAAAGGTATCATATCTATGTCGTTGTTCTAGAATTATTTGAATTAATTTGGTACTTAAGCCTCTCCATCTATCCATCAGTAGTGCTTCTAGTGTTTCATGTAAGGGACCGGGATCAGAGTAATGTTTTCTGTATTTGATAAGAAGGTGCTGAATCATGTATACACCTGCTAATTTCTGTTCGTCGGGGGAGAGGTTCAGAAATGTCTGTGCCACTGTGTCATCATTATATATGTCTGCATTTTCGGCCCATGATACAGCTGATCGGGCTAGTTCTTGTTCATCCATAGAATTGAGTACATGGTACCCAACTCGATCTCGAAGCCTTTTATCAGTTTCCTGGAACTGATGCTCAGCAGAATTCGGATTTGTCAAGGCAGAGAAGAAAACTCTCTTGCTCTCTGGACGGATACCCTTCCTAAGGTAAGTTCCCTTACCTACATATGCTATGGTGCCTACATTTCTTTCGGATTCTTCCTGTTCTTCTTCCTCCTCGGAGGAAGCCTCTTCTTTCTCTTTCTCGTGTACTGCTATCACTGCTTTCCTAATCTTCCTGTACATAGAGGCTATGCAAGTCCCCTTGTCGTGTTTTCCTTCAGCTATATTTTGACCCCACTTGTTCAATGCATCTAATTCACTCTGATCTGTTCCGGGCCTGTCTCGTTCTCTTATCAGACAATTTATGAAAAATCGTAGTATCAGTGCTTGCATGTCAACTTTCTGTTTCTCCATGGCATCCTTAATACTGTCGGGGTCTTTTCCTGTCTGAACAAACTCATATATTCTATCTAGACGCTCCTTCATTCCTACATAGCATAGCAAGTTATCAGTAGCAGATCTTAACCGTAATGATGCCAATATCATTAAATCGTCTTTTCCGGGTACTGGATCATATCTGCAAACTGACATGTTTTCTTTTAATGCGTCAAGGCGGGATGAATTAGAGGAGTGGGGAGACCTGTACGTAAGAGGACTCTGCATACCTCTGAGATTGAATCTGTGAGTTGGTGGCGGGGTCTGAGGACCCGCGGTCGCACCTCCTGAAGCGGAAGCTTGTGCATTACCTCCCTGTGGAGTCTGTATCTGAACTTGAACTTGTCGTTTAGGTGGATCAGACAAACGTGGTTTCGGTAGGTCAGTTTTGAGTACGGGAAGCGGCGGGGCTGGCGGGACAGGAGAAGTCTGTTGTGGAACTGGCGAGGCATGATCTGGGGGCGGGGTGCCGCTCCCGTCCCTGTCGGTAGGCAGGGCACGAACAGGCAAGTTGGTGTAAGCTGGAGCTACATCTTCTAGATAGGAATTTAGGAATATGTCTTTAGTAGTCTTATGCATTGCTTTAGTTGGAACTAATGGCGACGGCAAATTTTTCGGTATTTCTGAAATGGCGTCAGGTGTACCCTCGGCCATAAGATACATGCCGTTTACTTGGCTATTTCGGATGCGATCTATTTGTTCTGATTTTACTCGGATTCCTTCAATAACTAGTTCGTTTTCTCGAGCTTTTTCTGATTCTCTAAGTCTGTCTTCTCTACGAAGTGCTCTTTCAGCACGTTTATGTGATTCCTTACGCCAAAATTCTATGGCATCTTTCTGAGACTGTCTGGCTTTCTTTTTCCGTAATGCCTCTTCTACCTTCATGATGCACTCGGCATCCCATGTTCCATTAACTGGCCATCTGTGTCTCTCTTCTAGGTGCTTTGTATAATCGGTCCATAATTCTAGATACAATATGGCATCTATGCCATGCTTATTATACATAAAATTGCCTGGAGTGTCCCTAGGAGGGATAGGAATTTCTTCCTCTAGCATCCCTTTCCTAGTTCCTATCTGCTTTAACTTGTTGAAAAACGGCATTCTGCTTACTTGATACTGAAATGCGCAATCCTTGATACTTAATTCTGAATGTAACTAGTTATACAAGAAACAGAATAATGCACAAAAAACAGTCACATTCATACCACGACATTAATCACACAAAAACATTTAAGACATAGATGACTACCCCACTATACTGGATGTACTGCTCAACAGTACAGATACACTGGTGTAACAGTGCAAAAATTCAGAAATTCGGAATACTAGATATACTGCTCAACAGTACAGATACACTGCCCAAAAACAGTGCAGACCGGACTTGTGTACCCAAACCCGTCTAGATACGACCCAGCAATGGTACTCACCGGGAAGCACGGAAACAGAAGGCCTCGGAAAACTCGACTGGACTCGACTCGATACTTCGGAAAACTTCGGAAAACTTCGGAAACCTGGTGGGCCTCTTGACACCTCGGACCTTGCTTCTTTCGGCTGGGCTCTGGTCGGGATCCTCCGCACTCCTCACCGCCTCGTCTGGGTACTGATCGCAGTCTTCGTCACCTCCGTGGGTCAGAGGGAGATGCAGGAAATCCTGCCGATACGCGTATGTTCCGGCTAACTGACGGCAGGGGACATAGGTTGCAACGCACCAACCGGCGCGTGAGGTGGGGGAGGGGTCCCTGTTCGGGCGCCAAAATGATGTAAATAAATAATTTACTCTTAATTTCTATGCAGGTAAGTACTTAATCAATAATAACTCAATTGGAAATGAAAGAAAACAGAGTCCGTGGTGTTAGAGTTCTTAGGGGTTTTATTCCTTAAAAAGGAATGGTCAAGACCAAATTATCATGTTCCGAACACCACACAGGGTGTCAGAAGGGATAGAGCGCGCTACATTTTATTAACAGTACATAGCTTATATACTTATTTTGCATCATTGGAAACAGTATAGAAGGCGTAACAGCAGAGAGAAGACAAGATAACAGTATACACGTGGTACATGTGCGTAATCAAGAGGCGTGAACTAGAGGTGTGTTCTAGAAACGTCACAGGTAGGTGTCACCAAAGGGGTGGCACCAACAGAAAATGTTGCAATGTCAGCAGAAATCGGAAACTTGGATGCGCGCGCAGCTGCATGACGTGTGCATGACATGGAGTCGGAGGGTGCTGGGGACTTGACATTTGCACTGACGGAAAGAGACAGAAGTCTGGCATGTCAGATCAACTTGTGCTTCTATCATATCTGATATCTGATGTTTAGGAACTAAGCTATCTGGGCGGAAAGGTCTCTGGGGCAGAAGCTATTCTATACTGACTGTGAGTGCGTGTATAAGCGCCTGAATGTCTGTAAGAGAAAAGTGGGGCACGGGGCCTTCCAGGGGAGCATGGCAACAGAAGCTATGAATTACTTGAATTAGTTGCATAGAGACAGGTCGGACCTTTGGCCCTGTAGCTGAGGAAGGATGTTTACTGGAGCTAGCAGGCAGGAATGTATTTTCGGGGAGGGAAACAGATAACTCGAAGGTTATAGTCAATCTTGGCAGGCAGCAGGCTGAGCCGAGCGCGAGGGGCCGCGCTGAAAGTAAGTCAGAGTTCACGAGTACAGGGGCTGCCTGGGCAGAGATTCTCGGAGTCAGAAGCCAGAAAAGAGGTTCGGTGGCAGAGATTCAGGGCCTACTTCAGCCAGAGCTGAAATACGTAGGAGTACACTACAAAAAGACGTTGGCATAGCATACTTAGGAACGGACCACTCAACCCATTCATGGTGGGTCTGAAAGAGGACATGTTAACGGTGGACGCAAATGTATTTGCGTCTTCATAGCTGGCACAGGAGGGAAGTTACATGCACTTTAACTCGTACATGGAGACGGTGGGGTACTCGCTAGGGAACACAACTCGACCATAAAATTCATATTTCCTCAGTGTGACACGTCGGAATGCCTTCTTGATGGAACCAAAGTAAACAAGCATTGAAAATGCAATAGGTCTCATCCTCGTTTAAGTTAAAGCTATTCTGTTTGTAATTAGGTGGCTTTTTAGCTTTGCTTGTATTAGTGTTTTTCAAACTTTCATGTACATACCATGCATATGTATGCATATATGTATGCATGCATTTATGTTTGTATTTATATAGATATCCATTTTATATATATATATATATGTTTATATATGTATGCATATATATATATACACACACACACACAAATATATAAATTCATTTGCATATATATGCATGTATATATGCATATGAGTGCGTGTAGAGAGAGGTAGAGAGTAGTAGAGAGAGAGGTAAAGAGAGGTAGAGAATGAGTAATAGAGAATAGAGAGTGAGTAGTAGAGTAGCAGAGAGTGAGTAGTAGAGAGTGAGTAGTAGAGAGTAAGTAGTAGAGAGTAGTAGAGAGTGAGTAGCAGAGAGAGAGCAGTAGAGAGTAGTAGAGCGAGATTAGTAGAGAGTGAGTAGTAGAGAGTAGTAGATGGTGAGTAGTAGAGAGAAGTGGAGTAGTAGAGTGAGTAATAGAGAGTAGTAGAGAGTGGTAGACAGTGAGTAGTAGAGAGTGAGTAGTAGAGAGTGAGTAATATAGAGAGAGTAGTAGAGTAGTAGAGAGTGAATAGTAGAAAGTGAGTAGTAGAGACCAGTCAGTGTCAGTCCGTATCAGTCAGTCAGTATCAGTGTCAGTCAGTGTTAGTCAATCAGTGTCAGTCAATCAGTGTCAGTCAATCAGTGTCAGTCAGTCAGTATCAGTCAGTCAGTGTCACCTAGAGCAGCTCTGCTGACCTGGATCTTTGGCTCTAAAGCAGCTCCGCTGACCTGGTTTCTCTGGCTCTACAGCAGGCCTGCTGACCTGGTTCTCAACCTCTAGAGCAGCTCTGCTGACCTGGTTCTCTACCTCTAAAGCAGCTCTACTGACCTGGTTTCTCTGGTTCTACAACAGCTATGCTGACCTGGTTCTCTGGCTCTAGAGCAGCTCTCCTGACCTGGTTCTATGGCTCTAAAGCAGGTCTGCTGACTTGGTTCTCTGGCTCTAGAGCAGCTCTTCTGACCTGGTTCTCTTGCTCTAAAGCAGGTCTGCTGACCTGGTTCTCAAGCTCTATAGCAGCTCTGCTGGCCCGGTTCTCAGGCTCTAAAGCAGCTCTGCTGACCTGGTTCTCTCCCTCTAAAGCAGCTCTGCTGACCTGGTTTCTCTTGCTCTACAGAAGATCCGCTGACCTGGTTCTCAGGCTCTACAGCAGATCCACTGACCTGGTTCTCTGGCTCTACAACAGCTCTGCTGACCTGATTCTCTGGCTCCGGATGCCATCTAACCTCTTTTTAATCTTCTTTGTGAATACATATGTATCATTATATTGTTATTTTATCAATTTTGATCAATGCACTGAATTTTAATATTTCCTTTAAATCAAATTAAAAAATGTATTTTCTCTAAACTGAACTAGTTTGTTTGTTTAATCTATTGTGTAATTACTTTAGTGTATGCCTGAGAGTGTTATTTTTCATACATTGTTTACCCTGTCCCAGGATATTGATCCGTATCAGGGGGTCCTTGTTACCAACAGACCTGATTCTCTGGCTCTACAACCGCTCTGCTGACCTGGTCCCTTGGCTCTAAAACAGCTCTGCTGCCCCTGTTCTCTCCCTTTAAATCTGCTCTGCTGACCTGGTTCTCTCGCTCTAAAGCAGCTCTGCAGACCTGGTTCTCAGGCTCTAAAGCAGCTCTGCTGACCTGGTTCTCTGGCTCTAAAGCAGCTCTGCTGACCTGTTCTCTCCCTCTAGAGCAGCTCTGCTGACCTGGTTCTCTACCTCTAAAGCAGCTCTACTGACCTGGTTTCTCTGGCTCTACAGCAGCTCTGCTGACCTGGTTCTCTGGCTCTAGAGCAGCTCTGCTGACCTGGTTCTATGGCTCTAAAGCAGCTCTGCTGACTTGGTTCTCTGGATGTAGAGCAGCTCTGCTGACCTGGTTCTCTGGCTCTAAAGCAGCTCTGCTGACCTGCCTCTCTCCCTCTAAAGCAGCTCAGCTGACCTGGTTCTTTCACTCTAAAGCAGCTCTGCTGACCTGGTTCTCTGGCTCTAAAGCAGCTCTGCTGACCTGTTCTCTCCCTCTAGAGCAGCTCTGCTGACCTGGTTCTCTACCTCTAAAGCAGCTCTACTGACCTGGTTTCTCTGGCTCCACAGCAGCTCTGCTGGACTGGTTCTCTGACTCCAGAGCAGCTCTGCTGACCTAATTCTTAGGCTCTAGAGCAGCTCTGCTGGCCTGGTTCTCTGGCTCTACAACAGCTCTGTTGACCTTGTTCTCTGGCTCAAAAGCAGCCCTGCTGACCTGGTTCTCTCCCTCTAAAGCAGCTCTGCTGACCTGGTTCTTTCACTCTAAAGCAGCTCTACTGACCTGGTTTCTCTGGCTCCACAGCAGCTCTGCTGACCTGATTCTCTGGTTCTAGAGCAGCTCTGCTGACCTGGTTTATAGGCTCTAGAGAAGCTCTGCTGACCTGGTTCATAGGCTCTAGAGCAGCTCTGCTGACCTGGTTCTCTGGCTCTAAAGCAGCTCTGCTGACCTGGTTCTTTGGCTCTAAAGCAGCTCTGCTGACCTGGTTCTTTGGCTCTAAAGCAGCTCTGCTGACCTGGTCCTCTGGCTCTAGAGCAGCTCTGCTGACCTGTTCTCTCCCTCTAGAGCAGCTCTGCTGACCTGGTTCTCTACCTCTAAAGCAGCTCTACTGACCTGGTTTCGCTGGCTCTACAGCAGCTCTGCTGACCTGGTTCTCTGGCTCTAGAGCAGCTCTGCTAACCTGGTTCTCTGGCTCTAGAGCAGCTCTGCTGACCTGGTTCTATGGCTCTAAAGCAGCTCTGCTGACTTGGTTCTCTGGCTCTAAGGCAGCTCTGCTGACCTAATTCTTAGGCTCTAGAGCAGCTCTGCTGACCTGGTACTCTGGCTCTACAACAGCTCTGTTGACCTGGTTCTCTGGCTCTAAAGCAGCCCTGCTGACCTGGTTCTATGGCTTTAGAGCAGCTCTGCTGACCTGGTCCCGTGGCTCTAAAGCAGCTCTGCTGACCTGGTTCTCTCCCTCTAAAGCAGCTCTGCTGACCTGTTCTTTCACTCTAAAGCAGCTCTACTGACCTGGTTTCTCTGGCTCTACAGCAGCACTGCTGATCTGGTTCTCGGGTTCTAGAGCAGCTCTGCTGACCTGGTTCTTAGGCTCTAGAGCAGCTCTGCTGACCTGGTTCGTAGGCTCTAGAGCAGCTCTGCAGACCTTGTTCTCTGGCTGTAAAGCAGCTCTGCTGACCTGGTTCTTTGGCTCTAAAGGAGCTCTGCTGACCTGGTTCTCTGGCTCTAGAGCAGCTCTGCTGACCTGGTTCTCTGGCTCGAAAGCATCCCTGCTGACCTGGTTCTCTCCCTCTAAGTCAGCTCTGCTGCCCTGGTGCTCTGCCTCTAGAGCAGCTCTGCTGACCTGATTCTATGGCTCTAAAGTTGCTCTTCTGACCTGGGTCTCTGGCTCTAGAGCAGATCTGCATACCTGGTTCTCTGGCTTTAAAGCAGCTCTGCTGACCTGGTTCTCCCACTCTAAAGCAGCTCTGCTGACCTGGTTCTCTGCTTCTAGAGCAGCTCTGCTGACCTGGTTCTCTGGTTCTAAAGCAGCTTATATTTAGAAATTAGCATTAAAAAAACCTTAGAAATTCTCAGAAAAAACCATAGGTTTCAGTGGTGTTATAGTTAGCCGGTCATTTCACTCGTACAAAACCATAGAAATTCTTCCACTATAGTTACTTCTTCTAACTATAACTCGCGCGCCCGCAATGCACTGCTGATGATGTCACATATTGCATCATTCATGACATGGTCAGTGACATCACTGATGACACCTCAAGTGACATCACTGATGACATCAATCACGTGACAATCTGATACACCTCATCATACACTAGTATAACCTTTAATCTCTCACTGTAAAATACAGAGTACCATATTTGAAACCATTGACACACCAATACCAGTTACTACATACCCACTCACTGATTCCTAAGTCTACACACACAACTACCAATTCAACAACAGAATTGTGAGAAGTTTTCCTGGTATATGATGTTCACTAGTTCTAGTGATCACCTTGTACCATGCCAAGTAACCCTTATGATGATTGGTTGTAAGTCAACCTTATAGACCAGCTATCCTAGAGGTAGCGTGGACAAAGCAGTCTTAGGCTAAACTCTGTAAGGCATGTGAAGCACGCTGTTTTACCATACACAATCCCCTTGAATACCAAATGAAAGGACACCACACAGATATATATTGAAAATATATATATATTTATTTACTACAAATATCCCCTATACTCTTTATGAGCACAGAAGCAAATGCGTTAAAACAAAACAGTTTAAATATACAAAAGTTGCACGATATGGATGAGCCCTAGGGGCCACCTAAACCATATACTAAAATAGTGGTATAAGAACCACCAATCAAAAGGAAGTAGGCCTAGGGCCTTGGGAATCGCTGGAGCTGATCGGGACTAGCAGTGACTAAGTCGGGAAAGGCCCACGGGACTTGGGTGCAGCGCTTAAAGTGCACGCATACACCAATGCAATGTCAATGGTGCGTAAAAGTTACAAAGTTAGTGTTTAAGGAACCTTCCGAGTGACCTAGAAGGACAAAACTTTGGACCTAGACACTAGAGGTGTGTACCAGTGTGGGAACACCGGCGTTGCTGAGTTACCGCACCCACAGGAAGCGGGTGCACAGGTGCGAAGTAGTGTCGGGTTTCGTCACGCAGGTCGATGGTGCCTGAAGATGCTGCAGGTGGCTCGATGTGAAGAGTTCCGGTGGATCCAAGGGTGGATCTGAAGTGGTGAAGACGTGAAAGCAGAGGGGACAATGTTCAAAGTCACTAGCCAGTGACTACCGTGGAACCAGATTGGAACCAGGCGATGTCGGGTGCAAACAGGCGATGAGGTGTAGCTGCTTTCTGCTGCCACTTGGACACAAAGAGGTCGAGGACGTCCAGGAGTCGATCACGAGCTGTCCCACGAAGGCTCTAGCTGATGGCGGTGTCGGCAACTTGATTGGAGCAAACATGCCTTGGCTAATGCAAGCCACACAGGAAGTGGAAAAAGCTTATCACTCGGACCAGCAAGGTCAGAGCGGGTGCTCCTTTTTACAGGAGCGAGGGCAAGTCTGGAGCAACCAGACCCGCAGTGTAAATTGTAGGTTTCGTCGCCAAGATGGCCGCTGACCACGGGGCAAGTGGCCGGGATGGCGCGTCGAGTGGCACAATGCAAAAGGCCCCCACGCAGATCGTGGAGATGCTGGGGGGCTGATCTTCGGTGCAAGGGCTGCTCGGTTGTGGGGCTTCTCAAACCCCAAAGCACAGCATCGAGGGTGCCTCGGGTGCTGCGCAGTCAGCTTCTCGGGTGTCTTTCGAGATGGCTGGTCCCATGTCTCTCGGTGCCTCCACGGGTCCCTTCTTTGCAGGGACTGTCGATCGGGCTATGGTAAGTCTGGGAGTCTGGGTCTCGTCAGGCTCTGGGCTCAGGCTCCGGCAGGAGGCGGCGGCAAAGCAGACGTTGAGTTGCTGGATGGTGCCTGTGTTCACAGGGTGGCCACTCCTTGGCCACAAGGGAGATGCTCTTCAGTCTTCTGTGCAGCAGAATGTCGAAGTCCGGCGTCTTCTTAGTTTAAAGTTGATTTCAGGATGATCTGAGGTGCTATGGCGCTGCTCCCACTCTTATTTCCAATCTGAGGGGTGGATCACCTGCTAGGTCCCTCCTCTGGGTGGGACCAGGAAGGGGGGTGGTTACACCCCCTTTCCTTTGTCCAGCTCCGCGCCAGGACTGGGGCTGGAAAGCCCCAGGACCGGTTTGGACTGGCTTATGCACGAGGACACCTTGTGTGCCCCGGGCATGTCTGATTCTATTCAGCCCTGTCCTACCCAATACACAAAATCCTGTCTGGGGTGGTGCTCGCACCTCCCAAGGCAGGAAACCCTTTGTCCAAGCCTCCCTCGCTGGAAGGACTCCCAGCAGCAGGAGGTCAGACTTGTGTCTGTGGTTGCAGCATCCATTTCGTGATGCTGAGGCTCTCGTTAACTTTAACCGGGGTTCAGGTTATGTACATGTCGTGTCCCTCTAGAAGGGTGGAATGCTATCCCCATCGACTGGACTGTCGAGGGGATAGTATTCCAAATCGTATGACACCTTACTCGACATGTTTTGATAAAGCCAAACCAAAGTTAGCATATAACCGCAAGGATTATAATGCACTTAAGAGTATATGGTAAGGCAATATCCTGGAGTTGTTCCCGACAGCTGCAGACAGGCTAAGCTCATGCTAGAGCACCATCTCACATGAAACCACTCACTCTGCCCCGAGGATTGCAGGGGCCTTCCATAGGAATTGCTTATAGGTTAACATGTGTCCAGTTAAGGTCAGATATAGGGATACTATATCTAAGTAAGAGGTGATTACACCAACTTACCCCAGCTGAGGGATCAGCCAGTGGTGTCAAATATGGAGGCCAGACCAGGGGTGGCACAATACATGCTGCAGCCCCTGGCAGGCCTTGGCTACACCTATTACCTGGGTACCTATGGTTCACTGTTACAGGGGCCTATAAGGTGAACCAGTTCCAATTCGTAATGCACCTAGAGTGCATTGGCATTAATTTAGAGAGAGAACAGCAGGCTGTGGGTCTGATTAGCAAGCCCACAGCCACATTAAGTCATAAACCAGTGAAGCAAAAAGCAAACATTTGGGGTGACCATAGGATAGCAGACCCTACTCTCCTACAAGAATCATTTATACATGCAGTCACTAATTAACGCCTTAACCTCAGCGGTTTTTCCGCCGTGGTGCGGGCGTTCTAAAGGGAGGGCGGGGCTGCGTCGGGCGTTGGCCTACGGCAGAACTGGGGAGGTAGTGTTCCCGTCGGTCGACGGCAGCACGGAAGGGGTTAATAGAACACTATCAAAATGCACTTATACACATATATAGACTTTGACACATCAGCAGTCATCTTAGTCGGTTATTCAGTCATCCTACTCACGCATGAAAAAAAATTAATCACACTTACATTTACTCACTTACACAATTATCCAACAACACCTCATTTATTCAAACACATAGTAACTCATAGTTAATATGTTACAAAATCACCATTACAATTATACACTCATTCATATAGTTTCTCTCATAATCACTGACTCTTACATATACTTATTTATATACACCAACTCTCACATACAATGCCTTTTATTTTTTTACTTTGATGAAGATGTACAACTAAAACATATATTCGCTCACCAACACACAAATAAATACACTCAGTCACCTAAACAACTGTTTCCACATGCACTCTTAAACCTAAACACCTAGTCAATCAACCAGTCACACATCTATGCATAGTCACACACACCCCATCCAATCACACACAAACTCAGTGTCCCATACAAATACTCACCCAACTAATCAATAACTAATATACAAACTCATGTAGTTAATGACCAACTGATGCATCATGTTATACAACAGAGACAGTGATGCACACATTCACATAGTTTAGTTACTAATCCATGTATTAAGTGTGACACTTTTAATTACTCACTTAAAGAGACAGTCCGACAGCTAATAAATCCTCCATCCAGACAGTTGTTTATCCACTCAAATTTAAATTTCAAACTAAACCACATTCACTGGATGATGTCATCAGTGATGTCATCTATGATGTAATTTGAGGTGTCATCAGTGATGTCACTGACCATGTCATGAATGATGCAATATGTGACATCATCAGCAGTGCATTGCGGGCACGCGAGTTATAGTTAGCAGAACTAACTATAATGGAGGAATTTCTATGGTTTTGTACGAATGAAATGGCCAGCTAACTATAACACCCCTGAAACCTATGTTTTTTTCTGTGAATACATATATATATATATGTTCATCATTTGCAATTATGGTCATTTATCATTGATTATAATTTACTCATTTATTAACTGTTTTGTTTTTTATTCAACCACAAAATGTTACATCTAACACTCATAAATCAAATTGATAAGAATGTTAATCTAATCTTGGTTAACATAGCCATTTAAAAATGGCGCTTGTTTGTATTTTCTAGCATACCTTTACATATTGGTCTGTCATTTGTTTTTATCACCTTCACTGCGAGGTTGTGCACAATTTTGCTTTGTCCCACTATTATGTTTATTATAAAATGGCTGTTCTCTTTGAGCGCGTTATGTGAACAAGCTCCCTTGAGGAGTGAAACGTGTCGTCGGATGGACATTCGTCCTTTATTTTGAATAAAGAACTCTATTCTGCTATCCATTTGAGGAGTTGTTGATCTTCTTTGGAATGATTCACGCGCTGCAAAAATGAGGTTGGTGTGAGGTCTGCACCTGGAGAGATTCCGTCCTCCATTGGGGGACCAGGATTTTTGGATATATATATATATACATATATATATATATATATATATATATATATATATATATATTCCCAACTCGTCAATGGATAACAGGCTACGGCAGACCTTGCAGGGTGCAGACCTCAGAACGCCACAGCAAACAGTCAGAGAGGCTCACAAACAATCCAACTCGAGTGAGTAAGCAGGAAAAACGTTTATTTCAAAAATGACGCGTTTCGCTCCGCAAGGGAGCTTGTTCACATACAAGCACTCAGAAAATACTAAAGGTATATATACACAACACAGGGAGGGGCTTAATTGAGGGAACACGCCCAGACAAGAAAAATAAAAGAACAGTGCACACAAATTTTGTTTAAAAAACACAATGACATGAGCAGTGAAATTCAGAAATAAACAATTAGATGATAAAGCAATAATCTTGCTACGTGGCAATAAGCTGATAGTGGCAAAATGGACAAATAATAACAATATGTGGTGGGTAAGTAAAAATACAAAGATCTTGACACGTTGTAGAATGATAACATACAAACAATGACGTTGGCAAAATTAGCTCAAAAAACTGGCTTAATACCAGTCAAATCCTGTAGTGAAGGCACAGAAACAAACAAACTGCAGGTATAATGGCATGGTGCCAAAATCTGTGTTATGTGCCAAAAAAAACCAGAAGGAGCAAATACAAGCCAGCAACATAAGATGAACCACACGTGTCATATAAATCAAGACATAGTGCCTGAATACACATACCCACATCACTGTAGCAAATTAAAGGGCTACCACATCAGCTAAAAGAAACAGCAATAATATTAGTCATGCGATGCAAAAGAAGTGCTAAACATAAAATACATGTGTATCAAAAATAACCGTAAAGTAAATGTGGAGGTAAAAATAAAAACAAAAGGCCCAACCGAAAAATGTGGAAAATAGTAAAAAGAAGTCCAGAGAAAAGCAAGAGAAAATTGCGTATGAGGCAAAGAGATAGATACTAAAACAAAGCAAGGGTTAAAATAACACTGATGCTCTGAATGAATATTCCATAGACCAGATGCAAAAAGCATCAAGGCAGATAAGCGATGGTAGACCAAGACCAATAGGTGCCGCAGTTTCTTGAACAAGAAAAAATGGCAAAATCAAAGTAGTCACAGTATAAGAAAGAGGCAGACAGAAACCAAGACCAAATTCAAATGCAAATCAAATTAGAGAAAGCTTTTCAAATCTTCCGTCAGATTTAAACCATGTGGGGCCTTAGTGTCGAGGGACATGATAAGCTGGGATTCACGTTGTCTCAGTAGTTTTTCGCGGTCACCACCGCGGCTCGGTTGAGGTACTGAGCATAGAACAGTATATTGTAGGTCCTTCAGCTTTTTGTCATGAATTGCCTCAAAATGCCTGGCCACAGGGTAATTACTGTCACTGTTTACAATAGCTCTAATATGTTGGAGTATTCTTTGGTGTACAGGCAGCTTGGTGCTACCTATGTACTCCAGATTGCATGTACATTTGAGCTTGTAAACAACAACCTCCGATCTGCATGTTAGATATTCTTTGATCGGGATGGGTACATCGCTAAACGCAGTGACATAATGAGTGGTATTTGTGGCAAAATTACAGGCACGACAAGATGTGCATTTGAAAAAGCCCATTTTGCTAATTTTGTTGATTTTAGGTGGATTTTCAGGTGCTGCTCTATCCAGAGCATCACGCATGGAGGGCGCACGTCTGAATGTGATTGTGGGTGTTTCAGATAACATAGGGCCAAGAATAGAGTCAGTCAGAATAATGGGCCAATCAGTGCCAATGATGCGCCTAATCTTACGCTCCTGTGAGCTAAAAGTAGTAATCAATCTGACTGTGCAGTGAGTAGCATCCTGTGTGTTGTTGGTGCTGGCAGTGGTGGAGTCACTAGGTGTGAGAAGTGAAACTCGGTCCACTGATGAGGCTTTGGCTAAAGCCGGATCAAGAATGGTTCTGGAATAGCCTCTTTTTATGAAGCGCTGTTTGGATTCCTCAAGGCACGTGGCTAAAGAGTCATGGTCACTGCAGATTCTATGAATTCTAATGAATTCACCATAAGGAATGCTGCGAATGGTATGTGCTGGGTGAGAGTTGCGCGCGTGTAAGATAGCATTGCCTGCAGTGATCTTGCGATGCAATTTGGTCTCAAGTTTGTTATTTTTGACAAATAGGTGCACATCAAGGAATTCTGCTTCATTACCACTTACATTAGCAGTGAATTTCAAATTCAGAGAGTTAGCGTTACAGTCAGATACAAATGAAAGGGCTTCTTCCTGTGTACCTTTCCAAATGATGCAAATGTCATCAATGTAGCGCCAGTAATGCGTGATGTTAGATGACCAATGTGCGTGCGTGGTTCTGAGCTCGTGTTCCTCCCACCAGCCCACATGAAGACATGAGTAGCTGGGGGAAAAACACGAGCCCATCGCCACACCACGCAATTGATGGTAGGTATTGTTTTGGAAACGGAAGAAATTAGAGGTTAGGCACAATTTGATCATTGAAATCAGCATAGAATTATGTTCTCTAAAGTAAATGGCACGTGTGTTCAAATAGTATTGACATGCATTGATGCCATGGTGGTGATTGATAGAGGTATAAAGTGATTCAATGTCCAGAATTAGGAACAAATAATCACTGCACCAGTCAACAATTTGAATCTTGGTTAAAAAGTCTGTTGTGTCTTTCAAGTAAGAAGGGAGACTTGCAACATGGGGCTGAAGAAAAAAGTCCACATACTTGGAAATATTCTCTGTCATACTTCCAATGGCCGATATGATGGGACGACCTGGGGTAGGAGTAATGAGTTTATGAACTTTAGGCAAGAAGTATAAGTAAGGTGTCACAGGATGGTCTTTGGTTAAATAGTTACATTCATCCTTGGTTATAAGGTTAAGTCTTTTCCAAGTGTTCAATTGCTTGTGTATCTGATTTTGACTTTGAACCATAGTGAATTGTGATGACAAAATGTAGCATGATGAATCCTATAAGTGTCTCTGAGCTTCCTCGATGTAGTCTGATGTCTTCCATAGAACAGTGTTGCCGCCCTTATCGGCACTCTTGACAATCACATTGTGGTTGGATTTGAGTTTGTTGATTGGCAGGTTATATTGCTGATCGTTGTATTTGAGTTGTCTATGCTGGCTCAAGGTCGATTTGTTAAGAGCTTTGAGTTCAATGATGACCCGATCACTGAATATATCGACAGCATCGCGAGGCATAAGAGGAAAAAATGTTGATTTGGGTTTAAAGGGTGTCGGCACTGTTCGATTCACATTGATCACCTGGCTGACAGTGGGAGCAGGTTGAGAAGAGTCATCAAAGGCTAGGTCATATAGATTTTGCAAGCCAGTATTGTCTTGTACTTGGAGTTGAGGTGCCATATTGATAGGAATGTCGGTTGCCACACCTTGTTTGCGTCTTGCCTCAAGTTTGAAGTACTTTATTAGTTTGATCTTCCTTACGAATTTGTACAGATCAATCCGAGTTTGGTTATAGGAAAATCTGTTCGGTGTATATATATATATTGACGCTCAAAACTCCTCCTAATTGCACAGGAAGAATACAGCACTCGCAGTCCAAGAGTCAAGCAAGAAAACTTTAATCAGGGGGAACGGGTAAGCACAGACGCGTTTCGGCGTGAGCCTTCGTCAGTGTGTCACTGGTCAGTATCATGCAACCCATTAAAATAAACAAAGTTTAAGACATTAACATAGACATAGGACTACACCCTCTTGTGGCCACTGTGGGCACCATATTGGAAGGGTGTTCTTTCCAAATAGGGAGTTTATCTAATACATTCGTGATTGCTTTCACGTTTGAAAATAGAGCCGTGGATCGGCTAGTGTCCCATGTTACTAGGTACAATGCCTTATTTACAAATGAACTTACAAACAAACAGTGCAAAATTCAACAAAAAGTCATTAGACACCTTATAAGAGTGTTGGTACCCTTCATGTAGAACTCATTCATAATTCATTATTCGTATTCAGCGTGAAAAATGAGAGCAATTTTTCCATGGAATGATAGGCAGAAGGGTGCTCTTACAGTTTAACGAGTCAGCAAAGGAAAAGATCTGTACATGGAATCTATACATACAGAGAAATCAAAAGATCAAAGGGGATCAAAACGCAAAGAAATGGCACCATCTGGTGGGTATGTAATTTGGTGGTCGTACTAGTCAGAGTAAGCCAGTCTGTCATGATTTACGTTGGCTACTCCTATACATACATATGCATAGATTGCTATCTACATATCTACATATTTACATTTTATTCCCCCCACAACTATGGTAACCTATCATCATCTACAAATGAGAGTCAAAATGTTCAGATGAAAGTCAATGTTCAAATTTCCAAATTTTCAAAATTCAGACTTTCGAAATTCAAGAATCTCGGCCGGGAACAGGATCAGATTTTATATAATGTGGCAAATTGTCATAGAGAGCATATTGGGAAGACACATTCAGACAATACGTTCTGTACGGTAATAGTACAATTGAAATACTGTCAGACAAATGAGCTAGTTATAGTTGGACTGTTAGCAAATGTACCGGACTTCCCAAAGGGAGGGTAATATACTCTACCTCCTACACTTTCACTTCCCCAGATGGCATGCTAATTCCTCCCCGCTATTGAGTCCACCCGGATGTTTCGTGGAAAGATCTACAATGTATCTGGACTCAAGTCTGCGGAGTCTCCTAAGTCTGTCTCCTCCTCTTACATTGGGCGGAACAATGTCCAATCCAAAGAATCGGAGTAGTTTGCCGTCTTTGCTGTGTTCTTCCGCAAAATGCCGGGCAACCGGATATGAGGTGTCTACTTTCTCGATTGCCCGTTGGTGCTCCAGGATCCTCAGCTTGAGTTCCTTGATAGTGCTGCCTATGTAGCGTAAGCCACACGGGCAGACTAAACAGTAGACCACAAACTGGGAGCTGCACGTAATAAAGTGCTTGATAGGCACTTTCTTACCGGTATCTGGAATATCAAAGGATAATACCTGTTTGCTGCCATATATATATATTTCCCATTTCTCCATCAAGAAGGGTCATGCACTCAAGTCTCTGTCATCATCCATTTTATTTCGAAGGCAGCACTTGTAAAATATGGAACGCGTTCACATCCTCCCCATTCTACGAAACGGGCTCTTCACCCCCAGATCCTCTAGATTTTGCAAACTGGTCAAACGCTAAGTCTCACGTGGCTCTGTGTTTTTTGAGTGGAAATTGTCACGAAAGAAACTGTCAGCGCGTTGGGTGGAGTCTATATAGGCACAGTACAAGTCACTTCTGATGCAAAGCTGATCGATGCCACCTAATGGCCCTCAGAGGTACTGCTCAAGATTTCCCAGTTCCAGTTGGATGCCTGACGAATAGTCTAAGGCAGAGGTCTTCAAACTTTTGAATGCCATTGCCGAGACCCCCTGTCAACATGTTAAGGTGTAAGGACCCCCTCCTGACAAAAATTTCTAAACCTGTAGGCAGGGCTACTGGAATTATGAGGCAGTTCAGAAACAAATTAAGCGACAGGCTTTACTAAATTGTGTGGGAAGAAAATGTAAATGATGTTATGTGATGCAGCGTATTTTAGATTATCATTGTGTCATTATTTTGAAATTAATTTGTTACACACAGTAACACTGAGGAAAGATTTCACCCCATCAGTACTTGTTTATATCCAAAATACAACAATAAACGTCAGAAAGATTTCTAGTCAGCCTTGGTGAAGGGCCTTCCACTCCGCAGGAATATGTGCTACCACATTAGAAGCTCACCTGGCCCTGGCCGGGAGCAGCAGGGGTCCATTAAAACCCTAGCGGTCTTGTCCAGAGTTAAGCAATTTACCCATGCCGCTTTCCTCCATCCCTCTCTCCTCTCCCAACCCCGGATCCCTCTCTCAATTTGCAGGCCATTTTCTTTCACCCCTTTTTACAACTTGTGAACTCTCCCCATTCAACCTCTCACTTCACCTTTAATCACCTCTTGCCATTCTTTCTTTTCACTGACCTTATCTCTAACAGTCTTTCGCATTTATCTCATGGCCTGTCTGGCCCCGTCACTTCCCGTGCCCTTCAGCACTTCACATTCACCTCATCTCTCCATTCAACTTTTTGTCTATTTGTATCTTACACCTCTCCAGTCCCCCGATTCATCTGTCACATCTCCCCTTCGTTCTAACAGAAGCCCTCACCTTTGGCTCACACTCACTTCTTGCGTGTCCACACTTCTATTCTGCAATTGACATTTCTCCTCATCCCTGACCTCTTCAATCAAATTTTCTTACTCCCTTGCTGTCCTCTCTCATTACCAAGCATTAGGGGTCGGACCTGTATGCTCCTCTCGGCCTGTGCCACTCTGCTTCTTGTTCCCTAATTCAAGAAGGCATGAGTTGTCTGTTTCGCTGTTTTGGTGCAGGCCACGCAGTTATGGGACTTGCACCCTCCTTTGCTTCACTCCACCAAGAATCTATTGTCCTTTAGGAAGATATAAAAACCTTTCTCTATGTTCTGTAGGTTACCCCATTTGGCTGGTTCTCCTTCTCCTTCTGTGTGTTTCTTATTTGCCTTCAGGCAGCAAATGGTTATTAGCCCCAGGACATCTTTTGGTAACAGTAGCGCACTGCAAATGTAAATAATAATAATCGGCAGAAGCAGGGAAGCCACTAGGCCAGAACTTTCGGGTGAGGGATGGGGGGGGGGAATCACGACACTCCCAGCCAGGGCTGGCCCTAACACTGGTTGCACACTGTGCAAAAGTATATTTTTTGGTGCCCCACCCCCGTTTCCTCCTTCTCCATGAATTCCCTCACTACCACTCACCAACAATGCACCTCATCTCTCTATAGCACCTTTCTGGCAAACATTATATTTTTTTTATAGCGCTACTCATAGTTTACTCACGCTCATTTCTGTGATCTGCATGGTACATATTCTTTGTAGCAGACACATTAACCCCTCTGCACTGTGTGGGTGACAAGAGTGCCGATGTGAGTGCACGGTGAGCGATTCAATAGTGTGAGAGAAGGGTGAGAGGAGGGACTGCAGGGTGAGTAAGGTGGCCGTACAAATTTGGGTGCGGTGGAAGTTCAGAATAGGACGAATGAATGTATGATTACTGTTGGGCTTGTTTGAGTGAGTTATATATTCAGCAGTGAAGGGGACAGGTGAGTGAAGTGTCACTTGAGTGCAGAATGAGTAGTGTGCTTGTGTGACTGCAGGGTGAGGTATAGTATGAACAGCGCTAGTGCATTGTGAGTGCCGAGTAATCAATTTGAGTGCAGGGTGAGCAGGTGAATGGTGTGAGTGCATGGCGATCAGTGTGAGTGCATTGTGATCGCTATGAGTGCAGGGTGAGCGTGAAAGTGAAGGGCGAGAATGAGGAGTGAGTTGTCTGAATGCAGGGTGGGATAGGGTTTAAGATCGAAGTTAAACTATTGCTATTATGGCTTTAATCGGGGATCGAGTGTGGAGGAAATAAATAATGTGCTGATGCTCCAACAAACTTCCAGTCCTATGGTTAGAGTTGCCAGCAGATAATTTTGATGGCCCAGTTGGAACAAAAATAAGCAGACACCTAAAGCTGTATTTTAAGCATTTATATGTGCATACGTAGAACAGCAAATATAAATAGAAAACACTTTTAATTGTGTTCTAGGGCGGCCTGAATGGTCCATGACTGATAATTAAAGAGAACAAAGACAGAAAAGTCACATAATGAATGAATACATACTTTTTTATTTATAAATCTATTTAGTGTCAAGAGGAGGTATCTGCGAGCTCTTTAAACAACACACACAGGCATTTTACTTTTGGCAACCCTACTTTATATTCCTTTTCATGAAATGCATTCTCACACTACAGCAGTAAATGTGAAATACAAATGTAAGGAATAAGCAGAGTAGGACACAGGGGGTACTGGAATCAGGAAAAAACACTAAGCCTCTGTAACCAGTTTACAAAGGCATGTAAATATGTAAATAGCCTCTTTAAAGACCTGTGAAAAACTCTCCCAGGTGTGATGGAGATAAGACTCCAGACACTGCCCAGCAGAGGCCCTAGCAGCTCGAGTTACACTGCAGCAGCCCGGGCTGAGACACAGGATGGGGGAAGAGGGGGGCTGAAGCCCTTGAGCCTGAGCAGAAGTGTCAGTGGGAATGCGCGAGCCCCTTTGCATCGCTCCACGGCCCCCCTGTGGGTCGCACCCCACAGTTTGAATACCCCTGGTCTAAGGTGAGGATTCTGCGGTTAGATTGTACTTGTACTACTGTAGCTACTAGAAAAATGGTTACATAAGTTAAGTAACTTGTTCATTTATCTCACAGGACCTGATTGAAGAGGGTTGATATTTTCCAACCCCTACACTGGAGGTTGAATTATGATTTGGGTAGTATTTACTTAATAAGTCAATTACCGTTTGCATTAAATACCTCACCCTTCATTATATTTCGGTGGGTCAAGCCTTGCCGAATCTAACAGGGGACAGATGTTTGGTATTCACCGTACCATGCAGATTTTGGTACAGCAAGCACCAAAAGCTGCTTGTTATTCCTCAGAAACCTTTGCTCTCTGCCGTGTGTGATAAAAAGCCCATGGATTCCATCAAAGTCAGTATTGGTACCTAAGTATCTTTGGCATGCACATAGAGCTGAGAAAGTGTTGGTCACAAATTGGTATGTCTTTTAAATGACGAAGGGTGAGATGACTTAGTCAGTCCATGCTAAGCTGACATGCTAACTGACCACATCTGCTGGCCTTCCAGAGATGGGATTTTGTTTTGACTGCAAAAGGTACGCATTCGGGCGCATGGTGGGGCTTCTATTTCTAACGGCTTTAAACTGATACAGGCTCTTTACTTCCTCACTTCTGCAGTGCTTCCATGTGCATCATATTTATCTGGGCAGGGCGACTATTTGAAGAAGATGCCAGCGCATGCACACAGCGCTCCTGCATCTTGCGCTCCACCTTCCAACTTTGTGTCCATTGACAAAGAGCCCAGGAGACTGGAGACCGGGGTGAAGAGGCCCTACAGAGAGGGTAAGCCTGCTTCTATTCAAGCACCTATAGACAGCTCACTTTCTGGAGAATGTTGCACACAGTAGCGGCTGCTACCCAACAGGGGTGGTGAGACAGGGATAAAAAAAAAAAAAAACACTTAACTTAATACTGCCGCCCACCGCCTCTGCTCCAGCCTCTCTGCAGCAGGAACCAGGAAACCAAGCCCACAGCCTCCCTGATTTCCCTGACCAATCACAACGCTGCCTTACAACAGCGTAGTGATTGGTCTGAGCGCCGTGGTTTGTCGCTCATCAGGGGCTGGCAGGCTGTGCATGTTCTCCACCCAGGCTGCAACCTGGGTGGAGAGCATGCAAATTGCCCATAATGGTTTGGCCAGCCCAAGACTGCCGGCCAAACAGTCATGCTCACTTTAGGTGCAGCCACCACTCCTCCTCCCTGTGACCCAGGGAGACCAGCCCATCCCCGCCCCATCGTCTCAACTGCAAGCTGAATACAAATAACAAAATGATAATAATGGAGCTGTAATTGTGAGGAGAAAAATTGCACAAAAAGTTACTCTGTGACTTTGAAATCTCAATCCTTTAAAATAAAGTGGGCCTCTGCTTCCCCTTTTTCCATTGACTCCAGAGAATGAGTGACTTTCATAGTAATGGAATTTAGGCCCTTTAAAAAGTGCTCTGTGTGACGTAAAAAACATTTGGACCGATCTGCTCAGAGTGTGTAATTTGTGTCTTTCTCTGGACTTCAAGGACATAGAGGTTACTTGCTGTTAAGCTTTTCAATGCAAGAAAACGTCCAGGCTGTAAAGGGATTGACACTGGCCACATATCACAATGCAGCAGCAATCCACAGACTTTGGCGATGTTAACCCACTCGGTGCAGAGGAAAAACAGTGGGACGTAATCGAATTGTAAGGCCTAACTGCACACAAAGCCTTGCACGCCTCCGGAGCAAAATACCTGCAGAAGAGGCTGGCCTTTTATTTGCCTGCCAGGTCGCTCAGGTCTGAAGCCCTGTTTCTTGCGACGGTTCCTCGTGTGAAGAAAGCCCGCATCGGAGGCCGCTCTTTTAAACTACTAGCGCCTCAGTTATGGAATAAACTGCCTGTGTCCCTGCGCAGCATTCCTAATTTGTTGGCCTTTCGGAAAGGGCTTAAAACTTGGCTCTTTTCCTCTTAGTTTCGGTCCCTATTAGGTTTCTTTTATCTCTGTTTCTTATTTTATTTTCCCTGTTGTGTTATGAGATTAGTGTGCAATCCAAAGCGTCGGGACACTCTTCCGAGTAGCCGCACGCTATACAAAACCCCTGCATAACATAACATAACATAACTTGCCCAGCCCAGAAGTGTGCAACTCCAGCACATCTGAACATGAGAAACAATATGCTCCCTCTACCTCTAATGGCTCTCAAATGAAATCCATGTCAAGGTCCAGGAGTGCACTGAACTAAAACATTATAAGCTTCATAAGAGGCTGTAGCAAAGTGCCCCTTTTTGACATGTCACCCCCACTTTTTGCCTGGTATCTGATGCAATTTTGACAGACGTTCACTGAGCCCTTAGTGCCAGATCTCCTTCCTTAAAACAGTACAATTGTTCCCCCAATTGGCATGACCCTTAGCACCCCCTGTAAATACCTAGTAAGTGATACCCATGATACCTAGGGCAGGGAGGCTAAAGAAGGTCCCCAAGGGCTGTAGCAGGTATTGTGCCTCTCTAAGGGACCCTTCAGCACACTCATGCAAACTGCCATTGCAGACTATGTGCCATGGTGCAGAGAAAAGTGAAGACACGACATGGCACATCTCCTGTATGCTATGCCTGCAGGCACTGCATGTAATATTAGTAGGTCGCTCCTACAGCAGGACTTACAGCTCCATGGCAGGGTACATTATAGTATGTGTGAGGACCTATCTGCATGAGCAGATATGCCCCTGTGATGTCCATGTTGATTATTGGACATTGCCAGTGAATAGGGAAGTCATCTTGAGTATATGTAGTGGGCACAGGTGATTGAGTTCCCCAGCTACATTATGGCTTCACTGAATCTAAATATGCTAGGCATCAAAATCTTGTATTAATAACCCCTCACTGATTCCAGTGATGGATTTATTAATACATGCACCCAGAGGGCACCTTAGAGGTGTCCTCTGAAAACCTACCAACCCCTTGTGTACAGGCTGACTGGTGTGGACCAGCCTACCACTGCAGACAGGTTTCTGACCTACTGCAGGTGAGAGCCCATGCTCTGTGAGGGCAGAAACCATGCCTGCTCTAGCCAGAGGTGTTGTCACCTCCTTCAAGCAGGATGGCTAAGTAAACAGCATATCAAGGCAGGAGGCTTCAAAGGCCTCTGCCGCCTTTGATATGCAACCCAGGTTTCCCCCAGACAGGGCAATGCCACAACCTACCCCGGAACCATTTGGCACCAGGACAGGCGGGAAAATTAGCTAATTGGGAGGCGTGATCCCCATCAGGCTAGTTTTACCCTTAAGGTGGGGCACCTGATGCGAACCAAAAAATTAGAATTCCACCATCTTGGTTTTTGATGGAACTAGGCTCACTGGGTCAGGGTTATGCCCACTTTCCACAGGAAGTGGTCATATAGAGGCTATAGTCACCCTAAACCTAAGTCGCCGGTTGGCTACTGCCTGTCACTCTCCTTGATACCCCTAAATTGAGTATTTAGGGGCACCCCTGATGCCACGAATTTAGATTTCGACAGACTCAGAAAAAGAGGACAAAGAAGAGCAGTGATAGAATGAGAACTAAAGATTTGCTGTGGACCTTTGGTGTCAAACCCTGCATGTCTGCACCGGTCTCGACTGTTGTGACCGAGTGACTAGTCCTGCAACTGAGCAACTGCCAAGAACCCCGGTAGACTGCCAGCCCATCGCAGATTGTCAGCAATCTCCCTTGGAGTCAAGGAGCTACTCCCCTGCAGTCTACAGGTACCGAAGAAACAAAGTCCAATTTATCATGTTGCCACTCCTAGGCCAGCCGGACGCAGCAGTCCCCTGGAAGAGATGTCTGTGCTCCTGAAGGTCAGATCTGTCCGCCCACCGAGTGAGAGGACATTAGGACTAACCGGAATTGCACAGCACCAATACCAGATTCCTTGCAGAAACCAAGGCCTGTTTAAGTCCAGTCTGGACTCTAACTGTACCAAGACCGAGCAGCGATTGAGGGGCGACTGCACCACAGAGACCCACTTCCAGAGTGACCCAGCAGTTCTGATTTTGCATCCTCAAGTGGCAAGACCGACAACCGGGAGGACCTTTCATGCACTAAGCCAAGCCGACCTATCTACTCTGCATCTGAGCGCCCCAGCCTGGGTACCGATGAACTGGCTGTGCCCCATTGTTCCCAGGCCCCTTGTGACCCTAGCCTTCCATTAGGAGCTCCTGGACTTGTTCTCAATACCCCCTCTGCAGCCTATTTCTAGGTGACTCCTTCTGTCCACCAGTGTAGCGCTGAAAGCTCCCGACCTGACCAGCACCTCTGCACCCGGATGCCCCAAGGCATGTTACGGGTAACAATTGGTGGTAGTTTGGACCATTGCCTCTTACGGCGCCAGAGTCCAGAAGGAGACCCCAGAAACCGACTGTAAATAACTGTATGCAACATATGCGATTTTCCGCCATAAGGAAGCATTGCTGCATAAAGACTCCTTATCAGGGGGTAGGGGATCCAATCCTGGACACAAAATTGTGCCAATCTTAGCACCTCCCAGCCTTCTGGCTACGGTAGGCATCAGGGTAAGGCATCAAGTTGAAACTGGACTCAGCCATAAGCTTGGACTCCTGCCAACCCTCTAGTGCCAAAAAAACAAAATGCTCCTTGAAGCTTAACGGTCCATCCTCACTGATGCACCTTTTGATGGTGAAACCGTGCCCCCCAAAAACAGCTCACAAGTCACTGTCTGTGTCGAAAACGCCATCAGGGCTGAGACTAGCCTTCGTCACTGGCTCTGACGACCCACAGAGACCAGTCCTGTAGATATTGCAAGAAGAGATATTTGAAAGGCTGAAGAATATTTTCTTCTAGCTCCAAACTGATAAAAATTATTCCCAAGGACCCAAAGGCTCAGAGCCTTTACCAAAGAAGAGGCTAACTTTCGAGAAGGTGCTTACACCAGACACGCTTTCAGTGCCTCCACCACAACCCAAGAGGTACAAGGATGAGACCACCAATACCACTCCCCACATAACCTTGACTCCTCCACCACTTCCACAAGATTTGCCTCCACCCCCTTCACATTCTCACCTAGGATCTCCACAATCCTACTCGGAGACAGCCAGCCCCAGCCCATATACCTCTGAGGATTATGAATCACTGTTTATCTTCAGCATACGGAAAACCCATGAATGGATTATGATATGGTTCCTCCAGCGGGCACAGACCTAGAGACAGTCCCACTCTGGGCCTCTCTCCTAGATGACACATAATATACCATGGGGTAATGCAAAGAACTGCAGACTCCCACCTGGTAGATATGGCAACGATCCCTGAGTAGGAGGACTTCCTCATAGAAACATTCGCAAAGTTCTGAACGCTTTTCCTTCCATTGCTTAAGGAGATGCTTAATTATGCTACAGACCCCTTCAAAGAACTGTCAGGACTCGGGTGGTTACTCCAAGAGTGGCCAGAAAGTACAAACCTTCTTCCTCGGACACTACTTATATTAAGGGCTACGTCCTTCCAAATTCCCCGGTGGTTCTCACAACCTGTAAATGGCTGCTGCGTAGGCCCCAAGGGATCCTCACCTCCCTCCACTCCCAGATAAACAGAACAAGAGAATTGATGCTGCAGAAAAAAGCTCCAACCTCCAAGCAATGACTTTCCACGTATTCCCCCTCCTCCACCTCAATCACACGTCTCCTTTCAGGGGGAGGTTTCTCCAACTTTGGGAAGAAATCACCTCTTATCATTGGGTTGTCCCCATCATTCAGAAATGGGTGATGTATAGAGCATCTCTCAAGCATGCCAACGTTCTGCCCCATGTACAAAACTTCAGTACAGAACACCTCTGCCTCCTCCAGGAATGGCTACTCATACTCAAATGGGCCATAAAGCCATTCATATACAATACCAGGGCAACAGACTTATCCCCTGTACTTTTTAATTCCCCAAAACGGTGGCTCTATCAGACAAATTCTCAACCTCAGTCCCCCTCAACATATACATCTTCTTGGAACATTTTCACATGACAAACCTTAAAGATATTATACCAGTGCTGCAGTAAGGCGACTTATTTACTGCACTAGATCCAAAGGACATCTATTTTCACATCCCCAACCAACCAGGTCATTGGTGCTACCTTTTCGTCCCGGTAAGAGTACAACACAACTGGTTCAATACAATTCCCTTCGGTTTCACAACTGCCCAAGGGTGATCACACAATGTCTAGTGATAGTAGCCACCGCCACTCTCCCCCTGCAAAAGGGGAGGCACACATGTCTTCCCCTACTTGTGCATTTGTCTGTTGACGAGTGCTGGCAGGTCGCAGTGTCTAGCAAACACTCGAGCTAACATCTCCTTCCTTCAGAGATTGAGATTTACCATAAACACCACTAAGTCCTACCTTTAAATCCTGCAGATTCAACCGTTTGTGGGGCCGGTACTCAATGCTGTCACATGGAAAGCCTTTCCCAACCCTCAAATAATCTTAAAGTTTTCAGCAGCTATTTCCTCTTTTTCAGCCAAATTGTTGTCTTCCAGTCAGGAGGGTCAGGTAGCTCCTAGAAATTATGGCCTCTTGCATTGCTGTAGTTCCCCATTCCAGACTGCACCTGTGCCTGTTGGAAGAGTGCCTCTCAGCACAATGGTCGCAAGCAGAAGGTCATCTACATGATCTTGTGATGAGACAGGCCAATACTCATCACTCTGTGCTGTGGTGGAACACCAACAATCTACTGCTGGGCAGGCATTTTATTGACCCTATTCCACCAGTGACCATCACCTCACATACCTCAGTCTAGCTGGAGGGCACCTCTCCAAGACATGGCAATTCAGCATTTCTGTGTAGGAGGAGTCAATATACCTTGTGACTCGAAAGACGTCTTCGAAGAAAAACAAGTTGAACACAACTAATCCAACACTAGATGGCAGGAGTATGCAGAGCATTTGAATATGTACAGCACTATATGCCACAAATAGATACTTACAGGGTAAGTAACATCCGAGCACATGGTGAAAAAGAAGTATTGTAACCTGAAGGAATGCCCCAACCTTTCAAGAGAAAAGGTAAGATGACTGGAGAACCAGCTTCTGGGCATCTAAAACTTCAGGACCGCTCTCCCCAGGGAGAGGACTTGTCAGCCCCAGAGGAAATTGAGCCCATGTAACTTGACCCTTACCAGGTTAAGCTCCTAGGCCCAGGAGGACCCACTAGTGAACAGTTGTGCCTTGAACAACAGTCCTGTTGAACTCTTGAAGGCCTGAGAAAGCAAGCTGCTGCACAGAAAAAGGGAGATGTAAGTGGAAGCCACAGGGGATGAGGGACTCCTGTATACAGAGGCCAGAGATCACAACCCTGATGCCACCTGGAGAGTGATAGTGCCTTGGATGTACAGAGAGTTCTTACTCACATTGGCCCATGACATCCCCGTAGCTGGACATCTTGGCCAGACTAAAACTTGGTACCGGCTTGTCAGCCATTTCTAGTGGCCCCAGATGTTCCAGAAAGTAAAGGAGTTTGTCAGCTCCTGTGTAACCTGCCAAGCCAGTGGCAAAACAGGTGGGCATCCAAAGGCCCCCTTTAATTCCACTACCAGTGGTTGGGGTTTCCTTTGAAAGGGTAAGTGTGAACATAGTGGCCCACTTGAACCTCCCACAGCCTCTGGAAATATGTTTATACTGGTTGTAGTGGATCATGCCATCAGGTATTCTGAAGCAATTTCCCTTAGGGCTACTACAGCTTCTGCAGTTGCCAATGCCCTCTTTAGAGTCTTCCCCAAGATAGGGTTTCCTAGCGACGTGGTGTCGGGCAAAGGGTCCAACTTCATGCCTGCCTACCTGTAGCCATGTGGATTGAGTGTGGATTACTGTACAAGTTTACTATACCTTCCGCCCACAAACCAATGCCCTTGTTAAAAGGTTCAACAAAACATTGAAAGGCTAAAGGAGATGAGATGTCCTTTTGCCATGCTTGCTTTTCGTCTACAGATAGGTGCCTCAGAAGGGAGTAGGGTTTCCCCCCTTTGAACTTCTGTTTGGCTATTCTGTCAGGAGACCTCTCTGTCTTGTTAAAGAAGGTTGGGAGAAGCATCTCCAGGAACCAAAACAAGCTTTTGTATACTATGTACTAGGCCTAAAGTACAGAATCTCAAAGTAGATATTACAGGGATATAGTATCCAACATTATTCATTTTATAAAGGTTGAACAGTGCCCCTGGGAGAACGGAAGGAGTGATAAGGTGAGGATGGTGGATCACTTTAAACTGACTTCCCATTCTCCTGAAAGCCTCAAGTGGGTGGTACTTGAAAAAGTGACATTAGGACCCCGAGGTGGTAATATTGCAACAATTCTCAACACCCGGGAACTTAAATGGATGTTCCTTTTTGACTCAATACAATCAGGTCTTAATGAACATGACAGTTCATTTTCGCAATTAGCTACTCTACCTTAAATCTGTCCAAACGTACTATCATTACTATCTGATACTGCTGAGTTTTTGATGATATATCTGTGTTGAAGATTTGACTCCTTAATATTGGTCTGTTTTCGCTTGACAAGTGTGAATATCATGTATGTTTTTATGTTCTTGACTCCAGTCGCGATACACTTGCGTGTCGCATAACCAGTATATTACTACCATCCCTCAGCAGGTATTTATGTGACCCCGTATCGAGATTCCTCTCTCGGTATTACCATGTTAAACTTTGTTAGGGCACGATGATTCTCACTTCATGATAATGTGATATGGCCTTACCATCATGTGATAGGTACGCCGTTTGTATATATAATTGGAATTATCCCACTCTCGAACTTGCGTTCATCACATATCATTTTTGTGCAATATAATATGGTTCTATTGAATTTTGTTAGGGCATGATGATTCTCACTTCATGATAATGTGATATGGCTTTACCATCATGTGATAGGTACGCCATTTGTATATACAATTGGAATTATCCCACTCCGGAACTTATATCCATCGGATATCATTTTTGTGCAATATAATATGGTTCCATTGAAATTTATATGGCACCCCTTTGACATTGTTAATTCCATCCTATTTCATTTTTGTTACTCGACTCTCATGATCCTTGATCTATTATAAATTCCCTCTTGTTCACGGACTTCATCACACCAAACTCCCCAACCGTGACTCCTATTTATTTTATTTTATAAATACAGTTCAACCATCCTGGGTAATAATACATTCTCCCTTTCATTCCTTTAAATTTATCCTTGAATATACTACGATTATATGTACAATTCATAGTCTTTCAACTATGCCTATACGGAACCCGACACCACGTGGTTCCGTTCCCATAGTGACTGCAGCATAACCAGGAAGCCGCGAAGCCAGTACTTCTTCGGCTGAGATCTCGCCGGTTTGACTCGCGCACCGGTCCGTCTTCATGATCGTTAAGGCCATCGACCGTCGTAGCTTGTCCTTCCTTAACCAAGACGTTTATTATCCAATTCCCGATGAGCACGCCAATAACGTTTAAAATGCTCCTCTTCATTCCTTTTTAGCGGGCGACCTTTGAATAATTGTACAGCGCCACGCATAATTTGGGAACGACCATCACTGAACCCCCTTCCCCTGGTAAGCAACTAGGGTGACTATGTTTGAAACCGGACACTGTTTTCTCGCTCCAATTGAGCCATGATCGACTTAGCCCCTCATTATTTGTTTTCTAGATACCTCGTTTGATGAATTCCTGCCCAGCGTTCCCGGGCCAGTTTACCACTCCAGCCCTTACATAGCTAGACGTAGGTTTCCATGTATAACAGTAGCACAATTGAACTCGTGCTTTACCCCAGCTCCCACTTTACAGCTTACTGTAATTAGGGTTGTTTATAATCTCCACAGGATTCATTGACAGCGGAATCCCTCTACCGATGAGCACCGATTAATAGAGGTATGCTCTCCACTGACCTTGTGCCCATTTAATTATCCATTTTTGGTTTGTAATATATGAGTTAGTAATTTGTACTCAATAATCAATACTAATAGGTTGCTAGCCCCCCCACCAGTCCTGATGAAGATCCCGCCGCAAGGTTCCTACTAACTCCTGCCATCCAGTGGGTCGAAATGTCGACAACCTTCCACAACACCCCAGCCCCACGCTTGAGACTTTGTTATTTGTGCATTACATGGGGCATGTGTTTGTTTAAAGCGGACCATTTGGATTTATCTTTGTCCTTATACTACAATTGAATCATAATTGTTCTAGACTTTTTGCTTGCTTTTAATGTCACCATCCCTACCTTCACCATCCTCACCTTATCACTCCTTCCGTTCTCCCAGGGGCACTGTTCAACCTTTATAAAATGAATAATGTTGGATACTATATCCCTGTAATATCTACTTTGTGATTAAAACATTGACAAATGATGTGTACTATTTTTAACTAATTTTGGTTAATATACATGTTTCTTTGCTGGGACCCCTTCCCTTTCAATAACATTGCAACCCAGGTCCGAGTGACTTCTTTTGGGTAAACCCCCCTCATACTTTACCTAAAGTACAGAATGGCAGAGTACATGGAAAAAGCTTCCAAACATCTTGAGGCCAGCCAGAAGCTCCAGAAGCACTGGTTGGTATGACCAAAAATCTGTATTGGTGGAATTCCAACCAGGGCAAAAGGTCTGGGTTTTGAAACCTGTGGCACCAAGGGTCCTCCAGGACAAATGGAGTGGACCTTACCCCATCTTAAAAAAGAAAAGTGAGACCACCTACTTGGTAGACCTGGGCACCAGCAGAACCCCCAAAAGGGTGATCCATGTGAACCGCCTGAAACCTTTCCATGACAGGGCTGTCATAACCATGCTGATGGTTACTGATGAGGATCAGGAGACAGTGAACCTCTCCCCGACCTCCTTTCTTGCAACCCCAAATATGGGTCAGTGGAGGGAGTTGTCTACTCAGACACCCTCACGGCCCAACAACAGGCTGACTGTAGGCAAGTTAAATAGCAGTATACTGGGCTCTTCTCCTTAACCCATGGCCAGACACACAGGTGTACCCATGATGTGAACACTGGGTACAGTGTACTTGTCAAAAACAAAATCTTTAGGCAACCTGACCAAGTTAAGGAGAGCATCAAAAGTTGAAGTCAGCAAGATGCTGGAGGTAGAGGTTATTGAAACCTCTGAGAGTCCCTGGGCCAGCCCAGTGGTCTTAGTCACCAAACCCCATCCCCAGGGTGGAAAGAGAGAGATACGGTGTTGTGTGGACTACAGAGGTCTCAACTCTGTCACTAAGACAGATGTTCACCCCATACCCAGGGCTGATGAGCTGATAGATACATCGGATGTAGCCAAATTCCTTAGTACCCTTGACTTAACTGCAGGGAACTGGCAAATTGGCCTGGCCTCAGGAGCCAAAGAAAAATCGGTAATCTCCACACCGTATGGGCATTATCAGTTTAGTGAATCAACTCCTTGCTGGGCTTGGACGCCTTTAGTGCAGCATATCTTGATGATGTTGCTGTCTTTAGCTCTATTTGGCAGGATCACCTGGTCCACCCGGGGATGAGTTTACAGGTCCAGCAAACTGCAGGCCTAACTATCAAGGCATCCAAATTCCAGATAGGGCAGGGCACAGTTGTTTACTTGGGCCACCTTGTTGGTGGAGGCCAAGTGCAACCCTTACAACCCAAGATCCAGGCTTATCTGGACTGGGAGGCTCCAACAACCCAAGTCAGGGTATTCCTTGACTTAACTGGGTATTATAGGAGGTTTGTGAAGGGGTATGGATCCATTGTTGTACCCTTCACAGAGCTCACCTCCAAGAAATGTGCAAGAAAGTAAAGTGGACAGTTATCTTTCAAAAGGATTTTGACACCCTGCAAGAGGCAATGTGCTCAGCCCCCACTCTCAAAGTTCCAAAGTCCACCAAGCAGTTCATTGTCAGACTGATGCCTGTGAGCTAGGTATAGGAATGGTTCTATCCCAGACCAATTGTGATGGCCAAGACCAGCCTGTTGCTTTTATAAGCAGGATGTTACTTCCCAGGGAGCAGCACTGAAGTGCCATTGAGAGTCAGGCCTTTTCTGTGGTTTGGTACCTGAGAAGTTGAGACCATACCTGCTTGGTACTCACTTGCAAATGAAGGGTGAAAGTCCCAATCTTTTGAGGTTGTCCATCTCCCTACAAGGAATGGACTTTACAATCGAACTCAGACCTGGGACTTGAACAAAGAGAAACAATGGCAGTGGTTAGGAACAGTAGCCAGCACCTCTGTTGTGTTTGCACATACATTTCCTTTCAATAGTTGCAGTGTCTCATGGCGTGCTCATTGTCTAGCACTGTGCCATCCACAGTGCTAAATAATATATAAGGGAAACCTCTGTATATGTAAATAGTACAATAAATGACAGAGCACAGCACAGTATAGTGTATAACTGACTATTCACAGTCAGGTTTTTAAATTTAATGGAAAAAACAAAAGCAATAATGAAACATTTGTTCAGCGTACAGCTCTTCACCACTGTTGCTATGTTGTTACAGCAATGACACAACTGACACGTGTTTCGTCGCTTTTACGACTTTTTCAAGGCTGTTGATAAGATGATACAACAAAGTTTCAATTTTTTAAGATAATATCACTTGTTGGAAAGACGGATGACAACATAGTTTTTTTAATATGCTCAACATATCCTTTATCCCATCAAAATCAAAAAATGTTTAATGAAAAAGAATTTGAAAATGGAAAGTAGTTAAAAAAACGTAAAACACCTATATGTGGGAAACTGTATTTTTAAAACATGCTCAAAGTTGTGCATGCACAATTAACGTGAAAGAAAAAACTATTGAAGTGTGGAAAAACAGAAAAGCCAAAAGGGCCCGTGATATCTATTACCAATAAAACCGCAGATGAAGGTAAAAATACCTTAAAATGTATGTAGTAATTTTCTTTGATAAAATAAGGCCGTTGTATTAATCCAAAGACGTGCAGGGTATGGATAAGATTGTCTAGATTCCTGTTTTGAGGTCGATTACGGACCAGCACTGGGAGAACACACAAATTTGTGCATTAACTTTCCCCCCTGTACATGTCCAATGCGAGCAAATAATGCAAAAGTTTGACCAAGGCTGAATTACCAAAGCTAGAACAATTCTTGTCAACATCATGACCCTTAATGTAATCTTGCCTGATGTATCTTTATCGACATTTCTACTACAGCACTCTATTCTTCGTGGTAGACACCTTATCTTCCATTTTAATACAATCCACTCGTGATATTTTACACCCGGGCCACTACAAAAGTACGGTTTCTAATAGTCCTTTCTATAACAATTTAAAACGTGGCATATTACTTAAAATAACCTCCATGTTGATATCCTGCAAATTCAATTACATAATCCCTTTCTTTTAAAATAGTCACCAAAGTTCACTTACTATGATAGTAAGGTATTCAAGGCTCCCAGCATAGAAGAAAGTAATTGGAAGCTGCAGCTGCATGCAATAGTATCTCCAACTCGTGTATATGTAGGCTGTAGCTGAAACAAAAAATGCAGTCGCTATAGTAGACTGAAAATTGCACCCAAGGTTCCCTAATGCACGCTTCGACGTCAACAAAACATCCCCATACTTCTCGAGTATTACTCACCTCAAAACGGACAGACTCCGGCTGTCGGTATGGCCAGATAGCGTACACCTTGCTGCAAGAGCCGCCATTTCAATATATCAAGTCACGACGTCCTAGCCCGATGTACCATGCACAAAAGGTACGTGCATGCATATATGCGTCACAAAGTTAGATGTCTAGCAGCCGGTTTTGTAGTTTCAGGTTGTAAACTAACTGCAGACTTTCTAGACTTTTTGCTTGCTGCAGACTTTCCATAACTCCAGAACCACAAACACCCTTATACGAACAGTGCAAAGATGCAATACACAGTCATGAAATACACTAATTAATAGTGGGAAATAAATGTCTTAGTATACTAGTGCTTTCCAACACCCTTGTAAGCGTTACGATTTCAGCATATTCAATAAAGTTTCTTGAAAGTCATACGTCATAGAAAGGGGGGATTAATGACGCGCTAGAAGACCTCTCCATCTAAGTTCCTTTCGATTTGGGACCCTTTCATTCAGACTCTATACTTAATAAAGTTTGTAAGTCTCATCTAATCCGCAACAAATTTGCAATGTATTAAAAAGTTATTCATCTTCAAGGAGCAATGACGAACTGTTCTACAAAGATTTTAATTTCAGTAGAATGTCCCTCACAAGGTTGATGTTTAAAGGAAGACTCAGTGTGAGAAGTAAGATTAGAGTAGCAGAAAAATGCGTGCAATTATAGAAATCAAGAGACTAGCAAAAATGTGTTGGAGACCGGTGGCAATGGGGGGGGTTACAGGTATACATTAATACATTTTACACAACACATATCTGTATGGTACAACACTGACATTATAACACGAAAACATCCATTATTCAATTTTTGGATCTCAGGGCACATGTTGATTTTACAAACTATACTTGTCCATGTTAAAATATAGCGCATCGGTATCCAGTCCACAACACATATTTAGGTAAGCATGACAATAAACAGTTTCAATTGGTTACAATTATTAGGACAGAGGATCAGTAAACGTCGTTCAGTACCACACCCTAAATATGTGACATAGAATACTCCAACTTGTATGTTTTATATATATAGCCTAAGCCATATAATACAGGGCATTATGTACATTATTCACAAGAGGACAAATCACATATTTAACAGTTCTTGAGATATGGATTATACATTTGATACTTGTTTCAGATGGAAAGCACATTGTTATATTTCTCCAATATTTGTTGTTCACTCAGTCTTTCAGAAATACAAACATTTCTTTATCAATGTTCAACCCATATTCGACCGATCTTAATTTGCAAATCCAGGAAGCTTCTAATTTGTGTAAACAATAAACCTTGTCACCCCCTCTAGGGTTATCTGGAAAAGATTCCAGCCCATTGTAGAGTATTTCCTATATTCCCAATAGGCTCTGCGCATTGGAATAACATAAACGATAGTTTAGACGTAGGACTGAAGTCGACTAGGTCTCTATTGAAAATATTAGACTTAATTGTGAATGCCAGCTAGCTCAGAGGTCACTAGAAACTTTCTCGAATACACAAGAAGGGATTAGTTTCTGACAACCATATAACATGACAACTTTGTTCCCCAAGAATAAGGAATATATCTCCAGAGTCGCGGAAACAATAGATGGCTATTTCACTCAGTTTATCGTGCATGCTTCGTTTCACCAGAAGTGCAGAGAAATAGAGAGACGGGCGTTTTCAATAAAAAGGTTATTTATTGAGCAGTCTTCTTTCTCATGCAAGAGAAGTTAATTGCTACAATCGTAATACTTGCTATGAAGTAAAGTGCGTACAGTAAAAGGAGTATTATGAAATAATACTGTAAAAGCATTTATATGGTTTCTAAGCCATAAGATACATAAAATAGATAAAATACATACAATGATAAATAATGACTAAAAGTACTCAACTGGTGCATCTAAAATACGCCTACCCCGGTGTACCTAACCTAAGCCTAGTACAAGGGAAGAAGTAAGTGAGGTGTAGCTTGAGTTAAATAGTTTCTGCCAAGAATCTATCCTAGAATTCTCTAAGGGTCTAATCAGCTCCGTACCTTGGTTATAGAATGAAGGAGGTCTTGTAACTCTCTCTCAGGACTCGATCTCCCAGTAACCCACAAGGGTAACAGGGAAACACTGGAGCTGGATTTCTCGGCAGGAGAAAAGACAGCGTCTCTCTCAGTGCGTCAGCAGGGAGGGTCTACTTCCTTCGGCACTCGCATACAGCAGGGCGTCGGGCAAGTAGTTAGTCGATCTGCTCCAAAACCACTGTGTGTTTGTTAGGGCAAATGTGGGCATATTTATACCTGGAAGGTGCCGAGTTTGACGTAAGGGTGGACATAATAACGTCACTAAGAACTCGAAGTTCTTTACACACTCCAGGAGTTCTGGGACAAATCAATACTTAAGCAGGGGGATGTCCCGTACTGCTGAAGGCTGGTTGTCTTCAAGAACTTGTTTTACTCTGGGAGCTTAGTGGAAGTAGCCCTGCCATATTTGGACTGCATAGGCTGTGTCTAAATATGGTTATGATTCGTATGCCTATATAAGGATATGATAAGTTATATCTATATAAGGGCATGAATCGGGAAAATTACACTAGAGCCCTAGATACGTTACAACACCATGAAATTTCAGGTGAGGTAGTTCAGCCGGGCCATGTTTCTCATTGAAATGTACAGCTAAAGGGTAGCTGGCATTACCATTTCTAATTGCCGGTATGTGTTCCTGTATTCGCTCCTTTACAGGTCTGATCGTGCTGCCTACGTAGATCTTCTTGCAGATACGTATTATGCAATATACCATAAATTTAGTATTACAATTCATAAAAGACTTGATTTTATAGTCAGTTAAAAAATTGTATTTGAAACTTCAAAATCTGTCCAGAGAATGAGGGCAAACTGAGCAGTGACCACACTTGTGGAAACCATCCAGTGGTTTACCTAGCCAGGTTGTACCTCTATTTTCTATTCAAAAGGGATGGAATTGACTTGTGATCGGGATGGGCCGTGTCTGCATGCAGCACTGCATTGCATGCAGTAGATTTCCTATATAGGGCGGATATGATACAGTTCTCTTTAATGTACAATTTCTAAAAAAATATTGTTTCAAATTTATTGTGGAGATGCGTAAAATGAATTTGTACTCATTTGAATTGAGAAAAGAACAGAATTCTTCAAGTTGTATGGTATCTCCTGTCCAAATCAACAACACGTCGTCTATATTTCGACCCCAATATATGACCTGATTGATCAAGTAGTCTGGGCATCTAGACCATATGTAGAATTTCCCTAACTAACCTACAAATAGATTAGCGTAGAAGGAGAACATTTTGACTCCATGGCCACTCCTTGGTGTTGTTTAAACCGGAGCCGTTATGTATGAATTCATTATTCTGTATGACCAGTGTGATCATTTCCATTAACATTGTGGTATGTTCCCACAGAGAAGCATCCCTTTTTGATAGGTAATATTAGCAGCTTCTAAACCCTCCCGGATCGGAATGGAAGTATAAAGAGAACTAATATCAAGCATAACAAAACTGCAATCTTCAGTCCATACGAAATCATGTAGTTGGTTTAATAAATCCTTTGTATCCAATATGAAAGAAGGTACATTTTTGATATATGGTTGAAGGAATTGGTCAATATACTCTGAGATATGATCGGTAGAAAACCCAATTCCCAAAATGATCGGTCTACTAGGAGGACCTGGGACTGCCCATGCCAATGCAGATGGACTTTCCAGGTTCTTCCACTTAGACAACAAAGATGCTCTAGGGAAAGGCTAGTCTCATTCTCTTTTGATTGAGGGGGGTGTGGGAGAGTGACCCTTTTTTTGCATGGTTGCCCCCTACTTTTTTTCTGATGTTTGATGCTTCTTGACATAGTTTGCCTTGGGTGTCTGATGATCAGGTATCCAGTGCCTGTGTTCTTTCCCCAAAAGTGTACCTTTCCTCCCACATTAGCTCTCCTCTGGCTTACATATAAGTCCCTTGTGAAAGGTGCCAGTGGCTTTAAGGGCCAATGAAAGTCTCTGAGGGCTGAAGCATATATTTGGCCACCCTCAGAGACTCCCGTCCTGACGCATACAAACTGCCACTGCAGATTGTGTGCCAGGGGGAGACCATAAAACTACAAGTCGACATGGCATACATCCTGTGTTCCATGCCTACCAAAGCACTGCCTGAGGCATAGGCCAGTACAAACAACAATTGGTTCTGTCAGGTGATGCAATTTCTTTGCAGTTTTCAACATTTATGTAAATTAGTGAATCTGAGGACGACACTTGAACACAAGCAGAATGGCAAAGTAATTCATAATTTCAAAAAGATTGTTTTATTTATACTTTCAAAGATTCCTCAGAAGGGTTTTTTGGGTTCTCAATACAAAATTACTATGAGAACAGGCTGTCTGATAATTCTATTAATGAAGCGGCGCAAGTGACAATTATTTACAGTGACAAGGTGAATAAAGTGCCCTAGTGACAAAATCAGTGTATTGTGCATATAACTGACAACATACGCAATGGTAATACATTTTCAGGTAAGGAAGGGAATTTGAAAATAGGTCCAATTTCATAGCATAACGCAAGTGTCTCAGGCATTGATCCACATAGATTTGTAAGCTGAGAGACCTATTGAAGTATGGACAACTAAAACAGTCAACGTTTCGACCCTGACAGGAGCATTAATGGGGGATTGCCATTGCGGGTCTTCTTCAGGACAAGGAGTTACACGGACAGCCTAGTCTTCAAGTTAATCGATGACAATTGACTAATTTAAATGAATGTTGAAAACTGCAAAGAAATTGTATCACCCGACCGAACCAATTGTTTGTAATATATACACCCAGATTCTGAGTGATACTGGGTTACCCCTTTGCTTTGTGCATTGTGGTATAGGTCAGTCACCCCTCTAGCATGCCGTACAGCCCTAAGCCAGGGTGCACTATACCCCAGGGAAAGACACAGTGGCATGATCCCTGGGCCCCTCCAGTACCCGTGTCATTCATAGGTATTGTAAGTGCATTGAAGCCATATTAGACCTTGGGCTGGGAGTTTGGCACCCTAAACTCCACAGCTCCATGATGGCTTTACTAAAGACTGAGAAGTTTTGTATCACACTTTCCAGCCTATTAAACCCACACTGATGCCAGTGTTGGATATACTATAAAATGCACTCAGAAGGCATCTTAGAGATGCTCCCTGAAGAACAACCTAACTCTAGTGTCCTGGCTGAGTGGCCGCTCACCAGCTGCCACCCCAGACATGTTTCTGGACCCCTGGGTTGAGTGCTTCCTGCTCTCAGGGCCCTGAATCAAAGCACATCCTAGTCAGAGGTGCCTCGCCTTCTCCCCCAGGATGGGCAGGGTCGACAAAGAGGAAACCATCAAAGGCTTGCCGCCTTTGATATCTGACCCTGCCTTTTGCTGCTCCCAACAACTGGCCCCCACCGGTTCTAACCCCGACTTTGGGAGGGACAATTGGCTGGAAAACCAAGATGGGAGGAGAGGTGCGCCCACCTTTGCCAACTCCACGCCTCAGGTGAAGGAGGCGAGGCGAAGCAAAACTCTCAGTCCACGCCATCTTAAAGATGGGGGACTCAGCAAACCAAAGTGGGGCGTATGCCCCCCTCCCACTGGTGGGTGGCATAATAGGGGGTGTTTCCATCCCAAGGACAGGACCTATTGGTCCTGACCTGTACCTTCCTGAAACGCCTCTAAATGTGTTATTTAAGGGCGACCCAGAACCTTGCCTCCTCAGACAAGCAAGAAGAAGGAGGACCGAAGAGTCGTGCTGAAGGACACCAACTCTTCTTGTTGACTAGATGACTAGATTGTCATTAGTTCTGCTTAACAAATGTACATATTACTTATGGTTCTATTTTTCTATGTTTAACATGAATATAGGTCTCTGCATAAATAAGATATGTTTACGTATAAACAAATTAGCTTTAAGTATAGCAACACTTAAAAGTCTGAGTTTATTTAAAAAAACTGAATTCTAGAAATATTACCTTACTTATACATACATACCTTCCATGTACCTATGCATCTTTAATTTTATTACTTTACTCCTGATTTAGCATCTCCAATGCACTACCCTGTATGACAGCTGTAGGAAAGTGGGTTTCTGTTGCAGACCCCCCCTTTTTTTTTTACCTGACTCTGATGCCGCTTTGACTGAACATGCACTGGGTCCTGCTAATCAGGTTCCCAGGGCCTGTGATCTTTCCCAAGACTGTACTTTTGTTTCCACAATTGGCTCACCTCTGGCCTTGTAAAATGTACCACTGGTACCAGGGCCCTTGTGACCAGAGAGGGTCTCTAAGGGCTGCAGCATGCATTGTGCTACCCTCAGAGACCCCTCACTTAACACATATACCCTGCCATTGCAGACTGTGTTTTGGTGTAGACAAAACTTAAGAGTCAACATTGCACACATCCCTAAGTGCCATGCATACAAAACGCTGCCTGTGGCATAGGTAAGTCGCCCCTCTAGAAGACCTCATAACCCTAAGGCAGGGCGCACTATACTACAGGTAAGAGCATAGCTGTGTGAGAAATATGCCCCTACAGTGTCTATGCCCATGCTTAGACATTGTAAGTGCTGTGAAGCCATAATAAGTACATGGGCTGGGAGGTTTTCATTAAGAACTCCACAGTTCCATGATGGCTTTACTGAATGCTGGTATCGTATTTCTCAGCACAATAAACCCACAGTGATGTCAGTGTTGGATTTGTTGCAAAATGCACTCAGAGGGCATGTTAGAGATGGCCCATGAAAAACAACTAACTCTCTAGTGTACAACTGACTGGCCTGCACCAGCCTGCCACAGACAGACATGTTTCTGACCCCCTGATGTGGGAGTCCTTGTGCTCTTGTGGGTTGGGAACAAAGCCTGCACGGGGTGTAGGTGCTTCTCACCTACCCCCAAGCAGGAATAGTATTCAGGTCTGTGAGTCAGTGAGAAAGTGCCCTCTTTCTACATGGTTGCCCCCACTTTTTGCTGAACTGCTGATGTGCCCTGGGCTCCGGCCAATCAGGTACCCAGGGCCTATGTTCTTTCCCTAAAACTGCATTGAAGACCAAACCCAATTGGCACTCTCTGGCCACAGGTCAGGCCCTGGTAAATTGTACCACAGGTACCCAGGGCACTGTGACCAGGGAAGGCCTCTAAGGGCTGCAGCATTTATTGTGCCACCCTTAGAGGCCCTGTACCTTTACTCTCACACATCCCTGAGTGCCATGCCTACAACCCACTGCCCTGGCATATATCAGCCACCCCCCCTACCTGGGTGCACTATACCAGTGTTGAGGGTACAGGTGGATGTGCCATGTAACCCTACAGTGTCTAAGCCAATAATTAGCCATTGTAAGTGCAGTAATGCCATTAAGAGTATATGGTGCTGGGAGTTTGTCATTAGGAACACCACAGTACCATAATGGTTTTACTGAAAACTGATGAGTTTGATATCAAACTTTTCAGCACATTAAACCCACACTAATGCCATTGTGGAATTTAATGAAAAATGTACAGAGGGCATCTTAGAGATGCCCCCTGAAAAAGGACCTAACACTAGTGTCCAGGCTGAGTGGCTGCGCCCCAGCTGCCACCACCAGACATGTTTCTGGACCCCTAGTGTGAGAGCCTGCTGCTCTCGGGGGGGGGGTCTGAAACAATGCACATCCTTTGATGAGGTGCCGAGCCTCCTCCCCAGGAAGGGCAGCGTCCAAGAAGGGGAAGCTTCAAAGGCTTGCCACCTTTGTGCGCTTCCCCAGGCCTTTTGCTACTTCCAGCAACTGGTCACCACCGGTTCTGATCCCCACTTTGGGCGGGCGAACTGGCGGGACAACCAAGTGAGGAAGGTAGGTGTGCCCACCTCTGCCAACCCCACCCCTCAGGTGGTGGGGGCGAGGTGAAGCACAACTCTGTAACCGCCATCTTGCAGATGGCTGGACCCAGCAAACCAGAGTGGGCATTTGCCCCCTCCCACTGTGGGGTGGCATATTAGGGGGTGTACCCACCCCACGGACGAAATCCATTGGTCCCAACCTTTTACTTACCTGTGACACCCCTAAATCTAGTATTTAGTGGCACCCTTGAACCTTGCCTCCTCAGACAAGCAACAACCAAGACGAAAAGAAGAAGGACCGAACAGCCCTGCCGAAGCTTAGAAGAGGAGGATGCCCACTGACTTGGCCCCAGCCCTACCGGCCTGTCCCCACCTCGAACCGGCAAAAGTGAAACTCTGGTGTGTCCTGCAGCCAGTAACCTCAAGAACCCCGAGGACCTGTCCTGCCTTCCAAGGAAAAGACTTTATCTCCCTTGAACACCGAATTTGTTCACCAACAGACTCCAGCTCCAGAGAAATCCGAGAGTCAGTACCACTCTGCACCCGTCGCCCACGACCCGAGTCCAAGTGGCCCAACACCACAAGGAGGTCTCCCTGGTAATCCTGACCCGAGATCCAGCGATCCCTGGCCTGCCTCAAGCCTCGAGCCAACGCCTGCAACCTCAATCCGGAGGGTCCCCCCAACCACGACTAAGAGCTTGTAAGAAGATCCGACCCTAAAAGACACCTCTGCACCCGGCGCACCACGGCCTTGGGTGGTCCAACCAACGGTGTCTAGCCAAACCCTAGCTGTCAGGCTCACCTGAGGTCTCTGCAGGGATGAGAGGCAGGAGACTGATGAATAGTTCCCGACTTCTCTCTACCACTAGACTACCCAACAAAGTCAAAGCAGTACCAGTGAATAGGTGGAAGAGGGAAGACAAGAGAGAAAGAAAGCAGTGGAAGATCCAACACACGTCAGGCACCAAGGAAGCACCACTGGAGACTTGCTGAAGATCCTGTGAAGAGAAGGCCGAATTACTTTGCTGCTAGATTGGGTATTTAAGGTCATAAAAATATTACACTATATAAACATTCTACCTGGGAATCTCCCCTCTTCCACTTGTGTCCATATATGTAAAAAGGTGAGAATCAGGTGCAATATTCCCTAAACAATAAATAAAACAAGAGTTAATAACTATGGTGGGGTGTGGTGTTGTGAACTGCTTACACCCCCTAGCTTACACCCCCTATCAGATGAAGAATGTGATACAAGGTGGCAAATTAGGAAATAATATTCACAAGTTGTTAACAGCACAACCTTCCATAAAAAAATTAAAGTAAAAAAAAGGGACAACCTATTTTGCAGAGCTTCTAGGACATATAGAATCATGCAAATTGGAGGAAGATAAGAGAGCAATATTCCTTGTAAACTCTGATTTATGAATATTAGGCTCGTATGCTCCTTACATCAGGAGCTAATAAAACATACAAAACCCAACAGTGCCAACTTCGTATCACATAAGAAAAAATGCAGATGCCCAGTATGCGCCAAGAAAATATGCCACTGATCACTAGTGTTAAGGATCCATACTTAGAGTGCTGATTTGAGTTGGCGCGAGCGCATTACCGCCATAGATTTTAGGAGAGACTGAGCGGAGCGAGAAAAGGTCGGAGGAAGAACCCCATGCAGTGAGAAGGAGCAGGAGTATTGCGGAATTGGGGAGAGTCCACGGCTGGATACAGAAGACGCGGCGGACTTCAGAGATGCGGAGACTCAGGAAGACGCGGCGGCTCCAACGCAGGAAACTGGAACCCGGAAGTGACTAGGGAGCACTGGACGGACCAAAGCTGAGGAACAACTAGAACGTGAAGCGCCCGTGTTGCAGATCCCTTTCCTTTTTATGTGGGCAGGGACTCCATTCCTGCTGCCTCGTACGCGGATCGCGTGCAACCGTAACACCAGCATCCCAACTTACCTCTCCAAGTGGTGGTCTCACCCAGAAGACCTTTGTCCCCGAGCCTGCAGTGTGTTTGCAAACCTGAGAATCCCCATTGAAAGTATCTGGGCTCCCGATGACAAAACAGCACCCGGCTGCCCTAGTGCAGCTATAGTTGTACCTTTGGTGCTAACTTGAACCCCCATTTGCCCTGAGCTAAAGTCCAGGACCTTTGCTCCTTCAACCTTGTTTCCTGCTCATAAGCAGCCACCAACCAGAGGCCCCCTATCCCCCATTTGATAACACTGAGCCTCAGCACTCTGCACCCGGCCACTCTAGTGCCACTGAGGGTGTAACTAGAGGGCGTCCTTGACCCTGGGGGAACCCTTGTTCTAACTCCAGAAACTCAACTCCCACATCAAGGTACTTGCCTGTTAACTGATAACACTATTTCCTCTCACGGGATAACTTTGACTATTTTTCTATGAAAAAGTTTCTAAGTGTGGAGTAGGAAAATCTAGAAAAGTCTCTAAAACTGTAACAAAATCACCAAAATGCTTTTACTTACTTGCTTACAGGAAATGTTCCATGGCAGTATCCAGGAATGCTCCGCTGTGTAAGAAAAGTATCTGTAAAGTAATGTTCGAGGCATGTGGGCTGCTGAATTCATATCTGTGCATAGATCGCCACCTAGTGTTGGGTCCGGATGATTGCACATTGTTGTCCTGGAAGAGTCTTCGAAGTATCACGAGATAGGTGGCTCCTCCCCTGGACTACAGTGCGCATGGGCATCGCCTCCATCCCCAGATTGTTTTTTTCCGCCATTGGGTTCGGATGTGTTTCGGTTCCCTCTGTCGGAACCGATAGTTGTTCAACTTCTACTCGAGACCAAAAGGTCTTTAGGCTGGGCGTCGGTATAGTTGCGTTCGGGTTTCTTTCTGACTCTCAGCCCCGATCTCTTGCTGCCCTTCCACGTGCTTTCGGCGCGGACGGGCCTACACTACACTCTTGCTATGGAGCGGACTCCGTTTAAGAAGTGCCCGGTGTGTAACTCTAAATACTCACACCTCGATGTGCACCCGGTGTGCAATACCTGCTTGTCACCGGATCACCGCGAAGATGCCTGCATGGCGTGCTCGAAGTTCCGGAGCAAGAAGACTTTAAAGATTCGTCGAGCCCATAGGCTCCAGGCTAAGTTATCAGCTGCGGCGCCCCCACCAGATGACATTTTTCAAGAATCTGTCGAGGACGAAGACGACGTGCAAGGTTCGGACTCTAATCCCGCATCCGAAGGGGAGACCTACGACGCGGGTGAGGAGAACTTTGCCGAAGTCACCGACGAGGTAGGGGACGACGATCAGGCTTTTACCACGATGGGAGATAGCTCGGAGGAGGATCATCCCCAAACAGACTCAGGGGTTAGTCCCCTTCATACGGCCCAGGTCGAGGGATCGATTTCGGGCCTTACCCAAGATCTGACTATGAGTCCTACGTCCCCGCCTTTGGGCCCGGTCACGGACATTTGTGAACCATCGCTTACTTCGAAGAAAACGAAAGTGAAGCCGACTGGTCCCGCACCCTCGGATGCGAAACCGAAAGCGAAAGTTGAGATGGTCAAGAAGGTTCTGGAGGCGTCAACTTCCAAGAAAGTCAAAATGGCCGACTCTAAGAGCCACGCCAAAATGGCCGACCCGAAGCCCTCGGGGTCGGTGCCGAAGGCGAAATCGTCCGACGCGTCTGCGTCGGCTTCGAAAGGGGTCGCGGACCCGAAAAAGGCTCCGAGGAAGCGTCAGGGCGACGACGCTCATGGCCATGGGGCGTCGGCTCCGAAGAAGGTGGCTGCCGGCGATCAGGCTCTCGACGACGGGGGGTCGCTCGGACCGGTCAAGCCCTCTCCGGCCTTAACGATGAAGGTAGCGGAATCCCTGCAGCGGATCCGAAAGGACAGTGTGGTTCCCGCTCAGGACGCTGTGGCGCCTAAGCTCCCGCCTAAGCCTGCGAAGGGGCAAACGCCTATTCGTTTCACCCTGCCACCCAAGACGGCGCCGAAGGCCTTCGCGTCGACACAGGGCGGACACTCGAAGGAGGTACTGACGCCGAAAGCTACCTTGGTGGCGTCGAAGCTTCGGCTCCAGCCGCTTGCTGAGGAAGAACGTCGTGAGGTAATCATCGACGCCAACACCGGAAAACTGTCTCTCCTCAAGAGGAAGATCACGACGGAGCCGGCGTTGGAGCATTTCAAGATCCCTCTCAAAAACAAAAGGGACTCTGCAGACTCTTCGACTCTGGTGGAACCTGTGTCCCCACAAGCCCTGGGACTCTCGCCAACGCATTCCCCCGCAGGCGATGTGGACGAAGACGATGCCGAGTACACCTATCCGGCGTACTCGGATCCGGAGGAGGAGCGTGCCCCTTGGTCCGCCGGAGGCGACACGGAGGACCCGCAATCGGGTCAGGACACGCAACTCTTTGCGGCCAAGACGTCCCCGACGGAGGACTCAGCAGCCTTTAATGCTCTGATCGAGCAAGCTGCGGCTAACCACGACGTCGAGCTGCACTCGGACCCCGTGGATGTGGACTTCTTATTCGACACCTTCTCTGTGGCTGAGAAGACAGTCAAGACGCTGCCGATGCGCAAAGGTGTGCTTAAACATGCAACGGAAGTCTTCAGGGAGCCCACACGGGCGCGTGTGGTCAATCCTCGAATCGACAGGAAATATAAGGCGGCGCCGACGGATCCTACCTATATCCGGGGACACTTGCCATTAGACTCCTTGGTTGTTTCCAACGCTCGGAAGAGGGCGAACTCTCAGACTACTGGTGACGCTCCTCCCCCAGACAAAGAGTCCAAGATCTTCGAGGCCTCAGGCAAACGGATTGCTGCACAAGCAGCTAATATCTGGAGAATTTCTAACACCCAAGCCCTGCTTGCACGTTATGATAGGGCCCATTATGACACCTTAGAGGCCATACTGCAACACTTGCCTGACCAATACAAGGAGGCAGGGGAGATGCTGATTCAAGAAGGCAAACTCATTACGAATGCCTCCATCAAATGTGCACTAGACGTGGCAGAGACAGCCTCCAGGGCTATCAACACCAGTGTGTTGCTTAGACGCCATGCCTGGCTTCGAATTTCAGGGTTCAAACCCGACATCCAAACTACGATACTGAATCAAACGGTGAACCCTGATCACCTGTTTGGACCTGAGGTGGATGCCACCCTGGAAAAAATGAAAAAAGATACGGAAACTGCCAAATCAATGGGGGCTTTACAAAGTCAGCAGTTTCGGAGTGGTTCCTTTCGCCGCTCAAACTCCAGAGGCACCACAAGGGGGCAGGCATCCCAATCCACACAGTATTACAAAAGTAACACCCAGACCCCGTACAACAACAAGGGTAGAGGTGGTTACAGAGGCAATAATGTCAAGGGCAGGGGACGTGGAAACAATAGCTCCAGGTCCACCACCACCAACAAGCAGTGACGTCTTGTCACTGCCCCCCGACCATACAACACCGGTTGGGGGGAGACTCCAGCAGTTCCTGCCGGCGTGGAAGAACATCACCACGGACAGGTGGGTGAGGTCCCTTATCCAGTACGGGTACTGTCTAGAGCTTACTTCCATTCCACCGGACATACCCCCAAGAAGCCGTCCTATGTCAGGCGAGCATTTGACCTTGTTGCAGCAGGAGGTTCTAGTCATGCTGCAAAAAGGGGCAATAGAGCTCGTTCCTTTGCGAGAGCGGGGAACAGGGGTTTACTCCCTGTATTTCCTGATTCCCAAGAAGGACGGATCCCTCAGGCCCATCCTGGACCTCAGGCCCCTAAACTGGTACATACTCTCGGAGCACTTCCATATGCTCACGTTGCAGCAAGTGCTTCCCCTGCTTCAGCAAGGGGATTTTCTGGCTACGCTGGATCTGAAAGATGCCTATTTTCATATCCCCCTGCATCCTTCCCACAGAAAGTATCTCAGATTCACGATCTTAGACCAGCATTACCAGTTCAAGGTCCTGCCGTTCGGGGTCACCACGGCACCAAGGGTATTTACGAAGTGCCTAGCGACTGTGGCGGCGCATCTCCGTCGCCAACACGTCCACGTCTTTCCTTACCTGGACGACTGGCTCATTCAGGCAAGGACGGAACGACAGTGCGTAGACCATGGGTCACGCACCATTCATCTCCTGCACGATCTGGGTTTCTCTCTGAACTACCCCAAGTCCCATCTCCAGCCCGCCCACGTGCGACAGTATCTGGGCGCGACAATCAACACTCTGGCAGCCACTGCGCAGCCAAATTCAGTGAGAATCGCCAGTATCCAGGCGCTGATCCAACGATTCAGACCCCAGCACTCGCTTCCAGCGAAGGTGTTCATGCAGTTGATAGGCATGATGGCCTCCTGCATCTCCATTGTCCCGCACGCGAGACTGCACATGCGTCCGCTTCAGGAGTGCCTAGCACGTCAGTGGACTCAGGCTCATGGGCAACTGACAGACCTAGTGTTGGTGAGCGGTCGGGCATACAACTCTCTGCATTGGTGGAATCCACAAAACCTTTGCAAAGGCCGACCATTCCAAGAGCCTGTTCCACAGACTGTCCTGACAACGGACGCTTCTCTCCAGGGTTGGGGAGCGCATGTACTCCACTACACGGTGCAGGGACTATGGACACTACAGCAAGGGAAGATGCACATCAATGTGTTGGAACTGATGGCAATCTTCATGGCCTTAAAGGCGTTCAAAGTACATCTGTGCAACAAGGTCGTGTTGATCCGGACGGACAACATGACGGCCATGTACTACATCCAGAAGCAGGGAGGCACACACTCTCCACAGCTGTCTCATCTGGCTCAGAGCATGTGGAAGTGGGCCATTCAGAGGAACATCTTCCTCATGGCAGAGCATCTCCCGGGCAAGGACAATCAAATGGCGGATCTGCTCAGCAGGCACAGCCATCAGATGCACGAGTGGGAGATACATCCATCAATACTCCAACCGTACTTCCAAAGGTGGGGTCATCCAGAGATAGACCTATTTGCCACAAAGGAGAACGCAAAATGCCGAAACTTCGCCGCCAGGTTCCCACACCCGCAATCACAGGGCAATGCGATGTGGATGAACTGGTCAGGCAGATTTGCGTACGCTTTTCCCCCAGCACCTCTGATACCGCTGGTGGCACGCAAGCTCCGGCAGCACTCGATGACGCTCATCCTGGTTGCTCCGACGTGGGCTCGCCAACCATGGTACACCACGTTTCTGGAACTCTCCGTGGTACCGCATCAGAGGCTTCATCTCACTCCCAGCCTTCTGACGCAGAGCCATGGCGACATTCAGCACCCAGATCCGCAACAGCTCAACCTGGCGATCTGGCTCCTGAAGTCATAGAGTTTGGCTACCTCAATCTTCCCCCCGATTGTATGGACATCATTCGGGAGGCAAGGAAGCCCACTACTAGAGCTTGTTATGCGGCTAAATGGCAGAGGTTTGTCATCTACTGTGCTAACCACAATATTGACCCGCTAGATGCTTCCATTCAGAATATCATCTGTTACCTTTTCCACCTGTATCAATGCAATCTAGCGTACTCTTCCATCCGTATTCACCTGTCTGCTATGGCAGCATACCTCCAGAATAGGCAGCACCTGTCACTCTTCAAGGTCCCTGCTATCAAGGCCTTTCTGGAAGGACTCAAAAGGGTCATTCCACCAAGGACCCCACCAGCTCCAGAATGGAACCTCAATGTGGTTCTTACAAGGCTGATGGGTCCTCCCTTTGAGCCACTGCACTCTTGTGAGCTTCAGTTTCTGACTTGGAAGGTTGCGTTCTTAGTAGCGATTACATCACTTAGGAGGGTTAGCGAGCTGCAGGCGCTCACCATCCAAGAACCTTTCTTCCAGGTACATGCTAACAGGGTGGTGCTCCGCACTAACCCTAAATTTCTACCCAAGGTGGTATCACAATTCCACATTAACCAGACGATCGAATTGCCAGTGTTTTTCCAAAACCCAGAGACGCTGGCGGAGCGCATGCTCCACACCCTTGATGTTAAGAGGGCCTTGATGTATTACGTAGACAGGACGAAAGATTTCCGCAAAACCAAACAACTTTTTGTTGCTTTTGCTACTCACCACAAGGGAAACGCAATCTCCAAAGCGGGGATTGCTAGGTGGATAGTAAAGTGCATCCAGATTTGTTACGCTAAAGCTAAACGCACTCTCACTATCCCACCGAGGGCCCACTCCACCAGGAAGTTGGGGGCCTCTATGGCTTTCCTAGGTAACATTCCCTTAGAAGATATCTGTAGAGCAGCCACATGGTCTACCACATACTTTCACTAAACACTACTGTGTAGACGTACATTCCAAACAGCAGGCAGCTGTTGGTCAGGCTGTTCTAAAAACGCTTTTTCAGACTGCTGCAGCTGGCACGGGCGGCCGCCGTTAATGGAGGGACTGCTATGTATTCTATGCACAGATATGAATTCGTTAGTATACAAGGGGGTAACCCAATGGAATCACAGGGACCTGGGTACAATACGTATTAAGAGGAAGGGGTCCCAGTGACAGTGGGAGACATAAAAACACTTCACAAGAATTGATCCAAAGCAATAGTTTAGATCCACAAAGTTTTATTCAAAATGGGATCCAGTGTCATAACTACACGTAGCAAAGCAAATAGTCAACTGTATTCATGGTCATACAGTGCCCCAGGGAGGAAAGGGAAGTGATCGTGAAGGAGGTAAGGGAGTGGTGGGATAGCGTGACAGTAAAATCAACAATTCAAAATATTATTGTTCCTTGAATCACATAGCAGTGGGTGCCACAAGCTTATGGCAACATTGTATATAAACAGGCATACGACACATGATACAATATAAATGCAATTTTCGCATGTGTGGTTGCCGTAATTGAACAAGCCGTCGACGTTTCGACCCTCTGAGAGCGATCGGCTGCCCGCGAACGGAGCTCCGTGAACTTTTGTCACCAACTCGACTGTGGATTGAACTCCCTGTGAAAGTTGCTTTACCGAATAATAAGTACCGGCACCATGCCACGTTTCGATGCTGACTAAGACCTCCCGTGTTCCAAGTAGTTACAAGGCCACGTTGCATACGACGGACCATGTGGTCCCCTGCCCCTTCCTTGGTCCTGATGAAGACCCTGCAGCAAGGTTAAATCTTCCTGCAATCTCAGAGGGTCGAAACGTCGACGGCTTGTTCAATTACGGCAACCACACATGGTCTTGGGATGCACGCAGCAATACAACTAACTGGGCGTTTGGTACCACGAATCGGGGCTACCTGGTGTACATCTAAGGAAAATTCAAGGCAAAGGGAAAATAATTACCTATGCCCTTTGCAAATTACAATCCACCTTACACACAGCCCTACTACAACGGCTATCCAAAGAGTACTAAAGGTCAAATTAATGCCAGCCCTTAATTACGCCCAACAAGCGTTGCCCGGAAAACTAAACAAGGACCTGGAAAAAATTAACTGTAGCGCGTATAAGAGACTGTTCCATCTCCCTGCGTGCACCAGAAACACCCTCGTACGACTAGAATTTTCTGTGAACCAACAAAAGCTGGAAGAGATGGCTGCCTTGAGCAAATGCTACTACCTTACAAGAGCGGCAAAGGAGAAGACATTGAAGGCAGTCTTAAAAAATATCTTCCTAGAACCTGGGAACCCTTGGTCAGTGACTCTCAATGCGGCAAAGGATCTCCTTAATTTAGCCATGGAGAACTGGGGCTCTGAGCAAGCGAATTCTGTTACCATAAAAAATGCAATCAAAAAACAAGTCAGCATCTGCGCATCGGACTTGGAGTTATTGGTAAAAAGAGGCCTCCAATAGTCACGAAGTCAGCCATACACAGTGCATAATTCTAAATTTCATCTTACTCAGGCAGTAGGCCGCCCAGTCCTACATAAGATTTTAGCCTACAGATTACATCCCCTGCCCCTTAAAGAATTATACACCATCGAACGGGCAGGTCTCATGATCAACGAATGCAGGCTCCGCAAATACAAACGGGAGTCGCTGGCCCACCTCCTACTTTGCTGCCCGGCCCTGCGCACAGCTCGCAGCCTTTATCTTAGGCCCATTATTTTACAGCACCGCAAAGGAGGCAGTTCACTGACTATACACATTGAACTCAGTAAAACAGATGGCCACATTTGGGAAATTAATCAATCAGACTCGCACTAAGCTGATGGCCATCTCGAGTTAAAACGACCGGATACTCAGCCGAGGCATGCTGGCCTGTAGGACTTTGAACATTATTCTCTTCTAGCCCATAAGTACTCAGATTTTTATCACATAGACTTGCCTTAAAGAAGATGACTACCTTTTTTTAACTTTCGTAACTTTTGTAATTTTGCACTTGGTTTTAATGTAATGGTTTTGAGTAACCAAACAATAACAAATTAATTCATTCATTACCCTCTGATAAAGCCTTATTGCTCGCCCACACTTCCACAAATAGAGAGTAAGGTGCTATCTACTTTTACCTCCTACCTTTGGGGTTCCACTGGACTCTTTGCACACTATACCTCACTTTGGTATAGTATATACAGAGCCAGCTTCCTACAGAGCCTCTTTGTTATGCTAGCCAGGGCTTCTCCACCCAGTGGAGCTGCCCGGCCCCTGACCAAGCTCCACTTTTGGCGTCAAGGTTGGCGGGTCAGGAGAGGTGTGGCTCCTTCCAGCCAGGACCACCCCTAAGGTGTCCTGAGCTGAAGTGACCACCTGCCTAGAAAACCCTGCATATTGGATGTAAGAATTTTAGCCAATCAGGGTAGGGGATGCCTCCTCCCCAAAGAGATGGGACATACAAAGGGGTATAGTCACCCTAAAGGTAAGTAGCCTATTGGCTACTACCTGCTAGTACCTGTAATGCTCCTAAATTCAATATTTTGGGGGCACCCCTGAACCTTGATCCTCAGATCTGCGCTGACCTAAGAAGAAAGAATTTCTATGTTAAGATTGCGCACTACTGGTATTGTTCAAATCCTATAAACAAACTAGTTCGTGCTCCTCAGGATTACTCCCTTCGCTGGAGTAATTAAATATATGAAAGGTTGCACCAACACGGAATGTGCTAGTGTCTCCCGGGGCACAGAAAGATGCTAGAATTCTGCCAAAAAAGTTCTTCCAAATAAACTTTATATTATGTGTCTTGAAAGTATTTTATTCATACTCAATTCGTCACAATTGATGAGGCTTTATCATTCCATCTCATATATAAACATCTGTGTTTATAGTCAAAACGAGTATTTAGTTGCATGTACTGTACTATAGATTATT